>NW_024039094.1:0-654140 GCF_016077235.1 Cyprinodon tularosa
ACAAAATATTGCTCTGGATTCCTGTTTGGAGTTGGACTAGGATCATCTCTTGTGACTTTGGTGCAGATCTGATTATAAATGAGGAAATGAGAGCCAATCTTATTTTCATGGCGAAACGCCTCACTTCGCCATGGCGCCACGGCAACACCATTTGACTAAAGCTCTCTGTGCCTTAAACGAAGTTAGGACAACATGTTGTCTGTCTGCTGACACAGTTTTAGGTTGATGAGGTCAAGTAGGACAGAGAGGGACCATTCCAAGTAAAAAACGTGACTTCCGGTTCTCAGGGGGCGTGGCTTCAATTATGTAACAGTTTTAACATACAGTTTTGTTGGTAACCGAGAGAGGATTAATACTACCAGGTTTCGTGTCATTTCAGTTTCATATGTAAAAGTTATTGCATTTTGAAAATGTTGGCGAGTACGCCAACTTCGAGGCCTGGCCACACCCCTTTAAAATGCTGGAAAACTCAAAAAGTTTGATAAGTTTGGATCTCACATGCCTTATCTGCATACATGCCAAGTTTGAAGCCGATGGCTCACCGTCCCTAGGAGGAGTTCGCGAAAGTTCGACGTCAACAAAATTGAAAAAGTGCCAAAAATCGGCCTTTGAGCCAAAATGGCCGACATCCTGTAGGTTTTAGAGCATACCCATAATGTAACTTTTTTCATGATTTGGTGAGATCTATGCACCTGCAAAATCTCAAATCTCTGTGACTTACGGTTTTCCCCAACTCACGTTAGGGGGCGCTGTAGAGCCATTTGGCCACGCCCATTTTGGATTCCATTATCATACGTAAATTTCACTAGGGGGACAATTTACTGCCAAGTTTGGTGAGTTTTTGGGCATGTTAAAGCCTCCAAAAAGCTGTTTCTTTTAAGCGGAGAAAAATAAGAAAAAGAAAAAGAAGAATAAACGGTACAGGAACAATAGGCTCTCGCAGCGGTGAGCTGCTCGGGCCTAATAATAATAACAAACGATACAGGAACAATAGGCTCTCGCAGCGGTGAGCTGCTCGGGCCTAATAACAAACGATACAGGAACAATAGGCTCTCGCAGCGGTGAGCTGCTCGGGCCTAATAAGAAAAAAATTAAAATAAATAAATAAAATTGTATAGTTTTCCGAACTGTATGTTTTAACCCAACATAATGAAATACATCATCAAATTTGTCCTCGTAATTTCCTATTTGTCTAATTTGTCACTCTGCCAGTTTCTGCCAGTACTCGTTTTCCCATCACATTTTCAACAGTTTCCCAGTTTAAATCTCTCACTTCAAGGTACTTTAATGCAGCTTTCACTATCATTTTGAGTTTTTTAGTTTTCTTTGTCATCTTAGCAGTACAATTGATCACTTCTACTATGAAAAGTACAAAATCCTACTTTTTAACAATGAATGCGTCTTTTGCAATGCTGGGGCACTCCTGCAGAGATTTTGAACTTTTGCTTAACTGTTGGTTCGGGTCTTTCTGACTGGGTTGTGATTCTTTTCGCAGTTTCAGCATAAGGTTTTCCGAGCTCCAATTTTACCTTTCGTATCTCTTCAGATTTTTTGCTCTCTTCACAACCTCGATATGCAGCAGTATGTTCTCCACCACAGTTACAGCATTTAAATTGAACCTCTTTACAACACTTTCCATATTCGTGCTCTCCAGCACACCTTCCACTTCATTGTTTTCCTTTACATAATGCTGCTATATGACCACATTTTTGGCATTTGCAGCATCTTAGAGGTGGAGGATTGTACATTTTGACATTGTAGCTCATATATCCGATTAAAAACCTTACTGGGTAATTGCTCTTCTTCAAATTTGATCAACACTGATAGGCTGTTACACCTTTCTCCATTTCTTGTTGTTTTTAACTGTTTCACCTCTTGTACTTTTGCACCACCTATATTTTCAAGAATTTCTTTGTCAGTATTTTTAGATGCACTCCTCCAAAGACTCCCCTACTAATCCTTTTGTTCTCCACCAAGCTGCATTTAACTATTTTCCCCTCAATCTTTTTGATCCGTATAGCTTTGCCTTGTTGAGCGCCATCTCTGCAGTTTAATTCAATTCAATTCAGTTTATTTACATAGCGCCAATTCACAACATGTCATCTCAAGGCACTTTACAATTCAACCAGATCATACAGTCAAATTGACTATCTAAGGAAAACCAGTTGATTGCATCCACTCATTGACTCCAAGGCAAACCCTCACACTAATCATGCTTGTAGCGACAGTGGAGAGGAAAAACTCCCCTTTTAACAGCAAGAAACCTCTAGCAGAACCAGACACAGTGTGAGCAGCCATCTGCCGAGGCCGACTGGGGTTCAAGGACACAGAAGAAGACATAGAAAAAGAAGAATAGATTAAAAGGCAACTGTAAACCAGCTCCACAGGCGGCCCCGTCCAGGAAACATACAGCCAGGCAGACGAGCTCTGAGCCAGCCAGTCACAGTCAGAGAAACAAGACTACACTGAAAAACAGGCAGAGCTCAAACATCTATAAAGCAAATGTGTTGATGGCAGCAGCACAGCTGATATTTCTCTCCAGGATGGAGTCACAGCCAAACAGGAACAGATCAGATGAAGCTACAATGAGAAAAAGCAGAGAGAGCATAGTGTAAGAGATTGAACTAACAAATTCTGCAGAGTGGGAGAATAGAGATAGAATAAATTAGAATGATGAAAAAGGGGTCGCTATGTCAGGATAACCTGAGCCTCTCTAACTATAAGCGTTTAAAAAAAGGAAAGTTGTATGGGTACGCTTTAAATTAGACAGGGTGTCTGCATCACGGACTAAAACTGGTAGTTGGTTCCTCTACTACGGGGACCAGGGCTGGTTTTACACAGGCACTGGCCCCTGACTAAAACCAGCAACAATGAAGTATAATTGTATTGAATTGAATTACACCAAAACATTTTTTTTTATATTTTTTAATTAATACCATCCAATGATATAGCATTGAGTAGCAGTTTCACAGTGTGGGAGCAATGTGCCACAGCAAGCCCGATGAACAATTAAAAACAGATAGTGTCAACCCCAAGCAAATTATAGACAGGCATAGACTGTCTAAAGTTATCTTTAAAAAAGCTAACGGGAAACAAATATAATAATTGTAAGTTTTTTGAAAAAATTAATTATCCTCACATAGGGTTTTAAGGTTAGGGTTTAAGTGATGCTTGTGATCAAAGCAACATATTCAATTACAGCAATTAAAAAACTATTGGAGAAGCATATGAAAGGAAATTCAAAACATTTAGCCAAGTCACACAGTTAAAAGGTAGGGCCACCATACAAAAACAAAAAATAAAACAATTGCTGTATCTTCTTAATGGGCTCAGTTTCTACTTAAGTAACAAATGTATGTACTTTTTACACCACTGTTATTTTAAATAAATATTTCCCTTCTTTATACAAAATGGGGAAAATCTTGAATAAAAGTTACCAAATTGTACTTTTGAATCTATTTGTACTGGACTTACCAGTTTGTTACACTTTTTCAACATAAAGGCTAAATATGCATATACATTAACAGAACAGTGATGTTTTTATCCTTGTAGGATCTGCAGTTCAACTGCACGAGAAAAAGGGTAAGAAAGACAAAAACAGAACAAGTTAAAGTTAACAGGCTGTAAAGAAATAAAAGCACAGTAGTACAGCTTAGCACAGAAGGGCATTTCAGAAAGCTGTATTGGTTAACCTTGAATTCGATAGGCTGCAGAAGCAGAGAGCTACACTGCTTTCCCCTCCAGTCAGCAAACAGCAGTAAAATGATGCGATGTAAACCATTACTGGAAATGGATGTCTGGGGGAAAGGAAACACTTTAAGGTGAAAAACTCTGTTTTTTATTTTAATGTAAACATCTTTATGATGATGTCATTTATCCAAGGTGTAAAGGGATATAGCTATAGCACCCCATTACATATGCATAGATTGGATTATGTTTAAGAAAAAATGCAAATACCTATACTTTCCTCCCATTGCTCATACACTCCTGATATCCCACCTATAGGAGGATCTTTAGGATGAAATAAAATGTGCTGAAGTTAGTAGAGACTAGCTATACTATACTATTTAATGGAAAAAGTATGTTGTCAGAACTTAATGGAAAAAACTACCTGCTTATCTGTCTATATTTGTTCCATTAGCCTCAGGGGAGGAAATTCCATGCTTATATGGACTTCCAAAAATTCACAAAGAAGGGGCACCACTCAGGCCCATCGTCAGCAGCATTAACTCAGTAACATACAACATTGCTAAACAGCTTACTAATATCTTAGCTCCCTTGGTGGGGAACACACCACATCACATAGAAAACTCCAAAGACTTTGCCAACAAAGCCAAACATTTAAGGATGGCTCCAGGAGAAACCTTGGTATCGTTTGATGTTACTTCACTTTTCACATGCATACCTATAACAGAGGCAGTGGAAACAGTCAGGACACGTCTTGAACAAGATAGTGATTTAAACAACAGGACTAATTTCACTCCGGACCAGATCTGCACACTACTGGGCCTTTGTCTTTCCACAACCTATTTCAAATTCAGAGGTAATTTTTACAGACAGAAACATGGCTGCGCAATGGGATCTCCAGTATCACCAATTGTAGCCAATCTTTACATGGAAGAAATGGAAAAGAGAGCTTTAGACACTTTCAATGGAATACCACCAAGCCACTGGTTTAGATACGTGGATGACACTTTCGTCAAAATCCAACTAGAGGAAGTGGAAGCTTTCACCAAACACATCAACTCTGTTGACCGTAACATCAAATTCACCAGAGAGGATGCCAAGGACAACAAACTACCCTTTCTGGACTGCCTGGTGAGCATGGAAGGAGATGGAAGCCTAAACATTGAAGTGTATAGGAAACCTACTCACACAGACCAGTATCTTCTTTTTGACTCACACCACCCACTGGAACACAAACTCTCAGTCATCAGAACCTTACAACACCGGGCAGAACATGTCCCTACTAAAACAGATGGGAAGCAAAAAGAACAGAAACACATCAAAGATGCTCTCCAAAACTGTGGATATCCAAACTGGGCTTTTATCAAATCAGCAAGGAAATCCAAAAGACACGCAACAGAAGACAGCGATGGGAAAATTAAACGCAAAAACATCACAATCCCTTATGTTGCTGGAGTGTCTGAAAAGCTCAAGAGGATTTTCTCCAAACACAAGATCCCAGTACATTTCAAGCCAAACCAAACCCTTAAACAGAGGCTAGTGCACCCTAAAGATAAAACCTCCAGACCGAATATGAGCGGAGTGGTATATGCTGTTCAGTGCAGCGAGGAATGCTCTGATCTTTATATTGGCGAAACAAAACAACCTCTCCACAGACGCATGGCCCAACACAGAAGAGGGGCCGCCTCTGGACAAGACTCCGCAGTACACCTACACCTTATGGACAAAGGACATTCTTTTGAGGACCAGAATGTCCATATTCTGGATAAAGAAAATAGGTGGTTTGAGAGGGGCGTGAAGGAAGCCATCTATGTTAAGAGAGAAAAACCAACTTTAAACAGAGGTGGTGGACTCAGATTCCAGCTTCCAAAAACATACAATTCAATCATAGACATGATCCCTTCCAGATATCACCAAACCCCCCACCCCATCACAGAGGAACGAGGGACCTACCCGCCCCAGCCGGTGAACAATACCTCCTTAACGACCAACCCTTAACAATCATAGACAGGTTTCAGGTATTACAGGAGACAATCCCCCCCGTTAATGGCAATCCCCCCTTTAACGACCGACCCCTAGAATCATAGACAGGTTCAGATATTACAGGCTAACGATGGAACTAACGACCCATTCATCGGTTACCATTGCATGTTTCCAAGCGATACAAGGCGTGTCTATATAAGACTCAAACTCACTGCGGATCCAGACATTTGAATTGAGAAAGCTTCCTGGAGAGGTGGCGAAACGTCTTCAAATCTTGAAAACCAAGTCCAGTGGATATTTTTTGAATTTTTACGGAAAAACATTAGCCTCAGCTTGTCCCTTCCATCAGTCCCTCAAGTGCACAGTATATTATTTCTGTATCTAGGTCTCCAAGCAGAGAAGTGCACCTGACTGCTGTACACACCTGGGTACTTCTAAACATCAGGAGCCTCAGATATCATTCGAGACTCCAATGGATGTCTAAACTCTCCATGCAGTTCCTTGCAAAAATGACCTGAGAAGTTTTTTAGCCGACATTAGTCAAAAAATAAACTTATTGAACATACCTGACAGGTCAGGTATGAAGTTGTTTGACGTTTAAAGAATGATTCCATTATAAAATATGATCCAAAACATTGAAAAATTCGTCAGCTGAAAATTAAAACTGCTTGGCTGCAAACCTGCCAAAACATGTTCGCTCACCTAAACTGACAGCCAAAGAACTTGGAGCACTAATGAAACAACATCCAAGAGGCCCATGGAAGCTCTGAGGGTGCTGCAGAGATGCACAGCTCACTGATAAAATATCATAGGTCTGATCTTTATGGAGAAGTTGTTTAAATAAAATCCTTATTGGTAGAAAGAGGCAAGAAATTCTGCCTGCAGTT
The DNA here is from genome assembly GCF_016077235.1 of Cyprinodon tularosa. Classification (NCBI taxonomy): domain Eukaryota; kingdom Metazoa; phylum Chordata; class Actinopteri; order Cyprinodontiformes; family Cyprinodontidae; genus Cyprinodon; species Cyprinodon tularosa. The sequence goes on from NW_024039094.1 coordinate 6,558, forward strand.
TGACATGAGTCTGACATAAAATCATGCTGTGATTATGCTTTTCTTCAGCAGGGGCATGGTAGTCGAGTTTAACAAAAAAACAAACTAAACACAAGGAGGTCTTTTAAAGTTTTAGAGCCGTGTATTCATTTTTTTCTCCTCCTGATCATAATGATGACCTATTTGTTTTGGAAAAAAACCCACAAAGACGGAGGTTCTAATATGACAAAGTGTAAAACCTACAAGTGGGTTTGAGTGCACAAATCATAAAATGAAACAAAACCAACAATAATAACAATAAAAACAGCAATTCCATCTTATATCTGAAAGCTTCACTTGTTTCACTGAAAGAGTGAGAGAATGTTGCTGCTTTACAGAGGTCAGTCTTTTTCCTTGCACTCATCTTCAAAGAAGAATGATTGACATTAGACCGCATTCAGTGATGAGGAGGCCCTAACCAGGACATATGAGGTCCCTTCATCATACAAGGGGTTTGGGATCAGCGCTGAATGTTCCCAGACTTGTGTAGCTGCCATGTGGTAGGACAAACTTTGACTAGGCTGCACCTCAGCATAACCTGCAGGGAAGGAGATGAACCAATTGAGATACTGGTCTTCGATGTTGACTAAAACCAAACAAAGTGAGTTAAATGTACTGGAAGTATTTCATTTTGTTGTAGATTGTATGAAAAAAAACAAGATCTAAAATGTCAGCCCACCTTTCTTTTACTGCATAATGTTTTTTGTTTTTTTATCTGTTGTTTTTTTTGGTTAATTGTTCAAACCTCACAATCATGTATTACTAAAAGTCTTTCTCTTCCCTGTGTTATTAGCCACATTCTTCTCTAACAGAAAAATCATAGAACTGGTCCAGTAATTGGAGAAAGGTGTTAAACCTGAGAGGAACGAACAGATGAGTTTTTTTTTTTTTTACCAGAGTCAATATCAGCTCTGATGTCAGTGAAAATGAAAGACTGAGGGGAGAATAAAAAGGAATGGTAAAGACTTACTTTTAAAGACTTTTTTATATTTATATTTTTTTAAAACAAATCGGAGTGTGTATGACGTCATCCGCGCGCCGGCTACCATTCATTTATCCTGTCCGCTGAACTGCAGCTAGTTTTACTTACATGCCTGGAAGATATCTAGTGCTACCACAGATGATGGTAGATTCTCACGTTTCCTTCTGCAAACTTACTGAGTGCACTTAGCTAGCGTAGCCGCCTATGGCCCGGGCTTCCTGTCACAACTCCAGTCCGGCGCTCGCGGATGACGTCATACACACTCCGCTTTCTTTTAAAAATACATTAATATAAAAATTATAACCGCGGATGTCTGGGGGACAGTGATTCGCCTTTATGTTATGAATGCTGGCGTACCATAAAGAATAAATTATGAACAGTTTAGTTTGTGCCTTCAAGTCGTTGCCCATAGGAAGACGTTACTTTGATATAGCAAAACCAAATATCTTCAGAACAGCTCCAAATTACAGAAAACTAATATGGGTGAGTAGAACATGATGTAATAACGTAAAATCAAGGGCCCAATGTAAAAAAAAAAACAACCTGTGTTCCCCTTTAAATAGAGATAGTAGCAGGTGGATCAGATGAGCAGTAATGAGAAACCGGACGGAGTTAGCCAGGTAAATGAAATGAGCAATTAAGTCAGCCATCAGCTGCAAGATTGTGATACTTCTGTAAGTATTGACTTGATATATATTGTTATTTATGGTTTTTGAGCCAAATGTGTGTGACTGTTGAGTAAGACACTTTCATAACATTGTAAATGTGATTTCATAGTCTTTTATTATATAATTGTAAGTTTTATATATGGATGCTACTTATTTGGTGCCAAAAAGACAAGCTTTAAATAACACAGCTAACTCCTTTTATTCTGAATTTCACAACAAGGGGGTAGATTTGCTGGGTGAGCCAACAGGATTAAGACTTAAAGTAAACACTATTCCTGTTTTCAACTTGTCCAGTTTGCTGTCCAGCGGTATTGCATTCATAATTGTTTTCTTAGTGTCAATGAGAAGCCGAACAGATTTACTGTTACAAATAGAGTTTTACAGTTTTCTCTGTGACATACCACTATATGCAGATACTGTACTGTAAAGAAAATTTATTAGAAGTTACTTAAAATAGAGACGAAAGTGAAAGGGAAAAAAGAGAAAGCAGAAAAGAAGTGAGGAAAAGCCTAAAGTTAGAGGGGAGAGATGAAGATAAGAATAGAAAGAAGGATAAAGATAATAAAAGATAACGTTCAAAGATTCTGATTCTACACCTGCATAGAGAGAGAGAGAAAGAAAGGAACAACAGAACAAAAAAAAGAGCATCAGGTGTGCAAATAGCCAATACAAATGCAATAACAACCTCGCTGAAAAACATTTTTTAAAATGTGTGTTTCCAGCAGTAAATGGCATTTTCAAAACAATCTATAGTGAATGCAATGGAGTGTTTGACCATCATTGCTTTTATCTCCATCCATGGCTGTTTTTCCTGCTTTCAGCACTTGAAACTAAGACTGTTTGTTTGTGGCACTTCTCGTAGGATGTCATAACAAAATAATTTGTATTATTAACTTGTCAGTGAGTTTGTGTTGTGGCTTTTTTGTGTGTTTTTTATACTAAAATTAGCCAGAGAGGTCTTTATTAAGAAAGTCTGAATCAAGAACACAAAATTTCATGCATGCCATACTCAAAATCGAATTGCCAGCATGACAGCAGCCTGCTGATATCACTGCACATTAGAAACTGTGATGGAGGGGGGGGGGGGGTTCCTAAAATTAGATTCATATTTTAAAAGTTTCATATCGGTAGAGAGATCGCGCTGGAGTTCATGTTTCGCATTAATCACGAAGTGTCGGGGACATTACTCAGACCTGTGTCATGCATATGTAATAACCTATCAGCCTTCCATTCGAAAGCTGAGACACATTTCTCCCTGAAAAGAAAGTCTTGTTTAAATCAATTTTTTTCTTAGTTTTATATGCATATATAGCTTTAAGGCAGAGTACCTTATATATCAAGGTGACGTGCTATTAGCGCTCTTAAATAACAATTAGACTTATTCACAACAAAGGATAGAGCAAGGTCCAGTCTGATATTTAGAGGCTTCCTCTGCTGTGTTCAGACTGAATAGGTGATTTATCTTCTCAATAAAAGGTGGGATAAAAAACATCAAATAACAATGTTTTATATAGAGTAATGCACTGGATAAAACAAAATTCAATTTATTTACTTTGTATTTTTGCTGTACTATGCTTAGGAGAAAAAAAATTTGGCAGACCAACTGCACAGGTACAGTAACTTTGTCCATAAATCAGTATCAGGAAATTTATGGGGTGTTTTTGTCATGACATTCTGCAGCTGCTTAAGGCAGAAGGCCTTTTCCAGAATGCATTCACAAGATTCTTTCACAAATGCTTGAGCACAAGGGATTAAAGGAGCACTGAATAGTTTTCCAGTTTGTTGGTTCCTGGATAGGGCTGCTTAGTGGGGAAGTGGGTAGCACTGTTGCCTTGCAGAAATGTCTTGCAGCAAGAAGGTTCCAGGTTAAATTCCTGGCCTGGGGTCATTCTGCAAGGAGTTTGCATGTTCTCCTGACCATGCAAATGTTCTCTCCAGGTACTCCGACTTCCTCCCACATTTCAAAAACATGACTGGTACAGTAGGTTAATTGGCTTGATTATGCTTAGGTGTGAATGTGTGCGTGAATGGTTGTTTGTCTTGTTTGTCTCTGTGTTACCCTGCGATGGACTGTCAACCTCACCAGGGTTAACCCCGCCTCTCGCCCGTAGACAGCTGGAGATAGGCACCAGCACCCCTCACGGATGGATGGATGGTTTCTGGATTGTGGAAAACAACTATGATTGTGGGAAACAACCATGGTGTTTCTTTTTTTTAAACATACACTAAAAATAAATTAAACAGTAAATTAAATTGATAGAACATTTTTTGACATTATTTAATTCAGAAAGGTGGTACTTGAAAACCAGAAATTTAGTTTAGAGCATACTAATAATACTAATAATAAGAGCATACTAATAATAAGAAGAAGCTGCAGTAAAAAAAAAAAAAAAAAAAAAAAAAAAAAATGGGTGCACAATCAGTGTGGATATACAGTATTATGATGCAAAACTGTCCTGAGAGTTAGGCGAAGATCATCAAAGTGTGAACACAGTCACTAGTTCAAGAAACCATCCATTGGTAAACAATGTCTCTGACTCTGAAGAAGCCTTGCTGACAAGCCTTGTATAGATCCCAATTATAATTTATATATATATATATATATATATATATATATAAAAGGCTTTTGAACATCCAAAGCCACGGGATTATCCTCTCCATGCCACCCCACACAGAAGCCATTAAAACATGCAATAACAGCCCCAACCATTCATTTAGTACCTACACTTTAATTCAGTTCAGTTCAGTCTATTTGCATTGCACCATTTCACACATATATCATCTCAATGTATTTCCTGAGACCAGATCAGTCAGATTGGTTCAAAGTTTTCTATCTAAGGAAAACCAGCTGATTTTATATACCTATATAATGTTTTAGAGGGTTTTTTGTAATCATGTCCCATAACATTCACGTTTTCTGGGAATTTTTTTTATAATTTTACTAGCAAAAAATATCAGAAACAAATGTTTGTGCAATATAATAATGAGTTTATTATTTTAATTATTATTTTTACAGTAGCATATTAAGAAAAAAATTTTTTTTCGTTGAGGAGTTATACAAAATAATCCATCTTCTTTACACACCCCAATTTATTTTGACCTTTCCTGCAATATCCCAACCTTGCATTAGTCATGTATTTGTTACACAGCCCCCATTCCTCGCTGCTGTCCAGCCCAGGTTTTGATACAGCGCCGCCACTCGCCGGAGCGCCTGGATTGGCTGAAGGAGAAAGGTAGCCCGCAGAGACGGCTTCTTCCCCGGGTTCAGTCCCGTCAGTGAGACTCACATGCAGTAAAGCTTCGTCTGAGCGCATGTGGACTTCGATTTGGAGAGGGAGCATGAATTTACCTTCAAGGCATCGATCCACACATCAGAGCAAATCTGGTGAACCACTAAGAGGAAAATCAAACGGAGTCAGGTTTTAAGACAACATCCTCTCTAACGGAGAACGATGCGCCCACATCTTAGTCTATAAACTGTCACATGTTTGTGAGGAAACAAAACAAACAATCAGTGCGCAGGAGATTTCTTCTGCAGGGCTACGCCGTGCGCTCTGGGTTGTGGAGGTTGATACCTGGACGGAAACGCAGCGCGCAGAAGGAGAAAAGCGCGTTGGAGAGACATTTCCTCAGAGTTGCCTCAGAGCGCAGTTTGACTCCTCATCATGGGCTGCGGCGCACAGGCTGACAGAGGCTGGAGAAGAGTGCCGAGATTCCCCCCGGAGATGCCGAAGGTTTCCTGGCTTCTGCTCTTTCTGCTGCTGGATGTAGGATTTGCTCAAGGTAAAGTTTGGGGCTTATTTCTTAAACTGCGGACATGACTATGCTGCTGCTTTAAGTTTTACTCGCGCTTGTAGCTTCGCCGGGGTTGGAACGGGAAACCCCGAAGTCCAATGAATGGAAATCATCCTGTAACCTACAGCGCGCATCTTTTGGGCTCCAAGTTACAAAGTAGAATCCACCTCTAATCTACGTGGTAGTTTAGTGCGTACTGGTAGATTTAGTGTAACTGGAAAAATATGTAAATATTGATTTTAACTTTATTGGATCAAAACTGAATAGGGATTGGCTGATTTTACTGTGATTCGTTTTAATAAAAAGTAACAGATTGTGGGGGAAAAAAAAGAAACAAAACAAAATATTGTTTTTTTTAAGTCTTGAAAACTTCCACCATCTTCAATGTTCCAAAAGGGATCACCAAATATGTACTTTGAGGCCCTAAAATAAAAGCAGGGGAACTTTAGGAGCATTTGCTTTGCTGCAAAAAAAATTTGGATTGACTCACAATCCTGTAATTAAATCACTCTTTCAATAGAAATACTTGCTTTTTTCGTTGTTTTCTATTTTTATTTTAAAGCAATAAAACATAGGGAAAAAATGAAAAAAGATTGAAATCGGCATATCAAAGTTTAAGCAAAAAATAGGAAATTAATAAAAACAAGAAAAAAAATACAAAAACTTCTTGTCTGCTTACATCTGACCAGATTGGACCAAGTTGAACCAATATCATCAGCCCTGATCAGACATATGTAGGTCAAATACTGAAATTCTGAAATATCTATTTATATGGATATATTTGTATATACTTAAAATGTCTGTGTACTTATATGAAAAAAAGCTCATATAAATTATTTTTAGATAATTTCATCATTAAAATTTTCCAATTGTGGTCAATCTTGTTTGACCCATTTTTTTCACTTATATTTAGAATATCTTTATAGATGCAAGTTGTTACACTCTATAATCAGAAATGCGTTTTTTATTTTTCACCAAACATCTTTCCAAAAATCTAATGTATTCTGCCTCTGCTTGTAGAAACCTAAAATACTATTGTTTTCTTTTACAACACTTTCCATTGATTGATTTGTCATGCAGACTGCAGTAGCTGTCAGTTACAGAACAAAAGCAAAGCTCAAAAACTTGAAGGCTTTTACTTAATTCTCTTTCTAGTCAGTGAAATTACCTGTCAAAGGGCAGCGAAAATGGAGCATCTGTTTGATGGTTAATTGTTTAAAACCTGTCTGTGCATGTTAAAGTACTGTTCTTGAATATAGTTAGGTGGTCTGTATACTATATGTGTGTTTTTTACTGTATTAAACGTCTGCGGCCTTTGAGAGCAGTAGGCTACAAGGTTATATTGGCAGCCCTGGCACTTATCTTGTTTCAGGGATTAGGGTCTGTGAGCAACCTTATCTAGCTTCTCCAAATTGTTATCTCACTCCTACATTGTTAATGAGCAAAATGGGGTTGGAAAAAGGGCGAGGAAGAACAAAACACAGACCAGAAGCACCTTCTGAAGGGCAGGATGAGATGACATAATACTCTGTCCTAAACCCCGGAGAGCTCAGTGTCATTGACTGGATGGGAATACGAACAAGGTTCCTCTCTGTCCATTAAGAAGTCGATACAGCAGGAGAACATTGTCTGAGCTTAATTAATGGGCTTAGCTATTTTGGGGCACTGATGAGCTGTACACATTTCCAAATCGCTCGAGAGATGCTTCTTCAGTGTGAAACTACTCGTGATTAAAGTGGCTCACTTACAGACGCTTACTTCCAACACAGTTCTGATTCAGGATGTTTTTTTTTTGTGTGTTATCTGAACATATCCTCTGCCTCTCTTTATATTTCTTTCATTTTTTATACTTTCTTTAAGAGATTTAACTCACCTACAGTTTGTTTTCATTGGCTTTAGTCTTGCCAAAGAATACAAGTTGAGAAAAGTGTCCGAGAGACTTCTGGGACAGTTGCTTAAATGGAAATCTCTGAAGAGATTTGTACCTGAGAGTATCTGCTGCATGTCTGTTTGTTAGTGTAATGCAAAAAGTAATTTTCCTTTAAATGTTTTGAGTTGAGAGTATAAGACGTTCTTCATGTAAGTTTTGAACTGTGAAAACTGTTTGATTTTGATTAGACAAAGAAAATCCAATTTGAAGTGTTTTCATACTTGATTTCTTTTCATTTCCATGCCTGACCTTAAAGTTGACATTTATGTAGTGCCTCTCTCTGTTAGCCACTGGATACAGGGGTGCTGAGGGCCATCCTGGGATTAGTTCAGTTTTTCCATATGGCTGCTCTTATGCCTTCCTGCTTCTCTCACACCCTGCTCCTCTATCCTTCCAGAATATGTGTCCTCTGAGGATTCTTTATAGAGGGGAAAGTTAAAGGATATTTGATACATATACGGATTATAAACCATCATGACTCAGTGCGCTGTGAGGCTTAGCTATTTACCGCAGATGACAATCCAGTTTAGAAAAATCTGGGTGCTGCAAGGAGTAAATGGGGATGGTATTTTCATCATTATTATTCTAACAGGCTTCCCTGGAGCCTGACAAACTTGCTCCCTTTGGTCTACTAACATTACAATCATTGCAGCCATTTTTTAAAAGCTGTGCATATGCACAATAAGCACATTGTGTGCAAGGAGCATAAGTTATAACCCATCCCACCACCCCCCCATCCCAGTGAGCTGACCGATGTGACAGATTTAAATTCAATAAATTACATGTAACCTAAGAATTTAATGTAACTGATGTAAGTAGGGATTAGGTTCGCAGCCTGTGCAGGTTATATATGAGAGCTGGAGAGAGGTTGTGCGATCAGTTTGGCTCTGACGGGGCAGAACTACATGCTGGTTGCTAGCTAAGCCACAGATGGAGCGTGGTAGCGAGCGATAATTACTGTGAAAAGTGGCTGCTGAGCTTGCTTCCCTGCTCCACTTGATGTCATACACTATTGTTATGAAAGCAAAAAATATAGATGTGTGCTATTTTAGGGAAAGGACAAGTTCTGTGCTCCTGTGGGCAAGGGAACCATGTGGTTCGCTGATGTAGTGGAATACTGTGGCAGCCATGTTGACAGTTGGCTTCAGTGAGGTTTAGTGCTGCACATCTGTTTGAAACCAAATTTTCTGTTTTCTGACGGTTTTTTTTGGCAGTAGTGGTTTTCTTTCATTAGCTGGACAGAAAGAAAGGTAGAGAGACACAGGAAAGACATTCAGTAAAATCTACCTATGTATAAAGTGCCTGCTCCCCCACCTAGCCATGAATTAACCCAAATTTTAGTTTTACCTGTTACTGTAAATCAGTTTTATTTTTTATTATTTCATCTGCCACTACTTTGATTTTTTTCCCCTCACAAACTTCATTTTGACAACCCTATTTAAAAATAAAATTTCAACCGACTTGAATATATATTGCCCTTAAAACCAAAATTGATTCACATGATAAAATCACCAAAGTAAAATTCTCATCAGCTTTACAAACACTCATAAAAGAAAACTTGACCCATCTGCAAAACGTCAGTTACAAGCAGCTCTCTCTTAGTTTCCTTTAGTTTAGCCTTTCGGTAAGCTTTTAGAAATTCAATGTTTTCTTCACATCTTACTAATACTGAACACAGCTAAAAGGAAAGCTTCTTCCCTCAATAGCAGGTTCTGCATTGAAGAGTGTTGTTGCCAGTCTGACTTGGTCATGCTTTTTGGGATTCTTGTACTGATCAGAAAAGATAGATTTTCTAAAGGGCTTGTCTGCTGTCAGGCACAGTCGAGGTTAAACATATTGGATTACACAGATTCTTACAGTTATAATGATTTATTATATACCTTGTTTTTTTTTTTTTGTCTTTTGATTGTGACTCGCATGCTACACAAAGAAACTAGAAACTAGATTTCCCATCAATAAAATTGGGTATTGATTTTTATGTAACTGAGCTGAACTCTGTCAGTCAGGGGAAATATTACCCAAGTTAGTATTTACTCTTGTTATGAGCAAGGAAAAAGTCTAGTAGCCCAGTTCTATCCAGCTGACTATCCAGGGCAGTGCTTTTTTTCATTAAAAATGTCAAATCTTGAAAAACCTGATTTCCTGATACCTAAAAAAAGATCATGACCAGCTGAGAACAATTGTAAAGTGAATGTGTGAAAAAACACAGTAGTTTCAAGACAAACTTAAACTTAAAACAGCCTTAACTGTTCAACGCTAGGTGAGCATTACCGCCACCAACTGGTATGGAGTGTGGACCACATGACAAAAAAACAAAAAAACAAAAAAAAAAACTATATCCTATTATACAACCTAATCTGTTTCAAAAATTCCAATATAACCCGATATCCTCTGCTTCCTGATTCCTTTTGCAATAAATTGACAATGTCAAGTTTGATTTTTATGTTACTAAGTTTCCTTATTAACCTGTTTCTCTTTATCCAATAACTGTTCAAGTTAAAATTCCAAACAGAGGTAAACGGTAACTCTGTACAGGTGTGGAGTAATCAGCTAACAGGATGCAGGTGTTAATCCAAAAAAAAAACCTGGACCATGAAAACAAACATTTGCTTAACCTGAAGAATAGATTGTGCTTACTCAAATAGCTGAAAACACTTAGGCCCCGTTCACACGAAGTCAAACCCTGGCCTAAATTCACAAATCTTTCACCAAACCAGCCTCTCATCCATACGAAGCCGGCGTTTCGGGGGTCTGTAAACAATCTTTTTTTTATTAAGCCTTCAGAGTGGGAAGATTTTGAAACGCCGTTTTCGCGTTTCCATCTTTAAGCTCTGACTGCATTTTTTTTTTTTTACACGCATGCGTCATAGCGTCGCCTCTAAACACGCATGCGCGACACAGTATCACAACAACAATGGTGCCATACTGTGTTCAATGGTTGCTGCTCATGCTACTCACCCTGCTGTCGGGCTTACAACTGAATCTTCTTCTTCTGGAATATCTCCAGGAAGAACAGAGCAAAATTCGACGACATAGTTCAGCACCTGAATTTGACTGAACCACGAAAATGGACCCGCAGGGCCATTTTCCGGTTTTCCGGTTTGGTTGTTGTATAAATATTACTGCGCATGCCCAACATTTCGTTGCCTGTTTTCGCCTATTTTTGCTTTGGCACCACAGCGCCACTTACAGGCCTGGCATACATTTTGCAGCGTTTTCGTGCATTCATGTGGTCGATCACATTTATTTTACGTCTCCGTCTTTAAGACAAACGTTCTGGAAAATATTAGCGTTTCGTGTTCGATTTGACTTTGTGTGGATGGGGCCTTAGTATGACCTGAAAGCATCACAAATAAATATTTATGGGGTGTAAAACTACTAGATCTACTATGAATAAAAGCAACGACTAAGAGAGGCTAAAGTCTCATTGTGGAGGTGCAGATGATTATTAGAAAAACATTTTTTTCCTTACTGCTGAATTTCAATAATTACAAACCCTTGCTTATGTTTACACGTTTCCTTCACATTGGAAAGCCCTTTTTCTGACTTATTTTTCATCTTTTATACCAAGAATAAAGGACGTACAATGACATTTGGAGAAGTGACCATCAGATTTTTATGGAAGACTTCTGATCTTGAAATTCTGTCGGTCTATTCTTGATACTGATGGTAGCCTTCCAGTTTCTCTTTAGGAGCTGTAACATATGAAAGCATTGTAAATCATTTTTGCTAGCCTGTATGCTGTAAGTTATCATTAATCTTTTATTGTAAGTCATAGACAGCACTGCACTGTGCATCTGCTGTAAAACAAAATTTCTACTCATATTAAACATAAAAATGATTACATTTTACATTTTAATCAGTCTTTAGTGTCTACCATACAATAAGCGATCAGAGTGTTAACCTTGATTAATGGAAGCATACTCATGTTAGAGCTGCGCTCCTCCTACATGACCTTTTAGGAATAGAATTGTTGTTAAAACTGACTGCCCTCCATAGCTACACCACATTGCCACTCTCGGCAGCTAGAGGATGCATTTCTAAAATATATATATATATATTATATATAATATTCACTAGTGTAGAGTTGCCTTATCCTGACAATTTGCTACATTTGTAAAAGCCAGTAAGTGTAAGTCTGCTTCTTGATTAAATACATTTAATTGCTCCCACAAGGTGAATCAGCATATCCTTGTTTTGTAGTGGCACACAAAACATTTATTTGGTGCCTTATCAGTTTTATATCCCAGAGTAATCACCTTCCACAAAAACACTCTTGAGCCCAATCCTGATCCAAATCCAGGTTTCTGTTCTTTTCATCTTCAGACAAGGGTTTTCCTGGTCTATTTTTTCTGGCTCTGCCATTTCGTTAACCACTAAAAAGTGTCCTATAATTGCATGGTTGGGAGTGTGGCTGTTGATAACAATTGGCTTACATTTGACTACCATAAAGCTGTTTGTCTTACTGTGACAATGAGAACTGCTAATGGTTTGGTAGCATAGAAAGTTGCAAGTGTGATTTTCCTACTAGAGAACCTGATAAACTATACAGCCTGATAAACCGGCAACATGTTTTAATAAATTGTTGTAATAAAATGTTTTTTATTTTGCTTAGTAACAGCTTCCACACTGAAGAGAGTTGTTGTTACTAAGTAACAACAACTCTCATTTTTTTTTTTTCTAGTCACTACATCTCTTATGATTTATTTCAACATTATGATAAATTTTCCATTCTAGTAACCACACAAAATTTTGAATTCAGGTTATTTATCTCCATTGTGCCGAAAAGATGACTCTTCCAGGAACCAGGCCACCTCTTTTCCAAGGTTGCCATGCAATGTTTCTGTGACATTTTTATTTGCTTCTCTTATATGGTGATGCTGTGAAGCAGCTAAACCTGACCAGTGAAGGGTATAATAGAAAATCAGAAAACTCTTGTTCTTTCCAAAACAGCACTGAAAAAACAAAATAGGTGAGATGAAGCGGGTTGTAAGGGTGCAAATAAAGGACAGAAAGGTGAGCAATGAAGAGGAGAGAGAGCTGGTGGCAGAGGCAGGGAGAGGAAAAGGTGAAAGCAGTCGGACAGGAAAGGAGAGTGTCATTAATCTCCCTGTGTGACACTCTCAACTACAGGGGAGCTTCACACTGCAACATTCACTTCTATTAGCAGTCCATTAGTAGAGCTCGGCACAAGTAGCAGCGCTTGACAGGTAGGCCTGTGCCAGATTGGCTGACCTGTGTGCCTTGACAACGCATATTGCATCTGAATTGTGTGGAAGTGTGTGTGTGGGAAGTCAAAGTGCACCATAGGGCAGAAATTATCTTGACATATTGTTGCAAGTTTTGCCTTTTCGGCTATGGGAAGGAAATGAAAATAATTGTTTAAAAGGTCCCGCTTTCAATTACACTACTCAGTGAGATGGGAGATAATGATTCTAACAATGATGGGGATGGTGGGGGCCTGATTCCCTACCTGCGATTTTTGCCTTTGCTGCAAAAGGGCTCTTCAAAGTTGAGATGATGCATTAGAGGCGCAGCCATTTCTCATTCAAAGCCTTGCATTGCCTCTTAGTATTTCAGGAACCCTTTGATTATAGGATTGTAGGCAAGGGGAAGGGGTGTGGGGCTGTGGACCACTGTTCCTGCTCTAGATCCTCTGTTCGTTTATGATTAGAGATCAGAGCAGGCAGTCAGAAAATCTGGGGTTGGTGGGGGTAATGGAGAGGAGGATGGAGCCAAAGGGGGAGAGAGAAGTGATTACGAGTTAAGTGGCCCTTCTCATGCCATTATAAGCAGCAGGGCTGACAGAGCACATCATGAGTGAGAATAAGTACACACTCCACTTCTGCCCTTTAATTTGGCGTCCTGGCCTCTCGCCTGGTGTTCAACCGCTAACGTCCACCTACATTTTTCTGTCCCTAATTGGAAATAAGCCACGTGTCTTTACCAGCACAGCTATATACAGGTGAATACATAAACTGAGAACCTAAGGCCCAAATTTAGAATGCTAAATTCTGTCTTTACCTTCTATATGTTCCTCATATAATTGTGCAATATTCACATAGTTTCATTCTCAAAGCACTAATCATTGTCATTTCCCCCAATGCTTTCCTTCACTTTCATGCTCAGACAAGTTTTGAATTAAACCTAAAGAGAATTAAAGAGGCTTCTCTTACATCACTTTTTTGCTGAGGGTCATCAGAAGTAGCTCTATAAGTAGATTTAGTAGCCATCACAGTGATGTTATTTCCCTGTCGTCCTTTAGCTGAGCTACACACCCCAGCATGTAGCATGGAACAACCTTGGTAACTATTTCTGTAAATAGGATGCAGGGGCCAAATGTGGCATGGAGAGATAAGTAACCTCGCATGAAATACCTGCTCCTGATGTGGTTTCAACATCAGTTTATTCAGATTTTCAATTTTTATGATGAAAATTACACCAATACAAGTCAGATAAATACAAATTGTCTGACTAACTTAACTTTTCTGATAAATATCTGAAAAATATCTGATGATTAAAAGTTTGTTTTTTTAATATCAAACTATTTGAAGCCATTTGCCATTGCCTATGTCAGGGATTTTTCAAAACTGCAATCCAAACATTTTACTTTGTTTTGTTTTTTTCCATTTCCAACATGTTCATTAAACATAATGCGTTTTTATCCAAATACACAACTATCTACCTTCACGACAGGATGGTGATGTAAATTACAGCATCTGATATTGTTTGTCCTTGTAATTTTTGCACAAAAACTTTGTTATAGAGTCTTGGTGACACAAAGATACCCCTTTTATTCTAAGCAGCTTTGGGGATCTATTACCTCCCCACACTATTATACTAACCCTCCTTGCTTGAGTAGCAATGTTGTCTTGCCTTTTCTGTTTTTTAGAGTGAAAAAAGGAAGTAATGGATTCATGATTTAAAGAGACTTAAGATATCTTTGAATTGTAATCAAATTAAAAAGGAAAAACATACATTGTTAATCGTTATAAATTAGCATCAATGTTTTTGAAAGAAAATGTGACAATTGTAAACGTTGGATTTGTTTTACTTGCATATTTTCATGTAAGAATATTTGGCCACAGGAAAAACTGAATGTATTTTAGGCAAGTGTATCGTTTATGCATGGTAATTTTACAGGTTCTGTAAATGTTTGGATCACAACTGTTTCCCTGGTTGATGTTAAAATGTTGCTCTTATGAAAGTCCCATTTTTACCTGTCATTTTTGAGTTTTGCCAACAAATCTGCACTTAGAGCTCAACATGAATGTAGTTTAAGCTAATGTTTCTATTGTGATTAGGAGGACATACATGTCGTCATTTCCTGATGCTCTCATTAATGCCACCATCAAGGGACATTAGTGCTAAATTTATGATAAACATTTACTCTTCTTGAGAAAGTCCTACAGTACAGAGGCAGTAATGAGATGATCTCAGAGGTGATTCATCACACCTGAGTCATTGACACAGCATGAAGTTACCTGAATTATGATGTTTGTATAGAAATCCATCCTTTCCTTTGGATATGAAACACAGCTACGATGCTTTGTTCAAATCTGACATTGTAAAGACACTAAACCCATTTTCTTTGCTTTCTGCTGCTTTGTGCTCCAATAAAGAGGTTTATTTGTGAATGTAAAGCGAATATAGGACAAAATATTTTATATAAAAAACTATGTTCCTCTGCATTAATGTAATCAGAATTAATTTTGATAAAGATCTTCATATTTTGTTATTCTACTTCCTCAAATGTGTCCTTCATCTTAGATATTTTCAGAAGCCTCTAGGTTTCCATTTGCTGCTCCCTCTGCTTCTAGAGGGTTGTGGTCTTTATATGTCAGCAGAACAGAGAGAAAAGGGGTTGAGGTGGGGGGAAGGGGGGTAAGTAAGTAAGGGAGTGCTCGTGGGACCCCCTTGTCCCGGCTGAAATATGAGAGCAGGAGACCAAACGCTCCCCATTTCCTGTCTCCACTTTATCAGCATCTTGCTCTGTGTTATTTCTACACTCTTAAAGCTTCTGATGAAAGTCTTGCCACAGACAAATGTTTGTGCCTCCTTGCTTTTTACAGGGCTCAAATGAGATACTTTATCCTCCCCCTTTTCCCTCTTTCATTCTCTTTTTGCTTCATTCCTGTGTCTGCTCTTGAGAATCCCACAAGTGAAGTTCAGAGTCTCTGGTTTACATTATGGTTGCTTAAAGATGGGCTTGGGATGCCTTAAAAGACAATGATTGTCGTTCTTCTGAAGGAATACACTTTTACAAGACTTTGGGGGAAGAGCTTGAGGAAAAATAGCCTTTGTTGAGTTAACTATATTTCTGCTGACTATAATTACTTCCACCTACGTAAAGGTCAGCGATACATCGCAAATGAGAAAGCATTCTTCTTTCGGCATCTTTGACAGTCAGCACTGTTTAATCACTTATTTTTATCCTAGCTAATGTCAGATCTTAATGTACGGTGCATAGGTTTTCATACTCTTGAAGCCTTCCAGAGTTTTCTATAAGTGAACTTTGAATTCATTTCAATTCAGTTTATTTATATAGCACCAATTCACAACACATACCTGAAAGACATCAACACACTTTGGTGTTTTTCATTAGGAATTTATACAATCAAACGCCACAAACCAGTGCATAATTGTAAAATGGAAGGAAAATGATACCTGGTTTTCAATATGCTTTGCAAAAAAAAATTTGGTAGTGTTGCAACTTTAGTATTTACTCCCCTCAAGGCAAGGCCAGTTTATTTAAATAGCACAATTAAGTACAAAGACAATTCAAAGTGCTTTACATTAATAAAACAATGAAATAGAAGGAAAATAAAAGCAGAATTAAACAAAGTAAATATAAATATAAAAAAAATGATAAAAGCACACAATAAACAAAATTCAAACAATTGGACCACAAACTTTGACTTAAAAGAACTCAGGCTTCAAGCACTTTTACAGTATTCTGGGAGTTTGTTCCAGATAAGTGGAACAAAGTAACTCAGTGCTGTTTTTCTTTTTCTTTTTTCTTTTCTTTTTTTACAATAGTATCCTAGAATGAAATCAACTGCAGTAATAGCCATTCTTTGTAAAAAGAGGAAATGAGAAACCATCTTCTTAAACTAGCAAGCCAGGCAAGGAGAGCATTAGTCAGACAAATAGACAGGAGAGGCAGGTCTTGATGAAATGCAGAGAGATAAATCTCGGGTTAAGTAATGTGTTTACGGAACACCTTCACAAATCTGGCTATTATGGTTGATTAACAGGAAGAAAACCATTGTTGAATGAAAACCAGATGTTCTGTTTACTATTTCCCACAACCCCTGTAGGCAACAGAGCAATTATGCGTAAGGTGATTGGAGGTGAAGACCAAATGTAAAAATTTTTGCCTGCATGCAAAACAAGATATGTGGCAGAAAACTGCATGTCACCTCCTCCTGAAAACACCAGCTCTGCAGCTAAACGTGGTTTAAAGCAGAATTATGCTTTTCAACAGGAGACACAAGAGGTGTAAGACAACCAGGTTTTCTTCCAGTCTCAAAGATTCAAGACTGTGTTAGAGGAAGGGCTGAAATAATTAATCAGATTAATCTGATAAATCGATTATTGAAATAATCGTCAACTAGTTTAGTAATCTATTCATTGTTAACTGGTGTATAGAGACTCTAAAACATGCCTTTAACTGGCAGAGGAACCCATTTAGAGCAGTAATTCAATTAAAATTGTAAAAGAATATATAAAATTTTGAATTTTAGAACAAGACATAACATTTTCGTCTGTCAATATGCTCTGTCCAGAACTCCTCAAGTCGAAAAGTTTTACTTTTACCTGGTTTTATTTTGTAAAACATCTTTAAGGAACCTTTCGCTATTCGATTATTAATCAATTAATTGAAAAAATAATCAACAGATTAATTGATTTGCAAAATAATTGTTAGTTGCAGCTCTGGTTAGAGGTTTACCTTCTTAGAGAATAGTATTGCTGCACATACAGTCAAAGCTACAAATAAATCATTTTAATTGAAGAATATTTTGTTAAGACTGCAACAGCTTTAACTAAGGTTTTGATATGTTGCAATGAAAAATGAATAAAACTTATAGTCTCTAGATTGTTATATCAGGTTGAAACGTACTGTTCACCCCCACAAAGAAAATAGAAATAAATTGCAATAAATAGTAATATTAGAAGCTGACTAAAGGAGGATAAATGCAACTAAAAGTGGATGTCTGTTTTTTTTTTTTTTCATTTTGAAAACTAAACATTATATACCTTAAAATTCTCTAAAAGTTTTGTTGGTCTGCAACACATTTCCCGGAAAAAAACGATTTAAGGTGTATAAACACTTGCATACTTTTCTATTTGTTTAAGAAAATGACTCCTTTGTGTGCATGCCTCATGTTTTTCAGCATGCTTAGGTTTGCTCAATAATAACCGGGTTTGAAAGGGGTCTGCTTTAGAGAAATCTGAACACCAGATCATTCTTCCTCGCAAAATCAATCTTTCTCATAATTCCCCACATTTTTCTTCCATCTGTTATCTACCGAGCTGCCAAGCAGACTTTTAAACGGAGCAGACCATTACCAGAGGGCAGAATTAAACGCATGTCACGATGCCAGCCTGTAAAAGTTGTTTTTACTGAGTGAAATGAGGTGCTAAATTAAAGCTTCTCGACTGATATGTGCTGCTGTATGATTAATCCCCTCCAGTGCATAGAGGAAAAGAGGAATCAATAAGTGAACACACACCTACATATTCAAAATTGTAACTTTTTGACTTACATCTTGCATAGGCAATGGGAAATTACGCTTGGTTGGCCTTTTTAGGGGTAATTATTCTTCACAAGTCTCAGCATGCACAGTGGAATTCAAGATTGCAGGAAAAAACCGTGTAATAGCAGACTTAACTACCTCACCATCATCTACCCCACTGCAGAACTCCCACCAAACTTAACACCCCACTGTGTGACCTCTTTTCCTCAGTTTTGCCTTTGTTACCGTGACTCTAGTAATAGTTTGCAACTCGAGATTGCTGTTGGGTGTCAGCACTTTCCTGTGTTTGTACAACATGTGTGTGTTTGCCATATCTCCATGATCAGTCCCTGGTGACTTAAGTGCTGGCAGACAGTGTATAACTGGGGCAAACTCAATGGGTCTCATTTAGATGGGGCCCAGACAGAAGCCCCACTGCTAAAAGGTTATTTTATTACTCCTAACATTTAAAGTAGACTGCTGAAGCTGCTACAAATTGTTGGTTCTGCCAGAAAAGAACAGATTGTTCCGTATTGTTGTGAGAAATTTCTAATCTGCTACATCAGGCGGAGAAGAAATAGCTCTGCAGCCTTTTGATATCAATGCATTCTTCTTCGCTTGATGAAAGCTATGGAAATCAGCTTAATAATTGAAACTAGTTTTGCTGATCCTAAAGTTCAAGTAAATGTGAGGGCCGCTCAATGTATTAACACAAAAGGATCAAAAAAGCCATAAAATAGCTGCCCTCGGATGGCTAGGAGCTTGATGTTTTATATCTACACAAAGGATGTTCTCAGTAGCTGAAAATGCGCTCACTTCAATTCATTATGAAACGTTAAATATTACTCAAACATCCTTGTCGGCAAGGGAGAACTCCCAGCTGTGCATTTGCCCCTTTCAAGAAGTTACTCAAACAGTAGGCAGAGGGTGAATAATGGATGTTTTTGTGATGATTGCTTCGGAATGCTTTGGAGAAAATAAAGAGTTTCTTCCAAAAGAGGTCGAATGTCTGAATTGACTTAATCTTTTGTATTTGTTTGCAGTATAGCCTCCTCTGGCTGGTAATCCTTCAAGTAGCAGAACCCCAATACTGGAGCTTAAATTTACATTAATGTGCACAAAGTTTGGCTTATTGACCATTCTATAATTCCAATCATTAGAACACTTTAAATTCCCAACAATGGAGATCAGTTTGTGCATTTTATAGCGATGTCTACATCTTTAGGAACAAAACATTTATTTTTTATAAGAGTTTGCTTTTAGTGGAACAGCGATTAAATCCACAGTTCAGTGGTCTTGTGTTGTAACTCCACCATTTATGGTGCAACCTTTTACTACCCTTCTCTCACTTTTTTTACACTGTTGTGCTCAAGCAATGTGGCATACATTTCATTAACAGACGAAATCATGACAAAAAATGCACTCAAAAAGGATGAAACTGTAAATATGAGGCAAATAAAAAGCATTATGGTGATTATTATATGGTAATGTAAATGGCATTAAAAAATGAAACCAACAACATGATATTTCAGGAAGAAGACCATTAAATAGGAATTAAGAGCGATTAGTAAAGGATTATTTTTATATACATAACCAAGTAATGATTGTAGCTCTCTTGTTTGAAAAAGGATTAATTTTATTCTTTATCTGCTTCCACTGGGAAAGGCCCAATCAAGATTTTTGTCCCTGATAATGACCTGAGTCATTTCATATTAGGTATTAGGTGAAACCAAATCCCACTCCTATTTAGAGTCTCTCCTATCTCTTTATTTTTCCTCTCAACAGGCTACTCTCAACATGCTACTCAACAGGGCTTAACTGAGTCAGTTAGGTTTTCAGCATGTTTATTATTTGGCTCATAAGTAAAGTCAGTTCTAGCTTAAGCTTTATATTTGGAACCATTCAGCTTAAGTTTTTGGTTAAATAACTTTGCACTCCTGTTGACAGTGTTTTCATGTTGACCAGTCTGCTCAAGCACTAAGGATGGGTTTTCTGTTCCCTTATAGAAGACTGAAGCTCATTAGGTTAATACCCGTTACTGTCTAACAAAAATTTGTGTTGCGCCGATGCCATCTTTTTGCCCCGATACCTGGCTGTGCAGTATTGTCCGATACCATACCAATACCATCTGTTTGAAAATGATGTGTGTGTGTGTATATATATGAAGAACTGCATACTACTTGGATGTAAAATAATTTCCATTAGGGCTTTGTCAAGGTGCTGCCTCTCTTTGTGAAGCAGGAAAAAGACTAATACAAAGTGAATCCAGTAGAACTTTTTATTGCCTACCTGGAATAGGTGACAATAGTTGAATAAACCTTTGGCTTTCAAAATTGTATCGGTGCCCTATTTGTCGGTACTCGCTGATACTGATAACACCAATTTCAGCGCTGGATAGGGGCCCCGCCCCATACTGGTATCGGTGCAAAGTACACAAAATACTGTATTCATACCAAAAATAGTGGATGATATATTTGCATCTGGTACAGAGAATACAATTAGAAGTGTTTTGCATGTAATGATTATTGGTGTGACGTCAATATGATTTATATGAAAGGAAGAAAGTAAGTTTAACAATCAGGAAACTGAAATAAGTAAAATTAGTATTAAATAATATGTATAATATGACAATTGTACAAGTATTTAATTATGTGCATGTGTTTAAATTATACTATAGCAACAAGATAAAACACATCTTATTGATCCATTTCTAACACTATTCTTATTGCAAACAAAGGGCCTTGTACTGTAGTAACGTGACTCTCCACAAATAACCTTAATTTGAAACTCAAAGATGAATAAAAAAAAGTAATGCTTGGTCAAAAACATGCTTGGGCTCATGTAAAGATTGCAATTAATTTTAATTCAAGGTAAAAAGTCTGACAAATAATAGATGAATTGCCAGGAAAATGATATCAGTAACTAAAGCTGATGTTTAATTATAGCCAGTGTGTCACATGTGGTCGATTATTTGTGGTTTTTAGTAGGATTGATTTCAAAGAAATATGATACCAGCAATGCATTTTCCGATTAGCTGTAATGATTTTGGTTATCATTTATCATTTTCATAAAACTTAACATTAGTGCTACATTAGTGGAATTACTTGTTGCGTCTAGTAGTGATATTATCATGGGGAGTGTTGGCCTAGTCGGTTAGAGCGGTGGGCTTGTGCTCTTAGAAGGTTGCAAGTACCCGGTTCGATCCCCACAGCCTGCAGTCTGTGTCACTGAGCAAGACCCTTAACCCCACACTGCTCCCCAAGGGGATGGGTTAAATGCACAGAGTATATTTCGTCATTGTGGGACAATAAATAGTTTGACTTAACATTTACAATATTGTTCAAGAGAAAAAAAAAAAACATCTGCTGACTTTCCTTTACATTATCTAATGCTTCGGCTATTCACATTTTATCTTTAAGCGGTTGTAGTGAGATAACAGGAGAAAGGGGAGCAAGAGAAGCGATGATGGACTCCAGCTGGGTATGAACAAGGACCATCTTATCCACTAATCCACTGGAGTGCCCCCAGATATCAGGGACTTTCAAACATGCCCATCAGTTTTTGTAGGAAGGCTCAGAAGAATCGCTCTCCCTGTCAAAATGATGAAGAAATTAGATCCTAGGTTGGGGAAAAAAATTGACCAAGCTCAGTGAGATGACAAGTCTGCTTCTCCAGTTCCAGACATCTATAAACCATGACTCCATACAGTTCACCAGCTGCACTGGAGTCAGCACAGTAACTGTAAACTGATACACAGTAATGGCTTGATGCAGATATGCTGGAGCATGTGGAGCGGAAACCGATAATTCAGTGGTGACACACTATGCATAGGGGTTCCCATGGTCTTTAGGCTGACGTGAGGTAAGCTGATCCATCAGGTAAAAGAAGAAAGGGTTACGCTGAGGAGAGGTTGAAGAGGGGGTGTAATGGGAGGGCAGCTCATCTGTGTAAAGGAAGGAGCATGGCTTCAGTGAACTGTACCTCCTGATGAGTTTCCGCCAGTAGCTGCTTGTTTAAATCCCACTGCACGCGCTTTTTACTGCTCTCATTTAGAAGGCTTCACATTACTAAATCATGTTTGTTTTTACAAGTCTACAAAGACTTACTAGCTTTCCGTTCAGCTCTGTTTTCTGCCTCCCCATGCCAGACATTTTATTTAGCATCTTGATGTTCCATGACAAGAACTCGCCAACAAAAGCACCGTTATGTCCTCGGGAGGAGGAGGAGAAAAAGGGGAACAGGAGACGAGAAATAAAGGAGTAGGGAACCACTCCTAAGCTGTATGGCTTTAACCCATGAGATGAGCAGGCTGAAGGTATCCAGTATTTAGCCACTTTAACCCACAGCTATTCTGGGTTGCTTTGTGTGGCTGTTTTGTTCAGGGAAAAGAGGCAAAAAATCTGGTAAACAAATCCATACACAAAGCAGCATTTTCTGAGAGGACTGGGCAGCTTTAAGTGTTACCAGCTCACATGCATATTTCCATTCGCCTGCAATTTCTTGGGAAATTTGGCAGCGTAATCTGAGCCTTATTGTGTTCTTTCTCCGTGAAACACCAGACACCAGGAAAACCTGGTTTTAGTTTTGACTGTGATTCTTTTTTTTGTATTTCTCTCTAGCAGTTGCTTCAAATATTCACATTAATGATAAATAGGAACATTTCTGTTTAAGCTTCCATTTTAGTATGTCAGAAATAACTTCAGGTAAAGCAGCGCATGCATTAACCAGTGTGATAAACCTAAGTACAACTACAGTATACTGTATTTTTAACAAATAAAATTCAAGGCTAAGACTTGTCACTCCAACTTTTTTAACAATAATTCTCCAAGAAAAAGTTTAAGTAAAAATAAAGGCTTTTTTTAAGCTAGGAGATGTAATTAGGAAAAGGAATTTTGTATAGAGAGTCTCTTTGTTGAAGATAAAAACTAGTGTTGCATCGATACCGATGCCAGTATCGGGCTGGGCCCCGATCCAGCACTGGTGATATCGGTATCGGGGAGTACCAGCAAATAGGGTACCGATACCATTTTGAGAACCAAAAGTTTATTCAACTATTGTCACCCATTACAGGTAGACAATAAAAAGTTCTACAGGATTCACTTTGTATTAGTCTTGTTCCTGCTTCACAAAGGTAGGCAGCAGCTTGACAAAGCCATAATGGCAATTGTTTTACATACAAGTAGTATGCAGCTCTTCATACTGTATATACAAACACACACATCAATTTCAAATAAATGAAATCGGTATCGGCCAGTACTGAAAGGCCAGGTATTGGGTATCGGTATCAGGGCCAAAAAATGGCATTGGTGCAACACTAAAACAAGTATTGAAAGTCTTTTCTTTTTTATTTCAATTGTTTGAGCTTAAAAAATTTAGTTGAAAGACTGAATGGCATTAAACCTTTTAATAATGATTTAGAATAAACAGATGATTTAAACATGAGACCCAGAACCTATTTCATAAAATGTTTAATTTTACCTCCCATTTTGTTTGTTGCAAAGTCAAAAACAAAGCTTAGTGGTAACTTTTGGAGACTTCCCTAGCAAAGATAAAAAAAGTATGTTTTTCAGAAATAAAACATAAACCACTATGGCTGACACAGTAACTAACCAAACTTAGAGTCAATACAAACTCGATGAAAAGGTTTAAAGTTTAACCAGTGTTTCTTTGCTCTCTTTCATTTAAAGCAGCAAAAGAGAGAAAGGAGGAAAGATGGCACTAGTGTCGATTAAAGCTGGATGTAGTAACCGCAATCATTTCTGTTTCATGGCAAAGCTGAATTGAGTTCAGTTTAAAGCCAGAAAAAGTTAATAATCTTAACAGATATGTGATGAATAACCATCTGACATGTGTCTTACATATTGTCTTGTTTTTTGAAACTCTATATGATCCACCAGTGACAACTTTAAACAGCTGCTCATTTTTTTTAAGCTCTATTATAGTAAACAGAAAATCAGTTTTTAAACGGCAATAATTACGCATTTTAAATGCTTACTCTCATTTTTCTCAAAACCCCTTCATAAAGTTCTTGGTGAATAAAAAAAAAAAACTTTTTTAGTAAAAATGTCTACTGAAGTACTAAATGCATGAGATGGTCGAGAGGAGTTTTGACCAGACATCTTAAATCTAATAAATTCCTCCAGTCATTGCTTAACGTCCTGCTCTGTCTGTAGTCCTATAGTCAGAAGGCCTGGTCTAAAAGGTTTGGACAAACAGGAGGACAAAGGTGATCAGTGATATGATGGATGTGTCATAATGAGGGGATGTTGCTGTCTAACATCTGCTGTTGAAGAAAGGCTTTTTTTTTTTCCTGGGCTGCCTGTCACATTCAACTTGACTTATTATTTGTAGTTCTCTCTCGCTTCTGGTCCCCTCTTTTGTTCTGTTAGAAAAAAAAAACTGGGAGCCCAAAGGAGGCGGGTGGGTGGTGGTGGGGTGGGGGGTTGTCGTGGCGGGGTGGGGAACAATCTCTGAGCCTGCAAAGAGAATTTTGGAAAAGCCTTACACAATTATTTTTTACTTTATGGCCGCGGTTACAAGCAGACAAACTCTGTCCTTTGCATCTGGGTGGTCTCTTGAGGATAAAGGAGACATTTTAATTCAGTCAGCTCGACCCCCCCCCCTGCCTCTCCTAAAAAACTCACTCATCTAACTTTAGTGATACAATTACGAGCTCCTGTGCATTAGCCATCTTGTTGTGATTATATATGTTTACATGGGAGGGAGGTGTTTACAGAAAGTGCAGCCCCTTCCTGCTGCTCGTTTAGCTACTGGAAACGTAGAGCTGCAGTGAGATTTAATTTATTTATCCTCTATGGAAAAGAAGCATAATGATTCTGTAACAAGTATTGTGTTCAGTTTCCTGGTGTTCTTTTTCTTTAGGATGAATGGCACCAGGTTTGCAGAGAAAATTGGTATAATGCTTCTAAAGAGACATAGAGGGACATGAAAATGTTTTATCCTAATGAGATATCTATGGCATCTTCCCTCTAAGAGAGCCTTTACTTTAATAGTTTTTTCCCCCCTGTCTATAAGGGCTGTTTTGTAAAGCAACTAACATGTAAATTATGTAGAAATGGGACCCTCTGTCTTTAAATGATTGTGTTTAACATTTATTTATGTCTGTTTTCTCTATTATTTTTTGTTTTCTCTATGTACAGCCCTTTGATCAACCATTCATAGTATAAATACTTCAGAATTGCATTCATAATTGGATATGTTGGATGTACAGTGATACAGTGATGGAATAGAATAGAAAATCCATTTATTGTCCCACAATGGGGACATTCTAGTGTTTAAAGCAGCACAAAGATTATAGAAAAATTGTCACACAAATATGGACCTTAGAAAGGTGTATAAGAATAACATAATAGTGAAGGGTTAAAAGATAAACAATAAAATGCTGTACTGTTAAGTGCTTTAACAATATAAAAACTGTGCACCTGGAGAATAAATATCCAATATACAGCTATGGACATTTTCCCAGTAATGGATATTTGAATATAGCAGCAACATCATCAGATGTGCGAAAATGACAGCAGCATGTTATTTAACTGATTACCGGTAAGTAGAAACCGTGCAAATCAGCCTTGATGTAACAACTTATTGAAGTTATTGGGAACAGTGTTAGTTATAGAGTCTTACAGCTAAAGGGAGGAAGAATCTGTGATAACGCTCCCTGGTGCATTTAGGCTGCAGCAGTCTATCACTGAAGGAGCTCTTCAGTTCTGCAACAGCTTCATACATGAAGTAGGAGACATTATCCAACACAGATTTGAATTTAGTTAGCTTGGATTAATCATATGTTTAATGTTATGACTGTGCTTGTGTCTTACTTCTCTCGCTTATTTCCCCTTCTGGACCTTACAGTAACCGTTTTTTTCACAACATATCCCAAATGGAATTTCAGGAGAAGGCCATATTACACTGCTTCATCTTAATAAAAGTAGATCATTTTTAACATTTTCCACATATTCTAGGAATTTTTTTTCTTCTTGCTGATCTTTCAATGTTCCAATGTTTGTTTTGATAGTTGGTGATTTTTTTTTCATATTTTATACAACTCACTGGGAAGGTGGCTTTTAAACTGTTGCAGTTTAGTTTATCCATTTATTTATGAACTTCATGGAAAATAAAACATGTAGTACCTTGAATGTCATAAACTGCTACTACCTATGTTTCAGCTGTGTTCTGTTCCTCAGATGCCAACATCTATGTAGGGATCACAGTGAGCCATGCAGGTCCTGGAACAGGTACAGCAGCCAATACTGTCTCTATTTACCTGTAAAAGTCCTTGCAAAAGGTAAAAATAAGATTGTATGGTTTATTTATAGTTAGAAAACTTTAGACTATACTTAATTTCTTAGTTCCTCAGTCACAAGACCATATTCTTATCTTTTTCTATGCCACCATAATTAAAAGTTCCCAAGATTTTAAAAGGTCTTAAAGAGTTTTCCGTTGCATTTTTAGTTTTCTTGTTGGACAGCTGTACTCTTTGGTCATCTTTTGGCTTGCTTATGGTTCACTTATTATTTTATTGGAGATTGGACAAGGGCTGTGCCTGAAAACTGTTAACAAATCATCTGTAAATGTGTATTCTTTAAGGAATTTGTTTTAATACTTAGGGCAGGATCTTAATGTTTAATCAATACTCATCTAGATTTTTGATCCTGGCTCTGAAATACTATTTTAATGCCTCCCAAACTGTTCCACCAAGTTTTTTTTCATTGCTAAAGGTAAATACAGTAAAACAAAATTAATCATTTATTATTTTTTTTAGCTTGCTGTAAATTACACTGTTTCACCCTTAGTGTGTTTAGGAGCTTAAATGCCGAAATGAGTCATTCATCAGACGTAAGGCTTAAAAAACAAAGAGTAATCTTCTGAAAATGGCTCGGTACTGGAAGGAAAATGAATAAAAGAGCCACTAAAGTTTTAAAGCCCTTTCGAAAGCGTATATATTTTTTGAAACCACTTTAAGTGATTGGCTCTTTAAAGAAGTTTGGTTCCTTGGAAGACAAAATGCAAAGAAAAGAGAAAGAATGTAGGACATTTGCTTAGAACTGTGCTTATAGATTTTCATTAGCAGCAACTTTAATCAGTCTCTTAAACTATATGAGACTTAAAAAGAGCAAGCTGAACAATTTGTTTGTTTTTTCATATTTTTAAGTACCCTTTCATCCTCTGCCTTGGGTATACCCATTACTGCCGCATTCTAGTGATAACATTGGCTCGCTAATCTTCCTGATAGTCACATTTCCCTTTCAGGCAACAGCACTCTGTTTTATTGGTGTAGCATGATGCGTCATGTTTTGACCATTGTTTACTGCCACAACATGCCACTTGTTATCTCTTGCAGCAAATGGCTGCGTCTTTACCAATCTTGTCTGGCTTTTGTCTGCTTTCCTCTCTTCTACTGGATGAGTAGCCATTTAGTGCAAGGGTCAGGGTTGTAATTGACAGCCACCACTAAACAAATCTCCCGTCTCGGCGGTAGACCAAGCCCACCTCCCGTCCCCTCCTTCTGGTCTAATCTAACTAATGCACCCGTGTGTGTGCTGGAAAGTGAATTAAGCAGAGAAAACTCAATACCTGATCCATCTGACGGAGCTGCCTGTGTGCACATTAGCAGTTTCTCTGCAGCCTCTGTAATTGTATTACACAAGTTGGCCGCTCTAACGATCAGGCCTTACACACACTTACACACTCATACACACTCTGACTGTTGTCGTTAATCGCTGCCTTTGCTGGCCCCGGAGGCGTGGAGCGGGCCAAGAACAGAGCGATCGAGAGGGAGGATGATGAAGCGTGTATGGTTCAGCCTTCCCTCAAGGCTGACATAAAATGAAATCATAGTCAGAGCGTGTGCATGTACATTCACAAATTGGTACATTGCTCTGCTTATTCTTTTGTTTTTCAGGCTCTTTTGTCAAACTTTTTTTTTCTTCATATTTGACGCTTTGCCTTCTAATCAGTGGCTTTTTGGGCTCCCCTGCTGTGAGGTTCTGTTTCTGCATCTGGTTTCCTTATCCGCGCTGCATGTTATCTGTATATTATCAGCAGTCTTGCCCCTTTCCAGAGAGCACAGCACGATAAGATGAGCTTACACTCTCCTCTTCTCTCCCTCCACTAATCTCCCTTGACCTTATCCAAACCTATGCAAGGTTAAAAAGAGAGATTTCACTTAAAAATGTTCTACATTTAACGGTACAGATTCGATGATAGGAATTTAGCTTCAACTTCCGATCTTTGGTTCCCATAAAGGTTCGACGTATGGATACTTATTTTAAATGATTCTGATATTCTTTAATTGGAAATGTAATTAACCACAATTAGAAAAACTTTTCATAGCTTCTCACTACAAGCATTTATTATTAACTAGCTATTCATGTAATAAGTAGGGATCACATTGTGCATGTGAAAGAGCATTTGCCATAACACAGGTTTTTAAGTATTAAAAGCCAATGTATTATGGTTGTTGACAGCAAATCCCATAATGCTTTGCAACGAGAGCTCTCCATGAAAAGCTTTCCGGGATACATCTGCTCGTCTGGTGACCATGGATGATCACTGCTTTTTCATCCACTATCAATCAGGCACTCATTTACAGTAGTAGCCATTCAAATTTTCCCCACTTTCTTTGATGGGCCCTTGGTTGGTCCGGTTTGTCCCCTTCAATTCCTTTTAAAACATCTGTCTTTGTACTAAAATATTCTCTCTGTCATGATCAGTGTCATGATCAGCTTTTGACTGGGAAGGGCCATTTTGAATGGCTGCTACTGTAAAATGGTGTAACCACTATATAGTGATTAGGGCGGACATTCAGACACAGCCACTATATAGAGCGCGGACTATATAGTGGACTTTATAGTAAACTCAGTTAACTGACTGATCGGACAGGTGATCACTATTCGCTCCCCCGTTGGTCTCTTGAGCCTTCCTCCCTTCCTCCTTGTGCCATCTTTGTCGCGGCTGTTGGGTACGGCAACAGCAGGCTGCTGTGACAACAAATATATCTACTCATCTAGTGACCATGGATGATCACTACTTTTCAAGGTGCATTGTGGGCACTTTCGAGTCCACTACTTTTTCATCCACTAGACGTTCAGACACTCATTTAAAAGTATATAGTGCCCTATATAATGATAAGGGCGGACATTTGGATACAGCCAATGTAACTAAACTGTGATTATTTACACTGTTTAATGACGACAAGAATACAGAAGCCTTTTTATGCTGATCTGTTTGTTATCACCCGCTAGAGGAAACTGTGTCAAATTTTCTGCTTTGCTTTAAAGGCGAGGATGTGATGATAAAAAGTGTAGTAATTTTTAGACTCTTCTGATGTGCCTCGATACACAATTTTTTTTTTAACAAAGGATGTTTTGCCACCAATCACAAAGCTCCCTCGTATAAGCCAATAACAAGAAAGTACTCAACGTGGACTCTACACACAAATGCAGTGAAGTTTAAAGACTACTGGTACTTTGAAATTTAATTTATAGTTGTTTATGGACCAGAAATACTTTGGTGAATCCTGTTCCCTGCCTGTGTGGATCTTGTGTGCTTGCATGAATCACGCTGTGCGTGTATGGATCTTGTTTTGTGCATGTGTGAATCACGTGTGTATTTGTGAAATTTGAGACTGATCTAGCTCCATAAAAGCCTTTCCCACCATTTTGATGCATTACACTAAAACAGAGAACTATATCACAGTTACTGTCAACTTTATTTAAAAAAAGTGACAAATAGTCTGACATTTTTTGAGAGCGCCATGTCCTGTCTTTTAAATGAGAATTTCACATCTCTGTACATTAGAAATCAAGTGTTTCAACCTAATAGGTCCCTGCATTGTTATACCTGAAAAACAAGTTTGATATAGGTAAGAACACTTTTTTGTCTATTCATTACACATTTAATTTAGCTTGCAAATAAATATTTTAAAATATATTATGAAAATGACTTCTTAATTCAGTATATTGTATTAAAAGACATAGCCCTTTATGCTTTCAAAGATTCTTTTGAAACTAGAGAAAACGCATATTTTTCCGAAAATCAATCAACTACAGATTAATTAATTAATGCATAACTGACATCCCTATTTAATCAGCCATTACATATAATTTATATCTATAACATATTGCTGCTGGCTATACTGGATTTCTGGTCTTAGATCAGGTATCTTTGTTTAGTAGTTCTAATGTGCATTATAAAAAAACCCTTATCCAAAAATGTTGTGCTAGTGGAGAAGAACTATAACCACTTTAAGCCATGTTTCAAAAACATTTTTCAGTGTGGTAGAATCTGCAATTTTAGTAGTTCCTCTTGTTTTTAAATCTAAAACAATTTTGATACTCACATCTGGTATTTACCAAAAGCTTTTAACATTTCTGGTTTTTCAATCAGGGTCATTAAAGAAATCATTCAAGTCAAAGTAAAAACAGAGCAACTATGCTGTCATCTGTTAACACTTCCTACTATTTACTGTAGGTCTTATTACAGCCTAAACGAGTCACATAAGTATCTCACCATGTTTTCATGAAATACAGTTTCTTTTGTTTACTTTGACCTTATATTACGTACTGACTTGACTTGTATTTTAAATTGCTAACTTTCAGTCTTCCTCAATCTGCAAGAGTATCCACACTGACTATTGCTTTCCGAAGCCGGCTTGCATTCTTCAATATGATGCGGAAATAAACGATGTCTCTGCTAGGGCTGCAACAACGAATCGATAAAATCGATAAAAATCGACTTTTAAAAGCGTTGGCAACGAATTTAATCATCGATTAGTTGTGTCGCGCGATTAATGCGTCATCCGCCGCCGCCGTCATCCCGGGGAAGAAAAAAAAATATGGCGGAGCGAGTCAGCGCCGCAGTTGCAGTGTTGACAACTCAGCGACTTTTCAGACCCCTCCAGCGACTATTTCTTTAAAAAGCTACTAGCGACAAATCTGGCGACTTTTTTCGGTGTCACTGGCGGCTTTTGGAGACTCTTACGTGAAAGCATGTATCGTTCCTACTCTTCTCCAGCGGCAGCTGCTGCCGTGGGGCGCCTCCCCCATCCCAACCCCTTTCTCTCTCTCCCACAGGAATCCCTCTCAGCGGGGCAGTCAGAGCCGCAGGATTTTAGTGAGGAGTTTACCCTCAGCGTCCAGACTGCAAATGAAGCGCGCATGCCCCGGGATTGACGGCGCAAATTGATCACAATAATTAAAATAGCCTGCGCTTTGTAAAGTGAAAAAAGTCGTAACATGCAACTTTTGTAAAAACAAATGAACATGGCACAGAAGCACCACTGTTATGACGCAGCACCTGAAAAGAAAACACGTTGGGGCCTTCAATGGCAGTGAAGAGAGCTCATCAGCAGGATGAGTAACCATGTTTGTTTCATTTTAAAGTGGGGAAACGTTACGTTAGTTTCTCAGGTAGCTCATCTGATGCTTTCCTTAGCTTGTTAGTAGGTTACAGACAGTGATAAGGTTGGCTTCTTATTTTACTTTTAATTTCATTTGAATTAGCTTAAGCAGCGTTTATATTTTCTTTATAAATAAATTAATTTGCAAATTATGAGGGCAAGGCTTTTAAAGTTTAAATCTTCTGGCAAAGATAAAGTAAAGAAGATCCTGCAATTTATGGAAGTAAAGCAGAATAAAATCCAGCCAGATCAGTAATATGTCAATTAATTATCTGCCACATTCCCATGTAAATATCTGTCTTTGGAGGATGTGTTTTTTAGCACCCCTAGTTCTCTCATTTTTATTCCAAATACAATTTATAATTTGAATCACAGGGCTATTTTTATCTCTATGGTTCAGTATTTTCTCAAGTAGCAACTTTAACTGCTATACTTTCCTGTCTTAAAAGGCAGAACTCTTCTAGTCTATAAAAATCTCATTTGTTGAAATGGGGGGGGGCTATTGTTTGAACCCCTTAGGGGCTTTAAAAAACAAAAATGCCTGTCTCTTTTTGCGCTTTATGAAACAAAATACCCTATATTTTGTGGATGTACAGCTACATTTCTCATGTAAGTTTGCGTAGTTTTAACACAAACATTTATTTTTCATATTGCACCAGTACAGTTAATGAGAAACCTGTACTTGCGTGCTTGTTTGTTCTGTCTAAAATGTTTATTTTGGAATGAAGAGGTTAATATAAAAAAAATATTTTGTGTCCGATTCATCGATTAATCGAAAAAATAATCGGCCGATTCATCGATTTTCAAAATAATCGTTAGTTGCAGCCCTAGCCTCTGCTGACCACGCTGTAAAAAACAAAATATTTGATCCAGTATAGTTTTCCTCCTTTAAGAGGTTACTGGGCAGCATCACTGAGTGCCAGAGAGGGAATGTAACCCAAAGCGGAGATAAAAGAGGACAGAGGAGGTGATTAAGGAGGTTGGTGTGCTGATTTCCTGCATGCGGTCCTACAGGCAACCATTTGCTCTGCCCTTCTAATGGAGACTTCAGTTTCAATCCGAGGCGAGGCTCTTTAAATTTTTATTTATTCTAACTGGATGATTTATAATGATGAGGCACATACTCTTTCCACCACAGCAGGACATCACAAAGAGTCGGGGGAAGCAAGGAAGCTATATATAGCTGTGCCATGAAGGGACTGGCTGCAGGCATGAGAGAGTCCAGCAGATAGATAGTAAAAGATGAACTGCAGCTCAAAGCTGCCTGATGTTGTCCAGGAGACCTCTGTGACCTGTGCAGGTCCCGGGGCTGAGTGATATCCTGCTGGCCAGATGACACAAAGCTATCCTACTCCTGGGAACAGGTCTAGTCACTGTGCACGTGTGCGTGCTTCAGTCCCTTAGGGAGTGAGTTTAATCACCCCTGGGAGTAGGTCATCAGATATGCCTGTATATAATCACCACAAACTCATTGCATTCACATTCTGTGTTTGTCTCTTCGCCCAGTCGTATGCTGGGCCAAGGATGGAGAAGAGCAAGGATGGGCAGGTTTATCACAGTTATCTGAAAGGTCACTCCATCATTGTCGGAGCGCACTTACAGAATCTCCCTGTGGTCACGGAAAGGGAAGACGATCCTGTAGAAGGAGATGGAGAAGAGGAATGAATAGTACCGGTTCCACCTGTTTTTCTTGTTTGTTTTTTTTTCTTCACTCGAGCATCCGTAGGAATATAAAAAGAAAGTACAAAAAAGACGTGACTGTTGCTTTAATAGTTTGGAACTAGACTGACTTTCATCTGAATTTCATGTTGAGTGTAGTTTTAGAGCTAAAATTAAACCCATAATTCTTAATACTTTTGGCTTTTTTTTATTTATTTGGAACCAATTTCATAAATATATAAATATTAATTTGAAGACCTCTGTCAGGTAGTTCAGTGAAACTGAAAAAGAACAGTAGTGATATAAACCATGAAACAACATAAGAGCAAAAATAAAGACATAATTAATTAAACATTGGTGATCTGTTCCATCTTATTAAATTTAAAATCCTGTTTCCTTTTTAAGGTTTTTATGTGCAGAGTGAATAATGTTATTATAGAGTCACCCTATACTAAATTCATAATAATAATGATAAATTGATGGAGGAGAATGGGGACTATAACAAGTTGACTTTAATTAATTAGTAAGTTTGGTTATCGACACGGCCAGCATTAACTTTAACATTACCCAGTAGTTTATCATAGTACTGTAGTACTTAAAGAGTGTTTAAGTACTACAGTACTCATTATTGCCACAGAAAAACAACAGTCTTTGACTAAGAAATTGTTAGATAATAAAGCGAGGATTAACTTTTCCCTCACATTTCCAAGGTCGACATTAGTTTCTCCTCCTGGACTGCTGAGGAACAACATGGAGTCAACATATTTGTTTTTGTTGATGTAACAGTCTTGTTAGACCTTTGTTGCTTTGTTAATTTGACTTAATATAATGCTACGAGTGTGGCGTGTGGGTTAATTGTTGGAGTTTGACCAGCAATGGACCCGATGTTAGTATTAGGTAAAGCGATTAGCTGCTAACACAGTTAGTGTTGTTTAGGCTTGTGAGCTGCCCACTCATTCAGGCCATTCCCTGTTTCACAATCTAAAATTGAAACGGATAACTAGTGCCTACATTTTCTGATCATTGATTCTGATGTCTCTGCTTTGTGCTCAGTGTAGTTATGCTGAGTCTTTACACCTACAGAAACTTGAGAGTGTTGTCTCTTTAATAACAAATCAAAATCAATAAAATGTATTAATGCAATAAAGGTAGTAGCTGCGTTTTTATAAATGCAACATAATTTGTAGTCGGTCTGAATTAAATTGGAATATTTGAACCTATTATTGTAATTGATAGTATATTGCATGAATTAGAATGTAATTTATAATGAATTATTTAATTAAAATGCAATTTATATTACAATGACAAAACTATGCAAAATTATAGATGGGGGATATAAAAATATAAAAACATGAGGCTAGTTTTTTTTTTTTTTTACTCACATACAAACCTTTCAACAGACTATAAGTGCATGAAACATATTTGGACCATAAGAAGAAATAATTGTGCAATTAAAGGAGGAAAAGGTCTGTACTGGCTGGATCAAAAATAATGCTGATGGACAACAGACAAGCTTTATACAATTAAACAAAACATTATAATTAACAACTGTATATATTATTTAATGGGCTCTGTAAGAGGCCCAGTTTTTTAAATTTTTTGTTGTTGCAATATGCTGAATAAAGAGCTGTTGAGAGGAAGGAGTTGGTGGAAGTAAATCCAGCTGTTTATAATATTTTCTAATGTATATCTGACTGCTTTTTAATTAGAATGTAGTGATGTTTTTGCCTAAAGACAGCACACCTCATATAGTTGCTCTTATTGCTCCTTTAAGTTGTGTGACGAGAAATACTTCCATACAGTCAATGTTGTCTTTCTTAAAAACAAGGGAAAACTGCTGTAGCTTTTTATTTAGGCCGACTGATAATCAGAGAGCATCAATAAATGTTGTGGGCCATTACTTTACGTACCTTCTCTGTACAGCTGCTCAAGACTGTGGTCTCGACTCTTGTTCTTTCCCTGTTGTTAAAAGAATTTAAAACATAGACTTGAGTTTTAGCCAGCTATTTCTACATAATTATTTTATGTCTAAGCACTTTAAAACAAAGAAAATGACCAAAGTGCTTTTTTAAAAGGTGACCTCCTAAGATCTTAGCAACAGCCTTTATCTCTTGAATGTGCACCAGTACTTTTAAAGCTTTTTTTAACATCTAGATTATTTGGAAAGCAAGTAACCACAGTTAACATGTGCTTTCATGAAGAGCATAGGAAAGTAAGACAATACTAGAAAAAGCTGTTTCGCAGAAACAGCAAAGTGGGAATGCTTTTTTTGCTGAACGAAATAATAAAAATTAGCGAAAGAAACTGCGAGAAGGAAAAGAAGCACAGATTAGCTGAGGAACATATGAAAATGTGAAAGGAAGTAATCAGAAACTTCAAACTGCAGAAAACAATTGAACCATCTGAAGATTTTGTAGGGTAGAACCATCTGGCAGTAAAATGGCAGAAACAGACTCATCTTAAAAGCTTCACAGCCAAACCATACATGATATCAAAACATCTCTAGAAGGGTCTAAATGTAATGTCTCCCAAGTTTCTAGAAAAAGTTCTAAAGAAATCTTGAAGGGGTCCACCTACTTTCCAGAAACAAGTCAGGCATGTTATGACTTAGCAGCAAACAGAAAGCTTAATTCCTGTCAAGAAAGAGAGCAGAATGAAGCCAAAGTTCACAACATAGGCTGAAAAGTATTAAATTAGCTGAATTAGAAAATAAATTAAAATAGAAAAACTTGAAACTTATCTGGTTGAAGAAAAAAGTAGTAGCTTAAGGATGGGAAGTAAAATGTTGAGGAAGATGGTATTGAATAAGTATCAAAATTTAGAAATTGTGGAAATGTCAAGACTTGGCAAAACAATTTGAAAATATTTAAAATGTGTCGGTTGATCAGCATAAAGTAAACAGTGTCATCATTTGAGGATTGAAAATCTACAAACCTATATGCAACACTGACCATTAGAAGCAGAGGAGGCTTTTATTTTGTAGAGTCCCTTTAGTCTTATTTCGAAAGTCTATCATGGATGTGTGTCAAGGGAAGGGTCATGCCCAGCAGTGATATAGAATCCATTTCTTAATATGAAATCACTGGTTTTCCATGTTATTGGGTAAATAGATGCTGTATTAGAGCGTAAATGGGAGACTTTTATTGTGAAATTTGCTCTGGGGTATGTTTTGAAAAGGTCCCTAGAGTCTAATAGAAACAAGCTGGTAGAGTTTGGGTCATAATGCTGGGCCATTTGCCTCAATTAATACACAAGTAAAATATGGAGCCTTTTATTTTGAAGAGTCACTGGAGTCTTATTTTGAAAGTCTAGCAGGGTTGTGTGTTGAGAAAAGGGTCAGACCCAGCAGTGATACTTGATGACTTTCTAATCGTTAAATCACTCTTTTCCCTTGTTATTAGGGCAGTAGATAAAGTGGCAATGGGAGGCTTTTATTTTGAAATTTTCTGTAGGGTGTGTTTTGAAAACCCCCTAGAGTATCATTTTTAAAAAATGGTTGGGTTTGGGTCATAATGTTTAGCCATATGCTGGGAACACAAATATGAGTTTAATGTAGGGGCTTTCATTTTGAAGGGTCCCCGGAGTCTTATTTTGAAAGTCTATCAGGGTTGCGTGTGAAGGGAAGGGTCATGGCCAGTAGTCATATTGTATCCACTTCCTAATGTTAAATCAGTGTTATCTCCCTCCATTAGATTAAAATGTGCTGTTTAAAGTGGTGGAGGTAAAATCTCTTTGAAGCACGGTTACCTTGACGACATTAACGAGCCTGTCAGTGACAGAGAGACATGCGCTTCACTTTCGTTCCTTTCCTCTCAGGCTTTTTTGAATGGGAATATCAGCTCCGAACAAACGAGTGCTGAAGACAAACTGTAAATGTTATCTAAAAAATTCTTTCAGTCTAAGCGACAGCTATCCTTTGTCTCCAATTGGGGTAACTTTAATGGATGTAGCTCATTCACAGCCTTAATGGGAAGGAGAAATATAAAGGTTTGTAAATCCTGCTGGTCTCATTAAATAACATGCAGCTCAATGGTAGAGCAGAACTCTCAAAAGCAAAACTTTCCCTCCGAACAAACGAGCGGTGAGCCAAAACCGTAATAGGTATTCAAAACATTCTTTCACCGTGAGCGTCAGCCATCTTTGGACTACAACTGGTGTAACTTTCATATTTCTACAATATTTGGACTAGGCGTGGTGACGATGTAAAAAAGTGTATAATTGTCAAAATCTTGATTTTGGGGTTTGGACAGATTTGTTACCCCCGAACAAACCTTTTTTCTAGCTAAACGATAAAAGATATTGACACACTTCCTTCAATGTGAGTGCTAGGAAGGTCTGAGGAACAAGTGGGAATGCATAAGCATTCCCACTTGATAATACAACCAATCAACCTTAAATGTGGGCTTACTTATAACTGGAGAGAAAATGGTGTGAAGGGGGCGACTTATCCTCCTGTGTCAACTGTATACAAGCCAAATCCCTAAGAAACACTAATCCCACTGGTTCTGCTGGTTATCTCCTCTCTCCCTCCTCCCATCATCCCTCAGCAGGTATGCCTTGTCTGCCAAGGGTGCCTCACTGACATCCGTCTCCCGTTTTCCCATTCACCTCACCTACGACCCCTCCCAACCCGGCTTACACCCCCATCAGGCTCTGTTTGTTTTCACTGTTGTATCTCAGTGACATTAGCCAGAATAATCCAATTGAAAGCAGCTCAGACTGGGAGCGGGTTCTGCGAGGCTGAGGCGTTTCCACAGGGATCACATGGATTCCTAATTAAGCTCATTAAAGCTTGCTATTAAAGCTCGTTAAATCTCATCCTGACATGGCAGCGGAGCTACTGGTGTCTGCTTGTATGGATTCACACACATAGACACACACACAGAATCGCATAAAAGCACAAATATGCTGATTTACACACTGAATTCACTAGGCTAATGTGCTTGTTGAGAGTAATTAAAACACTCAATCAGCCCTGTAGCTTTATTTGGTTTGAATTGTTGGAAGTGACATCAGATTGTGAGGAGTTTCATTGACAATTTTACTAATTTTAAGCTGTATTTTTGATGGATTAAATCTGAAAATGACACAGCAGATGTAAAACTGTGAATTTTATTGTGCTATATGTTTTTTTTTATATATATTACAAGGCAATTAACTGGGATTTCTTTACATTTTATATTACATAGCATAATCATTTGCACAAATGTAACTTACTCCATGGTGTTGTCCTTGTTAGATAAGATTCCAACCACCAGAAGAGCAACAACATTTTATCAACAACTTTTGGTTACCAAAACTACACAATCACAAAACAATCCAGCTTTAACTAAGGTTTAACTCTCCTTACTGATAATCCAGGTCCAGTAAAAAAGCTAAACACAAACAGAGGGATAATCACCTGGTTAAGTGAACCTGATGAAGGAAAACTAGTTAGAGTTTTTACTTTATGGACCTGAAATATCACCTCTGCTCCTTAGAGGCTGGAAAAACATTTGGAATGTGATTTAAATTTTTTTCCCCATTTTTCTTTTAAACCCATTCTTTCCCTTCATTCATGATTTCACAATTTTCTGACACTGTCAGAGTCTTTTAAATCAGTAAAATCGCTCACAATGAAGGCTGTCGTTGTCTCTGTGACCTTTTAGCACAAAGTTAAACTGTTTTTAAAGGAAGGATATGGTTCATACAGTAACTTTCATCCAACCGGTTACCAGTTAGTCCTCCCCAAGGTACAATTCTGCAGATTGAGGTCACCTGCTAATTTCTCAGGGCGTCCCTAGAGAAGACCCAAACACAGAATGCATACAAAGGTGTGTGAACCAGAAAAAACTAAAGAAAATTTATTATGATATAGACACTATATGGAACATTAATTTGCTTGTTTTTATAAAAAAGAATTGTGGAATGTGACAAAAAAGTAGCAGATGTCTTTATTATTTTACTCTTACACACTCGGCCATGTCATCGTATGCCCCTTTGACCTACCACTAAATTTACACGTCAACTCCAAATATTTTTCTTTGGCTGTGAGGGGGAACAGTAAAACACTATGTTTTTTAAGGTCTTTAGGGGGCTAAGGGGAAGTGAGTGTGTGTTTTTGGTGTGTGAGAGGCAAAAAGAGACTCCCCACACAACCTGAATCAGCCCTTTGATGCTCACTGGCCTTGACATCAACAATGTGGCCTTTCACAGCCCTCCACCCACCTCTGAGGAGCTCCCCAAGAACACACACATACACATCGTTTCCCTCTGTGTCATTTTCCCTGTAGCTTTTGTTGTTTGCTTTTCATGCCATTCACAGGGAAATCGCTCTATGGCTGGAGCGAAAATGGCAAAAGAAGGGAAGGAAGTTGTTACATTAAAAGAGTAAAGCACAGTCCATCCGATGTGGTCTGAGACGTTGATTATCTGTTTTCCAAGACCGATGACAGGATATTGAGCTGAGCTTGGTGGAACTGGTCAAAACCAGAGGGACATTAAGTACCTGACAGTTGATTTGCGTCTGGCTCAGAAAGTTTTCTTATTCTTTTCCCTTTCCTTTAAGATATTCCATCATGTACTTTTCTGGTCTTGTCAGTCCGACAGGGATTTCAGACTCATGTCATAATGACTGTGGTTAAAGAGTAAGTTCCAGATAAATCTTGAAATACTCAAGGTTCTCTGAAAGGGAGCCCTAAAGTACAGCCTGCTTGAGGGACATCCATCATTGACATCATCAGTAATTTTGGTGACACACTCAGCAAAACATGCCCAGCTGTGTGCGATAGAAATTCATGAGCTCACTGTTTCCATGTTTTTTTTTTTTTTTTTACATTTTATGTCTTAGAAAAGCTGCAGGCATGTGTTTCTTTAATGCTAAATGTGTAAAAAGAATTGACTGTGCTTTCTTTAGACAAATACGTCTGTTTTTAAATTAGGAAATATCTTTTACTTTTTTAGTTTACTACTGTAATTGTGTAATCAGGCAAGTGCAATTAAGTCCTTATAATTATTTTCTAGTGAGACATTTGATGAGATTTTAAGCTGGTTTACAAGCTATTTTTCCAGATAGAGCATATCTGTTTTACCGGAGGGTAGGGTAGGGGCAAAGGGTGTTCCACAAGACATAGTTTTAGGCCCTCTGTTTTTTCATTCTATTTCATTTATGATACGTGGAAGAACAATGACTAAAATGCAGCTTTATGCAGATTAAAACCATGATTTGTCCAATTGGTTCTGCTCTCAGGGAGGCTGTTGACCTTCTGTCCTTTAAACTGCTTCATAGTTGAGTCTGTCTTTTGTACGGTGACCTTGAGTGTCCAGAAAGGTGCCTTTGAAATAAAATGTATTATTATTATTACACCGGGAGTGTTGGCCTAGTTGGAGTGATGCACTTGTGCTCTGAGAAGGTTGCAAGTACCTGGTTTGATCCCCACAGCCTGCACTCTGGGTCCCTGAGCAAGACCCTTAACCCCACACTTCCCCCCGGGAGCTACACAATGGCAGCCCACTGCTCCCCAAGGGGATGGGTTAAATGCAGAGCGTGAATTTACCCATTGTGGGACAATAAAGGGATTTAAATTCCATTACATTAGTTCACTGTTTGGCTTAAAGTTTCAATAAAACTAATTGTTTTCCCTATGTCATATATTTGGATAATGTAGCTATTTAGCTATAGGACCACTGAGACTGAATTGCTGTTTGTTTGGCTGGATACAGACTTTTATTAGAGTTCATATTTATTAATACATCTAAAGGGGAAACTGAGAACTGAAAAAGCAGAAGCTGTCCTACAGTACTTATTCAGGTCACAATTATTAAATATTTCAGACCAATGTTTATGCTGTTCACATGGATGTTGCTTTATTTTCACTTTGTCTCAGTGGAATCTTTGTTGCAACCTTCTTTAAATGTTATCACAAAGTTGTTGTAAAACCTTTTGCCGCTGATTGATCTAAACTATCCTGATTTCATTATATTCCCAACAAGTTTATATGCTTACTATGTTATTTTTCGTCCCTAAATGTCCTTTTTCTATTGGATTCTATTGGAACGGTTTGACTTTGAATAATGTTTTAAGTATGCCAAAGTTTGAATTTAGTTTCTCTTAGAGAATGTAAAGCTTTTTTAAATGCTTATTTGAGTTGTTTTTCCTGCTTTATTATTCAGTATGCCATCTTGTGCACATGATTGTTAATGGAAAGTAATCTGAAGCTAGATTGTTCAGCTGAAAATATGCTGGGTTCTTGAAAATGTTAATCATAAAGGACCTTTTGAGACTAATAAAGGTAAAATTCATTAATTCAGTGATAGAAGCTTCAGATAAAACTGAAGTGGGGTTTTGGCCTCTTATACCTGCTAAAACCCAACTATGCAGTTTGGGTTAGAAAATTAACTTTCAAGTTAAACACATCTCACAGAACATGCTATTTTGTGTAGGTGAATGCTGCACTGTGACGGTTAAAGCTAAATACATCCAGTCATTTTCCCTGGAGCACGAGCCTGTGTTTAGGTGGCCGGACGAAGAGGAAGTGGGCAGTTGCAGGATGACTGCCTTGGTGCCTTGCCGACCTCTCTGCCATGTGGGCTCCATGCATAAAAGCCTATTTTTGTGTTTCTTTTTCTTTCTTTGTAGAGTTGAGAATAAATAAGCTTTGTTGCTATGAGAAAAGGGGATTTCTGAATTGAATTTCCTTAGATTGTGAACATTAAGAAGTTGTAAACAGCAAGTGTGCAACAAAGATGTAGTGTTAACTACCGTATTGGTTTTCATAAACAGTGGAAAGAAGCAATTTGTGTATTTGAGCTTCTACTGTATGTGTCCAATTTGTGCTAGGGTGAATATTGAGTTAGTAAAAGCCACTTCCGACTTCGGCTTCAGTAATTACAGTAATTGCTACAGTACACATACAATCCAGCTACCCACCGATGATTTAAAGAATGTTGCCTTTACCTCCTGTAAACATTAAGTCAGGCCAGGTGCTTTCAGGGAGCGTTTGAGCTTTGCCCAACTATTGCCTGTTTGGCCACATGTATCTGCAGCTTCAGTGGTCAGAAGCTCATATTCCAGTCTCTCTGAGAGTGGTGGTTTGCTTTGATAGTCAGGCCTGTTTACCGCTCAATGTCCCGGGGCTAACTGAGCTCAGATCCCCCTCAAATGAACTGAGGAGTGAGGGAAATATTCAACACAGCTGTGCTTACTCTGAGGGCTTAGGCCGGGAAAGATGTGTTGCTTTTGCTTTCAGGTGCCGGACGGACCGCTCTCTGAAGCCTGCCTTTAAAGAGGCTGTTTGCATTTATAAAAGATGTTTTCTTGAAAGATTTTCCTCAACGGCATCGGATGGGAATGCAAAAAGAGACATTGAGGTGGATGGTAATGATTTTTTTTTAAAACAAGTTGCAAATCAGATAACTTGGGTGGGGTCTGGAAGTATATCAGCATATCATCAGCAAACCAAATGATTTTGTAGTTTCAGAAAGCAAGCCAATCCATATTCAAGATGTTAGATTTTTCTTAAATATTTTTAACGTAATTTATCTCCACCCCATTCATTCAGTCCTTTATTTAAGATGCATTTTCTCTTTTATATTAGAAAGTCGTTTCATTGAATAAACATTTAGCTTTTTTCCCTAAAAGCCAGTGTTGTTACTTTTATTATTACCATCTTGGTGCCTCTGCACATCACACTCCATGACTAAAAGAAGCTGATTGAACAGCTTATAGAAACTGCAGTTTAATGAAGAGATAGCATGACTAAACCTATGTGCTGGGAGTAGACGGGAGAGGTCATATATACTGTTAAAGAGGACAGAGTAGGGAAAATATGACCGGCAGTATGGAAACTGCTGCTGGTTTTCCACTGATTAACTGTCAGTCAACATGCTGCTTTTTATTATCATTCTTAATAAGCTGTGGCGTGGGTGTCACTAGTGTGTGTGTATGTGAGGGCATGCAGTCTTATAGATTTAGGCTTTACATTTAAGTGTGTTTAATATTTCTTTGCCCAATTCAGCATTAAAGGAATAGTACACCCAAAACATGATTAGCCTTCATTTTCTACTCACCTCCATGCTGAACAACACTCTGGAGTACTTTTTTGATATCTCAAATGCATCTGGAGATCTGGGAGGCTTCTTGCTGTCTGCTGACATTCAAATAATGGAGGTCCATGGCGCCCGAGACAGAAAGGTCCATAAAAGTCCACAAAAACGTGTCAATATTCCTCCATACTGCTCGTCCAATGTAATCCAAGTGTCCTGAGTGGGTAGCATCCAGAATTTACTCGAAACGAAGTCATTTAGAATGTTTTTAGAGCATAAACAGTAGTGTATAGGATTTCCTAATAGCGCCCCCATGCGCGCTCACGATTCTACGGAAGCCGGCAGACCAAACCGGAAGAAAGTGCGCATTCAGCGTCTGGTCTGCCGATAATGCAAGCGTAGAAGAAGAAATGTGCTGTTTACCTGTGCAAAGAAAGAAACAACGAAAGAAAAATGTCTGAGGACTTCAGTGTTGAGGAAGAGCATGAGTTCTTTGCCGAGCTGAATGCGCTGGTTTGGTCTGCCGGCTTCCGTAGAATCGTGAGCGCGCATGGGGGCGCTATTAGGAAATCCTATACACTACTGTTTAGGCTCTAAAACGTTCTAAATGACTTCGTTTCGAGTAAATTCTGGATGCTACCCACTCAGGACACTTGGATTACATTGGACGAGCAGTATGGAGGAATATTGACAAGTTTTTGTGGACTTTTGTGGACCTTTCTGTCTCGGGCGCCATAGACCTCCATTATTTGAA
Source organism: Cyprinodon tularosa (assembly GCF_016077235.1). Taxonomy (NCBI): domain Eukaryota; kingdom Metazoa; phylum Chordata; class Actinopteri; order Cyprinodontiformes; family Cyprinodontidae; genus Cyprinodon; species Cyprinodon tularosa. The sequence goes on from NW_024039094.1 coordinate 50,543, forward strand.
TGTCAGCAGACAGCAAGAAGCCTCCCAGATCTCCAGATGCATTTGAGATATCAAAAAAGTACTCCAGAGTTTTGTTCAGCATGGGGGTGAGTAGAAAATGAAGGCTAATCATGTTTTGGGTGTACTATTCCTTTAAATGCTAATAAATGAATGAATTAATGACTTTATTATCAATGTATGGCAAAACAGTCTAATTAAAGTTGGTATTCCTCTCATATAAGATGTCATCATTAAAGCAATTAACTTTTGATCCTCTCTTCCACATACATTTACAACTAACTACTTAATTCAAGTATTTATCATACAGAAGGTATGAGGCAACTAAATGTTCTTAGAGTTTTTAGTGAACAGAGTGGTAATGTTTTTTTTTTCCTTTTGACATTAGGGATAGAAATACACTAATCAAACATCAGAAATTCCTAAATCTTAATCCGATTTTGAAAAGCAGTTTTATCTAAGAATTAAATTAACTATAAGTTTCAGGAATTCTCAGTATTCATGCACTTAATGAATTGAAGGAAAAACTAAGTATTTATTTGTGATACTGTTCCTTGGAAAACTGGTCACTTTCAGTCCATTAATCCAGATTAATCTATTGGTGTCTCTCCTATTATGTGGAATTAATATATAAAAGATGCTTGAAAAATGCAAATAGTGCTTTTGTTAGTTTTTTTTTTTTTCTGGCTACAAACTGGAGTACCATTGAGTGAAATACAGAACGACTGTTGTCAAGAGAAGTGGAAAATAATCAAGCTGAGAGAAGAACTGTGTTGTGAATGTAGCGGCACTGCCCACTGTGTTGCTGGCGCCCAGACCGGCCCCCTGTTTGCATGTGCATCCTGTACCCCTCTGCTTCCCCGGCCCTCCCTCTGTTTCTCCATATTTCCACTAGTTCATTCTGTCCAAGCTTTGCCTACAGTTGGCTCCGGCATGCCAACCCCACCCTGCCCCATTCGACTTTGTTATACTTCCTCCCCCTGGCCCGGTGAGCCCCGGCTGCCCGGCAGAGACAACCTGCTCACCTTCGGGGCAGCTGCCATGCCTTATGGCCCCATTTTTCACAACTTGAGGGTAGGTTTAGAGGGGGGCTGAATAGAAAGCTGGTGGGTTGATGCGGGCTTTGTTGCTGGCTTTAGTGAGATAGTTATTAAATAGGGTCTGACAACAGAAGAGGGCGAGGAATGCTTTTAATTTCCCCTGCAGGAGACGTCATACTCACACTGTTGAACTGAATGAAGGAAGCAGGGTGGGGTGAATGTGAGAAAATATTACATTCGAAACGCAGTGAAAGAAGCAAACCAGGGATGAATTAATACTTGCACTTGCAACTTATTAGGCTAAATTTTAGAAAAGGAGGTTTTATGGGGTTTGGGAAATATTTATGTTTGTTGTCTTTAAAAGACAAATGAGTTGCCCTAGGCAAGGGGCTGGCAACCTGCGGTGGCTGATTATTGAATGACAGAGCTCCCACTGACACACATGCACACACAACTCCCACACACACATACACAGCCTATTGAGTATCTCAGCAGGGGCGAAGACACAGCCTCTGGGCCAATGGAGGGATCCGGAGGGCAAAGAAGGTCTCCTCAGTCTCAAATCCAGCCAGCAGTTAGCAAATGGCATGGGAAAATGCAGCTCAAAGACTCCACACCCTCTGGTGCTTTGAAACCTGACAGTAGCACATCCTTGTGTGTGCGCCTGCTTGAGTAAGATTCCCTTGACCCTACCCGTGCTCCACAGCTGTTCAGCACAGGATGAGGAGAGCCACAGAAAGAAAGGCAGACCCTGAGAAAATGGACGCCAAAGCCTGAATGTAGTCCCTGTGGGCAAAATGAATGAATTACTGACATCTTCTTGGCTACATTCACATTGCTGTTGCTCTGAACTATACCTGAAAAAAAGCTTTCAATACATTTCATTTATCACCACTTTGTAATTCAGTTCTTTGTAATAGACTTCCATACTTAAGATCAAGCAGCCCCCTTGTATATAACATAATCCAGAGCTATGTTGCGATCTTTGGAGGTATTTTAAGAAACATCTGATCACGGCTTCTTGCAGAATGTATCTACACTGGTGTTTGGAATAAAGAACGGGACACACTTTTTATGTTAAATGTTGCATCTGCTGAAAAATTGTACAAAAGGGAGATTAGAAGCGTCAAAAATTCTTACAAAAAATGCATTTTTAAAATTTTAAACTAATCATATTTGCAGTAATATAACCCCAAACACCTCTTTCAGATGTTGACTTTAACATAGTCTCTAACAAATATAATAAAATAAAGACACTATATTAAGTATTTAAGTTTTTAAATACTTATTTGTGCACAGAATATTATCGATATTTGCCTTTCTGTTTATTTTTGGAAAGTAATATTTCTGGATGTATAAAAGCTGGTATCATGGGGTAATTAGTTTGGCTACACTTGTAATTATCTTGCTCTAAAAGGAATACCGTAAGTATTTTTACCTAAAACCTATTACATTTTATATACACTTCACCTCTAAATTTTTCTGTTCTGCTGACAATAGTAGTAGTGCAGACTAAAAAAAAATCCCTTTCACCTTTAAATGGTTCTCATAGTTTCCACATGGGAAAATTAATTGTCAGGTTTCAAACATCAGCTCTGCATGAGCAGTTTTACTTTTCTGGTTGGTTTCTGGCTTTGTCATTTGATTATGTTCTCACAATGTTTTTGCTAAACAATTTGGCCAGCTAGGCCACTGTGTTAGAAGACCGCTGGCATGTTTGCTGGGGAAAATAACAAGACCACCTCAACTAGGGCCAAGTTTCCCATGAACAAAAAAAAAAAAAAGGAAAAAAAAAGAAAAACAATACTGATGTAGATTCTTGTTAGAAATAAACAAATACAGCTGCCAGGATAATGGATTGCACTTTAAAAACATGCATATGTTCAAGTAGCCATTTCCCCTTCTGTCTCAGCTTTATGGGCTCACATGCAAGTGTATATTATTCTTTATCCCTATTTCTTGTATTTATCTTGATTACTAACATGGAGGTGGAACAATGAATAACCCAGTTTCATAATCTATATTGTATAGCGAAATGGATGATTTAAATGAAGGCTGAGGAAAGTATGTTGATAGAACCAGAAAAAGATGTTTTTTAAATCATAATCAATATTCAATTGACATTGTGAATAATGTCAAGGCTTCTGTTTTCCTTTGAATTCTTCAGAATTAGTGCAGTTTTGAGAATCTAGGGAAATAATGAATAAAATACTGATGCAATTTGTGAAAAAAATCCATATTCGGTGCAAATGGGATTTCTTCATGTCTTATACAGTGAACTCTGATTAGTTAGTTAAAAAGTATTTGCATCATTCTGCAAAGTAGGCAAGCTTTCCACACCTTATGAAGACAGATGCCAAAATATTTGTTGCACCCAATTCAACAAATCAAGCAAATGAATGTAGGTTTTTCCACTCTCATTTACTACACTATGTATGCTTTATGGAGCAATTTATGTCACATCTCCACAAGCTCAATAGCGGAAATGAGTCTGCATAATTTTACTCTGTTGAACAGGAACAGAAAACTGCATAATACATCCATATCTGAACGTGCAAAGGCAGTGACTGCTGAACCTGCACAGGATTCGCCTCACAGTGAAGGATTACTATAAGGATTTCAAATCTCAGCAGGATGACAGCTGCCTTTATTGAATATCTTGAAATGCGGGTGACAGGTGATGAATATCTGAAGCATCCTATTCATTTTAGTTTTGTATGTATGTGAAATAAAATTACATTTAGTTTGGGAGATGTGGAAAAAAAAAGGTTTCGATAGTTTTTGAAGGAGCAATACCTCTTTTTATCAAGCTGTGCTCAACATGTCAAGAAAATCTGGATTTTTATTTTTTTTTTCCATAACCCTGAGGACATTCTAAATATGCCAAGCCTAAAAGTCCAATATGAGGCCTTGAAGTGTGGAAGCTTTTTTTCATCTTCTGCGGAAACTTTAAAGAGACCTCCTTTGAGATCCAGTGAAGATAATTTTGTTTACCCACCGTTCTAAGAGACGTCTTTGAATACAGAGGGACAAGAGTGTCCGCACAACCAGTAGAGGCAAATCAATAAGGGAATATAGACTTTATTTTTTCATCCTTACTGAGTAACTAACTCATTATTCTGTATCAGCTCATTGAATCTCTGCTGTCAAATGCGGTTTGTTTGCAGGAAAGTCAACACTGACAGATGTGAAAGGCATTTAATAAGCAATCTAGCTGTCATGATATTCCTGTAGGAAAAATGCAGAAGACAATCAAATGTTTAACTTCACATTAGCTTTTTTCATGTGAAACGTATGCTCAAATACCTGACCAGCCTAACCAAATGTATGCAATTCAATTTTGGAGTATATAGGGTTTCAAGGAAAACCTCCTACTGGCTTTGGATCCGTTATTGTCCTTTTATCTCATTTTTTTTTTACAGAATACATAATTTTGTTTTAGACTTCTTATAATGTGTTAAAACTGACCAACAACTCAAGCAATGGATAAGAGAGTCGGTTGGACTTTAAAAGCTATTACTCTGCTCTGTAGATGTGAGAAAAGGCCTGGGTGTGATTTAATGACAGCCAACAGGACACATTTTAAGTGACTTGCCACTTTCCAGTAACACTAAAACCAATGACTTAATATGCTCTTTAAAGAAGCACAAGGTTATTTCCAGGTAGCGTTGCCCTTACAGGACCTTTTTAATATGGCACTATCATAAACACTGACTGTCCTCCATGCCCTGCACCCTACAGTTGCACAGGGTTTCCCACATAAAACTAGCTAAGCCTAGTGGTAGATGTTGCCACAGAAGCCCAGTGCCTGCCCACTACAGTAGTTTTTTTTTTTCTAATATATTAAAATAAACAGGAAAATTTAAATATGAGTATTCAATAACATGTTATTGTACTGTATCATAGACAATACTTAAACACGAACTATAGAGTCATAAAAAATAAACACTTTAAAATGCTAATAACAAAAAAAAATATATATATATTTTTAAGTAAGTTGAATTAAGGAATCAGCCAAATAATCAGCAATGTAATGTTGCAATAATTAACAGTTGAGTTTAATAAAGAACATAAAGGTGCAAACTCATGCCTCATGCTCCATGGTTCATTACTGACTCAAAGGGTTCAACCTAAAACATAAAATACTGTATAGATATTTTTTAAGTTAATGTTTTATTTTTCTTCTTGTGCATATGAAATATTTTTGCAAATAAAATGCAAACACACATATGATAGTATTTACATTTAGCACATCTTAGCTATATGTTGTAGGGAACTCTGGAGTTGTCCGTTGGCTGTGGCCACACCAAACTTAAAAAAAAAACATACAAGAGAAAAAAGATGCAACTATAAAGCAAAGTCTATCTAATATTAAATGAATATAGTGTTAAAATTTTCAAACATGCTTACCATGCATGGTCTTGCAGAGCCATCAGCTAAATATTGGTTCATCTAGCCATTTTTGGTTGAATCTGCTGATTCAATGTTTAAAGATGAGATTGCCAGTTTTGTAGGACTGGTGGTGCTACAGAGGTTTTTTTTTTTGTTTTTTTTTTTTTCCAAAATCAGTTTTTTTTTGTAAATACCCAACTTAGATTTAGTCATGTTCAGAAAAACCGTCTTCATTAAAGTGAGCTGAACAGGAGTCGTACGGTTGGGAGAAACTGTAACATGTTTGAAATTCACACTGTAAAAAAAAATATCTAGAAATAAGTTAAAATTTCTTAAATTAAGTGTATTTACCCTTAATTTGGGAAGGTAAAAAGATGATCTGCCAATGGAATAAGTATATTTACTCTTCAAATGAGATCATTACTTAATACGCACTTAGAATAAGTCAATGCAATTGTTTTTTTCTCATTTCAAATGTAAATTATCTTGTTCCATTGGCAACATTTCTTACTTACCTCCTCAATTCAAGAAAAAAATTACTTATTTTAAGAAAAAATGACTTATTTAGATGAATTTGTTTTGCAGTGCGTTCGGCTGTCGTAAGGTATTTCCTGCTGTTGAAGCAGAGCTATGAGCCGATTTACCAGAACCACAAGCACTGCACATGTGCAAACACGGGAGTTCTTCTGATTTTTCCAGATTGACGAGTGCAACCAGTGCCATCTCTCTGTGCTGAGTCCGATGTGCGGTTTTTGGACGTACAGTGTGAGCAGTTAGATCTCATCAGAGCGTCTGGCCATACAGTGTAAGAACAAACATTGTGAGCTCTAAACTTTTAAACCCTGCGGTTTTATCGTACACTTTGAGTTGTAGCTGTGAGCAATGATTGGAAATATCATAGGCTACAGTGTATGCCCAGCTTTAGCAGGATGCAATTTAAACTTACTTTACAACCGAAGGACATCAATTAAGAAAGCAATAGTGCTGCTCCCTTCTATGTTGTCATATCCTTTTTTATTCAGGGTTTCTGCAGGTCACTCAAAATCATTAAAAGTCATTAAATTATTATTGTTTAAATTAAGGCCTTAATTTGCATTAAAATTCATTAAATGTGTTTATTGTTGCATTTAAAATGCTTTATTAAAAAATTTGTTCATAAAAACAATTTCGTCAGACATTTTGTATCACAATATATTTGCGTGGAACTGCTTCTGGTTGATCGCAAAGCTGTACGTTCAGAAAAGAAGCTTGAGTTGGAGAAAAAGCTAGAGAATGGGGAGAAAAAAGGCAAATTTCAACAAAAGTGGCTGGAAAACGAGGAATTCAGGACATGGCTGCAGCCTGCTGACGGGTACCTGTTGGTGGCATTAAAATTATTTCTAAGAGCATTAAAAGAGCATTAAAAAGCATTCAATTTGAGTTATTCATTCCCGTATACGTAAACAGTGTTATCATTTAAAGAGGTATTGTACATAAAAAGCTTGTAACTGTCAGCTTTACTTGGATAACAAAGTGTTGTTTTTTTTCAGGCACCCCTATGTCATTGCAATCATTCTTTTTCCAAGTCAACACAGTCAGACAGTAAAACTCCTCATAATTGTCATTCTTACACTTGGTAATTGGCATCCTAACACCTCGGAGATGAAGAACAGACACCTAGCCCTTATGACCCTTCCATAACCACACTTACTGCTCACGCTTCACTAAGCCTATCCGCAGCATGAGGTGTGTTCATGTGCAGACAAAGACAGAGAGCCAAAACTGAAAATGGAGAGAGAGAGATATGATCTGTCCATCAGCGGCTTCGTCCGAGCAACTTTCATCTTGGCGTGTATCTCCAGCTGCTCACTCCACTGAGCACTCAATCACCGGAAATGGCTTTTGTGAATTGTTGTTTCGGACTTTTGAGTGTGTGATTTGGTGTGCGTCGACAGATGTGTTGCAGGGTTACCCGTGAGAAGGCGGATAAGCACTGAGAGTGTATTAACACCAGCGCCTTGCACACTGTTCCAAATCTCTCCAGGTCTTTGTACATGTGCTTGAAGTGAAGCTTTCATGAGCTCATGCTTTAAATTTTTCAGGAGCTCAATCCTTGTTAACCTGACCTTAAAGTGACCTCGCTGATGTCAGTCCTCTTGGGCTGTCATGACACAGCTTCAGTTTATTTTTTCTGTTTCAGGGCTGCAGAACTTCTCAGCTGAAGATTGTATAAAAGAATTGGAACTTAATCACAAAACCAACATTGAATGGTGTAGCGGTTACGTAGCTGAGTAGTCCCAATAGAATCAATTTGTGTTCTGCATGGTTTGGAGATGATGTTTTCTGCTTCTGTTGTGGTTTCTAGAGCCATCGGTTAAGTCACTGACAAGCTAATGAAAATACTTTTCTTGTAGATAATATTCCCCTTTTAATTTAATAGCTATTGCAGTGATGTTTAACTTCCACTTTCATTGGAACCAATTGCTTTAGTTTCTCAAATATGTGAAGCAATTAAGAGATGCAACATACAAGAATATAAAATGCTACAAATACACAGCACTATCTTCACTAACTGTTTTAAAAGCTTTTGAGATTATTTGTAATAATTACAGAAGCTTTCTAAGGAAAAACAAAAAAACATTTTAATTGGACTACATTCAAGTAGTCATCAGTAAAACATGCTGATTTTTATTTACCACTGCTGTAAGATATTATAAATTATTTTGTTTATTTTGCTGAGAGTGTCTGGTAGCATTTAATAAGTTACCTATTGCTTTATGTCTACCTGGAATATTTTGCGACACCAGCTTTATGATGGGCAACAGGGGCAGATGCCCTGGGTGGTATTAGAATGGTAGCAGATAAACAGCACATAATGAGCAAATGTTGTTTTTCTTACTACCATGAATAGTCAGTGTGGAGTTTTACACCCCATGCGCTGCTGGAACCAGAGATGGCAGGTAGATAACATTTTTAAATAATTTATTGGATTTAAAATATATATTTAAAATGAAGTAAGATGGCATTATAATCCTTTATATCATCCCACCAGTTCACTAAATAAAGTACATTTAGTGTTTAAATTTCTCAATATTTTTCAGTTTAAGTTTATTTTACTGCAAAAATGATATTTTTGAAATATTTCCACCTAAGGTTTAAAGGGCCTATAATATAAAAAAACTCCCTTTTTGGAGGTTTTAGCTCTACAATGATATATTTATTAATTCATTGAATGCCAGAAGGGACTAATCCTTTTATTATTTGCTCTTTTAGCAGTAGCCGTACCATGTCCTGGAAAACCTTGACCGCACCATACCTGACCATTAAAAAATACAACTGATTTCTTTTATTAGCGAGCAGTGATGTTAGGCAGTATGCAATAATTTTTTTTAAGTTATTTTAGACCCTTATCTACAGTGACAGCAACTGTTCTTTTTTTTTTTTTTACTGAGGTCTTTGGTGGAAATAGGTGTTTTTTTGGGTGCCAGAGGTCTTTTTTTCAGTCTACACAAAGAAGAGCTTAGAGATGATGTGATACCTACAGTAGCTCTAGGACGAGTTGTGTGTTTGAATGTGGCAGCTGCGGCCCCAGATGGACCCGGGTACTGGGTCCTTCGAAGGCTTTGAAAACAAGGAGGCTGGAAGAGTTTGGCTAAAGAATTGAGCAGGTCCAGCTTTCTCCAGCTGTTGCTGCCCCTAACTCAGAGTAAACTGGCTCCCTGTAGCTCAGAAAATAGACTTTAAAATCCTTCTGTTAGTCTATAAATCACTAAATGGATCAGCAACTCAATACATGACAGATCTGTTGTGTATCAACCTCCCAGACCACTCAGGTCTTCTAGTTCAAGCCTACTCTGTTCACCCAGAACTAGAACCAAACATGGAGAAGCAGCATTTAGTTCTTTTGCCCGACTTTTCTGGAACAAACTCCCAGAAGATTGTAAAAGTGCTGAAAGCCTGAGTTCTTTTATGTCAAAGTTAAAAACCCATTTGTTTAGAGCTGCTTTGACTGTTGAAGTTAAACTGAGGTATTATTAATTTAAGGTTGTGGTCCAACTGTTTTATTTTCTTCTCTACCTCTACCTTTTATCATGTTTTTACTTGCTTTTATTCTTCCTTTTTGTGGTACTTACTATATTCACCACTGTTAGTCACCATTTCTTTTTTCCTCTGGGCATGGATCAACCGGCTTGCTTAGACTTGCAATGAATCATGGGATACCCTAGGCCACGGAGGATACAGCGGACCTGTACTTCTAACTGGGCAAAAAGAAGGCTGCATTTCTTGACTGCATATGAAGGAGTCTTTGAATCCGAACATGCCACAGTGCAGCACTATGTCGTAATCGAGCAACAAATGTGTTTTTGGAGGACACAGCCGTTGGATCCCAACACACCAAAGGTCTTGAAATTAGAGGTACACTGATGGCAAGCTTGTTTATTCCAATTTAAAAAAAATGTACTAGGTAACAACTCATATTTTAAAATCTGTATACTCCATAGTGCCAAATGCAATATTTCATCAAATAAAGCTCTTATAGTTTTAAAGGCTTAAAAGAGCATAGCACTTAAATAGGTGGACAGTGCTGTATGTACAGATGGAAAGGATAACATATCCAGAGCTTTGGCCTGTGGATGATGTCCCTGTGGAGCACCCACTACCACATCCCTCTTCAAGTCACACTAGATCAGAGTTTAAAAAATACGGAGAGGGAAGGAGAGGAAGCCAAAGTGGAGTGGATGGGCTGCATTTTACATTCAGCCCCCCTCCTTCCCGCCAGTCATCCATTTAACCCTGCCACCGTGCCTGGTGCAATATTAATGGCTTTAAACGCAGATGAGGTGAAAATGTGTCTGAGGGAGCAGATCCCTGTGGGGAGGGTAGCTGCACACATGCACAGGGTCAGGAACACACACATGCATTTTACAGTATAGGCCTTTGATATTTAAACACATTCTCCATTTACATTCAGAAGGCCTTTTCAGCCAGATGTAGCCTTTGTACTGTACATGGTCTGTTCGGCAGCCACACAGGCTCTTTTTCTGTTATTTAAAACTAAAACAGGCTTATCACAGATTTGGGGATCAAAGTGTGTTTATTTGAAATCCTAAACCAACTCAAATGCGGCCTATTCCACCAAATTCCCCTGAATCCTTGCTCGTGTGGCTGAGGCCTTTGCTCCCTGTGTGGAATGTTGATCTGAAGGAGGAAGAGTAGGGTGAGAGGTGAGCAGTGAGGGCAGGAAATCAATTCAGTGCTGTGTTACCTGAATAATGAATAAGGAGCTGTCTCCAGAGGTTAGAGGGGTATATTTGACCAGTGCAGGAAGATATAGAGATGTGTATTTTAAAAAATGAATTGCGTTTGCTTTTGCTTGTCATTTTTAATTGAAGCAAAACAAAAGATGCAGTGTTTATTCAAATCTTACATTTTATGTGCATTTTTTGACACAAATGACTGAATCTGCAGGATAAAAACATAATGATTAGTAGCTCTTTTATTTTCAAAAAATAAAGTTATATGGGGAAATAAATAACTACTGTGTATTTTTTGTAGCTATTTTATATTGGTTCAATCTCATAGAATAAAGGGAATGAAAAACAAGCAGAACAGCTAGTTTTTAGCGTGTGAGACTCAATGTGTCAACATTATGTACAGCTACTAGAGGCACAATGATGACATAAAGTCAATTAACTGATTTTATGTTGTGCATGTTTCAGTTTCCTCATCAGTTTGAGTTATTTGAAAAGCTGAAGAATTAAGGAACAGACTGCAACATAGTACGATTAAGACTCCTTAGGATTTAACTCTTAGAGAATCTTTGTTCAGTAGATTTTCTCCTTAATCTATTGTTCATTTTTGTCTTTTCTTTTGTTTCTGTGCTGCTATGTGTAGTTTAATAGCTTTTGCCTAATTTTAGAACCTACAAAATACCCTGGAGGTTTGAGGTTTAAGAAACCTTTAGATAAATCTAAATATATGTATATTTCCAAAGCAGACTTTAAACACTTTAGAGACGAAAAGAGATTTTGTTTATATAATAAACTGAGAAATAATAACTTAGCAGTCTAAACATTCTGGAAGTTTACTATTGCTTTTTAGAAACCACTACGATATGATGCAATGTGAGACAAAGCATGATAATTTCTTTTTAAAGTTCGGACAAAGTTCCTCTTTTAGCAACAATAAAAAAAAAAAAAAAAAAAAAAAAAAAAAAAAATATATATATATATATATATATATATATATATATATATATATATATATATATATTCTAGAGCAAAATGCAATATTTCACCATATATGTCCCAATGATTAACTTTTAAAGGGAAGCATATTTAACCCGTTAAAAGGTGGAAAGTGTTGTATCTACAGATGGAAAGATTTGTCTTGCAAAATGGGATCTTTGATCTCTCAAGTCCTATCATGCTTAAAAAGTTTCAAATCAACAAGATTAGTTGATAAATAAGAAATATTTTTGATTTTGAGTCTGCTATTTTTTCCAACAAGGCCAATAAAGTGGCTGTGGCAGGCTGGTTTAGCTGGTGATCAGATTGTGAATGCTACAGAAGTAGATACAAATCAGTAAGTCTATAATAAAATATTATTTACCTAAGGCAGCATGTCTTTATAGGCATTTGTAACTAGACAGACATGCTAAAGTTTAATGGAGTGTGTAATCTTTGATCATTCATCCATCGTTATACATAGTTAACCATGCAGGATCATGTGGAGGCCTATATCTGGCTTTCATTCAGCGATGAGAGGCAGGAAACAAAGTGGACAGGTTTTCATTCAGGCACTGAGCAAAACAGAGATTCACGGGACCACAGTGTACACACACACACCATCATACCAAAGGTCTATTAAAAATAACTGATAAAATAGTCTCGTCTTTAAACTGTTGAAGGATGCTGAAGTACCAGGAAAGGAATCCACTTATACATAAAGAGAAAATGTAAATTACATACAGAAAGACCTCAGGCTTTGAATCAAGGACCTTCTTAGAAGACCCAAATGGTGTAAAAGGGTACGCAGTTCTGTCCATTAGTGCACAATCTGATGTCCACAGTATAACCATTTACACGAGTTTTATTTTATCATTCTTGTAAGATTTTCATTGTTGAACCAGGAAATTAAATTATATAGTTGATTTAAACAATTTCATGAGAAGTATGGAGGCTAATACAGAAGTGATCCGCAGATTTTACGTCACGAAGCCTTATCGTTTAAAAAAAAGAATAAAAAACACAGTATGATCAACTTAATTGCACAGTATTTTAGCTGAAATGCCCTCTTCTCCAGGCTAACAAAAAGTTTGTATTTAGGGACTTTTTAAAAACAAAAGAAAAGTATAAAATGAAGTCCAGTTATTGGCTTCTTCCAGCTCCATCCATTTTCTATACCCATTGGTCTGTCAGGTCATGGGGACAGTGGCGGCACCAGGGGGTGGCCAGGGCATTGCCCAGAGTGGGCGTGGCCCCACTGGCCACCCCACTCGCCAGTGTAAATTGTGGTAGCATCAGTTTAGATTTCCTCCCATTATGTACAGCCAGCAACGTAACATTAAAAATCATACAATAAACCAAGTGTTTGTGATTTCTACAGGCAGGTAGATTCAAACCCCGACATTAGGGCTTTTAGTCCAAGACTTTTAGTGGCCCCGTCTGGCCACCCTATGAAACATTTCTGGAGGCACCACTGATTGAGCATCTGCTGAGTATTTCTGCTATGAGCAAATCCCATCAATCTCCCTTTTCTTTGCTTGTTCGTTAAGTGTCCTTATTTGAAAGACGGATGAAGACCATAACCTTCCTCGATTCAAAATAACAATGCAGGGCTCTTCAGGCTCTGAAAGACCTGACACAACCCCAATTATAAAGTGAGAATATGCTGATGTTCATGTTCACTGTCATTACTATTTAAGCAGGCAGTGCCTCCACTTTTGCTAGAAAAAGGTGTGGGCAATGTTGTCATGGATACTTAACTGTAAGCAAGATGACCTCCCCGGCACAGCACTTCAGGGAGTAGCTTAACACTCTTATGTGCCACACCTTTTAGCCCAGTACCAACACCTAACCTTTAGATAACCCCAGCAGACTGGTTAAGTCCCACATTGCTGCTGATTCTTGACAAAGTGGCCACAAGCTGCCCGCTAGATGAGCTTTCTATGTTCTCCAACCCAAGCTCAGCTGCTCCAGTAACAGCTGGTGCTCACAGTAATTTCATATTCTGTTTTATTCTGTGAAAAAGGCTGTCGGAAGCATCTGACGGGCGGATGGAACTTGAGTTGTGTTTGTGAGGGGAGAGAGGAAGTGCCAAGCAATAGAACACACGTCTTCAGGGAGAGTGAGCGCAAAACAACTTTGTAAAGGGCAAGGCGTTATTCCGTAGCCCTTAGATCCACAGAGGCTGTCTGAATTTCAGGAAGCACTTCCCTGTCACCATCACCCTTGGCTTGGCTTTTAAGAGGAGACTTTGCTGGGATGTTTTATAGACACATTTATGCAACAAAAGTGGCAGATCCAGTCATGCAAGTGAAATGTTAAAGATTTGAACTTCTGACACCTTGAAGTGTGTGGGTGGAATGTGAGAAAAAAAAATCTCAGATGGGTGGGTCCCTCTGTTCAGGCAAAGCCACTGTACTGAATGAAGTCATTTTTTTCTCCATCATTGCAGTGTCTTTATATCATAACAGCCTAAATGTACAGCCCACACCCAAAATATGTTGCAGTCAGTCCTCTGATCATAGAACGAGTATGGCATCATTTAAACTTATGCTAGCAAGACATGGCTGTACAGCTAAACTAATAGGAACTACAGAGATTCACAGCATGGGTGGATCTGTGACCAGAATAACTAACAATTCTGTCCTATATGGAAGACTGGCAGGAAAATAAGTTTACTCCAAAAAGTGAACCAACCCATTAAGTGAGTGGTGAATTTTTTGAATGTTGGCTTAGACCTAAATCCGTTATTGGGGTTGATCCATTTTCCATTAACATTTTCGGAAATAACCTGTTGATACGGTGTGAAGTTTTCATTTCAAGCAGGAAAACGAATCATACAACTAGAGCTGTAATGGTGTGTTTGGAATTGATCACATCATAGGCTGTGTCCAAATGTCCGCCCTAATCACTATATAGGGCACTATATAGTGGTAACGCCATGTGTTCGAACGTCTAGTGAATGAAAAATTAGTGGACTCGAAATTTCCCAAAATGCACCTTGAAAAGAAGTGATCTTTCATGGTCATCTGAAAAGCGGATATATAATGGAACGCATTATGGGATTTGCTGTCACAGCGGCCCGCTTTCGCCAGCTGACAGCAGCAACTTAAAAACAAAGCTGGTGCAAGTACCACACGGTGTAGCGGGAGTCACGTGACCAACGGGGAGCGAAAAGTAATGATCATCTGTCCGAAAGGTCAGTCAACTGAGTCACTATAAAGTCCACTATATAGTCCCCACTGTATATAGTGCAAAGTCCGGGGCTATACAAAATTAAGGATAACAATAAACAAAATAAAACAGATTTTTTATAACTGGCCATCACACCAGCTATTCTATTAAGAATAGTGGGCACATTTCAGGCTCTACATGTGCAGAGCTTATTGAAACCTATCCGAAAGAATTCTAAAATGGAGATGCACAGCTAAAGATGCACACTCAATCATAACTAAGGACAGTTTCTAATTTAAACAGTCATATTTTTAGACTTTCGAAGAGAAGCCTGAGTTCCCAGTATTGAAAATTAGTTATTAGTTTGGGCTTGGTTTCCCTTAAGGGCTCGCTCTGACTTGGTTTTCAGTTAAAGTTATCTTCAACACAGCACTACTGGCAAGTGGAATTGCAAATAAAGTAAGAATTCATATTCTGAATATTAATGTGTACCATACTGTTAAGGTTTTCATGTATAAAACTTTTTGAAAACAATGAAAAGATCTTTCTTCACAATTATGGGACTCTGTGTTCGTCTGTCTCAGACATTCTAATATGAGTACAGGTTGCAGCTGTCTCATATAAGGTTGTCACAATACTAATGTGTAAGAGCAATATACCATCTACAAAGTTTTTCACATGGAAATTATTTTTCTCCAAAGGTACAGAACTATTTTTATGCGAAACATATGCTCACAGTGTTTAGTAATATAGTAATACAGTAATTAAATCATCTAACCAATACGAAAGGAACATTACAGCCCTCTTTAGAAAACTTCTTAAGCGTGCAATTGTGTGCTTGCCTGCAATTAGTTAGGATTTTTTTCATGCAAATGTATAGAATTAGCAGTCCTGTGCAAATTATGGCTCTTTAACAAAGTTTTTACTATATATTTTACAGAATGGATGCTTAGGGTTTCTCCTTTATTATGTACAGATTGAAAGCTTTATTCTAGCTTCAAAATTTATTTGCATTTACCTGTGTAAACCTTAGCCGCATTAGCTTCTAATCCCTGTATAAAACTATGCCCATGGAGTTTTGTTGCTTCAAGTCAGCTGAATAACATTTTCCTGTCAATTTGTACCTTGATATTAAGAGTTGCATGATTAGGAAATGCACTGTTATGGCTTTAGCTTATGTTGTAATCTTTGCTGATTTTTTAAAATTGCACTTAAACATCAACCTGTTCACTTTTTTGTATGTGTGTATCTATGTGTATATATACATATATATATATATATATATATATATATATATATATATATATATATATATATATATATATATATATACATATATTAAATTTTATTTTTTTTCAAGCAGCTCTTTGTTTTGATCAGGTGAAGGGAGGGGCTGAGTATCTGTTATTGCAACCCTTGTGTTGGAAAAAGTGTGACAAATGTTAAAAGGTCAGTTTGCATCGGTTTTTATGCAAATAAGTGTTTCTGAATATTTCAGTTTTATAGATTATTTCAAAATATTCATTACTTTTGACACTGCTGGTAACACACTGTATGGGAAAGTTCAAGGTTTTGCCTTTACTTCAAGTTCAAAACAGCTCCATGCACATTGATCTTGTCAAATTTCCTGCACTGACAGCGGTGATCGGACTAATATTGGCTTTTAATATTTGATGTTCTCGCAGGAGCTTTATGTGTGCTTTTCATCACCGTCTCCCGAGCTCTGCTTTACTTGCTGCATCTCAGGTCAGGGATTGTAAAGAGACATTAGACTGCTTAGAAAAATTAGATGGTTCCATGTAATCTACTTATACCATTGATTTATTTTTTATCCAATTGTCTTTCCTTTTGTAACCCTACTCCCTGCTATATCTCTTCAATGGAACTGCACCCTGGCAAATGTTTATCGACAATATCTCTACATATTCCATTATAAGTCAGCCAGTATGTTCACGACAAGGCATCGCAAAGAGTTTTATTACTTTCTGTGTCTGAATATGCCTCTGGGAATCCCTAGTTTCATGGAAAGTTGTCAAAAATCAGGATACGGTCCTATTTTCCTTTCAAAGATCCCAGAAGATGCTACATTTGATGTCATTGTTTGTTAGAGGAAGGAAAGCGGTGTGTGTAGTGTAGTCCAAATAATTGGCGGTGGATTCTCAGCAGGGGAAGGTAAACTGAAAGTGACACCAGGGTGGAAAGCTCGGCATGAGGCTGTCTTCCTTTCAGCACTACAGAGTACAGACCGTCTACAGTTTACGCTCCTTAACCGGAAGAGAAGAGAGTCTTTGGCAGATGCAAATACTGATCTCATCCCCCCACCCCCACCCTTCCCTACCACAGTTCTTCCCATTAATATTTCATATCTAGGGCTAAATATGAGCAGAGTTAATGTGACGTTGTGTCTATGTTGGGGGCAGGCTGAGTAACAGGGGGTGGAGGGGGAGGGCTGTCGAGGTTAAGTGCTCTTCTGCGCTCTACTCGGGGGGATATGAGGAGAAAAAAGGGGGGTATGTTCATTTGAAAAACTTAAATGGGAGGGTTACAGAGATGGAGGACAACTGAAAGATCATCCCATGAGAGGACATCTCAAAGCTGGGGTTGGGTTTTATGAGATTGGCCTCAATGTCACACATCTGCATGCTTACGCGGAAGCATGTGAGGATACAGGTGGCGAGCCTGAAACAAAAGCTCGTCTAATCCGGGGAATTCTCATGTTTCTGTCTTTAATAATCCCCAGGCTTCTCTTTGACGGGCTGCATGCATGACATTCTCTTTATTGGATGTGAAGTCTGTACATTTTAGAGTACTTGAAGCAACTTTTTTTTCATATCTGGGCTACTGCCAAACCCCGAGAGGGGGGCTGCAACTGTGCCCAGAAAAGGAGCAGTCATGTAAAGCAGTCTGAAACTGGAGATTTTTGCTTTTTTGGGGATCTGTTTGTTCTCTGTATTTGCTTCCTTGAGGTTCAACGTTCACGCCAGTAGAATTTAGGATGTTCAAGTCATTCTCTGAGCTACACTGCTGTGTATGTTCAAAGCACTGTATGATTCTGATCTTTCTGAAATTTTAAAGCGAAATCTAGGAATGTGTAGCAGCCAAACACCCACTCTTGTGGTTCTCTTGTTCTCCACCTCTTCACATGCACAAACAAGACATAAGAAGGAGGGAAAAGTCCCTGCTGCGGTGTTAAATTATATGTTACGAGACTAAAGCAATCAGCTTTGGGATGCATAAATGAGGATCCAGTGCAGCTGAAGACATCCTGATCATCATATCAAAACAATGATGAGGGGGAAAAAAGTCAACATTGTTCTTCACCGCGCTCCATTAACAACAGCAGAATCCATGATGGCATTCATTTACAAGCAGCTTTATTTAATAAAGCGGAATAGGCCTGGTTTTCCCATTACCATAATGCTGCTTAACATTAATCTTGGTCATTAAAGAAGACTCATACAAAATCCCTAGGCATCCCAGTCATAGGGAATAGGAATGAAGGCAGGGAAAAGAAGTGCTTATATGGGTAATGTGCTTGTCCGTGTTTTTCGAATGCAGAAAAAACCCAAATATTGCTAATGTTTCTGGAAGTACCGCCGCAGCCGCCACGCACAACTTGGAGGTGAGGTTTTTGATCTTCTGCTGTGGTTGTAAACAACTCATTAGAAAGGGAGCAGGATGCCTGCTGACTGGCAGGGACAGCAGGGGTGCTGGAGATAGCTGGGAACATGGTAACTATCTCTCTTATCGCTGTCTCTGCCGGTTGCTTTACTTTCATCCCTTCATCAGCTTCCAGGGACTTCCTTTGAAGAGGTGGCGGTATAATTGTATTTTACTCAGAATGCTCCCTACTTTTTTATCTCTCTGCATTTACCTGGTGATTGAGCCTGAACCTGCTTTCAACTCCCCTCGCTCCTCTCCAGATATCCCTTTATTCCACCTTCTCACCCCTACCTTTTCTCCCTTGCTGTTTTTGTCTCCCCTCCTGCATTCCTGCTCTCTTAATCAATAACTCTTCCAGGTGCTTCTCACTATTCTGCATTTCATTTTTCTCCTTGAATCATTTGGAAGACATCCATGCTTCATAATCCCTTTTATAAACTTCACCCAAATTTTTTAGCAATTTTTCCATCAGTCAATATTGTTTTTATGTGCTTGAACACAGACATTGAAAATTAGTACTAGTACTACTACTATTTCCCTGTAGGCACGAGTTGCATGGTTAGAAGCACCAAACCAGTGTTCTTCTCCTTTCTGTGGGGTTTCTGAAAAGCTGCCAACATTCACAGATCCAGCATGCTCCATAGCATAAAGATGTTGGATGCTTAAAAGGATAAAACAGGCCAGCTTTGCTGTACTCCTGTCAGCCTTCCTGTTAACTTGCTCTTTAATACTAAAGTTTGAGTCACTGTTACTACTGTAGCTCCTTAGAAGTGAAAATATCTGTTGGCTGTTCTAGAAGACAATCAAAGTCTCTTTAAAATTATTATAAACAACAGTTTAAATAAATATGCTATTTATATGTAAATGCATGCTTATAGAGCTACAACGTAAAAAAAGAGGCTTGATGAATAAACCCCACAAAAAATGCAGACATATTTTTTGCAGCCTGAAATGTTCTTCCCCTTAAATATTTTGCAGAACTCATACTTGCTGAACTCAGTCCTTGCTCTCTCTTCAAATAGTATACTGAAAACTTTTGGAAGTGGTTGGAAATGAAATAAAGAATGTTTACCAAAACTTATAACTTCAGTGGCTGCTTATACCATCAGGGTATAAGGATGTGTTCCTAGGGATATAAATTATCAAATTAGTTTAAAAAATAATATGTGTTAGGATGACAATATGCTTCTGTCTCCTTGAACCCCAGTCGGCCTCAGCAGATGGCCGCTCACACTGAGCCTGGTTCTGCTGGAGGTTTCTTCCTGTTAAAAGGGAGTTTTTCCTCTTCACTGTCGCTACAAGCATGCTTAGTGTGAGGGATTGCATTTGAGTCGATGCAATCAACTGGTTTTCCTTAGAAAACTTGAATCAAACTTGAGTCAATTCGACTGTATGATCAGGTTGAACTGTAAAGTGCCTTGAGATGACATGTTGTGAATTGGCGCTATATAAATAAACTGAATTGAATATGATGTTTGCCAAAACGATTTAAAAAACTCTACCACAATTCTAATTCCATTAAAATAATTTAATGAGCCTGCAATCGATATGATCCAATATTTTATATACCAATCTAACATAATGATTGTTTATATTGACTTACATAAATCTCATCAAGAGAAGAAAAGATTTATACTCCCACTTCACATTCTGACACTATAGCTGTACTATTGCATTCTTAAGGATGTCGATATGGATCGATATGTCAATTTTTCCTTGATGTAATTACATATTTAATCATTTATTTGATATTTGATTATTATTTGATGTATTGTTACACCCCTAGTGCTTTCATGGACTAGAATAAATGTTAGATGGTTGAGTGAATATCTGTCACAGTCAATCACCTGCCATTTTCTTAGATAATCTCTTCTCTCATATCTTTCTGGTGCTTCATGACAGAGTTGTGAGGTTCTCTTCCCTTCTTTGCTCTCACTTTTTCTCATTTTTCTTTATTTACATGAAAGGCATTGAGCTACTACCTTCATTATCATCCCTCCCATGTCACACACTCCCCTGTATGACATCTTCCCCTTATTATTTCCTCCTGATGTTCTTACATCTCTGTCCGGTGAGAGAGTTTGGATTTAGGAGTGCTCAGCTTAATCTGAGTTGTACAAATCTATATTTACTGTTGGAAGGATTAATGATTAGTCTTTTCACCAAGCTAAAGTAGTCGCCATTGCTGATGCATTGATTTGAAGTAATAGCTCATGCATACTAATGAACTCTGCCAACCGTAAAAGAAAACCTCTGAAGTCTGAATTTTATGAAGAAGGCGTCAATACTTGGACCTGGCAACCCAAGGAAGACATGAAACGCAGCTGAAAAATTGATCTTTAGTTTACCTTTTACATCATCCAAGAAGACCTTATCGTGACTGCTGTTATTAAATTTCTGTCAGTGTTAGCATTGGATGTTTGAATTACTTTCGCTGCCACGCCTTTTTAGTTATGGTCTTTTTTTTATATTGATTTGTGTTTATCTTAGCCATCTCACTCCTGGTTTTACTAGGCAGCATGACTTATCAAGCTATTGTGTTCCAAGTATCTCCAGCCGGTGAGCTAAGCATGGATTAGTCTGTCTCTTTGTCCTCCTGACTGGCAACTTAAAGTCTGGGATAGACCTAAGAAGCAAGCAGAGTCCCATCAGATCAGCCTCAGTAATTAACTGTTTTAAACAAACTCAAAGAGAGAGTTTGGATAAAAGCTTTTAGAATACTTCAAAAAAGCCATTAAAGGAAAACAGAGGGAGGTGGAAAACAAGTAGTGTGCAGTTTTACCAAGACCCTGGAACCCTGGGCCTCTTGTATGTGTGTTTATGTGTTGAGGATTGAAGACCATGGAGCTCTGTGTTTACCCTGCAGGTCTGACAGATCTGAGGAGCCTTGTGAAAAATCCCAGACAGGGGCAACTTAACCGTTGACCTTTGTGTACCGAGCTAAATTAGAGGCTGCAAGCTCAGCTTCTTAAAAGAAAGGGCAGACAATGCAATGTGGTTGCAAAAAGACAATAACTAAGGGAAAGTCCCACAGTGCGGCTTTATCGCTAGTTCCATTTAGCTTGGTGATTCACCTTCATTCATGCTTGAATTTGCTGAAATGTTTCTGTTTCCAAAACCTCTGTGTTTACTTCGTGCGGCTTTGCACACATAATTTAACTGTCACCTATTGAGTTGTTGTTGATGCAAAGTTTTTGCTCTGCAGAAATCTGCAGCTGATTAAAATGTTATAGGGCTTCACTTATGTTGTCACAGCCAGTGTTAGTAAGCTCAACCTATCGGAACTGCAGCACATTTTATTGCAACAAACACAACTTTGCTGTTCTCTCTAAATGGTGCATAGCGTCTTATTGTGATTGCGTTTATTGTAATTAGAAGAAAAGTCGATTATCCAGCGAAGATGTTTTCCTTCACAGACAAATGGCACACTTGCCTTGGGGATTTTGAAACTTTGAGACTTAATAATAGAAAACATTTAGGCTGAGAGAATGCTGAGGTTTGGTACAAACATAAGGGATTATTGCAGATCCATCCAAAAAGTTATGTTTTAAATTTTTTGATTTCTCTTACATTAGATTACATTCTACACTTTTAATTTATGTACAATATAGATGGTTTAGCATAGAAACACAGAAATACAAAAAAAAAAGAAGAAAATGGCTGTAAAGAAACAAAGGCATGCTGGAGACAATGAGGCCTTGGTGTGATGTATGATGTTCATTTCCCCCCCATGGGCCATCTCCAGCTAAGCATCAGCCATAAGACAGGCAGAGGAAATGAACGCTGGGGAATTTATCTCCCTTGCTGGCATTGTTTCGGCATGGTGAGCTCTGAATTAACACATTTATTAAAGTGTTGGTTTCAGACCTCAACTCATTGCAGGACAGCTAAAGAAACCACCAAACTGGGACCATGTGTGATGTAAAAGTGCATTTGAAATTGAAAGCAGTAGATCAAAATGAAGGAGCTAAAAGACACAGAACCTTTCAATGCAAATTCCGGGACTGCATTTTCGTATGACATATCCTTTCGTTAAACTCACACACAAACACTTTCTGATCATTTTAAGAAATTTAAAAATGTTTGCATCTATGCAGTTAATGTTGATGTCATTATATAGTTCATCTACAAAATGTGATGTTGTGATCAGTCATTGGAAAGATTTAAGACAGCCTAACTGGGGTTGCAGCTGTTTCATGCATCAAAAGTACAGTTTAGAATATGCTTCAAACACTCAAACATGCACATTTTTTCTTTCATTCGATATTTTTGTTCATCTTTCTGTTGATCTATCATATTAAATACCCACAAAATATTAATGTTCATGGTTTTACTAAATAAAACTGTGTAAACGTTCACCTGATGCATATAATGTATATTTCACATATATTTATGCATTAGGGGGTCCAATACGATGTATAAAGATATACAACAATAAATTTACACATTCCTCCTAATGTTAGCAGGATTTGGCTCAGATACACTGTGATGGTTGTGTTGGGTAAATAATCGTCTTACTGGTTAATTTGTATTTGTTAGATAGAAATGAAATGGACTTTGAGTGGTCCTTGCTGATGTGCAGAAAACACTTGTGCAAAATAAGGGTGGATGTAAGTGAAAAAAATATGCTCTCTGAATATAAGGTATAATCAGACCTACACTCTAACACAAGTAACTAATTAAGAACCTGGCAGAACATGAATAGTCACTGTTATCTACATCTTTCCCTAACTTGATTGGAGGGGCTTTGAGAAGCTCTCCACTGAATGGTTGTCAGTCTTTGAAGACTTTAGAAAGAGAGTGGGATGGTAAATACTCCTGATTAATGTAAGAATCTACTTATAACCTTAGAAAACAGATTCTCCAAGAAGCTAAACAGAAAGCACACTGATTTCTGATCAGATGAACACGGTCTGTAGAGCTGTTTGTGATGAAACTCCCACTTGGTTTCACATTCTCATTTCCTGCAGCCCTTCCTGATCTTTTCCTGGTAACTGTACAACATAGGTCTTGGGGTTGGAAGCTAAAGTAGTTTCTTTGATTTTATGTCTGAACAGTAGTCTATAACTTTCAGGGACTGCATTTTTGTATAACATTATTCTCAATAGTACAGTTAATAATATGCATCAAACATTCAAACCTGCATGAGTTTTCTTTAAGTTCATTGTTTTCTTCTTGTTTGTGTTGATCTATTACATTAAATCCCCACCCCAAAAAATATCAAAGTTTATGGTTTTATCATAGAAAACTATGTAAACATTCACCAGATGCATATAATGTGTTTTTCACGTATATTTCTTCATTAGGTGCCAAATTTTTTGGTGTCAGATATGATGTAAAAAGATACACAATAAGAAATTGACACATTCCTACTAATGTTTACAGGATTTGGCTCAGATACACTGTGCTGGTTGTGTTGGGTAAATAATCTCCTTACTGGTTAATTAATATTTGTTCAACTGAAATACAACAGACTTTAAGTGGTTCTTGCTAATGACACAGAGAGCACTCTGATTTCTGATCAAAATCAGGTGAACACGGTGTGTAGAGCTGTTTGTGATGAAACTCCCTCTTGGTTTCACGTTCTCATTTCCTGCAGCCCTTCCTGTTCTTTTCCTGGTAACTGTACCACATATGTCTTGGGGTTGGAATGTGAAGTAGTTTCTTTGATTTTATGTATGAACGGCAGTCTTTAACTTTGCACCAACCTTCAGCCCTCTTCTCTCCTCTGCCCTCCGATTGCCCATCTTGTCTATAGCACTCTTTCATCCAAGGTACCTGCATCTCTAGCCCTACGGCTGCTGCAGTCAGCCGGGCTAATGGAGCCACTTACTGGCCCTTTAAATCTTAACGGTGCTGGTTAACCCTGTATTGATGTTCTTAGACCCTTCAGCTGCCTGCAGGCTGGCCAGACTGTAAATCTACTGCTGGAGCTTGATCACCTGCTCACAGGGAACATTTGAGTGAATGCAGACTTGGTCATTAGACAAACAGGAAAAAAGAAAAAGAAAAATGTTACTAGAGTCATTCATCAAAGAACGAACAGTGACATGTTGCTCTCAGCAAACCCTTTGTTCTGCTCTAAGGCTGTTTGGCTTCTGGTGCCTACTGGTAAAGGAGATTGAAAATTTGGAAGTTTGCAGGTGACACAGAAATCAACCCACAGCCTTTTCCAATCTCTTTCTGATGCGCCTTTGCATTTGAATATAATTTGTCTTTGTTTGAGACTTTCCCTCTACAAAATCTGCTCAGAAGTTTACATTCACTCAACAGCACAAAACAGAAACAATGTCATCCTACTTTCTGGCTTTAAACAGGTAATTGCTTTACTGGTTTAATTATGTTTAATGCAATATTTAGGGTGAAGTCTAAATCCCCATTATATTTTCCTCACAAGTTGCAGAGAAATCATGTACTCTGTGAAGCTTTCAAGGTATACGCTTCCTTGTAGCTAAATTCTATTATTTGAGTCAACTTTCACATATAACTAGCATTATTTTTTAATAAGCTTTTGATTTAACTTCAATGTGAAGAATTTTAATGCTCTTGATTATTCCCCAAAAAATACCAGTATACTTTCCAATGGCCTCTCATCTCCATTCTGCCACCACTTTGCTTAAGACTATTCTGAGTTTCTAGGTTTTTAAAAGCTTACTTCAACTCCACTAATGATTTTTCTTGTCATGTGAAGAAATAGTTTAAACCCCTTTCTTGTCTGACCATAAAAAGATGTTTGTCAACATGGGTTTATATATATATTTGTCACAGTGGTATGTACCGATTCTGAACTTATTTTCTGATAAGCAGCCTCACAGTTCATGTTGATGAGGAACTCCCTTACAATTACTATTTTTTTCAGCAGTACCTTGCTCCTAGTAGATGTTCTTGAAGCTTTTTATTACATTTACTATTTTGTAATAAATAAAGCCCTACTGTCACATTTATTAAACTTTACTGGATAAGAAGTTATAGCACATGTTTTTTGATAACTACAAGTGTGCAGATTTTCTGCAGCATCCCTAATGGTATTTATCCCAATATGTGTGGGGGATATACTATTTGGATTGTTTGGATTCCTTGTGTATTAATGAAAATCTATAATAAATAAAAAAGTTTTGAACCACTTTTCTTTCTAACAACCCTTAAAATATTCATTGAAATGGACCAATAGAAACCCTGAATGAATATAAAATACATGTGATAATGAATTGACCGCCTCTGTAGTAGGTGAAAATCATATTGCTCTTTAATGTCCATTTTTATCCTAAGTGGCAAATTTAATAATGAAAAGTTTGAGTGAACATTAATCAGCTTACAAATTAAACATTTCTTATGTATTTATGAAAACCATATGTTTGTATCAGATATAATCCTCCAGTAGTTTTTGTTTTATATCAAAGCATTTTGAAGTTAAATGCTCATTTTGTGTTCATCCTCTGTTTTTACTAGAGACACGATAAAGCCTTAATACCATCAGCAGAACTCTTTTAGGGCATAGAGTACTTTATATAGTCAGGATAACTTGTCTAAACATCTAATAACCCATCTTTGGTCTTAGGGCAATATCTCACCCTTATCCTGCTTAATTCTACTTTCCTGTGTGGGGGTTTGAATGGGGGAAAATGTTGAGCCACCATGCTGTGCCACCTTATTTAAGCACCGCGGCAAGTATATCTATTCTAAACGTGGCCTCAAACTAAGGTCCAATAAACTCCACACGACTTCTCTTTCTTTTGCTCATTCATTTCAAAGGCCAGCCGTATCCGTTTACCTTGGGCAATGGCGGCCTGAGAGTCTGGGACATGTTAGCCAGCTGCCAAATGAAAGGAGGATAAATCACACAAATGAAAACAAATAGAGCCAGGTCTGCTTTGCTCTAATTAAAGCCTGTCCCCACGCTCCGTAAACCCTGCAGTGTTCCACATACTTGACAGTGCTCCCTGAAACACGTGTTCCTCCTGAATTTCTTTATATCTAAAGCAGTTGTTTGTGCCTGCACATTGCGATGTTCGACAACATGTTCTATATTTTCACTTGCTATGTAGAACTGTAGCAGTGTTTTAAATATGCATTGGTTTATAATGCTTTTGTTCTTTGACATATAGTTTAATTTATTCAATTTGTAAAATGTTATGCTAATGGGTTCTTTTTTCTTTCTTTTTCATGTTCATGTGGACTCTCCTGCATATAGGTAAGCGTCTGCTGCAAATATAGCTATATCTCATTAAATTAGATGATAGAATGAATGAATGAATGAATGAATGAATGAATGAATGAATAGGAAACTAACTAAACTAACTAAAACAAACTAACTAAATTCACCTTAACATCAACAGAAACAAACTTCCTCTCTCTATGTACTACTCTCTCTAGTAATAACAGGTGAATATGACATTCTATCCTTAGAATGATATATTTATGCATAATATTTATAAGTTAAGTGGAAAGAAAAGTCGATTAAAGAGCCTGAGCTCAGAAGAAGTTTGAAACTGGACTCAATGCTTTAAGAGCAAACACACCACTGTATTTAGGACATTTGCCACACAGATACAAATGGTATATTCCAACACATTATTTAATATAATTTAGATAGGAAAGGAACTATGCATCCTCTTGAAGTCATTGCTTAGTGATTGGACTCACAAAAGTGGTCATCCAGATGAGTTCTCATTGACTGGCTACTTCTGTAAATTAAGGCACAGCAGGGTTTGTCCTCACAAAGCTGCCCTTACCCTGTGTGGGTCTCTCTACATCACTCACACTCACTTGTTTATATTATTATGCAGAATTAGATTTCTTTTTTTTTCTGCATGAATTGAGCTTTCAGACAGCTTCTGTGAAGTGTGAACCTCCGTGACTCTTCCATAATGCCTGTGTCAAGCTCAATTCTGTTTATATGTATTCAGTGGGATGAGGAATGTTGTTTATGTGTGCATGTATATGTGTGCTGCATCCCACATCAAATGCCATGGAGGTGGAATACATCAGCCATTTCTCTTTGATTTTCTTGTTTTCCACCAAGGCTGGATGATTCATAATTGAACCTATATGGTTCTTGTTATCTGAGGATGACGATTGGACTTGCTCAGAAACTCCTCTTTTCTGGGATGTTTGCCTACCAGACTTTTATATGAAATTCATTCGCTAGGATGCTCCAAGTGATCCTCCTCATCACAACCCTCAGGGGTTCCCCGCTTGTTGACTTTAAAACACTGGTGGCCACTCTGTTGTTCTGTGATTTCTTCTCTGCCAGAATGCATTTGTAAGCTGCTGCACAGAGAAACAGGAAGGCTCACTGACCCATGCACCACTTCAATTAGCATTTGCCACCGACACCTGCTCACATCAGGCACTCACCATTAGTGTAAGCATGTGCACATGTTATTTTTTTTCTTTTTCTTAGGGGGGTGAGTAAAATTGCAGCACATGTTCATTAAATATTAAAACTTTGGGTTGGGGGTGGGTTTCAAATGACCTTCTGTTCTCTTTTCTCATCAAAAATAAAATTCCTTTTTTTGACATGCAAGAACAATGGCACATGATGTGGGGATTTAACAGTGAAGTACCTTAAAAATGTTTTAGCATTGAACTTTTGAACATTTAGTCATGTTCACTTTATTGGATTTATATATATATCATATATATATATATATATATATATATATATATATATATATATATATATATATATATATATATATATATATATGTATGCATGTGTATATGTTTGTATATCTGGAGCATGTAACAGAAGTAATTTTCCTCTGGGATTATTAAAATATGTTTTGATTCTGATGTTGGAAAACAAACTTTTATGTCCTATGGTGGGATTATATGTGGTAGGCCATCAATGAAGATTTTTATTCTCCACTGAAAGGAAGAAAAATTTTATTTAAAAAAAAATAGAATAAAATGGAATTTGAATATGATTGACACTGCATTTTGCTTTCATGGAGATGTCAAGTAACGAAATATAAATACATAGTTATTGTACTTAAGTTGTTCTTTTCTTGATGAGCTCTAAACTTAAATATTTATTCCTATGAGATGTTTTTACTTTTACTCAATTGATTTAAATACATAACTGCACTTTCAACCTTACTTTTATTGCTTGTTATTTTATTTTTTGATTATTTTATTATTGTTATTTTATTTATTCTATTGCTTGTTACTTCTGTAGATATTGATAATGACATGACATAAGAGCTTCAGCTAAACAAAGGGAACATCAAGACCGCAAAGCGAGTCTGTCCAGTTGGAGCCAAGGGTCTGGCAAACATTGCAGATGATGGATCAGATTCTTAGACACGAGGCACTTCTCATCCATTCTCCTTTTATTGGATTCTGAATTGACATGGTGATTATGTTGCTGGTCAGTACTGCTGGTCCGTTTATTCTTTATTTTCCTGCCTGATTTTTTTTTTTATTTAAAAGAAAGCTAGGGTGAGTCCTTTATTTATTTATTTATTTTTTTCTACGAACACAGTAAGTAAAGTAAGCAAAGGAAGAAAATGAACATATTTTCTGAGCAGAGGTCAGTTTAATTTAAAATTGAGTTTTGTATTATATAAGGCAAGAAATGTAGTTTTAATTTTGGAACATGCATTTTTTTACATCAAGTCGGTAGAGTCTTACATAGCTATCTATACTTTGACTTGATTAAACAGTGTAAGTACTTTTAAAACCTCTGTGCATTTGTAGTTAACACCACTTCAGTCAAAACTTTCTTAAACTAAAATTGGTAATTAAAACTCTAAAGTGAATATTTTGCCTATTCTTCTGCACATCTTTAAACATGAGTTTTCAAATACCAGAAATTCAGATTTCTTGTTTGGTCTGCAATTTGACTCAGCCATAAAAATAAACATGCAGTGATGCAAACAAGTGTGTGGATGCTGAGGTGTAAGTTTAAATTTCTTTTCTTGCTATAAGGTGAACCAGATTTTATGAATGCATTGACCAGATTCCCTGTCCCTACTAGAGAAAAGCAGCTACCCCACACTCTGGTGGCCAGAGTGTGGGGTAGGTTCTTAAAAATGAAAAAAGGAAATCGAACAAATAAAGTACTGTGTTATTAAAAAAAAAAACTTGGATAAAAAAAAAAAAATCAAGTAAATACTTTCTTGCACTAGAAGATTTGAGTGTCTTTAACACCTGCACTCAGGTCAGTTTTAACCTGAAGGTCTGAGAAGAAAAGACTGATAAGTTTCGATGTAGAAACAGGGTTAAAGGTCAGAAAGTGGAGCCACCCAGCTCGTAATGACTTTAACCTTTGACCCCTAGCATTGTCAGGAGTCCTGTCTTAATGTAGCGTGAGTGACAGATTGGCATCTTTTAACATTCTTTAGTCTGTGCTTCAAGGAGAGAGGATTCATGTTAAACCCAGATTATAACAATAACACTCTAAATAGCTGAATAATTCACAACTTTTTGCCCCTGCCTCTGTCTCATGATTTCCTATGCATTGTCACCATGATGCAAAATGCTGAAAGTTTACTTCCAAGAAGCCCCCCACTGCAGCATGACATTCGCGCTTGCTTGCAACCAGAAGCTCCAGCTTTTTCTCTAATCGAACTGGAGGCTTGAAACGTGACTAATTGGTGTCTATTTGTTTGTTAATGTTCCTCTTGTTTGGAGCTAGAGGGAACAGATGTGCTTGATGAGCGTTGTGAAGTGGCGGAGCTATGCGGAGGGACAAGCCTAATCAGTAGCACAATTATAAGTTTTGGAGCGCATCATCTGCATGAGCTGAGAAGGAAAATAGATTCTGCTTGTTGTTTTTCATTTGCTTTCTGAAGCATGTATTTTTCACAGTCTGGAGCCTGTCACATAAAAAAAAGAAAACTACTACCTTTTCGACTTGTAGGTGGCTTTGTAAAGAGGAAAATATCAAGAAGTGTTTTACCAAGAATATGAATAAGGTATAAAGTTGGATTCCTCACAGACAGGAGAGGATGGATATGAGGTGTTTGGTGAGAGGTGGCATTGGAATGAAGATGGATCTGTTTTTGTCGGATAATGGGAGGTTATAGTTTCTGACCTCTTACCTGACCTTGTCAGGTGACAACTTTGTTGATGAAAGCTTCTGTGAAGGGACTGACCTCAGAAGTAGGTGTCACAGAATCTTTCACAGCATGAACGCAACATTATTAGGTCAAGCCCTTTAGATGTTACTCAAATCATGAAGTAAAGTTTGATATTCAGGAAATGCTGATACTTGCACTAAAAAAGTAGACCCCAAGGTTGTACATACATGTATGATGTCTCAGATGTAGTTTAGTATGTTTTAAAGTACAGTTGGATCATGGGAAGCAAATATGAGTGTATTGTTCCTTTTTCCTCAAAATTGAACAAACAATAAAAAAAGGGGTTTGAAGCAGGTAATACAGTATTGGAGAAGGTAATGAGAAGGCCTAATATTGGTTGAAATTCATTATAACATCAGACAAGTTAAACTGATAAAATACCCATGCATTTTTCCAATAATGATTTTACTTAAGGAGAAAAAAATAATCACCTTTGTAAAAAGTTTGGTCTAAATTGGAAACATTTACCTGCTAAATCGAAAAACTTTGTAGAGAAGTACTATGTCCATGTACTATACCAAAAGAGACGGTATTTCTGAATTGCATTTTGCCTGTTCAGAGGAAAGATGATTGTATTTCAATACAGGTGGTCATTATATTGTTATTTTTTTTACTTTTCAGTTTCTTACTATGGATTGTATGAAAATGTTGCTTCTCGATATGTTGTTTGAGCACCATACTGCTTTGCAGGCAAAACACCAAGCCCCTAAAACATTTCAATTGTATGATCCCAATAAAAGACACCCTGCATTGCATAGATCTCTTTGGAAAGTCTAGAATAAAAAGAAAATAGGAAAAGAAACACCCAGCCCGAAGGCATTGCTGTGTTTTGATGTTTGAAGTGGAGCAGTATTATTAGCACATTATAAGGTTGCATTATTTTCCTCTGTTCATTCCCTTAGCACTTTATCATGCTTTGTCTATTTGTTAAAAAAAGAAATCAGTTTAATTTCTGCTGAATTGATTTTATACGTTTCAACTGTCTCCCGTTCCAGAAAGCAGGAAGAAAAACCCCCAAAAGACAGCAGGATTAGTCAGTTAATGTCTCCTATCTGAGAAAGCAGAAACATTGATAATACCATACAATCACGCTTTGAAGGTATTTCTTAAGAGCACTTGTTTGATATGCTAGCTCCTAACGGTTTATGTGTTAAACCTGTTTATTATCTTACATTATTGGTTTAGTGAAGAATGCAAATGCTGAAACTGAACTGTCAAATACTTGTTCAATAGTGAAAAAGAAAAACTTACAGGATAGTCTTGGTAGTTCAAGGGACAAAAAAATGGATATGAAAAAGTCAAATGGACAGAGTGATGGAAGAATCCTGCAGTGAACAATGATAAGTCAGGAGCTTAATTACTGAGGCAGGGATGAAAGGGACCAGATTAGCAAGTCAGGAAATGTAAAGCAGCTGAAGCAGAATGAAACTGAGGAAGGTGATGAGCTAACCTTATTACAGCTAAACTGAGAAGCAAAATAATTATAAGAATAATGGAAAAATCTCAAAGACATACTACGAAATGTACAAAGAAAATATATTTTCCCCCCTGATGTCCTGGAAGTACTAAGGAAGTTTCAGCAGATCATGGAGCTCAGCTGGGGTTTTAATGATAGGTGACCCATTAACACCCCTCCAGGTGATCTCCATGGCCCATTCAGTGGGACGGATCAGGGATCAGAGCCACCTTGTTGTTTTTCCTCAAATTATTTTTGTTACACCTTCAGTATATTGAAACTTCACATCCAGTTACCTAACTGAATTTATAAGCTTTTACTTTACTGTCCCTTTCTGTTTGCAAAGTTGACTATCTTGAATACTCTAGCTTAAAGGTGGGAAACATTTTGTTTCTAGAGTGGCTAGAATATTGATTTTGTCCAAGCAATCGAAGGCCACATTGAACTGGCTAAATAAATCCTCCAGGGATCTATGTAAGAAGACACCTTTGGAGCTCTTTTCTCTCTTTTCCTACAATGCAAAATACATCTAGGATTATTCATGTGCCTGTTTTTTTTGCAAATGCTATTTCATGTAAAACGAAATGTAAACTTATGTTTAAGGGTTATTCCATTTAGACTTTTTTTAAACAGTTTTAAAGTTGCACAGTCACATTATATATAACATTATATACATTATATTCAAAATTTTTCTGGTATTGTTTCAGAAGTCCTTTTGGAGCCTAAATAGAATTCCATCCTGGATGCAATGAGCAGATATTAACAGACATGACGGCATTTACGAACAGTACTGGAGAACAATCAGAAAGACAGATGACGACTATTAATAAAGCCCAAACATCCTGCTAAGTCTTTAACGTGTGCAAACAGGGACACGGTAATCAATCAATCAATCAATCAATCAATCAATCAATCAATCAATCAATCAATCAATCAATCAATCAATTTATTTGTGGTATTGTACTTAGACTGTTGAGAGTAAAAAAAAGCATTGCTAGCATTAGTATTAATATTGATAACAACGTTTAATTTCACATTCATCAACTTAGCAGCATTTCTTGAAAAAAACTTTTTTTGGTGGTTGTTCACACCGTATCTTGGACCTTTCTTCATTGTTTCCAAACTTCATTGGGAGATGCTGCCTTCCTAAGCCATAGTAGGCTACTTCCTTGTTTACCCCCTGCTAACGTGCAGTATTTTACTTTTGTTATTATTGTAGATATACATAAAGGGCTTTATTTACTAAAAAAATTGAGCAAAGCATATAAGACAATAACAATACACCAACATGACATGGTAATCTATTTGAAAAAGTTTGTATGCAACCAGAATGATTTATTGGTGAATACATTTCAAATAACGTGACACCTTTGGCATTTATCCTGGTAGAACAACCAATGCTGTTTAAAAAACGTCAACTAGAACTCCAGGCCTATTTTTGTGCTAAAGCTTTGAATTTAAACATCCAAGATGTTAAATTTAGACATTGGTTTTCAGTTACTTTGGTGTGTCAGCAATGTACCGTAGGAGATAATGGCAGTAGAAGAGGCTAATATACAGTCTTATAAGCAGTAATGGATCCTGAGGGAATTTAGAGCTAATATAAAACGTGTAGGCCTCTCTTGTGCTATATTGTTTTGTGTGTTGATTCGAAGCACAGCATATGATGGGCAACAGAGCTTGCAGGAACAGCAGAAACATGACATGACTATATTAAAAAGACTTTACTAAAACATAACCCCAGTGCTGTTAGAGGAGCTCAGCTTCAGTCTCTCTGTCACTACGAAGTAGATCATCTTTTTTTGGATTTTAATCATTTTAGATTACTGCAGTGTGTGGAAGATGTCAGATAATTCAGATTGTATCAGTCTCCCCCACAGAAATAGCCTATTAATGTGAGTGTGCATTCTTTATTCTGCCTATTATTAACACAGTGAAAGATATAAAGGATAAATCCAATAATGCTGGTGAGTTCATTCATTTTTATGCTTCATGGTGAACACTGGGTTTAATATATGGTTTTAGCAATTATA
Organism: Cyprinodon tularosa; assembly: GCF_016077235.1. Taxonomy (NCBI): domain Eukaryota; kingdom Metazoa; phylum Chordata; class Actinopteri; order Cyprinodontiformes; family Cyprinodontidae; genus Cyprinodon; species Cyprinodon tularosa. The sequence continues at coordinate 84,590 of NW_024039094.1, forward strand.
GCTAAAAAAACAAGTTATGATAATGTTTAGTGTAGCCAGGAACAGCCGTGCTTGCATGGCCAGACACACCATAAATCATCCTGTCAAAAATGGAAAGAGGATGGGGCTGAATGGGAAGAGGGGTGAGGGGCGGCATGCCTTTGAAAGGGATCTGCATGGGGGGGCAATGACAGTTTGGCAAGGTGATATGAGGAAAACTACCAGCCTGAAGAGAAGTCCCTCAACCCCTCCCCACCCCTCTCAGTTCAACCAATATAACTCACCACCTCTCCCTATGAAGCGACCATAGACTTTTTCTTTGGCACTTTCTTCTATCTAACCATTCATGTTTTCATCTGCTCTATTAAGGGTTCTGTGTTTTCCCCACGCTGTGCTCCCCCACTTCCAACCTGCCTGTCACTCGCACTAGTGACTGCAGAGCCCCAAAAGCAACATAGAGATAGAAAAATATTGGGCTTTGATGCACAACTGGCTCTCTATGATCACACAGTGCTGTAGTTGCAGTATGTGATAAAGATAGGGTCTAAATAGATAACGTATGACAGTGTTATAAAGATTACTGTAATAAAGTAGGAAGGGGTCACTGAGTGAAATAGCCTCTTTAGAGAAAATCCCACTAAAGCCAATTTGAGGTGGAGTGATATGAGAGTTCATTTTTGAGTTTTTAAGGGTAAATTATGTGTTTTAGCCTCTCTAAAGCTGACATTTTTTAAATGATCCACTCCCATCCAACTGTACTTAAGAGTTCCTTCAAAGTGTCTATAAAAGTAAGTGATTTATGCGCAGCCAACGCACTGTGTTGTGAAATTGATGGTGATTAATACTCATCTCTGAGGATCCTTTCTGTGACACTTATAATCTCTGTGGAATTCAGCTTATTGTATTAAGTTGTATTACCCAGGAATTTATTCAGCGCTGTGCAAAAGTCTTGAAACATTCCTCATTTATTTAGAAATTGCCTCAGAGGAGCCAGACTTTCCTGTGATCTTCTACAGTGGTGTTGATTGATGGTTCTCCAGGCTTTTCAAAGGGCTTTCAAATTATTTTTTTTTCTTCAGTTTGGCTGCTTATTTGTTCATTTACTAAGTAAAGTAAAAAACAAAACAAACAACAACCATGAAAGGTTCTTTGTTTTTGTCATTGTCATGTGTTCTGTAGATTTATTGCACATCAACAGTGAACCTTTATTTTATGTCATTTTTATAATTATGATAATAACCTTGAGTTCAGTATCTCAGAAAACAAAATCAAAATCCAACACTGATAATAAACATTTATTAAAAAATGCATTTTAGACTTGGTAGTATTTGAATTTTCATTCAATCGATACTTGGTTGAGGCTCCTGTTCACTGAATTTCAGCAGCAGTGCAGAGTGAGGTGGAGGCATTCAGCTGGTGGTTCTGCTAAGGTCCAAGTAACCTGGGTTGCTTTTTGTTGCTAACTTGCAATTTTGGATCTTGTTTGTCTCATCTCCCTTTTGACAATACCGGATAAACTCTCTTTGGATTTCAGTAGCAAGTTCGATGGCTGATTAAGCAAAATAGCACCATAGTGAGTGAAGTGTATCTTTCACTAAAAAGAAGCATAAAGTGCCCCAATACCTCCTGGTTGCTGTTTTGAGTGCGGGCTCAAGAAAACAAAGCTTGTATTCAGAAGAAATGCGTTCTGGGCATCAGAGAGTCTGATTTATATGCAAAGTCTATGGTGGACACATCAAGCAGTGTTGAAAGATCCTGCAGCGCGTCCAAGCCTTGCAGCGTCCTACGCTGGAATTCATAAATCTGAACTTTTGCAACTTGACGCCGAAGGTCAACCAATCAGAAAAGCTACTCCACAAGTTTTCTGAAACAGACATGCTGGAAGCCGTGATCGCTTCTGCAGAGCTGTTAGCTTAATGAAAAATGAATAAATAGAAAGGGATTAAACGTCACAGGTTAAAAAAAAAGCTTGGAGAATGGATTTTTTTTTTCTAAAAGAATGAGAGTGAGCTCTGATCATTATTACGCCAATAAAATACTTTCTTATTAAACTTTAGCGAAACAGTTTATGAATACCTACATTAATTAAGGATGTTGCCTGCCAGGGAAAAATATTTGATTTTATAATCTAGTACTTGCAATTTATTAAAAAAACTCTTTATACTCACTTTCAGCCCCCCATACAGCAGCGAGAAATTCCGAGAGCTTTCAATGGGGACTCACCGCACTGTCGCCTGCCAGTATGCAGGGGGATATGCTGCTTCAAACAATAACAGAATATTTTGGTGGCATTACAATCCTGATGAACTGACTGCACAGATGGCATTTTGAGATGGGCTTTCTACTTCTAATTTTAGAAATGTGTTTAAGCTATTTTCTTCTATCTCATCAAAACATATAAAGCCAATCCACCTTCTAGATTGCACCAACAGAACAGAGCGGCTCAACAACCAGAGCATCAAGCATCCAGTGTCGGAGCATCTTGACCGACATTTTGACCGAGCATCCAAGTTTTGGCGTTTAAGTGTTTTAGAAGCCCAGAATGTGTTTGGTATGAATACACCGTAAGATCAGCAGATGATATGGAGCCCAGATTATCTCTGACTGTGAAAACTTACCACTAGACTTTAAACAAGATAGACTCTTCCTCTACTTGATGGGAACTTGATTTAAAAAACAATTTCTACTTTTACCTGTAGGGAGGACTTTTGAGCACTAAACTTTAGTTCAGATCTCCTTAGCCCACATAAGACATGGCCCATTTGTAGGATTTGTATTAGTATTTGTGACTTGATATTACTTGACAATATATATTACGATGCCTGATGATGGTGTAACTTTGCCGACAAAATTTTTCAACTTTTTATGACCATTAATACACCCCTTTTCACTTATTTACAGATTTTTTTTCCTTAAGCCATAATAATCAAAATTAAAAGAAGCATTTTTTACTCTCTGGGTGAAAAAAAAAACTACATAATAGTTTTATTTTCCAAATAAGTTTTTTGCTTTGCTTCTTTCCAGTGCTTTGCCATTTTTTGAATGGTGTATTTCTGGTTGTCTTGAACTCAAGGCATAGAAATGGGTTGCATTATGCTAGAGCTGTAATGATACACTTCATGGATCATTCTGTAGTATGGTTTATGTGTCACATGTGGTATAGGTAGATTAAAAGACTAAAATAAAAATAACAAAATAAATGAATAACTGATTAAAGGTGTAAACCAACTTTCTAGTTATGAGGCTTTTTGGTAGCCGGTACTAGTACATGTAGAGCATGGCTGGATTTTCTAATGGTGAATTCACTGTAGGGAAAAAAACATTTTAATATGGATTCTTTCTTGTTTGATTTTCATATTTTTAATCCTGGCAAGTATCTTTCTTAAAAATATAATAAATAAAATATTTTCACGAATTTGACCTTGACTTCATACAAAGTAAACAAGTATAACGGCATAACTTCTTCCATTATCTACATTCAAAATAAATGCCACTTAAACATTTGCTTTGCCTAAGAATATTTTAGCATGAATACGTGGCACCTTTCAGTAGCCACGGCCTTCATTTAGTTCCCGCTGACTGCCATCCTTGCACTAGTTTGACATGGTTTTAGCTGTGGCTGTAGCTAAAAGTAATAAAAAGTGCATTATCTTCGAATGAGAGTGCTAATAACCATTAACAGGCAAATTCTTTATTATTCTGATATGTCTGTATATCATTGTTTTTTTTTTTTAAGTAAATGGACAGTTAGACCCCTGGTCTACACATAAGAGAAAACTTAGGAATGAAATAGCTTTTTAAAAAAATATTAGACCATTTACTTGATGCATTCTGTTGAAAAACTGCATATAGGCGGCAAGGTGATTCTCTCTCTCTTTGAACATTTTTGTGCTTTTTAGTGATTAGTGACTAATATGATTTGACAATAAATGTCAGCACAGCAGCTCTCTGACACAGCTGTCGAGTGAAATCCTTTCATCTTTTAAATTCAGTTCCAGGATTACATGCTCCATAAGAGGATGAGAGGTATGCACATGGCAGTGATTCATAAAACCATTTCAAAACCAGTTAGATAAACTCAAAAACACACGGACATCAAACTAAAAAGGCGACTGTGTAGCACACCCCATTAGGGCTTATCTTGTAAATATGGGCATCCTCTGACAACTTAAATTAATACAAAAAAAAAACTGTTTAAAGAAATATATTAGTCTTAGGCTGTGGCTTGAAATGAATGTCAAATGTATTGCATTTTTGATGTTTAAATATGCAAAAAAAAAAAGTTTTTTAAACAGAAAATAGGCTGCAGGGACATAATGGGGTTAATGTTCCGTCTTATTTATATTTCATTCTCAGCTTCCTTGTAGATTACAAACACTGTTTAAGGTTATTGGTCCTTTTTATGTGCTTTGGTAATGCAGCATCTTGGTTTTTAGCTTATTTGATCTAAAATCATTTATATCTGACTTAGTATAAGCAAATAACTGTACATAAATCTAGCCAGGCACAGAGTTTGCTGTCTGTGTGTGTTTTATTCCATAACTAAAGTTCTTCCATGTATTTGTTTTTAGCAGTTACATCAAGGGCTCATCATAGACAGGATCCCTTGGGAGTTTTATCATCATAGCAACGAGACACACAGATATGATAGTCATCTCTAAGTTAACCATGTATTCAAGTCTGATTTATATAATCAAACATCTTTGAAGCCATGTAATTTGTAGCTGTCATCTAAGTATGACGGCTTACATTTTGAAAAATACCCTTTTTTCCCCCTTTGTTTATTTCTTCACTATTTCTGCTATGCCAGTGAGGCCGCTGTGTTAGTAGTATTTCAAACACCTGCTTTTGAAAACAGAGATCAGTCGAGTGGAAAAGCCCGGCAGAAGCCTTCAAGGGCTCCGGATCACAAGTAAAGTCAAATGTTTGGGTTTGGAGCATCTGGGAGGTGCACGGTGGAAATCTTTTCATCCCTAGTTCCCAGATGAGGATCTTTGCAGCTGTCAGGATGCATCTTAGGGTATTGGGGATTGGGTCCTGGCAGGTGACAGGGTGCGATACACAATAAAAAGAATCTGAATAGTAATTACAATGCAGCAAACTTTTGTCTGCCAGTAGTGAGAAAATGTAAGAAAAAGGATATTATTCTGGAGTATTCCTTCAGTTTCAATTCCTGTAATTGCTATGTTTTATTTTACAACAAATGGTGCCAGTTATAATTTTAGGTATTACAGGACAAAGAATATTAATCAACATTACGTTTTACAGAATCAATTTTTTTTCTCCAAATACAATCTAAATCAAATCCTGGTAAGATTTAATCATAGTCAGATTTAGATCCATTTGCTGACATTCCAGTTTAGTTCTTGTTTGATACTGTACAGTCAACTTCAGTCTGTTATTTGGTTAACAGCAGCTATTTAAAGAATCCCACTTTACTGCAATGAGTCACAATACCTTTTGTCAACAAAGCCTGAAGCCAAAGGGAATAGATTATGCACTCACTTAATAGAAAAAAAAGAATAAAACCACTCTGAAAAAAAAATATGAACAACAAAACAAAAAAGGTCTTATCCAGGGAAATTTTCTAGGATAAAGACAAGTTGGAGAATCTAAGGTACATGGCAGAAACAGCTCATGGAATGCCTTCGTTTATCAGCAGGTAAAATGGAACCACATAAGAACTAATCGAGCTCCATTTTCTGTAGGAAAGAAGATTAAACAAAGTTAGGAGAGGAATACGTATTTATAGTACCTTGTATGCACAGTCTATAAATCACAGTTCTTTATGGGAAACACTATGTACATGAAAAGCATTACATGAACATCAACAACCAAAAATACACCAAGACAACAAAAATACCAAGAAAAATACCAGATTTTATAATGCAAATAAAAGCTAAGAACTTTTATAAAACTGGTATCAGAAACATAATATAGTGTCTGTTGGGGAGCAGCATTTTGGATGACCTCCAGATGATAGTTTTTTTTAATGAAGGGACCAGTACAGACCATAATAAGATATTTGTTTGATAAAAATCACGTCTAAGTCCATCTCGTTTATCTTAAGGTAATCGCGGCAGAAGCTCAGTTAGTAGCTCCATTTGAAAAAGAGAAGCAGCTTAAAACTAGTATCACACAGTTATCACTGCTTTTAATGGGACAGAAGCACAAAGGGAGTACCTCAGCTGACAGTAGTTAAAGACATTACTTCCATTCATTACTGTAGATTCAAACCAGCTCTTAAGAAAAAACTCCAATACAGAATAGCAGGTTGCTAAAGCAACCCCCATATTGTTAAAATCCTTGATTTTTTTTTTTATATTAGTCATACATTTTCTATAAGTGTACAGCCTATACCCCCCACGGTATTTCATGAGCCCAAGTTCGCTTTTAAGTTTTTCTGAAAGATAAGATGAGAGGTATCATTACCCTCCTGCTCTCATTGTGGTTGCTGCAGCACCTTCTTCCTGACAAGAAAGAAAAAAACGGCAGCTTTGAAATGTCCACCTGAGGGCATGGTAGCTGATTTTGTATCTCAGAAAAATCATGAGAGAGTAGAAGCACTTTCCATTATGATGCTATGGTCGACTTCAGTGCAGAAAATATGAAGCCAATGCAGGGAGACAATAACCACATTTATTCTCAGGTTACAACAGAAAAACAGGCGATTAAATTTGGTACTTTTGGATTCCCTTAACCTAAGTGCCGGTGTGGGTAAAACTGTTGTTATTTATAAGTAAAATAGGAGGCTGTAGATTAGTGTTTATGTTGTTCCCTGCTCTGAATTAAGATCAAGCTAGTGTTCTTGGTTGATGTGAGATTCATGTAGAGGATTAGTGAAACCCACTTAAGACCTGAATCTGTGCAATCTGTACTCTCTTTCCTTCGTTATCAGTAGGGAGGCACATCTGCTTCCTGTCACCTCCACTATTTTAGGTATCTGCCACTGTGGAGTGTCAAAGAGATATATGTGATTGAAAGGGAGAAGAGTGAGACTCTACTTTCTAGACCTTGGAGCTATCACTATCTGTGGCTGTTTATCTGCATATCCCTGTGGATGTCAGGGAATGTGGCTGAGCTCTGCTCCGTCCTTGAAAGCAGGGGAGCAACACAGAGGCTTAGAGTCAGAAAGATGCCCTCAGCTCACCACAGATCATTAATGCATGAGGTAGATGGAGATGGGCAGTATCCTGTTCCACCGGAGAAAAGGTCATAGCCAGTAGAGACTGCTAGGAAAGACAACATGAGCTTGCTGTGTAAAGAAATGCAACGGGTAGAATGAATAATTAGATAAGAGGAAAATGAAAACTGCAATACGAGGTGAAATGCTTGGAGTTGGTCAGATGGATTCATGTGTGTACAGTACTTCTCTTCTTCAGCTTTTATCATAAATACTTGTGACAGCAGGATATCTGACTAACCCCTTAAATCAATTGTCAAAATCACGTGGGCAGCTTTAAGCAACATATTGACTGTATTTTAAACATGTCAACTTCTCATGAAGCACTTTACATAGTTGGTCGATACAAGTATATCATTTCTATTCCTGTCAGAGGCTATAAAATACATGCCTGCCTGTGACTAATAATGGTATCTCAGCTACAGTTTCCTTTTCTAAACACTTTCATCAGTTTTACTTCTTGTTCTTTTTTTTCGCGTATTTTAGAAAAACTAAAACTTTGAAGATTTTTCTCTTCATGTTATTAATGTACATCAAGACAAATTTAGGAGAAAGCGACTTTAAATATGATTCCCACAAACACCACCAATGGAAAGGAAGAACATACTTAAAAGCACTCTTTATTGGCAAAACAATAAAACGCTGAAGAAAAGAGTTTCTCCAAAGAGATTTTTTGGCAAGAAATCAATCCCTCAATATGTCGGTTATTCCTACTTTAATAAAAGTTTATACAGGTTTTATCTGCTCTTATTGAGCAACTGGAGCGGGTTGTTCTGAACTGTCTTTAACATTTTATGTGATTAAAATGGCCACCAACAAATCTAGGATTTTATCTTATGGAGATTGATAATGAAAGGGAAGATTAAAGTTGATGCATGAGAGTCAGATGCTGCTCAAGGCTACCAGAAATATAAGAAACATAGAAACAACAGAACCATAGCAATGGTCCCCCTTAAACATATTCTTATTTATTTTTTTAACTGGGCAGCTCATGTTTTCTCCTGAATTCCAGAGTCCTACTACTTTTCTGGCTGCTAAGACTGGATTTGGTCCAGCACCTATTCCTCTCCTTCTTAGAGAGTTTTCCTCTTCCTCTATCTTTTAATAAAGCTTAATCCAGTGGCGTAATACCCCTTTAGGTGTGGGCTCTGTGCGGCAAACCTCTCCCCATGATGCCGGTCTTTCCGTTTGGATGCTAGCTCTTCAGGTTTGTTATAGAGCAGGTTTCATCCACCTTAAATATAGTTTTAATAGAAAAAAACTAGCATCATTTGATTAATACTGTTCATGTTTATTAGCAGCTGCTGACTGAGTAAATGAACTCTGATCATGAATTGATTTTATCCCACTGTTTTCTCTGTTATGTACGGTGGAAGGACAAAGATAATCAGATTAGACCAGCAGATTAAGAGTTCATGTTGTTTATTTAATTTACAAAGTTTGTTTCTTATATGAACCAAAATGGGAAGCTCAAAGATAAGATAATATAAAAGGAGTGTCAGTTTTGGGAAATAAAAGGGTGTTGATAACTCTAAATACCATTCTCAGTGTAAAGAACTTAATTGACATTACAGCATTTAAATCCTTCTTACAGTACATGTGCTGTACAGATTTTTTTCATTTTTTCATTGCTATGAATTATGGTTGGTTATGGGTTCAACGTCGTTGAAATTGAAAAGATTCCTTGGCATCACCCTAATTTTTAGCTTCTAGATATGACTTCCCTTTAACTAGTATTACCTTCAGTTAGATAAAACATCCGCCCTATTGCTTTATCAGCTCATTCTTGCAGAATTGAGGATTTCCTAAACTTATACCCAGTGGGTATTAGGGAAGAGGTACATGCTAGTCAGTTTGTTAGTCCATCACAGCGAAATTTGAGAGACGCATGCCAAAGAACCACGTATGCAGACACATATTCCACAGCTTGATTTAGAGAATATAGGAAAAAAGCTAGATTAGCCTTTAGAGTCCCACCCATACTGTAGATTGGGAGAATATGCAAACTCAATACGGAAAGACCCCCGGCGAGGATTTGGACCAAGGACGTTCTTACATCATGAAATTAGTGCAAACAACTCTGCCACCATGCAGCCGTTGAAGAGGTATGTAAACATCTGCCGGGGGTATGAGTCATTGCGTCCTCTATTACTGTCCTTGTTGGGTAAGTTTGAGCTCAGATAGCAGCGTGATGCCTGTTGGATTATTTTGACAAAACTTACAAACATTTTATTTCTGCAACCAAACTCATTACTTTTAAAATCCTTGCCTCTTTAAAGTTAAAATAATGTAATCCCAGAAAGGATTTTTTAAATAGTTTTCTCTCTAGGGTTATTTAGAATTAAATATTTCCTTTTTCATCACTGCCTCATTTAAAAAGTGAAGATGAGCTTTTTAAACCAATGATGGGAATTCAGCTGGTGCTGGTGCATAATCTATATGAAATAGAGGAATTTTCTCTCTTCAAGCGTGGCTTTGTAAATGGTTGTTGTGGCTGTAAGGTCGGCATGTTGTAGCTGCCCCGTTGCAGACTTCTCTGCAGTCTCCACCTTTTGAATGGAGAATGAAAAGGTTGGGGAGTACAAAGGGGAGCGGAGGGATGGTGCACACTTGCTCCTCATTGCCCCTCCATTACATGTGGTTGACCTATTTCAGCATTGAGTTGCACAGAGATGGGAGGAAGGGAGGGAGGGGTACCAGGCAAAATCACAGGCTGACAGAAGTCCCCAAGTGAGTGGAGCAGGGTGTGTGTTTCGCTAATGGAGTCACATCTTGCACATCCACACAACGCAAACACACACATACTTTGTGTCCTTTTTCCAAGCTGGTGTCTTTTTTTCTTTCTCAATACATCCATTAACAGATGTGGGGTCTGTGCACTCGGGGGTGTGTGCAACAGTGCATATGAAATATGTGGAGGATAACCAATCAATAAAGAAAATATTGGGTGTGTGCTTATATTGTTTACTTTTTCTTACGGTATATTGATACCAATACCGGGTTATATTTTTGGAAGGTTATCAAGGATTTCATTTTTAATTTAGTCCTCTGGCAATTTCTAAGAAAATTAATATGTTGGATTCAAGATTCTTTGAATCTGTTCAGAGATAAAGGCCACAACTAATGACTCCCAATGATGCATCTTCCTCCTTAAAAACCTTTAGGTAATGATCATCTTAGTGAACTGATTATACTCTTTTTACATCCACTTCTTCTGCTTTTAATTCTCTTTAGAATTCATAGTATTGTTTCTTATTTTAAGAGGAATAACAGAGAAGAAATGTTTCCATTTTTTTGCAGAGCTGGTGCAGACGTAGTCAACTTAAGATAAATGACCATATATCCAGCTGTGGCATTTTATGCTGTTATATTCTGGTCAGTCATTCTTCAGTGTAAAAAGACAACAAATGCTTTTCCAGCCTGTTTGATTTCTTGTCTTTTGGTAGACCCCGGGTTGTTGTTGTTGACTTTATTGCAGTTGTTTAGAAGTTAGCAGCATGTTAATTCATAAACTCCTTAAAAGTTTGATTGTGGGATTTATATGAACCATTTCCATTCCAGTTATGGCTCAAATGAGCATGAAAGCATAGGAAAGCAAAAAAAAAAAAAACCCTGTCAAAACAAAACAAAGACTGTAGAATTATACGATGTTTACTATACTTCATATACTTCAAAACTGGAATATAAAATAGTTGCACTTTAAAATTCACATTCACTTTATTAACTATAATACCTCTAAACCAAATCCAAGCCCACACATTTAGTGGAACATATTAAGGTGTTTGTGATGCTCCCTGAAGGCCATTTTGTACTTCAGCATTTTTGGTAGAAGCTGATTGGGCTTACACAGCAAAAACTTAAAATCTTAATAAGTAAATTTTTCTTAAAATAACTGCATTTTTTCATGAATTGAGGAGGTAAGTGAGACACTTTGTCATAAGAACAAGACAATTTACATACAGAATAAGAAAAAACTATTGCATTGGCGTATTTAATGTGCATGTTCTCTATTTATCTATTTTTACTAAGGAATTTTTTACTTATTACTAGAACGTTTTTGCAGTGTAAAAGATATTAAATTAAAGTAAATTAGCTGATGATTGGAACCTTGGTAAAATTATGGGAATTCTAATAATGAATTCTTTATTCACCTGAGCTGACCTGTAGCATGTATGTTTAGTCTGAAAATAAAGTAAATCTCAAATATTCATTACACTTTTGTTTATTCATGTCATTTATATCTTTGATGCAGGGTTGCTAATCTGATTTTTTGTTACTTCTCATCAAATTATCATCTTTTCTTGTTTTTTTTCTGAACATCACCTGTAGTTTGGGTGAAATGTTTTAAAAACATTTTTGATGACAGAGGATGGCCTACATATGTCATTTTGCAAATTTTCAGCTCGACTTTAAGCTTCGATCTTTGTCAGACTTTTTATGTCACTATATTCCAATACATCACAGGATTGGATGCTGTGAGACTTATCAGTGGCACTGGATAAAAATTTAGTTTGTACTCCGTAGCTTAGAGTGTGACTCTGAAGCTGGATTATTTTTCTGTAATGTGATAATACAAAAACAAAAGAAAAAAAATCTCAAACAATACCTTTATTTGGTGTCAGCCAAGTAGAATGGGGAAAAAAGCAAAGAGAGATTTGCATGTAAAGTGGGGTACATAAGCGCCTTTCTCAGGTCCAGAGTCATCACAGCGTCTTGGTGCTCCTCAGAACAACAAAGCCACCACCCTGCTGTAATTTTACATGTGCATTGTGTTGAGCCTGAGTGCAGAAACCAGCAAGGTGCAATTTCCTGAGAATGCTTACAAAGCCCTTTTGTTTTTAGCAATAATCTTAGCAGGAATCCTGGCTGCACTTAAATGAGTGTGCAGGGAAAGTCGGTGTTGTTATAAAATACAAGGGGAAAATTCCTCACTGCACATTAGCTATGGTAGTGAGGCAAATGAGCTGCAATTACTACTTTGTACCTGTACTGTTCCGCCCCTATAAATCAACTCATCGTATACAAAATATAAAAAAAATAAATAAAAAAACAGCACAGGCTGTTGATAATGTACTTAAAGCACTTAGCCTTTATGAAGGAAAAACTATATTTTACTTGCAAATTTGCAGATGTAATGAGATGAAAGTTTATTATGATGAATGTGAGCTGAATATCAAGTATTCTCAGAAATGCAGATGCAGAGATGAAGACTCATTAATTATTGTTTTAATTCAGGGAAGGCATTTTTTTCTTGCAGCAACATCGTCATAGCTCACTGCTAATGTGCAACTGTGAACAAGCAGAAATTTTGCTTACTTACAAAGTAAAAATGATTTGAGAGACACAGATATCCTTCCAAAGACGGATTAATCGGTTGGGCCCTATTTGGTATTGGCAAATGTTGGTCATTTTCTAGCATATCTCTATTGGTCTAAAGATAAGTGAAACTTGGCCGATATTAACAACAAATGTTTATTTGCATTAAGCTGCAGTTTTTCTTTTAGGAGGGGGAGGGTATAAGTCATGTGGTGTTTGTTAGGTCATGTGGTCTTGATTTTGATGCAGCTCAGGATTATGTGTGTTTAACTGAAGTAGAACAGCAATGTCAACACTGTGGTTGATCTTTTTTTTTTCATGATGTCCAAAAGTTAGGGAAATATATGATATTAACCACATAACCACAATACTGATATTGGATATTGATATTGATATGGGTTAATATTTTTATACTGGTTCATCCCTAGTAATAAAAACTCAGTTGCTGCTCTGTAAATGCCTCCATGGTTTTTTGGACGATACACACCATTGTAAAGGGCAAGGAGAAAAGTCAGGTTAATAGAACATTATCCTAAGATTTATTCATCTTAGAGAACTCTGTTCAGTCCATCATCAGAAGATGGAGGAAGTATTGCAGAAGTTCAAACTTATCCAGACATGGGCATCCAAAGGCCACAGTAATCTGTCAGACCTTTGGTAACGCAGGAGTAGTGGCAGAGATTCACAGCTTGGAGATGATCAAATCTGGTGTTTATAAATCAGGAATTAAAAAAACAATTGTTGAGTTTACTCCAATTGATGTAGGAACATGGTAAACAATGGGAAGCTTATGCTCTGCTTTAATAAGACCAAAACTCTCAACATTTCACCGTATGGTGTTAAGTGTGGTGCTGGTAGCATCATGTTAGGTGATTTCCTTTTCTTTAGCTGGGGCTGAGAAGCTGGTTAAAGCTGATGTGAAGATAAAAAAGTAGAAGACTTTGAACAGAAGCCTCAAATAACCAATTCTATAACTGAAATGTTAAGGTAAAACACATCCATGTCTTAAAGTAGTTCAGTCAAAGTTTAGCTTAATAATTGTAACTGCTCAGAAATAGTGACTAGACTCGACAATTGATATAAACAGACACCCTGCACTAATATAACTGGGCTAAAGCCAGTCTTTAAAGAACAATGGGCAAACCTTTATCTACACTATAGTATTTCTTTCTGGACGCAGTAGGAACATTTATTGATGATCATAGAACTGAACAATACACAATCATACAGTGAACATATAACAATATTAAATGTTCTAACATGACAGCAGGAGAAAAATAATATTTTTGCCACATTATAATTAAATCATTGCAATAATAAGCATTAGTGCAAAAACAGAGCATCACTTTTTATGGTGACAGTTGTTGAGCCGTCTGTTGAGAAACTTACAGTTCAGCTGGTCAGGCTCATTTTGACAATAAGCCATGTTAGAACGCATCATCTGCGTTGAGCTGTGTCACTATTCCCAAATGAAATGCTGTCATATTGCTTTAGCCCCACATGATGGAGTCGGCTCAGCAAGTAAAGATTTTAACATGTTGTACAACAGTAAGCTTGTATAACAGTATAAAGATTTTAACAGCATTACAGCCACATCTAAAGCTTGAGCTGTCGGGCTGATAGCGGTGTCATAAACAGCTAGAAAAGTGGATAGAGTTGGTGTTTTGTGTGTAAGACTGTGTGAGTGCTTGTCACAGCCCTCAGGGCCAGATATGGAGTCATGTCTATTAGCTAGCTATCGCGAGTGGGTCTTGTTTTTATTATCGGCTTCGGAGCTGTGGTGTGTGTGCCCTTTAATGTATATCACCTCCCGCTTCCCCTCTGGGGTTCCTGGGCCAAAGATTTATGATTCTGCATTACATCTGCCATGTCACATTAATTCTGCCATCACACATAGATAGATACATGAACTCACATGCTAATTCCTAACACCGCTCACTGTCAAAGCCTGAATTAGGGCATGCACCCATGTCTGGTGCATTACAGCACACAGTAAATCCTGATCTTCTCATATTCCATCATATTTTAGCCCCTTTGTACATGTTAGCAGGTCTTTTTATTTAGCACAGGAATGGGAACCTTTAAAAAAAAAATAAGATTTATAGTCTTGAATTAGTGATACAGGGAGAAGAAAAGAACATAATCATAACTCATGCCAGCATTTTTAAATCGAACATAGAGAGGAAAAAGTTTGACATAAGAGCAAAATAATAGAAAGAGGAACTTTCTTGTCATACATTCAGCCTGGTTGGGATCCAGTGAAGTGTGTGTTGTTTAAATCAGTTCAGATGTTTCCTAGTAGGGTACATATTAACAACAGAACTGAAAAAAAAAAGCTAAAAAAAAAAAAAAAAAAGCAGAAAGGGCATTTTTTGAATAACATATTTGATTTATTTATTTGTTTAATATTGCTCTGACCTGATTTTTGAAAACCTGAAAATTTCTGTTAACTTTTTTCTGAGGTTACAGCTGCCACACCAAAGAGGTTTTTGTTTTTTTGTTTAATTTAGTATTTCTGCGCTTTGGTATGGTTTATTAGCTGATTGGATTTTTTTTATTTCACATTTTTTTTATTTCTGATATCAGCAGCCAAGCGACTGAAGGCTAAAATTCTGATCACAAGCTGATTTCTCTGTGCAGCTCTCATCCTATGATTTTTTTTTTTCAACTTACCTTGCTATGTGATTGACAGGATAGTGAGAATGAGATTTGAAGTGTTGATGTGGATATTGTGGATGCGAATGTACGTCCCCATGTGTCTCAGGGGAATAAGCAGGCAGCAACATTCAGTGACAGACATGGAGAATAGGCTGTGCTTTGGGCACTTTGTCTCACACTTTCTGACACAATTCCAGTCAGTAATGTCCTTCACATGAAGTGCTGCCAGAGAGAGAGAGAAAAGAGGCTCGGACATTTAAAATACTTCAGGATTGATTTGTGAGGTGGGCATATGGGCATTTGTGGAGGCGGGGCCTTCTTTGCAGAAAACAAAACATAAGCAATCAGATATTGAAATGTTCTAGTTTTCCTTATGGTTTTGGTGTATTACTGCAGCATTACTGTATCAGCCATGCATTAGATAGCATGGCTGATATGCTTGGATATATGTTTGAACAAAGGGCATCTGAAGTGTTCATATACTTAAAACTGGCTTAAATTCTACTGATGAGATTTACCACATCAGTAATTTTGACTCTTATTTGGTTTTAAATTTTACTTCTAATTAAGTTTAAACCTGGTTTAGGTTATGTTAGACATTTGACAGTCACTAAAATCATTTTTCCTGGCAATTAGCTTAATCACGTATTTTTTAATTAATGCCATTTTCTTTCAGAGGAAAATATTTATTTTTTTCCTCTAAGCCTGGTGATATTAAGATAGTAAGCAAGGTAAGTCAAAGTACTTTTTTGTACTGTCAGCTTATGAAGATCACAATTTTTCCACAACCAATATTAAACCAAGACAAGTTACACTAACAGATTTAAAAAGCCATTTTTCACCTTGCTTTTAAAGGAAGCTACAGTCCAGAGTCCAATGATCTCATAGCCCAAGGCACAGAGTTCCAGACTTGTGGTGCAGCTGGAGAAAAGGCTCAATCTCCTTTTGTTTTCAACTGCGATCAGCAGGCCCTAACCACAGCGCCTTAGGGACCTGCTGTGGACATACGGATGCAGTAGTTGTCCATCTTAACCTGCTGCCTGCCCATGAACACGTTGCCCAATGCAGAACAAGAATCCTGAAAGCACACAATGTGGATAATTTTGGCCAAAGCTGAATCCGGAAAAGCCTGCAACCGGTCGAGGAATGTTTTGGTTTGACATGACATGAGTAATATTCATTGCTATAGCCCAAACATGAGAAAGAAAAGCATTAAATATAAATTCTGATTTAGGAGAAAAACACTGTAGCTACATTTAGCAGCATTTCTTAAAACATAAAAGTTGACTTTAGTTTTATCTAAAGTAAGCCTGAGTCAAAATACTTTGTCACACACAGCCTTTAAAGCTTGATGTTCCTATAACCCGCTAAACCACAAGTTTTATCCATTTGTCACAATACAAATAGCCCAATAGGTCCTTATATTTGTAACTTTTTACTTTATTTAGTTTTGAAACAAACAAAACTGTTGTCTTGTGAGTTTTATGCCTTTACATTTAAACTACTATATTTTTTTAACTTTTGGCTTGTAGTTCTCATCAGTCATACAAAAAAATGACTAATTTAGAGGTTATAAAATAATGGAATAATGAAAAAAAAAATTATTGTGAGGAAGATAAGGTGCACCAACCATTACTCTTAAGATTTAAATCTTCATGTTTATGTTTAGAGTCTGTTTAAATGTCCTGATTAAATTTTAAAGTAATAAATGTTACTTTAACATTGTTTCTACCCATTGCTCTAATTTCATCCAGATTTTCCAGCTATCCTTTGAACTTCCGATTATTGCTGGAGCTGCATGACGTACAGATTTCAAACGGATGCGACAAGTGCAAAAGTGCTTAAAAGGCAAAGCTTGAGAGTTTGCCTCCCCTACCAGCCGTAACTAATTAATATTAGCTAATCTCAGCTAAATGCACATCCGTCATCAGTTTGATGTCTCATACTGGTGTTAAATGTATAGAAAAGTTTTTACTTTAAGAACAAATTTAACCTGATTTAAGTTTATGTCTAACCTAGATGCCGTTTGTGAATTTTAACCCTGAATATAACAGTTGCTTAGTTGAATTTGCCTCAAAAACATTCTTGTGAAAATGCTAATTTTGTCTGTAGTTTTAAAAGTGCCAACCATGACTCTAGAAGTTAATATGATGCCCTTAATGGTTATATGTATAAACAAAACACAGCTAACCCTAACTGTTGAGTCTGCATACATCGCAAGACTTGGTTGATATATTTTTTGTTCATTTTTATCTCTTCCTTTAGTCTTTAGCTGAGTTGTGCATCCTGCTGGTATTGGCCAATTAACCAAATTTAGAGCATCTCTTCAGGCTGTTGGGCACAGTGAGGGGGTCAGGGAGTGCTGCATGTCTCCTCTGACAGGTCCAGCTTTACTCCACAGCCCACCGGTCAGTGTGGGGTAGGGTGACAGCCCTGTCTGGCTTTGAGCACCCAGGGGTGTGACATGTGACAAGTGAATGGGCCTGCCAGCTTGTGCAGAAACGACCAGTCGTCAGCATGTGAAGTCAAGCAGGGGAGTTATGCAGCGGCTGCTTTGAACTGGATTAAAGTGTTTGTGCATCACTGAATGCATGGGCTGTGATGGTGGGTGGGCGGAAAAGCATAGGAGCATGACATATTAATATTGACACGTGTCACTGAGTACTCCAAGCATAAAAACAGCGTGATCAAACCTGCGTGAAGTTAATTGGGTCCGTCTTGTAGTGTTTTTGCTCAAACCACTTTTGCACCTCTTGAAGATGGTTGGCCAGACACCCCACTCTTCTATACAACCCTCTCCTCTGTTTTTCCCTCCCATGGACTCTTCTCCAAGCAATGTGTGTTCCAGACCGCGCCGTAAATTAGTCCCGTGAGGTGACATGGTGCTTGCAGGGTAATTTGGACAATGGGGCGTTCGACAGCTCACCCATCAAGGCTACAACGCCCCAGGGAGCCATTTCTCCTCTGGAGCTTTTCTCTGTCTCTGTCTTGCTACGATTCTCCCTCAGCGCCGATGGACACTGACTCTCTAAGTAGCGGCATCATTCTACCATCAGCCACCAAGGACACTTCTCATTCACGAGCACATACAGTATGTGGATGGGGACTTGAGGGGCTTGGCCTGTTAGGTGGACGAAAAAACCCAAAACAAAAACAAAGGTAATGGAAAGAAAACATGAGATGAAATCAGAAGTATAGGAAATGTTTAGAAAAGTTGCCAAAATAGCAAGAGCTACTATAAACCTTAGTGTTCAGGGTTAAAATATGAAACATATTTTATTAATAGTCATAATCCATACTCTGCTATTGTACTACAAACAAAAAAAGCAGTTGATTAATGAACAGTGGCATTGGACCAGTAGGATATTACAGAATATCCTTGGATAAAACACCAGTAGACAGCAGTGTAAAATAAATAAGTATAAGAGGAGCTCTCTGCCTTTGATATCTTTTATTATAATTTAGAAAATAAATTACCTGTATTTCTATAGTGCACTTTCAAGTCAGGGAAATCCAAAGCATTTCAAACTACATTTGCCTTTTCACCCATTCATGCACACTTTCACATACTGATGGTTGCAAGATACCCTGACAGAGGAAAGAGTGCCATACACAGGCGCCACAACGACCGGGGCGTGACCCGCCGACCCGTGCCTAAATACAGCTATTAAGGGAAAGTTGTAAAAATAATAATGTACTTCCTGTAATTTTCATTCTCAATAAGATTTGGGTTTCAGTATATCTATTTAAGGTCAACCGTCTCTTGGCGTTGACATTATGGTTTCCTGAACTCAAACAAAATCAGTCTAATGAGCTCTACTGGAAAAGAGGCAATCAATTGTACTACAAGCCATTGTCCCTCAGCAGGATGGTAAACAGACACTGCTTACAATTTTCTAAGTCTATCAATTTGCAACCATTGTCCCTTGAAGGGATGTTTTAGCAGAATCAAAGGTTTAGATCTCAGGCTGGACTCAGATTTATCTAAATGGGTGGCTGTAGACAATTACTTTTGGCTTAAGAAGCACTAACCAATCGTTTCACAAGAATATACTTGTATTCACACTCACTGGCTCTTATCAGTGTCCGCTCTTTATCAAAGCAGAGTATACACTTTGTTTAAAGAATGTGAATCTCCTCTTTGGTCCCTTTTATAATCAAAATAATGTCTGGCCAGTTCTTTAGTTTTGAAATCCAACCTCCTGTGACCTAAGTTTGCAGTGGCTAGCTTTGTTAAACTACTTTCTCCTTTATAACAAAAACCCTAAAGTATTTGGTCAGTTGAACTTTATTGTCATGGTGCTCTGACCTTGCCTCTTCTGGCATTGATGTGACTGGAGAGACAGTGACAGATGCCTGGCATGACCCAGGCAAAGACCAGCTGCCACCTGCCAGGGTGCTGTCCGAGAGGACCAAGTGAAGGTCAGGGATGAAGATCAGAGAGAACATGTAAACACACCCAAAGCAAATGATATGAATAGCATTGAAAAGTTAAGAGAAGGAGAGCTTTATTCTTTATGCTGACGGGTTATTTGTTCTAAAAGTTATGAGATTTTTTTTCTGGAAATACACCAAATTTTGTGTGGGACTCCTAACTGCTGATTTTTCTTAAGCTTTGACTAGCAGATGCTGCGGTTGTTTGTTTTTGTGAGATAGGGTTTAACTATTGTTTCAAATTCAATTAAGTACAATCAGCATTATTTAACAGTAATCTGTGTTTATTCAAGAGGATCTAGATCCTTAAACAGGCTTTAGGATGTTAAAAGGGCTACCAACCTTTCTAAATCCAGCATGTTTCACAACATACAAGCTTGAAGCTTGAGGAATAAAACAGCTTTGTTTTATTAACTTTAGCCTTCCTGTTTTTTTTTTTTCCTTTCTCTCTCTCCCTCTCTCTTGCTTACTAACAGCCTGACAGAAAACAGACACATCAACACATAGAGAATTTTATCATTTTGGGTTTTGTTTCTTATAATGCATTTCCCCTGAAATGCTTTAAAACACTTAAACGATTTCAACTGCAATTGAAAAATTCTTCCTTTTAAGCCATTTTCACTAATTAGCGGCATCCAGAGCAAATAACTTGTTAGCATAAACTGCTACCATTTACAAATTATGTCATAACTAGATAAAATAAATTTTACTTTTTGGTTTTCAGTAGGGAGTCTTAAAAATAATGTCTGAAAATGTAATTGGATGGTAGAAAGTGGGAGCTGCATTAGCTTTTCATGTAGTGGTCTTAATTACTTTGTGCAGATTTTTTACATACTGATATAATCACCGAATTAGATTTATCTGTAATGTTAAAATATATGTATTTAATGCATTTCTGTGGTTTAACAGTTTACAGTCTTCACTTAAGTATACTTTGCTTTGAACTGTACTGACTTATGCTGCAAACAATCTAGGTGTATTTTAGTGCATATTTAAACAAATATCTGTTTTTCCTTTTTGATTTCCTAGAGATGAGATATGATTGTTTAGCACATCCCAACAGAGGTTCACGTAGGATAGACAGAGAAAGAGGCCACTGGTCCCCTGTAACAATCAATAAATACCTTCTGCAGCAAGGCATTAGAAGGGTCAAGTTTTATAGATACATTAGCTTGCATAAACTATTGAGCTGAAAGAGGCATTTTAAGAGAACCACATCACAATGATGTGGGCTTAAACCTGCTTCCTGTTTCTTAAATAAAAAATGCTGTTGAAAAAAGGAGCATAAGTATTGATCAAGGCCAGTTGGATGTTCAGCTCTTTATCTAATCAAATACTATTGGCTCCAAAAAGTCATTACAATAGTTTATGTTCACTCAGTAAAATCAGTAGGAGGGTCTAAAGCACATTTATAGATATAAACTATCGACCTATTATTAGTTGAGATGACAGCTATATTGTTTATTCTTGTTCTTGACAACTCAATTGTAAACTACTTCCACTAAGACCTCTTCATGCAGTAGCCAAAAATCTTTCCAGTAAAATATCCAGCTGACCAGTGACTAGATTTTCGCCACATTCGCCACTGTTGTTCTTTGTCTGGACTTGCTCTATATGTGTATAGATAATTCAAAAAAATTTGGTAGGATAGAAAGGGAGAGAGTTTGAGATGGGAATTTAAAGCACAAAGAAATGAAATGAAGAAAATTTGTTCTAGTGCTCATCCTTGTTCGTGCTCGACTTGCCCCTGATGGAGGGGAAACATTGGTCTCAAAGACACACTGCTTTCCTTTGGACAATAAATCTGCTCAAGCACTGATAAAGTAGAGGCAGCTTATCTTGCACAGCACGGTCAGACCCCCGGCGTTTTAAAAGGTGCTAAAACAAGACTTCACACATAAAAAACTATTCAGTCTGTTGGGAAAAAATTTTATCACTCTAATATAGGGGTGCAACAAAAGTCCTGCTTATGAGACTGGAAAGTGGATTCACAAAAATGACACAAGAGGAGATTTATTTTGAGTAAATTCAAATTTTATGTATTCATAAAGTGAAGATATGTGCTCATGCAGCAAATGCCTTTGATATGCTAAACAGATATATGGCTGCCTAGCATAGTGATAGAATTATGTGTTGGATGCCCAAAGAAATAATTCTTGAGCATTATAGCCTCGTCAGCCAGACTGATGCGCCGTTTATAGGTCGAATCAGTCTGATAGGATGTGTTCGACTTCAAAGACTGCATCCTCCAAGGATCCTGTCTATCTGAACTGGATCCTTCGAGGCAGGAAGAGTTTTGGCTATGGATCCAAACAGGTCCTGGCTTCCTCTGCATTCACCGCCTGTGCGCTCTGTCGACTAGCAACATTAACAGTTGACACAAAAAACAGACACATAATGGATGCTTGACTTCTCACTCCTGTTCTGGGTTTTAATAACATTTTCTGAAGAGCTTTAACAGCAATACAGTCATTACGAATATCATATTTACACTGCACAGATATTACAATCTGTGCTTAAATATCTGCCAAACCCGTTTGCACAGGGACATTTCAAACCTTTCAATAAACCAAACATTACCCACCACATTTCAATTACTCAAAAACCATTAAAGCTATTATTTTCATTAATTTCAGATAAAAATAATTACATTCCTCTGAGCATGGAGTAGACAGCTTGCTTGGACTAGCAATGAATTACAGGATACCCAAGACTACATAGGATACACCGACCCGTCCTTTAAAACAGGCAAAAAAAAAAGGCTGCATTTTTCGGCCGCATAACAAGGAGTCTTCCAATCCAAACAGGCCTCGGCGCCAGCCTGTGACATAAACAGGCAAAGGATCTGGCCTTGGGAGGACGCAGCCCTTGTATTCAAACTCAGTGTCAACACCCAATTCGTAACGACCCGTATTTCCTGAGAAAATACATGCATTCAAATTCTTTCTTTTTTATCACACATCTGCCAGAAATGGTATCATATGCTATTTCCGGGAGCTAACTTTTTCGTCTTTGGATTAAAAAATAAATCTAGTCTTTTGGAATTTCTTTTTTTTTCCTGTCCCGCTAACCTTACTGTATATAGTGCTTAATCTAAAGAAAGAAAAAATTAAAATGCAGATAAACATGGTTTAATCATATTTTGCTGGACTGCACTGAGCATGTCCGATGATACCAGAGAAAATGTTAAAAGCACCAAATTGTCTCAGAAAAGTCATAAGAAAGTTTTAGCGATGCAGTGTAACATTATTTACTGATTTAAGGATATAAATAAGTACTTTTAGTACCATAATTGCATTATTTATGGCGACCTGGATGAATATCTGCTTGCACATGTGCAAATGAGCCGATGGTACGGATCGTACTTCCGGTACGGATCAGGTAGTGATAAGTCCTGCGTCCCACGCTGTGATTGGTCCAGCCAGAACTGGCGGGAGATAACAGTGGTTCACATGACTGAATTATGCTATTTTAAACTCAGTCTTTCTGGCTAGGCTAGGAGCATTATGTAGCTAAGCCAGCAAATCTTTACAAGGCAGTGACATTTTTTTAATATAATAAAGTATTGTATTTACAGATTGACAGTAAATATACCCTGTGGAGTCTGTTCCATGTACTCCGCTGTTATGTACTTAATTTTACCTTGATACATTGTGTAATTCAGATTTTATGTTCCATAGTTATGCATTTTCCCTGGAGCCACTCTGGTTCATTCCATGTAATTCAAGGCTTTATAAAAAAATTTTCTTCTCTTTACTTCATGCATAATATTTAAATAATTATACGTGAAGCAATTATAAGGAATCTATTACTTGAGGACACAGTGATTAAGAAACCCCTGGTCATCACCAATTTTTGCAACTTTGACCAACTTTAACTACATTGCTGTCTGCAAGAAACTCATTTAAAGATTAATTTAAAATAAAAAAAATAAATAAAAAAAAAACAGCTTGCAAAAAATCTATTCAGGAGACATGTTATATGAAATCCTATTACTTTATTAAATAACACCCAAATACAAAAATTGAGTCCTCCCTTAGTTTACAGTGACAGTGTGCAGGCCTTATCCATTAAGCTGAAACACAAATCACATGTTTACACCAGAATTAGATGAACTCTGTCATCTTCTGTTTTTAAACACTAATATTCACATAATACTTTCTACCATGTCATATTGTCTGCCTGCGTGGTTTCTTTCCTATGGATGACATTTTAAAACCTATAACTAAGCTCCATAACAGGACATTTTATAGTGGTAAATAATGGCATTTTTAAACTTTTTTTGTAACACTTGTATTGCCATACTTGCACTGATTCTTAAACCCAGTCCTGAAAATGTCCGTTCCATTAGGAATGGTACAAATTGACATTTACGACTTCCAACCTTCA
Organism: Cyprinodon tularosa; assembly: GCF_016077235.1. Lineage (NCBI taxonomy): Eukaryota > Metazoa > Chordata > Actinopteri > Cyprinodontiformes > Cyprinodontidae > Cyprinodon > Cyprinodon tularosa. The sequence goes on from NW_024039094.1 coordinate 108,549, forward strand.
AACCCTGTTATGGCCAGAGGTCATTCTTTTATATCAAAGCAAAGAATAATATTCCACAACGGATAATGGCTACCTCAACCTCTGGCACTTTTTCAGAAGAATTATGCACGCCATCTGCTAAACACCTTTCAGTAGAACCACTGAACGGTAGCTGCCGGTCTGTTTGTGCTGTTTTCTATGTATGCAAATATGATTTTGGATATCTGTGTATTTTTCATGTGTTACAGAACATGAACCTACTTTAAAACAGCAATTATGCTCAGCCAAGTGTAATTTGTTTATTTTGCTGTTTTAAATACTTGAATAGAAAACACATTGCCTTGGCTTTTACTGCCCCTTGTTATCATGACAGTTTTCGTGGGTCTTTTTTTCTTGTTTGTACTCAGTAGGTGGATCTCTTGCAAAGCTGACATAAGGACAAGAAAGTGTTTCCGCCATTTAAGAAATCATTACATTTTAGCTCCTCTTCCTACTTATCAAAGGGGATTTGGGGGTTAATCATTAGGCCATGCCAACAAATGTAACATTTCCCCTATATAAATGTGATATATCCTTGAAAAAATGTTTTAACCCATAGCATAGTGCACTCCTACCACATACAGTCTAATTTTATAAGCTTCTGGGTGAGAAATAATAGCTAGCTTCTATCCAGCCACAGCCCCCAGCTTCTCCTGAGGCACTTGAGGGTTGGTCTGAAACTATGGAATACTGTATTTTACACGTGATCTATTGAAGAAGTGCTCAGTTTTCTACAACAGATGTCACCACCAACAATATCCCCCACTATCACATTTTCTTCACAACCCAACCTAACATTTGTAGTTGCTTAGATTAACTTGAAAAACCTTTAGTCATTTGTACCTGTTTGAGCTTTGTCTCCTTTAGTTTTCAATATATTTTCAATACAAAATATATATTTTGGAAAAAAAAATTTGAAGTAAATGACACATCAGAAGCTTTTGGGGGAGTCAGGCATTTTCAGTTGCACATTTCAAATTACAAATTAATTTTGCACTTCCATTGCAAATAAATACCTCCTTTTTTGGGGGGGGGTTTGTTCTTTAAACCAGAATTGAATTTCCACTCTATTTGGATTATGTTATTTTTTTTATGTCAATGTTTTGTGTAGTACCTCAGCATGTATTTTATTTCAATACTTTGTTCTGTTTTATTACTGAACTATCTCAAACATATTCATCCATAACTATTATTTACTATATTTTCCAGCTGGACTCAAGGCCAAGAGATGCTAAACGCCAAAGTACCTCATGTAGCACCAAGGCTCAGTTGACTTAATCCTTTTTCGTACTTCTGTTCAATGGGACTCTGTATTTTGGTTGCTTCTACCTGATTAATGTGTTGGCAGTGATTGATTTCAAAGCTTTGTCTACTAGATCAGCTCTCACTGCAGGACCTGGTTTTCTGATCATTTTCATTTAAGAAAAAATTCTAGTTGAGATATGACCTCATATAAAATTCAAGTAATATTCAATTTGCGCCTTAAACTATTCTCTTGGAGACTCACAATATGCATTAGAAAAACTTACCCAATTACAGAGCAAAATACAATTAGAAGAAAATCGCTGCAAGGACATATTTCATGAAATTTTAAACACTCAATTTGGAGGCTGTACAATTTTTTTTTCTATTTAGATAAAGTGAGAGTTACAGAAATGCTTAAGGGAAATCTATAGTGCGTACAGGGATAGCATGCCATATTGTTAAAAATTGATCAAACTTTAAAGGCGATAAGCATTTAATTTTACATATTTATTTTAAAAGTAGGCTTTACAGTAAAAAAAATCTATTTTTTTTCCCTTTTTTTATTCCTCATAAGGTATGTGAACCTGAAGAAAGGTGGAGGTTTCTGATATGCTAAAGTTACAGTGTATGCTAAATTTTGATCGCAAGGCTAGTGCCATACATCTAAATGTATCATTCCTAGAACTAAGGAAGGTGAGGAGTTTGAATATCTCTGAGCAAATTTATGTTCACCAGCTTGCTTCTTGTAAGTGCTTGTATTTGTATTGGCACATCAGACGTGTGCCTGTCTTGTGTTGTAAGTGAACTGTAGATTCACGGCTGCTTCAGATGTATCAACCTCTGAGTTTGACAGAGGCAGCAGAGCCAGGAGGGGGAGAAAGATGGAGAGATAATGGGAATGGAGGGCGAAAGAAGGCTAGCACAATCTTTAATGAGTTTCCTTGGCTCTCTTTGCCGGTTTCTGGGTCAGGGTCCCTTTGGCTGAGTGTGTGGGTGGACTCGGGACTGTGTTACACAAAAGAAAGACTAAGCCAAGGTCTGCTTATTAAGTCTTTAGATTTATGAAGACATCACTAGAAAATTTCATGGAGAAAAAAGTCTAACTTTTTCTTGATGGAAAATGCAGTTTAAATGTAATTTTTTTGTAACAAATGTATAACAAACCATTATTCCTACAAAACATGACATAGAGCAATTGCATTTAGAGGTTACTTAATTGTTACAGCAAATAGAATTGATCTGTATATGGTCCATTCTCTGTATGAATCCAGCTTTTTATGAAGGCCCCAAAGACATCATGAAGAAATGAAAAAGAAAAGCTTTAATTTTACATATTATATATACTTTTTTGTTGAAATCAGGTGATGTTTGCTTAAAAAACCACAGAAAAAAAAAGTTATCACCAAAATTGGAGCCATAGAACAAATTTGCTCTTGAGACATAGGCTTCAGACCCCTTGCCTAGATCAAAGCATATTTATATGTTAGAATGGCCCACTCAGTCATGACCTAAATCTAGTTGGAAATCTGTGGCACGACTCAGAAGTTGATGTCCACAGATGCTCCCAGTCCAAAGTATCTAAGCTGAAGCAAAGATTGAAAAAAGAAAAAACAGCCTTTTAATGTACCAAATTGCAAGAGGCACATCCTAAACAATGGCAGCCATAGTGTTTAGGGACTTTGGGAGGACTGAATGAGGTATTTACTCTTCCCTTTTAAAATTACAATTCTAAACTAGTTTGTTTGTTTGTTTAAAATCCCAGTTTTGTACATATTCATGAGCGAAGAGTTTTTTCCCCCCGTATTTTACCAAAAATTAAACTCTCAGGGGTATGAATACTTTTGCAAGATACTGTACACAAGCAAATCTCTTTCATCTTTGCGATGTTAGATTTGTTCCTTTTTCTGATTGGTTTCTTCTGCACTTTCATTTCCTAGCAATCAGCTTTAGTCCGCTTGCAGGTATGGAAGGACAGATAACATTAGAGCAACATCACAGAAAGATATCTGCCCAGTCGAGACGTTATTTAGTGCTCCCAAAAGCATTCACGAGGCAACCTCTGTCAGACAACAAGGCTCCATCATGTCCATACAGGTCAGGGAAGCTGATAGATGGAAGGCCATGGAAGAATTACTGATGGGGCTGATAAACCTCATCGTGATCCAAACAGTCTGCCAACCTGTTCCTGTCCTTCTGCACTACATTTCTGTCTGCCCAGCTCCATTCCTACATATCAATCTGTTTCTGTCTAGCCTAGGTGCTCTCACCGTTCCTTCTTTCCTTCTGTTTCCCACTCTGTCTCTGTTAGTCTGCCTTCTTTCTTTCACAGTCATGAATAATTTATGTCTACCGGTTCGATAATAAGAATAGTACAGTTCTGCAGGTGACAAATAGGGTGGCGAATAGGCCTTATCCTGCCTTCTTCAAAGACTGAGAAAGTTAGCCTGGCTCACTTGGGTGTGCGTGCATGGCTGTGTATTTGTACCACTGTGAGCACTTCTATGTGTATTTGTGCACTTGTATGCACACGCACATGCAGCTGAAAATTTGTGATTTAAGACACAGAGATGAAAGAGACTTGTAATTACAGGGAAGCGTATCTGTCTACTGCAGAAGTATCTGAGGAATGGCACATGGCACAAACTGGGCCAAAAGCCCGAGGTCATTAGATGTGGCGCGTGCATCCGGGTTGTCTGTGCGAGCTGATGTTTGTGTGTATGTCTGAAAAAGAGTGTCAAAGAGGGAGAACACAAGAGAAAATTGGAGGCACGGCTAGAAGAGCTTATAACTTTAGTTCCTTGGAGTCAACCTACGAAACTGTTTCTTGTTATTGGCTCTGCCTGGCATCACTGCTCTTTCATTGCTCAGCAGTCCCTGGTTGTGGTTTGACCAAGTGAGGGTGAGTTTTTGTAAATCCATGCAGGCTTATTGGTCTGAGAGGAATCCCAGAATTTCCTGCAGTCTAAAACACACTTGTGTAAACATTCCAAAATATCAAATGATAGGGATTTCATTGTGTGTGCTCTGTGAAGTGGATTATCTCATCCAAAGACTGGTTATAATACTCCCCCACTGTCTCTTGCCTGCTTTTCTTTCTCTCCATACTGATCCTTACTTTTTGCATCTTCACTCTCTCTTCGTCTTTGCCATTTCTTAAATGTCTACCCTTCCTCTACCATCATGTGACAGAGTTTTTCTCTTTACAGTTGACGATGACTTCATTGGTCTTGGTGAGCTTCCTGAAACATTCCCCTCAGACCCCCCTGAGCCACTTCCAGTGTTTCTGATGGAACCGGAGGAGGCCTACATAGTGAAGAACAAGCCAGTTAACTTGTACTGCAAGGCAACGCCTGCCACTCAGATCTACTTCAAGTGCAACAGTGAGTGGGTTCACCAAAAGGAGCACACCGTGGAGGAGAGGGTGGACGAAAACTCAGGTCAGTAAAAACATCACTTTCATGTAATACTTGTTGTGCAGGCCATTTTTTTTTATAAAAAAGGGCCTCTGTTAAATTACCAAACATTTGTTTGATGTCAATGCATATCCAGCATGGGTCATATTTTCTATGTTCACTTGACTTTGCTTTGAATGCAAAGATAGTCCATACACAGTGCAGGTACATAGATAATCGAACACAATATGATAGATTTATAGCAACAAAGATTTACATGAGTGGGCTGGCACGCAAAAGAGCCTAGTTACCTAGGTGATTGCATTCAGACCTGATAAAATGCTAAAAGATCCACATCTGGACTGGAGAGATGAACTTTTTTCAGAAATCATTATTAAAAATCCTTAAGTTTTGAACATTATTCACTATCTTAAGTAATTTCAAGCAATCAAACATGGACCCTCTGGATTTATAACTTTTTGCATGAAGATGAAAATTTGTTAGTTTTGGAATGCTGCTTGTGACATAAATATCAGTGATTTTGAGAAGCTCTAACCAAAGCTTCCTTAACTGGATTGTATGTAGATCTGAGTCATTTGGTACAACATCATGGCAATGTCTTTTTTTAACCACATAATATGGTGACCGAATGTTGCATTTGCCCTTAAAATGAATGATTGTGTTTCAAATTCAAAAATTATTGTCAACACAGAAATGAGGCTTGTGCACATGAAGATTGAGTAATATGCCAAACAGATGGAACCGGCCATAATGCAACCAAAAAGAACTGCACGTTTTGCACGTTCAAGCTTCTATCAGCATGTTTCTCTTATGCTTGATGACATCTGATAGATTCCTACAGTAAGAAACCAGTCAAAAACAAAAGCACCGCCATGGCTTACCTCGGTGTATAAAGTATTTACTGTACCTGCAGCTATCGCTGACTCTGATTGGCTTTAGGCTTTAAAATGTTGTTTTGATCAATTACACAAACATTCTGTACTGTACACTCAATAAAAAGTGTTTTTGTAGTTTCAACTGGCATGCTTGTTGCAACCATGTGAAGAACATTTTTAAAATCTGTTTTCAGTGTTTGACAAGTGTTAAAATCTTAGTAACTGTCGAGGACTGTGTAATGGTGGTGTTTGCTTTTTTTTTGTATTATCAGGCTTCGCCTGCCATAGCAGGTTTCTCAATCCACTCTATTGCTACAAAAATATATGTACATATATATACAGCTGGTGTTGCAGTCTCTAGAGTTTGGAGAACATGACCTGACCTGGATTTAATCTAGCTGTTAAAAACAACTAAACTTACATTCCTACTATTTGGTAAGACTTTTTAGACCAGCACAAGAAAAAACTTGATTTAGCAAAGATGTGGCCTGTCATTATAAATGTAACAAAAATTAATGCATGTTTTTCTGGTTTACGATTGCCATTTTGTTCACAACAAATCTATACACCTGTTCTCATAAAGAACCATGGAATCACAAATAGAAAATGCTTAAGCTATAATAAAGTCTGTCTTTAAGATTTCACATATTTTTTCGAGGCATCTAAAGGAAGTGAAGGTAGTGCATCTCCAGTAGGGTTGTTTTCTCCTGAACATAGCCCCTGGAGGCACCTGGACCATTACACACAACAAGCTGACGCTGATTGGCCGCATTCAGCTACTGTATTCGAAATTGAGTTCTTTCTGTCGTCCAAAGGTACCAATCACATTGCATTTACCCTTTTCATCCCACTGTTTTGCCTCACACATGCCTCGGAGCTCCCAAAGACACACGGCAAACACTGCTTCGTTGGTCCTGTGTGAGCATTTAAGGTTGTGAGCACATGCATTCACATGCTTCAAGGACTGAAAGCTGTGTTTTTATCAAGGTGGGCAATAAAAACATGCTTCACAGCTGCTCTTAGTACTGACCTACACAAAAGAACTGAGTACAGGCAACAGCAATCTCGTATATGTTATGACAAAAGTCTTACAGCACAGGTACAGGATTTAAAATGTTCAGATTTGTTTAGATGGTACTGATTTTTAAAGGAATGACAGAAAAAAATAAAAACCTTTTCATTTTTGTAATCTTATGTTCTTCAGCATGAATGCAGAAATTCAAGCATGTGTTTTAGTTATGACAAAGAAGAAGGAGAAGGTAGCATTGGCTCTTAGCCCTTGTGTCAGGAGGTTCTGAGCCAAAAGCATCAACAAGGAAAACAACCCACACATAATACAGGCACCCACTCTACAAAGCCATATCCACAGGCTATTTACTGCACAGATATTCATTCGTTTACGCTATTGCAAAGCACAGAAAACACACAGTACACTGAAGTTGCTCAGTGCGTGTGTTGCTTCTCTCAGCCCACTCTTTTGCTCTCTGATTTCTCAAATTGACAGAAAGGGAACACCGATAGAAACCAGCAAGCTTGGTCAATACCACTAATAACAGCCTGAAGAAACTCAATCACTCCTCTCCTTGGTTTTCTTTCCCCCTTTCTATCTTTTTTTCTGTCTCTCTGTCATATTTGAGAGAGCTGATGATCTTATGCAAATAGCACGGTCGCAAGATACTGAGATTAAGTGTACGAGAAACTGAAGACAGAAACCGCAGGTGTTCATTTCATGCTTCTGGCGGTATCCATGCCATTTCTTTCCAGATGTTTTACAGTCTTATATTAGAGCTGTGTGCAGAGCTGTGTAAACATCCTCAGCAAACAGATGTTTCGATTACCATCCTCTGTGCAAAATCTTTAGGGAAACATATGACTAGTATTAAATTTGGCCTCCAGCCTCATGACAAGGACTTCGGATGTAAAGAATCTCATACATGAAAAAACTTGTCCAACTTGTGCTGAGTCATTAAGATTTCTTGAAGAGATAGATTTTACAAGTTTCTCTGTTACTTGGTCAAGTATTCCTAGATTGGTTGAACGGTATTGGCAGCATTTAGGAATCGACTCCTGTAAGTCAAATAATGGAAATTCTGTCCTGCATGTTGTCTCTTCACACAAAGATGTGTCTTTTTGGTATGTGGCTTCTTCCATTTTCTCTGCTGATGCCTGTAAACTTTTATCTCCTGTTCCACCTCTGTCCCACGCTTTGATAAATCCATCCAACTTTGTAGAGGGTATTTAAAAATTACAGCAAACGGCTGCAGCAGCCCCTGTTTATGCATTGAATCACCCTCCTGGTGAGCTTATTTTTCAGCAGTGGAATTTTTTTATAAGGGTCATATGGCTGGTTGGCCAAAGGGGAATGGGGGGCATGAGTACCAGATAAGAGATGTAACCTAGCTGCCTTTATACCTAAGATGCTTTTACTGTTACTTTTATGCATGTGCAGTCGATGTTGAATTATACAGTTCAAATATTTTTCCACCTTTAATGTGGCATGTACTGTTCAACTGAAAAATAAGCACATCTAAGTGGGGAGAAAACATTAAAAGCAAGACTAAAGCGATAAGTTGTCTGCACATGTATTAACACCTTAATCTAATGCTTCTTATTGTTGCATGTTTTCCTTGCATTTAAGTTTTTAGTCTTCAAAAGATGAAACTGTCCTTCAAAGTTATACTCATCTTTGCTGGATTTCATGGCATTTGCTCATTTACATCCTCCAAAGCCAATGTTTTCAGAGAGGTTACCAAGGATCCAAGATTACAAAGACAAAAGTCAGTAAAAGGTTATACAAAATCCATAGTAAGAGTGGCTGCCAAGAATTCAGAAGCAACTCTGAAATTGCTATGGAAGTCTCTGAAAAGCACTGGTTGTGTTACACATGTGTGAACAGTTTCCTGCATTCTCCATCTATGTGGACTAAGAAATCAGTTTGCAAGTTGCCATCCAGGCCCGGCTAAAGTCTCAAAGAGCCTTGGGGGAAATGTAATACAACTCATTTTAAACTTTTGTGCCATGTTTTAGAGAGATTTGTTTGGCATAAAATGATTAAAAAAAAAGAAGATTAGTTTAATCTACAGTAGGCTTGTCCTGATCCGATCCACGTATCGGATCGGGACGTCGATATTGGCAAAAAAATGCGTATCGGCAAAGCATGTAAAATGCCGATCCAGACTGCCGATCCAGTTTAAAAAAAAAAATCCGGTCCGTATTTTCCAGTTTCGCCGATTGAAACGATCCATTCCACTATTTTGCGCCAGTGTTCCCCTGTTTTGCATTTTTATTAAAACTTACAGTAATACTTGCACCTTTAACTGTTTACGGTTTTACTGCTCACTGTGCAATTTCAGATTGCTATTCGTAATTTTGTCCAGTTTGTGTTTATCTCTTAATAAACAGGTAAGTTTGTTGTTACCAAGCATTGTGTTTTATTCAATCTCACCTAATTTAGCTGGCTAGATGTTATCAAGAGTACTAAAACCCTTTTCAACATGAGTCTTACAACTAAGGCTAAATACTTTAACTTAAACTTAAATACATGCTCGGATAGTCTGGTATCGGCCAGTATCGGTATCGGATCGGAAGTCCAAAAACAATATCGGTATCGGATCAGAAGTGCAAAAACCTGGATCGGGACATCTCTAATCTACAGTGAAGCATGGTGATGGCAGTATCATGCTCTGGGGTTACTTTTTCTTTGATGCATTAGTTGAAGCAGATAAGGTTATAATCAGTTTCAAATACTAACCTGGTTTGATCTCTTTGGATGTCTACGAGAAGTCTGAGGGGAAAATAAGGGATTTATTCTTTAGCATGAGAATAAGTCCAAGTGGACCTGCAAATCAACAGAGAGATTAGTAGAAAAAATAATGTCTGAAATGGGCCATCTATAGAGGGCTCTAATGGCAACATATTCCAACATTCTGTTAGACAACATTTGAAGTACGTTTAATATATGCAATAAAGGTTTAAAAGGTTGAAACTTTATTATTCATGCCTCACGTGACAAAAAAAAAAAAATGGGATGTTTCTTTCTCTAAATGTAGTTTTATCTTCCACTTTGCTCTTGACATTTTTGATTGTCCCAGTTTTGTTTAGTGACTGTTGTAACGTTTCCCTCCTGGTGCTGAGAGCAGGTTTTAGTCTCTTTTGAGCAAAACGAGCATTGATCCGAGCAAATGAGCGGTAAATTAATTTCAAGCAGCTCGTTTAACATACACAGGAGACGGCTTGTCACTTCCTCTGAGAAATGAGGTGGATGATCAAACAGGAGCCCTCTTCATCTGGACCGATAATCAGCACACTTACTCCTCCCTCCTGCTTCTGCTCATCTTCAGTGACAGACGCTTCCCCCATTTCCTATCTGGTCAGATCAATAATGTTAGCCAGTGCTAACATCAAGGAGTGAGGCTAGCCCACATTTATAACCACTTTGATAGTGAATCATTTTAAATACAGTGCCCTGGGTGAGCCAGCTATGACTGGAGGCTGATGGCCATAGTTGTATCAAACAGTCCATCATCATTACACCTGATAGGGTTCACTCACTTTGGCCCTCATGATTCTACATTTAATGCTATGTTCTGTAGTTGTCTTACTTGCAGTGATACATGACATCCACTCCGGATGTTATTGGAGTTAGTGCTGTTTGAAGGTGTTCAACTCATAGGATTTAGATTTTTTGATTGGTTAGGGGTTTTTATGTCTTAGAAACATTTAAAGGCTAAGATAATCATAGGAAACAAACCTTCCCGGCATTTGGCGATTAGTTCCTAAATCCAGTAACTGGTTGTTTGGCTCTGTTTTGCAACAGCTAGAAACACATCTCAGTCAGATTTACTTGTAGAGTTTGGAACCTAAAAACCTTAACTTGTTTAAGCCATTCCAGGTGGAGTTGCTGTTGTGCTTTATATGTTTTTGTAATCTTTCTCTGATAGAGAAGCAGAATTCATGGTACCATGAGTTTTTTCAGTTCCTGGACATTAAGGTATAGCAGCTGCTATCCATTGCACTTCCAGCATGTTCCAACATGTTGCATGATGGTCTTTTTTCTTTAACGCTGTCTTAGTTTTAGGTCAGATGTAACTTAAAATGCAGCTTTAAAAATTCAACTTTTGTATCATGGAGCAATGGATTATCTGGTAAATGTGCAAAGGCCTACTGTGTTCTTTTCAGTCAGCTGTGGTTCTGGGTTTCCAACTCTCTCATAGATGGCACCTTGTCCCAGCCTCCTTCTTCTTGTTTAGTTATAAATACTGAGCTTAACTACAGCAAGGGAGGCCTGGACAGCTTAGATGCAGTTCTACTTCAATTAACTTTTTTCAGCAGATCAGACACTCTCTAAAAAGTTCCTCACTATTTTATGTTTTCACGAGTTCTGGATAATGGTTATCATGTGTTTTCATGTGTTTCCCTAAGGCTTACAAATGTCTAAGTTAATTTCCCAAATTTCTTTTACGTTTACACATTATATGTTTGTTTTCTAGATCTTTCAGTCCCATTGCTTTCTCAGACAAGTTCTACTGTATTTAAATGGCCTCTTGGTTCTACAGGTCTGGCAGTACTCAGGTCTGGGTGCGGCTAGTAAAACCGAGCTGTAATTTTTTCCCCAGGTTTCAGTCCGATAATTCATGGGTAAATGCTTAAAGAAACCTTTGTAAGCCAATAAAGCAATAACTCTCCATGGTCATGATACTTAGCATGTCATTAAGTGATGAGTACATCTCTACTCACTGAAAAGGTCCTCCACCCGTCAGGAAGTTAGGAGAATTCCTCTGACCTCTAGTGCAAGAGACAGGACTAAAGACAAAAAGCAGAATCTGGCAGCCGCAGGCATCTACATGGAGTGAGATGAAGAGTGCAGCAGCATGTATGGCAGCCTAAACAGACCACCCAAACTGTTGAGCTATTCTTGATATATACTTTAAAGTGAATTAAAGATTACGTGTAAATAATCAGCACAGCCTTAACTAGAATGGTGTTAACTTATTTTATGCATGATTCAGCAAAGGTATTATTTATAATAAAATAATCAGCTCATGACTAGAGTAACATTTTAACCTTGGTTTGCTTTACTTTCATTCTAATTGCATTCATTCACTCTAATCACATTCCATACTACTGCCTTACATGTTCACTAGTTTAATCAATCTTTATTTGTATATAGATGTACTATGTGATCAACATTTCTTTTTTGCACCAAAGGTCTACAAGAACCACATTAAAAATGTTTTTTCTTTAATAACCTCATTGATTTGAATATTACAACTTCTTTAGATAAATAAGAAATTGAAGTTAAGCAAAATTCTAAATTAAAGATGTGGGTGTAGTAATGGCTTCAAAGTAAGCAAACTAAAAGTTTAATGGTGTAATGTCTCATGGGCTATCCTCCATTGTTGTCATATGACCCTCAGATGGCCACCTGTTGTAGTGCAGCCTTCTAAATATTTGGTTTGGTTAACCCAGCCTGCCCCAATCTATCAGCAGGAAAATCTTCCAGACTTTTCAAATCCATACTGATTCATATCAGATCAAGTTTTTTTAAATGAAGGGAGTCTCTGATGTCTTACTTGATCTTTGTCTGTGCAAAGAACCCTCTTTTACAGACTTCATTCTCCTGCACACTTGCATAACATTTTATTAAATATTTTGTGGAATTTAGGAGATGATTCTTGAATTATCTCCATGGCGAAAAACTGTCAGTAGCAAGGCAGATTAAAGGGGAGAAATAAAAGCAGGAATATTATTTAGGACTTATGTCTGAAATATGAATGGTAGTAAAGGCAGTTAATAAATCGGCAAACAAACAGGTATTAGTTAGAATTAACTAACAGACAGTTTTAGAGCTCATACTTGAGCTCAGAAACTTTCTAGGAGGATTCCCAGAACTTTATCTCTCGAAATTTAAAAAGACTGGGTGATACTGTATCTTGTACTGAAATATAGAATTCAACTAATATAGACCTTGAAGAAAACCTGATCAATTTTTTGAAGAACTTCCGATAAAAAGGAGTTCTCATATTTTCCGATCCTATTCTTTTTTCCGTGACAGATTCTGGTTCTCTTGCGTTGTTGACTGTCACTTATATCCAATCAACTCGTAGTTGAAGAAGAGTTATGTTTTACTCTTTTGGAGAAGTAAAACCCTTTGAGTTGGTGGATTTCATTGTCTGAACCACATGCTAAATAAGTAATAAGACTTATATATATAAGACTGAATAAAGTCATGGCCAAAATTAGGGCTGAAACAATTAATCGGATTAATCATAATTAAACGAGTATTGAAATAATTGTCAACTTATTTACTAATAGATTAATCGTTTACTGGAGTGTAGAGACTAAAAAAATGCCTTTAGCTGAAAGAGGAACCCACTCAGAGAAGTAGTTATATAACAATTGTAAAAAAAAATATGTAAAAAACTTTTTAGTCAGTCAATATGTTCTATCCAAAACGCCTGAAGTGGAAAAGTTTTAGTTTCACCTGGTTTCATTTCATGAAAAGTTTGCTTTAAGGAACCTTTGGCTCACTGATTATTAATCGAAAAAATTATCAACAGATTAATCGATGTACAAAACAATCATTAGTGGCAGCCCTAGCCAAAATGAATCATAACTTAGGCACATGTAGAATTAAATTGTATTTTATTCAGTCAGGAAGCTGGTAGAACGAGATGTTAACCAGCAACACAATGTGTTCTCCTGACACAGGGAAGACACATTCTCGTCACCTCTGTACGGCATCTGCTGCTCCAAAGATTATTGTAATGATCGCTTGTCTGAAAACTACCATGTTTCAGCTTCTGAACTTTTATGATCACGCAAACTTTTATTGCAAATTGGTTTCATTAAAAAGGGGTGTTTTTTTAACTATATTTTCTGTTTCTTTTTTTTCTCTTTTATTATGATATAATGCTGACAACGCCCATTATGAAGGCATAGAGATTTTGTTTTTATCTTATTTTTATCTAATTTTTCTTTGAAAAGATGGTTAGAATGGTGCAAGCTCAAAATGTTTTAAGTCAAACTCCTAGAAAATAGGTTGCCTCTGCAGGTCATGCTACTAGATTCCTGCATTTTAAAACAACATTGTGTATTTGTATTTGTATTTGTTTGATAATCTCAAACATTTAAATGCAAGAAAAACACAAAAAGAGCATAAATCTGTCAGGGTGAACTATTTTTTTAAAGCTTTTATTTGCTTTAAATAATAAAACGTAATAAAGACATGATGCTTGATCACCATGATGATTTAAGTCATTCTTTTACAATACAGATCTTATACACCCCCACAAAAAGAATAAAAAAAGCAGACATGTCACTCATCACCATAAATGCTGAATATAAAACTACAAAGACTAAAAGATGACTTCTCCCTGTGCACATTTTGAATACTTTGGGAGTACAATTGTTTTCACTGCTGTTGATGTTTCGCTCCAACTGCACAACATCCATCCTTGACATCATCAAACTAACAAAACATCCTCTCAGGCGGACACATTAGCATGCAACAGTACTTCTTCCTTAGAGTGGCACACATGTGTGGAAATATGCAAAAAGAAAATGGTGACACACTAGACATTGCTGCTGTCGGGCATTGCTTAAATTTTACATGAGGGCTAAGCTGGTGCGTTGGATCTCAGTGTGCCTGGTGTATGTCTGCTGGAACAAGGACGCTGTGTTAATGCACTGAACCTGAAATAAAATGGCATGAACATCCACTCCCAATGCATGTAACTCAGAGGTAACATATTTAACTGATATTGCTAATGCTACTTACACTTGCATGTTATTTTTTCTTTGCCCTAAACTTTATAGGTTGTGTTAAGGAAATGAAAATGACTTATTTGTATTTAATAATATTTGTGTTTAAGCCACTGAAGTTAATTAAATAGAGCCTTTTTCCTTTATATCTATTAAAATCTGTATGGTTAAAGCAGATGCGAAGTGTAATGTGATTTTTAAATAACATTAATCTTCCTTTTCTCTGAATATAGATTTTCAATTTGTCCCATATCAGCCCCTCTTGTTTGAGTTTGCATCAAACAAGTCAGTTATGAATTCAATTATATTAAAATGTTAAATTAGAGAATTGATGCAAATAGGGACACAGATAAGCCTATAATGTATTACACCAGTTCAGTGCCAAAAAAGAGATTCTATGAATAAAAATCAGCTTCTGCTGCGATTGCTTGAATAAAATAGATCTGTATCATAACCAGTGACATGAACACATTTAATTTGCAAAAACTCCATGATTCTTTTATTTTATTTTTTATGGGAACCTTAAACTTTAGTTTCAGGAAAGTGTTATTGAAAAGACCATAAAAGGTGCTTAAAAATCTGGTGAGATTATATCTTTGCCATCAATACGTGTTGTTGGGATTAATTTTTTATAGAACAAGTTGTTGGTTGTAAGCCTTTATCAAATGAAAGGAAGGAAATAATTTCAAAGAGAAGTCAAAATTAGTCATCCAGCTAATTTTATCAATTTTTTTTTTAGAAACTATCAAATTAACCTTTAAGACAGAGATCATGAAATTAATATGTATCTTTCTTTATAAATCAGGCTTAGTAGAAACACCAGTATTGTTTAAATTTAACTCTTTATAGTACCTTACCTTATAGGTATGTTTGCATTAAGACCTGGCAACTGCACAGCTATTCTGGATTTAAAGTGTTGTATAGTTTCGGGCAGAAATCATTTCTCTGACCCTCTCAGCTTAGTAGATAAAATCTTTATCAGCATCTCAACCCTACATGTGATGACATAACTTTGTCACTTCTCCTGAACCAGCTGTTTAAACATCTTAGAAGCTGCCTTTGATGGCTGATTATCATTTTCTGGCATGTTTTACCTGTTTACAGATTTTCTGTCAACTTTATGCATATTTTAATTTATGTTTAATTCAACCAGGTTAGTTTTGCCTGCTTTAAATCTAGATCTAAATCACTGCTTCAATAGACCATGGATTCAAGAGCTCATTTCAGTGCAGTTGCTTTTGATCATCAAATAGAAAAAAAACAGTATCCACTGGAAGTTGATGTTTGGCGAAACATAATTTAATTTTGTTTTCCAGTCACTAGGGAAAATGTTAACACTTATTGCATATTTAAGAAATTGTTGTTTAGTGTAATTTATGGTATGAAAGGACAAATGCAGAACCAAAGTCTCATCAGCTTGCAGATAGTTAGCCTAGTTAGCCTGGTCACTAAGCTTACAGCCAATCCAGTTTGTTTTTCAAAGTCCAAGCCAGAACACATTTTAATTAAGATTCAGGCTGACCCTGTTTCAGACTACTGTATATCAAGTCTTGCATAAGTAACCATTAGTAGTTGTCCCCCTGGATCCCATAGTGTCGGAAGTTTTTCAGTGTTGAAGTTGATGTTCTAAAAAAGGAACTCTTATGGTGCTGATCAGCAATATTGTAGTTATATTTGTTTGTATGTTTCAAATATTTCATACAGCTAAAGGTAGCTTTAACATCACAGTATGATAAATGCATACCTTGATATAAGCCAGTTTTCTCCTAACAAACACTATACCGTAGTTATAATAATTCTATCTAAAAGATTATGTTGTTTACGTCATGCTAGTTTTGAAGCATAGCTCTCATTAAATAAGTCAGAAAAACTAACAAAAACGTTAAACTATGGCATTTAAGACACTATAGAATCTAGCCATTCTCAAAAAAGCCACGTTTGTCTGTTGAGTCTTGCTTTCAAAAAGTGTAAAAGAGAAATTTTATGTCTTCCTTTCTGATGCTCTAATGCCAAAGGCAACTTTTTGCAATACTTCTATGTATTTTTGACATCCACAAAAACGCAATAAGTCTCTCAGTGGAAAGAATACTTTAAAAGCAATGCACATCGCAGCAGTATGTTCCACTACTCAGCAGGGTTTGAATTAGGTTTGCTACAACAGAAGCAAATGGTGTTTTTTTTCTCATTTTGTCACCTAACAAGGAACCCTTTAGTGGAGCAAGTGATCCACAAAATTAAAGGAATATTGAATCCATTGCTTCTTAATAGGGTCTTTTTATCATTATTATACCATCAATAATGATTATGGTTCAGACTTAGGATAATGTAATGTAAAGAAGAAAAGTGTTCCAGCTCTAAGTGGAAAAGATCAGAATGTCACAGTACAGCTTTACCTCAAAGCTGAGCATGTGCAAAACCGTTTCAGAAAAATTACATCAACTTATTTCCATCCTGTTGCTCAGCTTTCATATCTAAACTTAATATGTAGCAGTATGTCCAGGGGCCGAGGAGCGCACAAAATTTTAGTGAAAGTGTTATTTATAAAAAAAAATCTGCAGAACCGTTGTTGCTTATTTAATACGAGCTTCAGTTCACATACAGGCAATTCTAGCTCTGCTGAAGCTAATAAGCAGTGCAAAAGGAGTGCAGGTTTCCTTAATACACCACTAAGCCTTAAATAGATGATTCATTAAGGATGAAAAGCATCAATATTCTTTATGAATGTTGCTGTCATGCATAGGCTGACATAAATATATATGCAAACACAGATGTACGCAGACTGTGGAAACAGCACGGTCCTCTGTAGAGTGGCTGCAGTGGGAATAGGCGTCTGTTCTGGAGACGGTTTGTTTGTTTGGGTCCTGGCATCCAAATGAGCCTTAATCAGTGGAGTTAGCAAACAGGATTGTGTTAGCTGTAACGTCGAGAAACCAGCCCCGCTGGGCCCAGACCTCTCATTGCCCAGGCTGGTCTAATCATCCCAGATTGACCCTAAAAAAAACAAACTCATCTCAGGGGGTTGTGTTTGATGCCAACTGATTTGTAGTTTTTTAAATTAATCTTTTTGAGGAAGAGTCATCTTGTTTTTTTACATTTTTAAACCTGCTCTGTTATCTCCACAGGTCTGGTGGTGAGAGAGGCCAGCATAGAGATCACCCGGCAGCAGGTGGAGGAGTTGTTTGGGCCGGAGGACTTCTGGTGTCAGTGTGTGGCCTGGAGCTCCGCTGGGACCACCAAGAGCCGCAAAGCCCACGTGCGAATCGCCTGTGAGTTTATCTGTTATTATCTACGCCTTCTTTTTTTGCATTCATCTCTAAACAAAATCTTGAGCCTGCCAGGCTGTTAAGGTCTCACAAGCTGTTGTAAAAAAAAAAAAAAAAAAAAAAAAAAAAGCTTTTGCTGTTATTTTACTTTGACTTCAACAGAAAGTTGAGAGAATCTGAATTGGTTTCTTTCACCCAGTGTAACAGTGGAGAAGCTGAGCAAAAGAGCACAGAATCAAAGCAGTTGTTATACACAGTAGAAGATCTGTATGGCGTCCCCCCCTTTTCTCCTCTAACATGGCGCTCATTTGTTCCCCAACTGTGTTTGTCCTCCTCCCTTAACGCATTATTTTTTTCAGCTGATGAGAAACATTCTGCGCCTGCCCCAAAGTTTATGCTCATTTAAGAAATTCCCCAAAGGATATTCTAGTGAGAATCTGAGAAGTAATGAAACCCCAGAAGACAACAATGCAGTAAACAGAGTTTCTGCTGAGCAGAGTTGTGACATCAAGGCAGCCTTTTTTTGCAACACAACAAATATTATGTAACACAAATGTTCACGCATTGTCGTCAAAATGCCACCCGAAGGCAGATACTCTTGTAGTAGTGGCAAGAATGTTGTGCTTCCCAACTATCTGTCAATCATTATATGGATGTATGACATTTCCTGCAGAGGTTTGCTCCCTCCTCTCCTATTGGCCAACAGGACTTAAGCTCTTAATTTGAAACATAGCAATAACGTCGGTGCAGGGGGTCCAAGCCTTTAAGCCTTTTTTCACTCAGTGATACCAACCCAGTTCAACTTTGTGGCAAAAAGACACCAAAAATGATCATTAGCAAAATCCTTCACTCAGTCCATTTCACAGTGATTGTAGGCTAAAGTTAAGTTTTGGACTCCTTTAGTTTTAAAGACGTTTCTAAACCTTAATAAGAAACAACTTCTCTTTCTTTTGCATGGTTGCTACAGGGTTAAATCAGGGCTGACATTTGCTTCAGTGAATTTTATCCTAAACATTCTTATTTTTTTTTTTGTTAAAGTCACCTTTAAAATTTGATAGCCGATAGTTATATCAATGTTTCTTGTCTAGTAGCACGCTCACTGCAACTAAAAGGTTTCTTTAATTCCACCTACCGCCAATCAATGAAGGTCAGTTGGTCAAAAAGACAACAGTTGCATTCTCTGATCTTAATACGGCTGGTTTATCATATTCTCTCTAGATTTGGGTTTTTTGTTTGTATTAGACAGAACAATCAGAAAAGAATCTAAATAGACACACATCACAGACATGTTTCTGATTTTCTGATTGTTTCTGATTGGCTAATGTTTTCAAGGTATGAAAAATTCTGATGTAATTGGACAGAATTTAGTGACCTTTTTACATTGATATAAATTATAATGTATGGACTTAAAGTCTTTTTTCTTTTTCTTTTATCAATTCAGGACCTTCTTTAGCCTCCTTGACAACCATAGTTTTACTATAGTTATGGTAATGTACCATTTAGCTTGCAGATCAATTCAGCTGTAAAAGTAAATTCATCTTCACCATGTTGGAACAGATGGCACAGTAAAGACAACATCTGTGGTTTTCACCTAAATCCGCTGATTTAAACTCTTTTAGCATATTTTTGCATGTCTCTCTCAATTTGAACCTTTTGAATTCTTTTCTTCATCTTTAAATTGTCATATACCTGCTATGTGTCTCTCACCTGCTGTTTACCTTCATTTCCCTCACAGTTTCCTTCTAAATTTGTTGCATTTTCTTTCTTTCAAGCACCAGCAGCCCTTATTACCGCTTCCATAACACTAGCCTGGCGAATTGAGAATAACGCTTCCCAGTCTCCCACCGAGCTCGTTCCCGCTGCTCCACCTCCTATAATCACCCGTGATGAGCGGCCTGCCAGCACTAACCTATCCCTCAAATCACAATGGACCCCTCTTCCCCTCCCATTAGCTACTGCTGGATGGATTAGCTCCTCTAGTGGGCTTTCTCTTCGGGCGGGCTTCTTGTTAGAGCCAGACTCCATCCCGTTAGGCTAATGGAAACTGGGGTTGTTTTCCTCTACTCTCCCATCATCTAAACATATGCAGTTTAATCAGATCATGAGTCAGAGCAAGTGCTGCTGTGCAAAGAGGCTGCCATGTTGAAGACAGAGCTTTTAGTCCTGCAAACAGGCTAATGCAGTAAAAAGGATTAGGAGGAACTTGGAGTGTAAAAAAGTTCTTCTGATTACTTTTTGGGTTTTTTTTCATTTAGCATTAATAAGATCCTTTAATTGGTCTCTAGTTTTTGGGTTGCAAGATTTTTTTTTAATGAAAATGTAATTAGATTAACAAAAAACAATCAAAATCTGCATAAATCCATTTCTTTTTTACTTTCTTTCTTGTTTGCTGGTTTGTAATTTTCAACCTGATGACCAGCATTTTCTTCCTGAATTAGATTCAGATGTTGAATTTGTTCGGTGTCACTCCTAATCTAGACTCGTTCTTGCGGATAATGGTTTTCTTAGTGGGAGAGGAGACCACGTCTGAAGTGTGAAGTTGGTGTAATTTTGCAAGACTGGTAGCTAAACACTTCCACTTAAGGTAATGCTAGTCATATGTCTCTCTTTCTGTGGGGCTGTGAGGTCGAAATGTGTTCAGAGCCGAATAACGATGCGATTCCCACAGGAATGCAGACGCAGCCAATTATACAGCAAATCATTGGGCCACAAACTGGAGAAATTACTAAAATCCACATGGAAACAAATATATAAACTTTTTATAGGATCTTGCATATTATACCCATACCTCCTAGATCTTTTATACATTTAAAAAAATTAGCAATCATATATTTTTTAGTATATCTTATCGGAATTTTACGTGATACACCAAAACAAAGCAGCGATAATTAGAAATTGGCAGAAAAAAGATGCGTAATTTTCAGACTTTATAGAGAAAAACACATTTCAGAGCAAGCAATTGCAAACAGAAGTCATATAGGTAGTAAATGCACATCTGTGAGTGGTTACATTAGTTTAGTGGAGAAAGTGCTCTGAGGCACAAACCAGACACAGAAGGGAAAAAAAATCATGGATAAAGTTTTGACTGTGTTTATGTCGAGTGTCGGACACCGTTCAAGTCATTATTTAAAAATATACATTCGACTGCACATGAGCACAACATGGAGGATCGTACTGTCAGATCAGGTTTAGGAGAGCTTTTTTAGGGAAGCAGCCATGACGATAATATCAGAAAAAAAACTTTGGTTGAAAAATCAGCTAATCTGGTTTTTACAAAAGAGTGGTTAAAAAGAAAGACATAAGAAAGACAAAAATAAAATTATATCCCTTTTAGTTTTCCACAAAACTACATTCCACAAATACACGTCGTAATTAAGGCAATTAATTGGTTCAATTAGCCCAGACTAACATTGCAAATCGGGCCAAAATTATATCCCCGAGTGGAAAATAGTGGTGGCAGCATTGTGCTGTTGTGGATGTTTGTATTTAGCAGAAACAGGGATGCTTCTGATAGTCAATGGAAGGATGGACTTGATTATGGGCAATCCTGAAGGACAACCTGTGAAGCGGTCGTAAAAGACTGAACTGTCATCGGGTATTATAAAAAAATAAAGGTCAAAATATTCTGCATCCCTTTGTTGCAATGGAAAAACCGAACGAAAGACTTTGAAGCTGCGGTTCAAAAATGCTCCTCTTCCACAGTAACTGAAAATGAGCTGAAACTGAAGTTTTATGTGACAAAATGGGAAGAGATGCAGGGTATGAATACTTTTGAAAGGCCCATTTCAGTTTGGTTTTATTTGTTGTTTAATTAAGCATTTTGTGCAAAACAAAAAATATTTTCCTGCCTGATTCTTGTACTTGTGCTTCATCTTTTACTAAGAAATATGCTTGGTCTAAATTTAGGCTCTCTTGGGACCTTATCACCAGTAATTGGCTGCCAGCTTTTAGGGTTTACTTTAAACCGCTCAGTGCCAGCCGAATCACTGCACACTGAGCTACCATGAAGACTCCCATATGCCGTAATGTGTTTATGTGAAGAAATCAAATTTTGATTTATTAGATTTTGCTCTGGTGCATATGCAGTAAATCTAAATGTATCATCTAGAATGTGTGACTGTTGCCTCCTCACCTGTCACATCGTGTCTGTGTAATCTTCTGTCTTTCAGAGGCAGTTTGAGCAGGAATCAATCTTTGTGCTGTTGCTCTGATTTAGCAGAATAACTTTTATAACACAAACCTTAATAGCCTTTTCTGCATGTTGTTTTCCTTCCTTCTTTCCTCTGTGTGTCTTAGACAAGAACAAATGATGCATCTGTCCTTGGATAAAATTCCTTAAACCTTCTTTAAAAGAGAATGTGTGTCTTGTTATTCCTTTTTCTTGTGTTTTGCACACAAAAAAAAGAGATAAAACATTTCAATTTATCATTCACTCTTTAAGCTTTTAAAAACTCACAATAATGTTTGGAATCAGAGCATATTCCCCTGAAGGCATGCTTAAGCTGAACTGGAACAAGGACAAGGACTCCCATTGAGTGTGTTCTGAACCTCAGAATAACTATATGTTTTGCTGCCTTTGGGGCTTCTATAATCCTGTGCTTTATGAAAAAAACATAATGTGGTGTTTTAGGGAGGAAGAATAACAGCAAAAAGTTACTGTATTGTAATATAATGTACCTTCATTTATTATGATTAAACTAAAATAATAAGTAAAGTAGTAGTAATAAGTAAAGTAGTAGTTCAAAATATCTTTCAAAATGTTCAATAGGTGCATTGACTTTATCTGTCTTCTATATTCATTCACACTCTCCCAAGACACTGCAGAACATTTCTTTTCCATAATAGATATGGATAATGTATCCCTTTACAAGCTTAACGCTTTCAGAGCTAAAAGGTTTATGTGCAGTTTGCATAGATGTCTAGACCACAAAGCCTCCTATATATATATATATTCAGTTGGCATCACTGCTTCCTGTTTTGAGCTTTTAGTTTCTTATAAATTCAAATTGGAAAATATGGCATCATATTTAGAGCAATCTTAAACATGTAATTGTGACTTTATGTCAAAAGACAATGTTTCATTGCATTATGAGAAGACGAAAGAGGAATTTATGCTATTTTAGAATAAGGTTGTTTAATCTAGTTTAGTTAATCTACAGTAGATACGACTTTTTTAACTGTTTATTGTAAAATACTTCAGTTAGATATACTGTAGGAACATATAATAAACAAATGTTATTATTTTTATCTCAAAAAAGGAAACAAATGGATTTGTAAGCATGCAGTATTTCAGCATAAGTTAGATCTACTTTTTGAATGTGCTCTGAATCCTGTTATTCTAACATTGTACAGATCTCTTAAATAGAGTCGTTGATCACAAAAATACATACAATTTTTTAAGTCAAGGTAATGCTAATCACTGGTTGACGAAGTACTGAACAGTAGTACTTGAGTACGTATTTATACTAATAGTCAAATCTTACTCAACTAACTAAAAGTTACTCTGTCAACAATCTACTCAAGTTGAAGTATTAAAGTACTCACTTTTGAAAATACTTTACTTAATTATTCACAAGCATTTAAATTACTAGGACATCTTCTACTATTAGTATATTTGTGTATAATTTTCAGAGTAATTTTAAAGAACCTTGTAACTTTCAGAAATCCCCTGATGTATTGATGCATAAAACCACCTGCTACAAATTCTACATGACCTGTAATGAACGTCAGCACTAAAAATGGGACAAAAAATAAGGACGGCTATTTTGATTATTTCTTATGTAAAAACAAACCAAAAGGAAAACAGGAGTGTCTTGATTTTCCTCACATTTTCACTATAGAATAGAGGTTTAAGGTTGAATCTATTAACACAAAGAAACTACAGCTTTCAGAACTCATCCTACTGAACAACTTGGTCACACAGCAACAACTAACTCGTTAATAAAATGTATAAACTCAAATAACATCTGCCCTGAGTTTCTCACAGTTATGGAATGTCATGCAAACCTCTAAAACAGTGGTGTCCAAATTCAGTCCTAAGGTATTGTATCTTCCATGTTGAAATTGCATTTCAGAAAGAAAACAGCGAGAGCAGATTACAAATCTAAGCTGAGCCAAAAGGAACAAATAACTAGCAGCTTCCTACAAATGGAGTGTAGCAGAAAAAGTACAATATTCAACTTTGAAATAGTAAAAGTTAGAAGTACACCCCCAAAAATCACTCAAGTACTTAAGTACAGCAATCAAGTGTATGGACTCTGTTACTTTCCACCAGTGATGCTAGTTATTTTGTTCATGGGCTGGTGTCTACCTCACATGGCTGGATCTGCTTTCACTGAAAACATGCGATGTGCAAAAAACATGGTTGAAATCTCTTATGTCCATAAGACTTGTGATTAATGATAACAATAAAACATTATGTTTACATCTAAGCAATTAAGTTGTATTGAAAAGGCTGCTTCTGGAAGATATTTAATAAATCAGCATTAAAACAACCTACCTTTTTCATTTCCATAGATAACAACTGACACCATATGAACACAGGCATAAACAACCTTACTGGTACCCAAATAATTAGCTAAGGCTTTTTGCAGTCCAAGCATTTCTCCACAATAGGCGCACTGCATATAGCAATAATGCAATGATATGACATTTGCGAGATTCAGCGCAGTACTAATTATAACTAAATTATTTATCATCTTATTAGGCGACAGTACAAAGTAGAGTCGTATTACAGTAGGTCCTTGTGAAAAAGTTTTAAGACCCAAGATTAAAGCACAATAAGGCAGATTTATTTATATGGTACATCTCTACAAAAAATGATCCAAAATTTGCAAAGAATCACAGAGATTGAAAAGTGGTCAGTCTCATACTCTGGTCCTCTAGGGCAATTGTCCTGCAACTTTTAGATCCTGTCATTGCTTAAACAAACCTGAGTCAAATATTAGCTCATTAGGAAAGCTTTTGTGATGGTTCGGCAATTTGATTGAGATGTGTAAGTTAATAAACACATCTGACAGTTCTAAAAGACTGTTCCTTAAGGATTTTAATTTGAAATGATTAAAATAGAAAAAGAAAATAAAGCTTAAAAGCATTGTTTGATCGATAGCATTGATAAAAATATTAAGATCCAGATATTAAAAGCATGCGATTGTTTGATCAAGAGTTAACAAAACATACACTAAAACACTAAACTATACTAACTTCTATACAACTGTGAAGCCTTCATGCATGCAACAAATATCAACAAAATCTAATTTTTTTGTTAACTTCACTTGTAGATGGTGTCTGTTTCAATTGATTGATTAATTGACTTTATTGATCTCACGGTGGAGAAATGTCCCTGTTACATCAGCATAATAGTCAAAAGGAAGGTGCCAAAAGGAGGAAGCGGTGCATGGGGGAATATAACCCAATGTACCGTATTCCTCCCATGCAAAATTTCAATTTTTGTGCTATATTTCTTCTTTTTTCCTTTATAGTTTAAGGTATTTTAATAAGATGCCAGAAAGAGTGAGGAAACATTGAGAAAAGGCTTCTCGCAGTTATGTAAGATCAGTGCTACTGGCCTAACGAATGCATGCGCAGGCCAGAAAAAGTTGCACCCAAAATGTTCTTCCAAGTGCTTACTATTGCAGCAGCTTAAAATATTTAATCCTATGCTTGCAGAGCCCAAGCCTGTTGCTGAGGCCCTGACATTTTCTTCCTGTCTTGCTTCTCGCTATAAACAGTTTTGGGTTAGTCAAGACTGTCTCAACACCCGTATTGTGACACATCAAGCACCATTGTTGTGATGTACAGTAGCATCACAAAAGCTCTGTCACAGCAAAAGCTGTCCTGAGGAAATAATTGGAAGATCATTTTTTTTTGGTGACATTTTTTGCCACTTCATTTTTAAACTTCTGTGTTTCTTATGCCTAAATGCATCTTATAAACTGTTTTTGCCTCCTGTTTACACTTTAAGGTGTCAGTTTTGGTAGAGTAAATCCCTACTCTTGGTATATCTTACTCATAGTCTGTCTCCTATTGCCTAAACAGAGACTAAGATGTAAGGTGCATTATTTATAGGTGTTAACAAATGTTTTTTACCCAACTCAGCATTTATTTTCCAACAATATTTAAAGAAAATGTCTCTACATGTACTTGTCAGTACCATATATTGTGCGTAACATCCATGCTGATGTTGATGTTTTCCCTGCAGACCTGAGAAAGACATTTGATCAGGAACCCTTGGGGAAGGAAGTGTTACTCGAGCAGGAAGTGTTGCTGCAGTGTCGCCCACCTGAAGGGATCCCAGCAGCTGAGGTAAGGTTCAAAAGGCATTTCTACTGAGCTACGGTGTTTGAAAAAAAGGTTTGAATAATGTCAGTTTTCATTTGAAAAAAAAGGAAAAGTTCTGATATAGACGTGAGAAATGGAAGCAGTTGAGATTTCCTGCGCTAAGCTCGGCTGAAAGCTCCCACCTCAAATCCGGTAAACTGGCTTCTCTGAAAAGAGGATTTTCACTGACTTTTTGGGGTCAGTTTCTGATTAAAAGTCAACAACATTTCTGATGTAATGTTTTCCAAATTATATTTAAAGGATTGCTAAAACGCCCAGCACAAACAGGGCTATATATTCAGTTATTTAATCTGTTCATTTACAACAAACAGTCAAACCAGGCTGCGTGTTTTCATGATTTACACATGTATTTCAGATCTTTTTTTTTCATTAAAATAACACAGAACAAATGTGACGCCTTAAAGTGCACAGATGACATTTTCCAACTCTACATGGGCTATTTAAGTGCTGTGATTTTTTTTCCTGAATGCCATCCAGTCGCAGTAATTTGGGGGGGGGGGGGGGAATTATCTGCTGAGAGCAATTCTAGAATAAGTGTATCCGTGCAGCCTTGGCTTCGCTAATATTTCCTCCTAGCCTTTTAAGTGTAATAGCTCCTTCTGAAAAGGCTCAGTCGAGATAGCAGGAAAAACGAAAATACAGCGTGGAAGTGTGGTTTTGATGGGTTGAAGTTGAGGGTGCTAAACTCTTGAAGGCTGATTGACCTGGAAAAGCTGAGTTAAGTGAGTGGAACTGTGAGGAATTTATCCTGCTGAAAGTGCTGACAAGCTGAGTGGACAGAAGTCGAGTTATTCGCAGTCATTGTACAACCCAGCCCTCAATTTGGTTGGGATTCTTGTAATTTCAGACTATATGCATGGCTGTGTCTGGATTGCCCTTTTCCAACATGTGATTGCTGATTCTTGGGTCCGGATTTGGTCCATCTATGTTTCCTAAGTTAAAAGTTGGTCCAAAAAAAACATGCGCCTCTGGGATTTTTATGTGTGTGTGTGTGTGTGTGTGTGTGTGTGTGTGTGTGTGTGTGTGTGTATGTGTGTAATATTGTTGGCCTTTACACTATAACCTTCCTTTTAGAAAACAACTTATTTTACTTTAATCCACCTAACCAAAAGTTTTCGATCAGTTTAACATTGTTGGTTTAAAAATATTCCACAGAAACCAGGTTAAGAAATTGCAGTTTAACACGCAAAGAGGATTCACACCCTTTTTAAACTGACCCATTACAAAAAATAAACAGACGCAAAGGGGTTTGGGAGAGTGAGAGGTTCACCTTAATTAATTATTCTCCTGATAGTTCTCCCCAGCATTGTTTTCTTTGTTGCATTTAAAATGTTACATCAAATGCATTGTTCAATGCAATACTCTGAGTTAATGGGAAAATCTGTTTTTTAGCGATGGTTCAATTCAGGGCTGAAACAATCAGATTAATCGTGATTTATCGATTATTGAAATAATGGTCAACTAATTTAGTAATCATTATTCATTTAATGGAGTAAAGAGACTCTAAAACATGCCTTTTACTGACAGAGCAACCCACTTAGAGCTAATTATACCAAGACTGTAAAAGCATTTTGTATTTAAGAAGATAAAAAAAAAAATTGGAATTTAAATTCGAGTGAATACACTCTATCCAGAATTCCACATGTGGAAAAGTTTGAGTTTCACCTGGTTTAATTTCGTGAAAAGCCTTCTTAAGGAATCTTTGGCTGTCTGATTACTGATCGATAAATAAAAAAAAAAAATCTAGACAAATGAATCAATTTATTAAATATTTGTTAGCTGCAGTCCTAGTTCAGGGGTTGATGATCACTAACTCCTCTTTACTTTTAAAACTTTGGAACGCATATAGGCTATATATAGGTTCTGCTGGATGACTTTATCTGTTCAAAGATATTGGAGACAGTAACTGTCATTCTGGAAAGGGTAACAAAGCCCTTTCTAAGGCTTTGGACTTAAATCCATTAACAACAGAAGAATTAAACAAGAAACTTTGGTAAACTTTTAGGCAATTATTCGGAAAAAAGACAAATCATTTTAGAATATTTTTGGAGCTGATTGACAATTGCCTTTTTTATCTCTGCTTTTGTCTCCTTGAAACCCAGTCGGCCTCGGCAGATGGCCGCTCACACTGAGCCTGGTTCTGTTGGAGGTTACTTCCTGTTAAAGGGGGGGGTTTTCCTCTCAACTGTCGCTACTAGCATGCTTGGTGTGAGGGATTGTCTTTGAGTCAATGAGCTGGTTTTCCTTAGATAGATAACTTTGAACCAATCTGACTGTGTGATCTGGTTGAATTGTCTCTGTAAAGGGCCTTGAGATGACATATGATGTGAATTGGTGCTATATAAATAAACTGAATGGAATCGAATTTTAATTTATTGTAAATTATACAGCAATATATTTTGCTCCCCTGTCATCACTCTTTTCTCACACCTGTGTTTATTCTTTACACCCAGCTGTTCTTCTTTTTTCCTTCTTTCCTCCTGTTATAGAGTTACTGCACCACTCACTGGCGTGGCATTAGTATTGCAATTACTACAACTTTTCTATGTGAATCACTTGTTCAGCTCTTTGTTGATGTAATCATAATAAAGCTATGGGAGCTAAAAACAACTTCACAAATTGGTTAAGACTTTGAAAACAATATGTTCTTTGTTTGCACCTCAAAATTATACATTATATTTTACCATGTGTATTGTTTTTCCATCTGTGTTCTGACTGCTAACCTATCTTTTTGTAATAAACCTCATTTATGTATACAAATTGGTGCTTAAAAGATCCCTTTCACATGGTAATATCCCCATTTTACCCCAGAGCCAGCTGATTTAGTGGGGAAAAAAGGAATACTGAAAGCTGCTTTTTCATCTGTGTTTGTCAGACCTTTTCTCACACAGGCTAAAAGAAAGGGAAGCATTGGAAAGGAGCAGATGGGGCTAAGGCTGTGGTAAACATGAATTTACAGAAAAAAAATGTAGCAGACGCAACGACGGGAAAAGATCTGTCATATTTCACTGCTCAAGACACAAAAAATATAGAGGATGAAAGAAGCTGAACGCAGAAGGAGGAGAGCCGTTATGGTTTTGTCGGGACTTGATTCACTGGGATGTTGTCAAGCCTCCAGTGGCCTGTTGGTTTACTCAGTGGTTCCTTTGCAGACCTTTGGCAAGTTACTGAGAGGCTGGAAGGAGGGCAGCCTGTGGCTGGGCTATAAAAGCATTGCTCTCGCAGCACTTTTCGGTTTTTTTTTATGTGAAGTGCATATTATGCAGTGCATGAAAAGGACAAGCACGACATACGCTTGTGCTGATTGCTCATTGTCATGTGAACGTCACGTGTCATAACTAAGTACATTACTTAAAAAAAGAATGATTATAAAATAAATAAATCTTTTGGGTTAAATGTACATTGTGATTTCAGATGGTCAGCTGTTACAAATAGGTATTTTACTGAAGTAAAAAGAGAAATTAAAAGCTGTTTGGTTTCTGTCCTTTTAAATTGTGACTGTTCACATAAGTAATTTCCATAGTAAAAAAGCAGTTCCCGTATTGGCTGGCTTCTCAATATTAGAATTTCTTATTAGCTTGATTATTTGATCACCTAAAAGTTAATATAATGCCAGCGTCAAGGTTAATCGGAGACAATCTAAGTGGCCAAATATGCTTCTGGGTGTGCAAGGCTTTTAAAAAATATTATGTACCCAAATACTACCTCCAAACAGGACTTTAAGATTAAATATTGCAAACCTTGATGTTCCCAATAAAATGGTGATTTAGTATATAGTTCTACCTAAGTGCCAAAGTCGTTTTTGTTTTCAAAGCTGTGCCGGACTATAGTTGACAAAATGCTGCAAGCAGAAGACAAACAGATGAAAAGAAGTGAACTAAGGATTGAGTAGCATACACAAATCGGATTGAATGCTGTCTGCTTTTCCATCCATTCTACTATAAATGCAGAGTCAAATTCATTTCATAATTTGTGCCTGCCAACCATTGTTTGCTATACCTCTGCATGGACATAGAAAATCCAGATTAAAAGTTGAAGAAGAAAAACTACAGTTGCCCCTGTTTGGAAGATCGTAGTAGAAGAAATTGCTGTTTTCCATAATTTGCTGAACATTTCTTATGGATCTAACTGGAAATAAGCTCTTCTATTAGCTCCGACATACACTGTAGGGTTTTTTTTTGCCCTTTTTTGGAAGATTTTTCGGTCAATCAAGAAGTTTTTGGAGTGAGCCAAGTTTAAGCTTCATCGGGGGTCCTCTTGCCATTTAGTACACAGGAGGTAATGATGGGTGATTAGATGCACACGATCATCTACCAATCAGGAATAGTATGGTCTGATGAAGGTGGTGCTTTTGAAGTAGAGCTATGAGTCGATTTACCTCAACCACCTGTACATGCAAACAAGGGATTTCTTCTCCTCTGAGTTTACTTCCAGATAGACAAGTCCGAAAAGTGGCATCTCTCTACCGGGCTGAGTCCAATGTGTGGTTTTTGGTCGTACAGTGTGAGCAGGCAGATCGCTTCAAAGCATAAACAGATGTCATGAGCTGCAAAATTTAAACCCTGCTGTTTCATCATACAGTCTGAGCTGTAGCTAAGTACAACAATAAATACACTGTATGCCTCCCCTTAAATGACAGTTGAGAAACCAGTGTAGTACAACCCCCAAACCCCCCAATCCCCCAAAAAAGCTTTCCTAGGAAGTATAACTCTCGGTAAAACTGTTGTTTTAATGTGTAAAAAAGAAAAATACTGTGAATACAAGTATGAATATGTCAGTAAGTTTTAAGCAGAGTGCTTTTATGGACTTGGAGGTATTTAGGGCCATGGTAGAGCTAAAAGAATATAGGAGAGAATTTGACAAAAACAGAGGAAATAAAGCTGAATCTATGTACAGCTAAAGAAAAGATGTTAAACAAAATCAATGAAATGCATATAAGAACAAAATAAAATATCCAGATGCATTTGCAAAAAATAAATATCACTCTTTATTATCAATAGATATTGTGAAATTTAGTTAGAAAAAACACACACACAAAAAAACACTGACTCATTTGAATCGGGTAAACTCCAGCCCTCCTTCCTTGTCTTTCCAAATTTCCTATGATTTACAGGAGCAGACGTCAGGATGGTTGACCAAAGTAATGACATCCCATGGTTCTATTTACGTATTTGTGATTCTTTGATGGATCTCTTTTTCTGATTCTGCCCTTCCTTAAAGTAAAGATTTTTCTGAGTACTGCAGGTTCAGTAGTTTCTGTTCTCCAACAGAATAATAGGAAACAAGTCATAGTTCAACCTAAGATATCCTAACCAATATTTTTAAAGTTTTTTTTGTAGTTGATGCATACATTTAGCTGAGTGCAGCTAGTCCATGGATACTGAAACACACACCACACAGTAACCCACACTCACAAAGAAAACAAGCAGCCGGCATTTATTTTGGCTCTCCTTGTGACCATTACCAGTGGAACTTTGGCCTCCATGCACTGAAATACAGACTGAGGTTTCTAAAACAGCATAGTGTTTCAGTCGGGTATGGTCTGAATAAATTCACTCAGCAGGCTCTCTGAGAGCCATTGTTACAGGTTTCCATAGCCATGAATATTTGATCCGTACTTAATCAGGAACAGAGAGGAAAATGTAACTGTTGAGGCAGTTCAAGGAACAAAGCGGAAGGAGCCATTTGGCAGGAAAGGGCACCGTTTCACTATTATAGGGGTTTAACAGGGAGCTGCATTTAGTTATAATGAAGGTAAAAACTGGGTGGGGTTCCATCAGATAAGTGCAATCTTTCTCTCTTTCAATACCACCAAGAAGCTCTTTCATCATCTTCTGAAGGGACTCTGCACAAGCAAGGCTGGCCTCTTTTCATACATAAAAATATGTGGCAGCCTCATGAAATGGACAGCTAAAAGAATGTAGCATTATGTTGGCTTTTCTTCTGCCAAGACCCCCATCTCCATTTCACAGTGCTTTTCACGGCCCTTAAACAAAGACGAAAGTTCAGAGGTTTTGCTGCACAGAGAGCTGCTAAGCCCGTTTCCATAGGAGCAGGATTTTAATTCAGGCATCGCCTCAGTCAGCCGGGGTCCTGCCGTGTTATCGCGGGTAACGAGTCATTGATGCACCATGGGGAACAGGCCTTGCTGCCATGATTAAGTCCACTGGCTTTGCTGAGAAAAAAGCTGAGAAACACAAAGATCTGCTCTTTAAGTTTCCTCATTTGAAAAAAAGAAAAATTTAAACAGAATTTTTCTCTTGGAGACAAAAAATCTTAGGCTTATGATTTTTATACATATATTCTCTTCAATTTATTGTATACCAGAGTTTTAAATTTAAATTTTTCTCCATCACTTTAAGGTCCAAAAAATATAAAACAGTCTCATAATTTAGCCAAAATCATTCTTAAGGAAGAAATTCCATACCATTTTACTGAAGGATTTCTATTTTAAAATGTATATGTATATAAATCTGGATTAAGACTCATTATTATCATCAAAGATAATCACACTAAGTTCACACTATATTATTTTTTTTAAAGAACAGATAGTTTCACTAAAGTTCCCCATTTAATAATTCTGCTGTTAAAATGCACCTTTATCCAACCACCTTTTTTTTGCAAATAGTAGTTAATAATACACAGTTTTCTGCTAAAGCTGGGTTTATCTATGGCTGTCTTTTTGAGTTTTTGCCATTTTTGCCATGCAATTGCAGAAGACAGGACAAGATTTCTTTCACTGCTTCTTGACTGTGATCTTTGTAAATTTAGTATAATTAGTTGACGTTAAACTTTATTGAACTTTATTGATCTTACATTGGAGAAATTTACCTTTTAATTTAACTCATCCCATTGGGGAGCAGTGGGCTGCCATCGTGGGGGGGAGCAGTGGGGGGTTAAGGGTCTTGCTCAGCCAGATTAGCAGTCTGTGAGAGTGGGGCTTGAGCTCAGAACCTCAGGATTCCAAGTTCAATGCCCTAGGCCGCCACTCTAAAACTATGGTTTATAGAATAGGGTGTCTTCATAGAACTTGTGTATATTCCAATTAGCCTAGTTTCTGCACTTTAATGACATCCATCACCGGCTCTTCTTACAGCCTGCAGTACATAAATGTCTGGTATTCTCGTTGATTAGGATTAGTTTCACTTAAAGGTGATTTGGAAGCAAACCAAAGCAAGCCCATTAGTGGACATTTACAATAAAGAGCTAAGCACTTTTCTCAAGGAAAAATGTGGTCTCTTCGAATAACAAAGGGGTACCAGGAATGTTAAGAGTAACAGCACTTTAGTGCACACAGCTAAGTGCATTTTCACCAAGGTTTCCCAGGAGAGATAATGTGTCAGTGGGTTCCAGACTAAATCCCTGTGGCAGCTGACCAAAGACTGCCCTTAAAGTGTTCGCCTGTCAATCATCAAAGGTTTCCGGTGTGAAGACTGTGATTACCTATAAAAGCTCAAATTTGTGAGGTTTTGGTTCTCTCTGTGAGTCACTTCTCTTTCTGCTTTCAAATTCCGGTAAGCTTTACCTGGAAAATGTCACGCTGAAGAGGCTTTTCTGCCCAGCAGTCTATTCATTCAGGCTTTCTGTGATCAAGAAAAGACTTTTTAAATTATACAGAATTCTGCTCTATAAACTAATCAGTGGGCTATTCTACATGTGCTACATGGGATCCAAACATCAATGGTCTTACTTTTTAGACCTTTTCTGTCCTGCCCAATTGTCTTTGCATTGAAATCATATAACTGTTGAATGATTTTCTTTGTGTTTCCTTTTAAAACAACTTAATAAAACATTGAAGAGTGATAAATAGTGTAATGCAACCCTTCAAATTAGAAATTCATCCTTCTTTTTGTCTTTGATAAATCTACACAAAATGCTATAAAGAACATAAAAATCAATCTATCTCTCCATCCATCTATATGCATCTCTCTCTAATTCAAAGAGTTTTCTTTGTTTTTATGACTATGCAAATTGTAGATTCACACTGAAGGCAACAAAACTATTAATTAACACATGTGAAATTATATACTTAACTAAAATAAAATATGTCCTATATTCTAGGTTCTTCAGAGTAGTCACCTTTTGCTTTGATTACTGCTTTGCACACTGTTGGCATTCTCTGGGTGAGCTTCAAGAGGTAGTCACCTGAAATGGTTTTCACTTCACAGGTGTCCCCTGTCAGGTTTAATATCAGGCCTTCATGGTAAAACAGCTGCTATGAAACCACTGCTAAGGACAGGCAACAAGCAGAAGAGACTTGCTTGTGCTAAAGAACAAAAGGAATGGACAATTAGACCAGTGAAAATCTGTGCTTTGGTCTGATGAGTCCAAATTTGAGATCTTTGGTTCCAACAATCATGCCTTTGTGCGACGCAGAAAAGGTAAAAGGATGGACTCTACATGCCTGGTTCCCACCGTGAAGCATGGAGGAGGAGGTGTGATGGTGTGGGGGTGCTTTGCTGGTGACACTGTTGGGGATTTATTCAAAATTGAAGGCATACTGAACCAGCATGGCTACCACAGCATCTGGCATGCTAATCCATCTGGTTTGCATTTAGTTGGACAATCATTTGTTTTTCAACTGGACAATGACCCCAAACACACCTCCAAGCTGTGTGAGGACTATTTGACCAAGAAGGAGAGTGATGGTGTGCTACGCCAGCAGAGCATGTGAGCGGAGTGGAGCATCGTTTGAACGGTGGAGCGAAGTGGAACAAATATGGTGGAGCGCAGAGCAGGATTTTGCTCCGATACGCTCACAACGTCAATTAAAAATGTTGGATTATAAAATGTGTAAAATAGCCTTTATTTGATTTAAGTGTGATTTTTTTTTTTTTACAATAATTAAATAGGAAATGTGGAGCAACATGAATGGAGCGAGGTGTTAAATTCACTGCTGGAAAACAGTGCAATAATTTAATAGCCAGTTAAATAAGACAATGCACATGTATCAGTCACATAATCAAACGCTGTGTGTCCCAGGGCCCTCATAATTAAATGAAGGAAAAATGCCAGAAATGCCTTCTCCTTAAAATTTGAGCGAGCGTGGAGCGATTTCACCGGAACGGCAGGAAAATTAAGATGAGCACGGAGCGGATTTTGAGCCGGGAAATGCGCGGTGCTCCGCTCTGTTCACGTGCTATGTGCGCCACATGACCTGACCGCCGCAATTAGGGATGCATAATATAATCGGCCCCCTATCGGTATCGGCCTGTATCAGCCTTAAAACTGAATATCGGACATCGGCCACCTCACCGATATTTAACCCGATATTTGATCAGCTTCTGAGTTTCTAAAGTCTAAAAAAAAAATAAAAATACTACTTCTTCTTCTTCCTCAAAAACTTCTTTTTTACAGACTTAAAAACTTCTAAAGATAAGGGAAAAAATATTGATACATTAAAATATCACAATATCTTCATATGCTGATATATTGCCATTTAAAAACACCATATCAATCTCTTTTACTAATGAAATATTGCTATATGTCATCGTTATGCTACGAAATCCCCTGAAAATTCACGAAATGTTGCCATATTTTTATATGTTGATATATTGATGCGGCATCGATCTATTTTACTAACAAAATCTCACAAGAATTTGCTAAATATCACGAGAGTTTGTAACAGAACGATGAAATTTCACGAGATTTTGAAAGTAAAATAGATTGATACCGCGTTTTTAAAAATCTATTTGATATCAGCATATGAAAATATATTGGAGTATATTATTTTTCAAAGTGTCAGAAATGGATAACAAAACTGCTATTTTCAATGACTACTTATTTTTGTCCAGCTTTAACATTAGTATTGATATCGGTTATCGGCTACATGAGTTTTAAAATATCGGCATATCTGATATCGGCCAAAATCCCAATATCGTGCATCCCTAGCCGCAATCACTGGACCTGAACCCAATCGAGATGGTTTGGGGTGAGAAGAGTGAAGGCAAAAGGTCCAACAAGTGCTAAGCATCTCTGGGAACTCCTTCAAGACTGTTGGAAGACCATTTCAGGTGACTACCTCTTAAAGCTCATCAAGAGAATGCCAAGGGTGTGCGAAGCAGAAATTAAAGCAAAATATGGCTATTTTGAAGAGCCTAGAATATAAGGAATATTTTCAGTTGCTTCACACTTTTTGTTAAGTATAAGTCCATGTGTTAATTCATAGTTTTTGATGCCGTGATTCGGTGTGAATCTTTAATTTTCATAGTCATGAAAATAAAGAAAAGTCTTTAAATGTTTCAGAGGGCTGCCAGATGTCACTTAAGTCTCCTATTCAATTTTTTTATAAAATAACAAAACTAAAGCTTGAGTTTGTGTATTTAATAGCTGCATTTCCAATAACATAACCATTGGGATATTAACATAATATTAGGCCGCCTACTGTATTTCAACAACCTAAATATATTTAGTCTTACCTTTACTAAAGCTGCAAACCTATTTAAGACATCCCACAATGCATTGCTATTATTTTTTTGAACATCCTATCCTTTGTTTGACTATGTGGGCTTTACCAATACTTTCTAGTATATGTCCTACACTGAATTATTATTTCAGATCAAAAATCTTAAACTGATTTAGTTTTTCTTTATCATCAAAAGTCTGTACATTCTTTTCAAAACATTCCTAAATTATGATAATAAAGCATTTTTTTATTGTTGTATGGCAATTTATTTATTGGTATAACTAAAATATGCACATCCATTTCTACTGTTACCTTTGAAATGCTAAAAAAATATTTTTGTTTCTGAAAAGTGTCAACTCTTTTATGTTAGTTTTCAGAAGTCATCTAGAAGAAGGTGTAAATAAAATGTATGAGTTGTTTTTGTTCTTCTTGTGTTTGAAATTTGTCATCTATTTTTGTGTAATTTTATGTAAATATATATGAATATAGGAGCAACCTGACATCCAGGCAAAGTAAAGATTCCCATCCTGACTCAGTAGGACACTCTGAATTCAACACCATTGATCCAAATACACACATTCTTTTGAAAAGGAGTCCATCAAAAGCAGCACACATAATTATACGACAAGACGGGACTTGATGTTGCAAAAATCCCCTTCCTTCTTCACCAGCAGACCCTAAATGTGTGTTTTAGATATTTTGCATACATGGCAAACTAGGAAACATTTTAAGAAAGGCAGTTCTAGTCATTCTACAGTTTCCTTTTGTTCTTTACAAGGACTTCAGTCCTTTTAAAAGTTTTCATCGTTGATTTAGTTTTAAACATCAACTTCAACACTACCCCTATTCAATATATTCATACTCAACCACCCCTCTGATCAACACCATCTAACATGCGAGTTGAAGAAAAACATTTTTCTACCATCGCGTCTCAAGATGTACCTTTGTGAATTTAGGCTTCTGAATATTTATACCTCTTTCAATTCCACACTTGTCATGCATACATCTGTAGAGCATATGGCTTCTTCCCTGTTAATAAATGATTTAATTATCAGTTGGTAACCTTTTGCGGTTCATCCTGCAGGTTTGTCATTCGACTGGAGAGGAAATGCTGGAAAAAAGGGGATAAATGAATAATTTAGGTTAGACTTCATATGAAGCAGCTGAAGAGCTCGTAATGACTTCTTTGTCGCACATTTCTGTGGAACAGTTTTTTTTTCTCCACCTTGTCTTTTCACACCCTTCCCTACCCCCACACACTGCTGTGCACTCTATTTCTGACTCTGCAATGAGTAATGACTGTTTTTGCCTCACGATGGTTCTTAACAAGTGTGTGGATTGTATATAGTGTGTTCTGTGTATTAGGCTAATTAGTGTTGTCCTGGCACAACCAGGCAGAGAATTAAAGCATCCCACTTGGTGGCTGCTCCCACGTTGCTGCTGAAGCATGGTGTGTAGCCAGATCTATGGTTAGGGGGAGAAGGAATGGTGGCGATTGGACAGTGGAGAACTCAATTCAGTATAGGTTACAGTTCATGGCACCTGCTAATGAGATTTTTTAAACTGAAAATGTATTATATCATATATAAAATGGCTTCCCTTTTATTATAAAAGGCCTTAATTCAGTCACTTTAAGTAACTCTTCTTAATTTTTTTTGCAGAATCTGTTAAATACCTTAATATCTAAGGCTGCTCTTTTTAATTACTTTCCTTTGAGTGGTATAATATAGACTGAAACACTTGACACGCTTTTTTATTTTTATCACCTAGTCATAGATGCAGTACTGCATAAAAAGAATTATAACCACTATAATTTGGTCTCCTTGGTTTCTAAGGAAACCTGTATTCTTCTCCGCTTTAAACTACATTAAGTTTTCATGAAAGCCCTAGATGTCTGTTGGGGAATATTATCCAATGATGAGCATCATGAACACTTAAGAAAACAGGGGATACTGCTGTATGTTGGGCAGAGAGTAGCAGAGTTTAAATAAGGATTGTAGAGTTTTAACGTCTTGAAGCTCACCGATCAATCTGTCATCCCAAAATGTATATGGTGATCTGCTAACCTCATGGGATTACGATGCACCTAAACCACCAGGTTGGCAGGGAAGGAGTGAGGAGGCACTCTGGAAGGTTACTCTGGCAAAGCTGCAGAGATTTAAAGCTGAAGTGTAAAAAATCTTGTCTTAGGTTTGACAAACGACAAATGAGTGGGAGAATGAGGTGAGAATGCTTCAACCATTTGCTTTCTTCTCTACTATCCAACACATCTTGATTCTGATTTTGTTCTTTTTCTTTTTAGTTTGCCTCAGTTCGCCTTAGGTTAAGTATAACCTTAAAGTTTTCCTCCTCAATCATTTATAACCTTCTCCTGGAAAAACAAAGTTCTGTCTTTGTAACTCCACCTGCACCCTTGAAATTCCATCAACTTTTGTTCTTTCATGTCCATCGTTGACCCTCTGCAGTGATAGATTAAGAGTATATTTTGACACTCTGCTAAGTGCCATCCTACGGATGCACCTGCTCCCCCCTTCTCTGTAGTGTGTCTCCCTGCATCGTTCTCTTTGCACATCTCTCTCTCCTCCACTCAGGGTCTAAGTTTCCATCCTGCTGTCTGTCACTTGGCTGTATCTGAAGACAGCTGACATGTGGCAATTTCCCGGTCGTTAATGACGAGAAATGTGCCAATTACCTCTCTGGATGTTTCGCCGCCAATCAGACACTAACGAGCTGTGAGAGTGTGTGTTTGCAGGGTTGTGCAAGTTTGTGAATTTGCATATGTGCGAGCTTTTAAATCTGCTGGCTTTAAAGAAGATATGTCATGTTGAATATGAGCTATAGTGTTGTACAGAGTTTGATCATGGGAAATTTTTGAATTCATTGTTTAGCCATTAATTTTTGGCACTGGATTAAAAATGGAAGTGTTGCTTACTTTTCCTCACTCTTCTCAGTTTATGATGAAGAGATTCTGCCACAATCAATTTCCCTGTCACCTCTTTTTCCTTTCCGCCCCTCCATCAGCACTGAAAGGCTCTTTTGTTCAATTATTAATTACCTTTTTCTGTAAAAGTGCTCTTGACATCTGAGCGTTTTACGTCTGTAAAGGCTGCCTCTGATTGGTGCAAATTGGATAACCACCTCTTTGTA
Source organism: Cyprinodon tularosa (assembly GCF_016077235.1). Lineage (NCBI taxonomy): Eukaryota > Metazoa > Chordata > Actinopteri > Cyprinodontiformes > Cyprinodontidae > Cyprinodon > Cyprinodon tularosa. The sequence continues at coordinate 148,018 of NW_024039094.1, forward strand.
TCTACTGTCAATCTCTCTCACTGAAAACACTTTCTGATTCTTTTCACCAGTGTCTTTTTTAAAGCACCAGCTGACGCAAGTACTAAAAGAGAAAATATTTATTATGTCAAGTGAAAAAAAGACCCATTGTTACTTTTGTTTGCATCATTTAATTTTTTTCTATTCAGGACTTTTTCAGGATAAGAACAAAAGACACCAAATGTGGCAATGAGATCACTGTCAGATCTTTGTTTTCTAAACTCCTGGTCCCTTCTCTCTCTCTATTCCTCCCTGGCAGAATATTTTTCTTTTAATTTAGTATTAACAAAAGGCTGAATTTTAACCCAGATATCAACTAAAAGCCTTTGCAGCCCTGGTAACCTAATTAATCTAGGCATTTACAAAATTAAAAGCAATCTGTTGTCATTAGCTGTTTTTTCTCTCTCTCTATAATAATAATAATATAATAATATCAATTTGTAATAAAGTTATAAAACAATTTACTAACTCTGTATATTAATGGTGCATCCATAAAATATGCTGCAGATCACTTACTGTAACTCCAGTGTGATGCTCCAGTCCTGCAAGTTGTGATAGATGACATTGTCGCAGTTTCCACTGATGTCAGGACAAATTAGCTCAAATGAAATAACAGACACGACTGTGGGCCGAGATGGCTAATTATAAATTGTGAGGAAGATCACCCTTTACATAAGTTATCCCTTTGTCTGGCTCATAAAGATTGAACAGATTCTTGTTCATATTTCAGGCTAATGTCACAGCTCAAGCCAAAAACTAGATGGTATTTTAATTTTTTTTATTGTGAAAAAGTTTTGTCAATTTTTTTTCAATTTATTCTTAATTCTTTATTCTTAATTCTTATTTTAATTTTCGGCATCCTTGGTAGAACTGTATACTTCAATTCATTTCAATACAGTTTATTTATATAGCGCCAATTCACAACACATGTCATTTCAAGGAATTTTACTAAGCATGCTTGTAGCGACAGTGGAGAGGAAAACCTCCCTTTTAACAGGAAGAAACCTCCAGCAGAACCAGACTCGGTGTGAGTGGCCATCTGCCGAGGCTGACTGGGGTTCAAGGAGACAGAAGCAGACATACAGAAAGAAGCAGAGATACAAAAGGCAACTGTAAGCCAGCTCCACAGGCGGCCCCGTCCAGGAAACACACAGCCAGGCAGACGAGCTCCGAGCCAGCTCCAATGTCAGAGGATGAATAAAGCGCATCTAGCCAGTCACAGTCAGAGAAACAGGACTACACTGGAAAAACAGGCTGATCTCGAACATCTATAAACAAAGGTGTTGATGGCAGCAGCACAGCTGATGTTTCTCTCCAGGATGGAGTCACAGCCAAACAGGAACAGACCAGATGAATCTACTATGAGAAAAAGCAGAGAGAGCAGAACGTTAGAGATTATGAATGAACTAACAGATTCTGCAGAACATACTAAAGTCTTTAGATAGATTATGACTTGCATAAAGATCATTACATGCTTAAACTGTTTCACACTTAATTCTTACATTGACTGTAAATGTGCACAAAGTAAAATTCTGGTTCTCCTATTTTTTCCCATTTTGAAGGATGGCTGCCATGTGTCAACAGTTCATCAGCATGTGTCATCAGTTAGACCAGGGGTGCTCAAGTCCACCCTTCAAGAGCTACTATCTTGCAACTTCTTGATGTGCTCCATTTTTAACACACCTGGATCAAATGAAAGGCCTGTTACCATACCTCTGCTGAGCTAAATGAGGGGATTGGGCCTTTAGATGCAGGTGTGTTAGAGCAGCGGTCCCCAACCTTTTTTGCACCATGGACCGCTTTAAGTCAGACAATATTTTCACGGACCGGGGGGTGGGTGGTTCTTGGATGCGGACCGTTTTTTACTTGATCGTATTTACCCCCGGCCCCGTGCGGACCGGCCGGGCGGGGGCTAAATACAATCAAGTAAAATGATACGACTGGCATAAAATCAAATACAAACAGCATAAAAATAAAACAAGCCGGTCCTATCTAGGCGTAATCGGAGACAATGACACATGAAGTGTGCTCCTGATGTCCAGTCTGCTTCATAGCTTTGTTTTGGTTGTCAATAAATTATATATATATATATATATATATATATATATATATATATATATATATATATATATATATATATATATATATATATATATATATATATATATATACTTTTTTCTGTGCGGCCCGGTACCAAATGACCGAGAACAGATGCCTCTAAAGGTTACATGTACAAGATGGTACTGTCACTCTTGAGGACTGGACTTGAGCACCCCTGAGTGAAGCTGAACGACACAGATTATCAATGAAAGGAGAATAATCAATGTCAAAGAATAAGATATAAGCTAAAATTGTGCTTTAGATTTTTTCAATCTGGCAGGAAATATGAGAGGCACCAATGATTTTAGCTCTTGGGAACTTTAGAGGATTCATAACTATTTATTAAAGAGAGTTTTTTATTTTCTTCTCCCAGCTGAGTAAATGCACCAAAAATAAAGTTTGAGAGATTATAAAATTGGAATAGATTGAGCTTAAGTTTTGTTATTCATCTAGAATCACATATGTGGGAGTGTGGTACGTATTTTAGATATTGGTCGAACTACAATAAACTGCACAATTTACATGTTTTGAATAACAATCACTTTAGAAACTCTACTTTCAGAAAATCCACATTTTTACTTCTGTGTGTTAGTTCTCAAACTCTGCACTCATGCAAATTGAAAATCTGTTTTTGTGCCGTTATTTTGGCAGCACTTCCATGTACATTCATGAAGAAAAGAGTTAAATGAGAAAGAATGACATTTGCTCTGTGATTTTAGTTAAACCCCAAATTATTCCAACCCCTGCCAAATTCAGATGTAAAATTTTCATTCAACCAAAATAGCTATATTTAATGTGAAATGTGACAGGTGTATCTATTGATAAGGAAATAATATTATGATATATCAGTTTTAGATTATTCGATATTTCCATGTTGTTAGAAATTAAATATTAAAAAGTAATAATCGGTTATAAAAATGACTGAACTCTTCTCTTAATTGTGAACAAGTTTTTACATTTTATTTACATAGTATTTTCCAGCTCTTAAAGGTATAGTGGAGGATTTTCACATAATTTTGAAAAGAAAATGCACATGCACAACCCTGTACCTCCTCCCAAGAGGGAACGTGTATTAAGTGCGTGCAAGAGCGTCCACAAGCCCTTTTTTCTTTGTGCACGCTCTGTTCAAAAGTTGCTATTTGCATCGCTCATACAAGCTTACTTTCCAAAAGAAGATTTGCAATGTTTTCACTATGTCAAACTCACCACCAGTAAGTGAAAATGGGGATGAGCACGTAGGACGGCCTTACGTAAACATATCACCAGAATGATTGACAATTAGAAGGACCACTTATTTTGATGATCCACCCACATAAGAACATCCTCTACTATACCTTTAAGGTTAAAGGTCTAATCGGCATCACCATAATCTTCTCACTCCATGCAGAGCTTCTCTATCAGCTTAAAGTCTGGACTCTGGTTGGGCACATCCAAATCGTTAATATTTTGTATAACTGAAAAATAATTGAAACTACAGTATTGTTGCAAAAACGGTTTTAATTGTTCAGGGATTCAAGGAAGTGTCAATTGCTAAAGGTACAAAGTCATGGTACAGATGTTAAACATTTTTTTCAGAGAATTCCTCTGTAGAAACTAATAAGCCAACATCAAATACACTAAAAAAATACTTTTTAAATATAAATGAATACCTTTTCATTTGAAAATCTGAAGCTTTGCAAAAGTTTAAATGTGAAGAAAGATATAATTTTCTTAAAACATGCATCACTTTCTTTTCTTGTTGTTTCTTATTCCAACTGCATTGCTTTAAATAATCTCTATCATAAACTTTATGAAAACATACATTTTAACTAAGCAGCCCTTAGTTATAGACAGCTTATTGGATCTTATATATACTTTGCAATAAAAGTCATGCTGTATTTAATTGCAGCCAAATCAAATAACTGGAAGGTTTAGTTTCAGTTTGCAGACAGACAGAGTGGTGGAATCGTATCCCTTCTGGCTCCGTGAAATTGATTAGGGTGATACATGTTTATGAAGGAAAACACTCATAAACACCAAATCTGCCGAGAAAATACATCAAGATTATGGGGGTTTACTGTAAATCGCTGCTCATATAAAACTCACTCTCAGAGTTTGTTTAGACTGGGGTATGTCATGGGATTATTGTGTTATGAGCTGCATCCTGTTAGTGTTGCACACCTTGATTTAAAAGATGCTTAGTGTGAAATAATTGTGTTAAAAATGCTTTTTTCTTGGCATATTCAACATTTTCCCTCTGGATAAGAAGAAGGTATTTTGCAGAGGTGTTATGCTGCAGGCGTATCTTATTGTTTGTCATCTCAAACAGAGCCATACTGGTAGAGCTGGTTCCCTGCTTCAAGCACAACACCCGGTGCATTGTCACAAATCAGTCAATCTTCTCTTTTAAGCAACTTCTAACGATTCTGGTCCTATAACAACAGCCAATGCATTGTGCATCAAATGTTTTTTTAGATATCCCGGAACATCAGTGGCTCTTTTGTCTTGGCAGGACTCATATCAGGCTATTGTCCCACTTTTGGAGATACTTTACCTCTCCTGAGACTGACCTTTTATAAACATTCCACCTTATCTTTGCTCATACTTCTCATAAAGTCCCATTCCTCACAGTGTATCACAATGCACAGGAAGGTAGATGTTTGCCAGGCATCCACAACCCTGGACAGTTCCTTTGAAGAAAACAAAGGACCCAGGAAATATGTTAGAATCAAAGTAACTGCAAAGTGAGAAATGCACATGTTGTTCTTTTAGAGAAACACTGAACCTTCACACCTTTTAAAGGGAAAAGGGGGATCTTGCAGAATTACAGTCAAATAAAGGCTCCAAACAATTCCTTGTTCTCTGATGGAGCCGGGAGTTTAATATAGGAGTGATTCAGAGAAATGAAACTCATAAGAAAAGGTCAGAGAGCCTCTTGGCTTTTGCGGTTGTAGAGAGTTTGCTTTTCTCCGCTGCCTGACAATTCTGCTGTTACTGTAGTGCTTTGTTCTTGGGGAGAATAAAAAGAGCATGATAGCTATTGACTTTTTGTAGCTGGACCTAAGAGACATAAACAACGGTGTTGTAATCCTGGCACTCATGGCTATATGGGAAATTGGATAGAAGGGGGAAAAACTATAGGAGTTAAAGTGCTTTTTCTTCTTTACATTAATGAGGTCTTACTATTTTTTTATTTGGTGTCTAGTCCAGTATTGGTTCTTGCAATAATGCAAGCTTAGCTATCCATACATTCACAGTTCATATAATGTCCAGCTAGCAATGGGAATACATTCTAGACAGGTTCCCAAACAAATGCACTGCTAAAGAGAGACATACAGACACACTTAACCCTCTAAAAATGCACATTTAACCTAAGTTTTATGTTTTTATGACTGTGGTATGCAGCCAGAGTAAAAAGAGGGAATCTGCGCAAACATTGGAAGAATTCAATTCAATTCAAAAATACTTTATTAATTCCAAAGGGAAATGAAATGTTGCAGTAACTCATAGGTTATTTTTTATCCAGAAAATGCACATTTCAGAGTCAAGGTGATTCACTTTGCTGTACATAAGAAAAAAAAGCCAAAAGAGGAGGGAACCAAAAATAATTGAAGAGAATAAAAGTGGATAATTATAATAAACTGGTTATATAAAACAGGTAAATTGAATTATTAAAAGAGAGAGCACTACTACAAGGTACTGAAATCTGTTTTTTGAATAAATCTGTTAAAATTTAAGGGTAAATTAATTCATATATCACTCCTCCCTACTCCACCAAGCAGTTGTCATGCTTGTCTTAGTTTTAAGTTTATTTTGAGACCAAAAGAGTACGTAAAAGAGCCTTTTAGTTTAAAGTGCCGATGCTGCCCCATGTTGAAAGGGAACCCTGGGTGTGGAGCCCATTTCTAAAACCATCACTTCTCACATTGAAACACAGGCTGTTTTCTTATTGTTTTTTGTGTTTCCTTCTGTTTTCCAGGTGGAGTGGTTGAAGAATGAAGAGGTAATTGATCCAGCAGACGACAGAAACTTCTACATCACCATCGACCACAACCTGATCATCAAACAGGCTCGTCTGTCCGACACTGCCAACTACACCTGTGTTGCAAAGAACATTGTAGCCAAGAGACGCAGCACCACCGCCACAGTTATCGTCTACGGTAAAACTCTGCATTGTACTTTACTTCAAACTTCTTAACGACTCCGGCTCAGATCTCGTTGGCATCTTTCAATTTAGTATTGCTCGCAGTTTTTGACAGTGTTAATCTGATTATTCACCCACTCTAACACTCATCCACTTCATCAAAAAAAACTTCCACCTCAGACACATGACAGGTTTGTGAAGTCATGGAAAAAGTGTTGAATTCTCTCACCAGGTCGGCTCCAGTCAAAATAAATCAAATTTCAAAGTCGTTATGCATAAAGTGGGAATCCGTCTGTCACCTGTAGAGAGTAACATTCGCTCATTTTGTTTCTGCCGGAGGGTGTGAGGGGAGCAAAGGATTTACGGTTTTCTGAACTGTGTGAGAGGTGTTGATGTAGCTGAGCCATACTTACGGAGACCCCCGATGTGGCTCCTGCATGGGCTCAGCTACAGTCTCCCTAACATCAACTGGGTTGGTTCTTACTGCACACTGTGACTATAAAGGTAAACTTCAACAGGTGTGGGAGGCTCAAAATCGAGCAAATGACACATAAAACAAATGTTCTTTAGATACAACATCATTGTTTTATCCGAGTGAAATAACAGTTTTCTTGATAGCTCAATCAACCAAAGCCTAGAGATGTTTTATTTTACGGATCTTATATGGCTACAAACAGCTTACAATTATATGTATGCTGTTATTAATGGTGAGAGCAAAGACATAATTTTTTATCTTTTTAGCTGTAGTTAATAAGAATATGTAAAAGAATATAGAATACTGCAAAATATATGCAGAAACGGTGCTAATAAAAATGACAGAGAAGTGATATTAATACATATGGAACATCAAACTCAATCATCACTGACTAACAAAAGCTGAAAATAGTAAAGGTTATCTCTTCCTATAATACGACGTGTGTATGTGCTTTTGTCCAATAAGTAGGAGTAATTAATTGTAAAATGTTGCCTGGGTGAATTCAATTATAAACATAACAGATCTGCACCATGCCCTGGGATTTAGACACACTCTGTTGTAATCTCAGTCTGCCTTTTGTTAACCACAGTAGATGATGGCTTGTAATTGAATAAAATAGACATCTAAACATCTAGATTTCCATCAGTCAAACGTCATATCATAGCAACAGTGAGCTGCTATATAAAGAGCTGAGAGTTTAGCTTTTCTACAAATACCCATATTCTACATTTGATGTCAATTTGGCTAAAAGTCTTGGGGGGAAAAATTGTGGGTAAACTTGCATGAGGAACATTCGGTGAGTAGTGATTGATTTTATTTAATAAAAACTCACTTTTTCACCAACATAGAACACATCAAACTTAACCAAACATTGTAAGCAAAATATTTCTGGAAAATGTGAGGCTCTCTTTTATGGTCTGACTGCTGACTCTACTAGAGCTGCTGTATACAGTTAGCATAAACTGGGTTGTGTATTTCTCCCATAGCTTAAAGCCCTGCCCACACAGAGAGGAGCTTAGATGTATCTGTAAAGGTATTTTATCATGAAGACATTGCGTCTCAACAAAGCGAGGATTTTGGGAGACAATGCCGACAAAACGCTCAATATTTATGCTAAAATGTTTTCTAGTAGTGCTGGATGGCCTCATGTGGATACATGCTTTTTTATCGCTTTTAAAGTTATATATATATATATTTTCTGCATGTAGTTAAAGTAGATTTAATTTTTCACAGTTTACAACAAAGACATAAAAATTAACATTGACCTGTTTTCTTCGGTGAGCCTCACCCACTTTTTCTGCATAGATCTTTTGAGAAACTACCAGAAGTGCTACATGTGGAACCATCAAGTCATCTCTATGTCATGTATTTGTTCTGAACGGCCACTGAACCAGGCGAGTCCAATCTGCACAGCGAATTAAATTGTGCAGATCAGACTCACCTGGTTCAGTGGCTCGGCAGAACAAATACATGACATAAAAATTACTTGATAGATTCACATCTCCTATTTCTGGAAAACCACAGTAATAAGTGATTACATATTCAGTCAAAGTATATCTGCAATGGATTTTCTGTTCAGCATATTATCTGTTTTCTCTGTTAAATTCAATAACCAGTTGTACTTTGCTGTTAGATGCACCACCTCAGTGTTCATATTTGATAATGGTGATTCCATTTAAAGAAGCATGGCTCCAAATACTCTTTTTGCAGTTTACTTTTACTTATATTGTTTGAAAACAATAGTTAAGGTGATTGGACTTTCATTATATATTTAATACTTTTACGTTAGATGTATTATAGCTGATAAATGACGTTGATATACAGATGCAGTAGATGCACATGAATAATATAGAAGTGGCCAGATGCTTGCAACTGATACTGCAGCAAGAGTAAAGTTTCAAATCCATAATTTTCTCATCTCTATCTGACTCTCCTCTGGTCCCGTAAGTGGCGTTGCATTCATAGAGATTTTGTTTTGTTTATCAACTGTTTTTCACAGTCGAGTGAATATCGAGAATAATGTGGCCATTTGGGGATCAGTGCAAAAGTAATGTAGAAATGTAGGGGAGCCGATTCCAGACAGAAGGCTTTGATGTCACCAGCAGTCTTTTAGGATTAAGTGTCAACATAGTACTCTGCTGTCAGCTCATTCTTTTCATGTCAAACATGGGATACTCACATATTCAAGTACAAATGGACTGCATGGGTAAGTACAGTATTCATATTGCCCCATGCAGCAGGATAGAAATACCCAATGGAAACTTGTCTGATACTAGTGAAGGTTGGGAGGTGGGGGAGATGGATCTGCAGTGTGTTTCCAAACCAACACACCAAAAGGACATTGGGAGAACATGAGGTGACAACAAAATCTGGGTTTAGAAAAAGACAGTGAGAGAAAGAGAAAATACGAAGTTTTAACTCCTCAGAGGAAAGCAAGAAAAAAAAAAGACAGCACAGAAATCCTGGGCTTCTGCAGGCCTTTCCTTCGGGTCCAGTGTTTTTAGTTGTTTTTCCACTCAGCATGTCAAATTTTCAAGTTGTAGGCTCTGAGGGGCCCAGTTTCACCATCTCAAATGCCACAGACTTGTTCTCAGCCACAAGCCCTTGTGTCACTCTAGACTGGATTTAGCTGCTGACAGAGATGGATGAGAGAGGGAAGAGAGGCATTAGGAGGAATCAGTAAATGGAAAAGGCAGCAAGTGGACTAAAAAATTACGCAGTGCCCGCATTAGATAGTAATCACCTGAGATGTCAGGGGCCAAATATGAGCAGTTAAAGCAAAATATATTATATGCATATAAACAGTAATGCATTTTTTGTGTGATTCTTTCAATCCTGTTGTTTATTGTAACTGTTGCTGATTTCTGTTGACTCAATTTAGAAAGCTCAGAAATTCCAATACTGAATTTACTTATTCTGGTCAAATTTTTTTACATCTTTAACTAATATGTATTTTCTTAATAAATAAAAACTTGAACCTAAGAATAAAGAATCGTAACACATCATCTACTCTTTTGCAAAGCAGATTAAAACTCACTAAAATTTTTCATTTCTTGCAAAGCCAAATATCACGGCTGGATGGATCATATTGTTTGATATGATTTTTTTTTATTCAATATATTTTTTTTTTATACAATTTTCTGTGTTTACCTTAATATCCATGATGGAAAAGCTGATTTATTGTTATTAAATAATTATTTATCTGTAACGTACACAATGCTTAGGCACTTTTATCTCGTGTTCAATCACTTTGACAAAAAAGTGCATATTTGCATTTGCAAATTAGTTGTTTGTCAAAATACTTTAAAGGTCATAGCTACAACTTTTTTAATCAAAATTATTAATTTCAAAACAAATTATACATCCACAGAGTTGGCATTTTAACATACCTTAAACATTGAACATTAAGAAATGGCTAAATTAATATAATTGATTTAATTCAGAATGCCCTATTTCAAACTGAGTTGGACTTTAGGATGAGCCTATTACTAAGATTTATTTTTATTATTCTTATTTTGGTTATTTTAAAAGCTGTGGATTTTCATGATCCAGAATTGAAGCCTTGTTTTAACATAATATTACTTTTCTTTTCCAGTAAACGGCGGATGGTCAACATGGACAGAGTGGTCAGTGTGTAACAGCCGATGCGGCCGTGGTTTCCAGAAACGGACACGCAGCTGTACCAACCCAGCTCCACTCAACGGAGGGTCCATCTGTGAAGGACAGGGCATCCAGAAGCTGCCATGCAATCCTCTCTGCCCAGGTATGGCAAAAACAGGATACACTCTTTAAATGACGGGTTAAAAAGGGTTCAGATGCACAAAAGCGACTGCATAACGTGATGCAACTTTTGCTTGCATATTGTGTCTCCATGCTTACATGTGCCTCTCCCCTACTTATTCTCACCGTCTCAATCTCATAACCACCCATTCACTCATTTGTCTACATCTTGCCCATTTCATTCATTCGACCCTCATCCATGTCCTGTCTGCTGTGTGATAGTGGATGGCCTGTGGACAGAGTGGAGTAAGTGGTCCACCTGTGGGACAGAGTGCACCCACTACAGGAGGAGGGAATGCAGCGCCCCGCCACCCAAAAACGGAGGAAAGGACTGTGAGGGCGTGGTGCTCCAGTCCAAGAACTGCACCGATGGGATGTGCATGCAGAGTGAGTACCCATACTAATCATGTGCTACTCTCTCTGAACCCGCCGACCAGAAGAATCTCTTCACCTTTTGACCAGAAATTCGCTGTGCTCTTTCATCGCCATGTGTTTCACACCCACATATAACACTTTCGCCTTGTCTATCACTCAGCTTCTTTCGCCTCACTCTGAAAAACAAGAACAGAAGCTGAAAAGCCTCTTTCTGTGTCTGTCTTATTTTATTCACAATTCTATTCCACAAATAATACCCTTCAACTTTTGACAACATTTAGTGAGTGGTATTATGTATTTTACATGTACTCATCCAGGGCACGGATTTCATAATCAGCCTGGGTGTTGAATCATCTATTTGATGTGATCTTTTTCCAAGGTGGTTTGAACAACAACGTCCATAAATTAAACCAAGAAGAATAAATAAAACTGAATTTCAAATATGGTAGTATACATGAAGTGGCTGAGTTCCTGGCGCAGCTTTAATCTTTATGTTGTCTGATTTATCCATTCTATCACCAGCATCCAGCTTGGACTTTATATGCGCTTACTGCAGCAAATCCGAAGGCACTTCGCCTCCTTTCTTATTAGTGCTATTAACCAGCAAACCAATCCCGATGCATGATGCTAAAACCACCATGCTTTAGTGATTTTGTTTGAAAGCCTAACTTTGGTTCTTCCAAACAAAGTCTGTTATCTAACAGCTCAATCAGACTTTTTCCTGATCTGCATAATTGTTTTACAGTCTGTTGTTTGTCCCATACGCTCTGCTGCAAATGTCCCTTGTTTTTTTTATTTTTAGCTTCAAAATAAGAAAAAAACATGAAATGTTCTATTATGGTAAAGCATGGATTTTTTTCTATAGGATTTTATTTGATGCAAAAAATATAAAAACATAATTCAAAGCTAAAACCAAGAAAAGCAGATCTAAAAATACATTTTTTGTTTTTACAATAGTCTTTTGTGAAAATTTATCATGAATATTAAAAAAACAAACAAAAAAAAAAAACGCTAAAGCTAAAAACACTGGTGTCTGTTATTATACTATGTTATTTTGTTCTTTATATTATTTTAGGCCACTAATGAGAGGCATTGTACAGGTTTAAAAGGGTCAGATGGGGCTCAGGAGGATCAGATGCAGACCCAGTGCTAAGAGGATGTCTTAACAACAAGCTATGAGAATTTTCTACTATGTAGAGTAGAAATACAGGTGAAGCAGAATTGGAGGTAAATTAACACGATTTTTAATTGCAAGGAGAACCTAAAACAGACAGAACAAACCAGAAGCTTAATTACTGAGAAGGTGATTCCTGGGTAAGATAAACTAAAAATATAAATTAATTTCAAACCTATGCACCTAATTCTTGTTTTTAACACTCATTGAAAATGAATGCCTTTATCATTCTGTTCTGGGAGGAACAGCGTAAATAAATCTTTATAAGCCCAAAATGAGTGTCATTCATACCCTTGATAAGTACATGTATGGTTCTATACCAGAACTGTAATTTTGAGCTGTGCACTGGGAAGTCTGGCAAATGCTCTATTTAGGATTGCTTTCAAATATTCATTTACTGGTTTTGCTTTGTTGATGTTAACAAACGAAGGGATGAAAGCCAGTTTGTGGTGAAGCCAGATTTTTTTTTCCTGTGCATGCAGGGAATTGTTTACTTCTTCTGTCTCTGCCAGGAAGTTAAAAACAGCCACACAGTTCAGCTAATCCAACAATCCCGCACCCGCTTATTTATAACACATTCGCAGATTGAAATCATGGATTTAAAGCTTTGATGTGTGTGTGTGTGTTTACGGCAGTGCTGGGCTGTCAGAGGGTGATGCATTTCAACCTTTCATTTTCATTTATGTGAATGATCTTTGTCATTCTTGTCTGTTCCTCTTACAACAAAAGGAAGAGAATGAGAGGCAGAGAGATGCAAATGTTGCATAGTAACTGCTTTAGACCATGTCTACTTTTATAAAACTCCTCTGCAATAAACATCTTTGGAGGTGTTAGATCCAATCACTGTCACTTGTGCCTTCATCATGTGTAAAACCTATTACAGATGGTGGTTTTGACACTAATTATATAACAGAGGCTCAGCTGCTAGGTGTCTTAAATTTAATAGAGCTGGCAAACACTTTGTGCAGCTTCTGGTGCACCATGTTGTAAACTGCTACTTTTTATTAGGCTTCATAAGTCAGAGTCAACATTATATTTCTGATCAAAGTGCAAGTTTATTAAGTAAATGAATTAGCTTGCAAAAAAATGAGAGCAAGAAGGGCCAGTATTCAATTAGTAGACATTGTTTAAAAGCTACTGTTAAAAGACTGCATTAACTGTTTTTCTTTAAGCATTATAGAAAGCTTTGCAAATGTATTCCTTATCTTTCAACATAAAACGAAATCCCATTAAACTCACATTTTATTTGGATTTTATGTGACAGATCATCAGGAACAGGAGTAAGAGTTGAACAAAAGGGAATAAGCAGAATAATACAGGGCAGAAAATCAAGGGGTTAGGTTGCAATGAAGTCTAAAGCACGGTTATATTTATCAAGCCTTTTTTAAAAGTATGCCACAACATCCTATGATTAGGCTGTCCACCTAAACATACAGGCCAGGCCAAGCAAATACCAACTGGAGGAACAGCAAAAAGATGTGATTGGTCCTGAGGGGCTGCAGAAATTAAAAGGTCTTGTGGGAGAATCTGTCAGCAGGATGATGATTAGTCATGAATTTAACAAATCTTGGTTTTATGAAGGACTAACAAACTGTTTAAAGAAGGGCTGGGCATTAAGAAAAATAAAATCTTATCTCTTTTATACCAAATCTGATAAATCTTTTTTTTTTAGGTTTATAATAGAAATAACAAATATTTATCTTCATTTTAAGGATAATAGAATGCAAGCTTTAGAAATGCTTGCACAACAATGTTTCACAACAAATAATGAAAAAATAACAAGGTAAATGTTTGCAGCTAAGTCTTTCACAGTAAGTTAAACAGTCATAAGTTTACATGAAAGAACAAATTAACAAGTGATGACCTAACGAAAGGTGCTTTCACGGCAAACCCATTCTGGACATCAAAGCATCTTTATGTGCAAAGGCTAAACAGCGTCAAGAGCCCCTGTGGCGCGTCTGATCATCGGTAACAGCGCATCCAAGCGTCAGGGCATCCTGGCGTCCCAGCTTCAAGCGTTCAAAGCTGCAGTTCAGAAACCTGAACTTGTGCAGCTTGACGTGGGGTGTCAACCTATCGGAAAAGCTACTGTAATCCAGGAGTAGTAGGAAGAGACAAAAACTATATGCAAACTGTGATCGCTTCTGCAGGGATAATTGCATATGAAAAATACATAAATAAATATGAAGGGTTAAACTCCACAGGTTATGAAAAAAAACAGGTGAATGAATTGTTATATACAAGGAAAAGAGCGAGTCCTGATCATTATTACTGCATTAAAACATTTTTTTTTTTCAAATGAACAGTTTGTAAATACCTAATTTAACATAATGCATGTAAAACCTTCAGGCGAAAAAGGTTTCATTGTAAATTGTGGTACTTACAGTTTTCTTTACTTTAAGTATAAATCTCTGCATGAGACAAAGATTTATACTTATACATATTTAATATTTAGAAAACCATTGTTTTTTTAAATTGACAATTATAAGACTAGTGTTGGTCTGTAACATAAAAAATGAATAAATTACCCTGTAACTGGGGTTTTAATGTGACTAGATTTAGGATGACATCACAAAAACTTTTGAAAAAAAATCTGTTAAAGCTGCTTAAAAAGCATATATTCACCTAAACTCTTACCTGCCCTTGAACGTGTCCTGTGAAGCTCCGCCTATCTCAAAAGCATTAGTTCTTGAAGGATTGATGACCAGTTTGCCGAGAATGTAAAGCCATCATGATAAATTCAGGATCGTTTCAGAGATTGATTTTTTTTAGGAAGCTAAGAGGCCAGAGCCACTTATGTCAATGCTAATGACCATTTCCACAAGCATTTAGGAGAACGGCCCATTATCTGAAAGCTCATGTTATGGCAAATATGATTGGGAATGGAAGATGTGTGCAATCCGAACTCACCTCGGACTGCTGATTTGCTCCCTGCAGTGCAGAGCTGGAATCTGAGCAAACACGTGTCTGTGGATTTCGTTGCAGTTTGATCTTATTTTCTGATGTTTGAATTTATTTAAATCACTTCAAATGAGTCCATCACAGAGCTCTGCCTGAAGGAATCTGATATGACTGGAGCTCGATATACAGCCTGATGCCTCAGGCTTCTATAACTGCTCACTGTAAAAACACAACTGACCCCTGTAAAAAAGGAAAGAGTTTTGTTATAATTTACTTTGTAACCTGTTTATTGCATTTCAACTGTTAGGGAGTTTTGAATGTTATATTTAACAAAGTTAAACATCGTTAAATTGATCCAGAAAGCTTGCACTCTGCACATTCAGAGAAAACCTTTGGATTTCTAACTTGTGTAGCTTCCACAGTTCACTAGGCTGACCTGTTTCTGTTTGGCAATCCCCCTGTGGTCTGTCTTCTGATGTTTGTCAAGCCTCTGGTAACCCCACTCTAAGACATGACATTTTCTTGACATATCGATCCACTGAACAGGGAAATTCAGACACCCGCAAGGGTGCATGCTTTATTGCTGTGAGACAAGACGGCAGATTCATGATGCCAAGCTTCATTTTTGCTATTTATCCTGTGGTTGAAAGGTCTTGATCAAACTGTCTCATGATCTTTGGTTTCACATAGATTAAGAAGTAGCAGAGACAGAAATTAACCTTTTAACTGTGTTGATTATGTCAGGTTCTGCTCACAAAAGGACAAAATAGATCTGCAAGATTGGGGAATTGTCAAGTTGAAGTGATAATGCTTAACACGGACATTGATTAGCTGTACCATGATCCCAACTTCCTTCCGGGATCTATAAGCTGAGAGGAAAAAAAAGATATTTTTCTCTCTGGAGCTGCTTGTTTTCCTCTGGAGCCCATCCACTAAGAAAGCTATTATGCTGGTTTTACGTTGGACTCCGTCTGGATTCATGTGAACTCTGCAGGATAGGTTCAAAACGTTCATCCGCTAACTGTCGCCTCTTGCATGCCCCAAACCTGCATCCCCAACGCCTGATTGCATGCACCTACCCCATCTATCATGCCATTGATTTTCCTGTCAGTCCACTTGTCTTCCAGTGGCACTCTCCCTGTCCAATAAGAATTTTATTGTTTGTATAGTTGTTTAGGGATGTCTTGGGGAGAGTGAATATTAAGTCTGCTTGTGCACTCACTCTGCTTTCCAGTTTGGCCGCAGCTAAAGCCTCAGAAATCCCAGCAGGAGCCAGAAAATCTTCTATGTACTGTAGAAGATTTTCTAAATCTCTCAATCGCACGTGTTCAGTTTTTCTAATCACTGTCCTTCAGCTTTCCTCTCTTTCTGCTTTCCGAACATAATCATTCCTTTTATCTCGTGCACTAACGTCTCCATCCACCTTCTGCTGACAGATGTAAGGCTGTAGGTTCTATTGACTCTGTTGGAGCCCACGGTTTATCAGCCCCTCCATTCCCCTCACCTGCCAGCATCTGTCCTGCTGCCACCAAAGCTCTAAGCCCACTTGATGGATCGTGCACCTTCCTCAGAGAACGTCCACATTCTCCCCCTGTTTTCCTGTCAATTCATCTCTATATAGCATGCACATATAGAGAGCGGGGGGAGGGGCGGTATTAAGAAAAAATCCCTCCCTGTATCATCATTCTTGTTCATGTGTTTGTTGCCGTCTCATTTGTTGAGTTTGTTTTTCTGTTGGAAATTTGGTTTTCATCACCCCTCTTTTTTTGCCCTCTCACCCTCTCCCCATCCACGACCTTTTCTTTCTTTTTTTTTTAAAGGTTCCTTGTATCAGAAGTCAACTGAGGCTAATGACGAGGGTGATTTGGGAAATTCATGTGAGTTATTGTTTGTTGTCTTCATTTTTGATTTTGTTCTAATCTTTATTTCTGCTGTTATTTTTATGCACGTATGAGTTGGAAAAACAACCATCACTTAAAATCGGCACTTGTTTAATAAGAGCTTGGTGGTACCACCCACATATTGGGCAATACAAAAAGGGAATTTACTTTTAGCTGGAAAGATTTTAATGCTAGATTACTCATCAGCTGCTAAGGCACAGATAGTCGATCCTGAGTCCCTGGCCAAAAGTCTCTGTCACATTTCAGAAATGCTATGAGTTTCTGTCTTCTTCTGACAGCCTTAAGACCCAGATCAGTCATCACACAGCAGAACACCAAAGCTTACTGTCCACTGTAAAATTCTCTTGAACTGTGGGGCCAAAAGCTATATCACAGACTTTTATAGCATAAACAGCAGAGTACAGGATTAAAAGAACATGGTGATTTTGCATAACACCACAAAAATATACTCTGAAAGTTTAAATCTACTTCCTCTCACTGAGCCTGACATCACTGATGAGACCTGATAGCTGTCAAACCTTTTGTATGTGCAGGCAGCTTTGCATATCTAACTGGTTCCTATTGCAAATAGAAAAAACAAAACAAGTACTTTAACTTGTGTGCGATATGTGTTTTTGGCACATTTCTGCTGCAGGCATTTATGCATGAAGCACATAAGTGTCATGACTTTTAATCTCCTTACATGCTGGTCATGATCTTGTAGTGTTTGATGTTCTTTGCTATTTTATTCTGCCATTAATCCCTCGAACAGTTCAAATTCAGGCAGTGGTATTGTCTAAAGTACAAAGGCTATCATCCTAACATTAATTACAAGAGTTTAAATTGTTTCATGTATCCCTGTTTTCCTTTATGTTACTAATACTAAAGCGTATGGTTTCTTATTTTAACTGTAGAGTTGTGTATCGTCCCTGCAATTATTATCTGCAATATTTTCTAAATAAATTAGTTAATTATATTCACTACTGCAGGGACTCAACCTAAATGATATTGGTCTCTTAAAAGAATGCATCCAGATTCAGGCTTGACTTGTTGGATAAACTCTCCAATTTCACATATATTTTGATGACTGAGACAGTAAAACTTTCAAGGTATTTTAATCTTAAAGAGATTAAGAATAAAAGACTTCTACCCCAGTGATCCAGTCCTGGATAAGCAGAGGGCGATGAGTACGAGTACATTACTAGCAGTGGGCAGTGTTGGGCACGTTACTTTGAAAAAGTAATTAGTTATAGTTACTAGTTACTTCTCCCAAAAAGTAACTGAGTTACTAACTGAGTTACTCCACAATAAAAGTAACTAGTTACTAGTAAAAGTAACTATTGCGTTACTTTTGAGTTTCTCGCCCCCGTAAACCTCACCACCCAGCCCCCACCTTCTCGCCGTGTGTTTCCAAAGCCAGCTGAATAGAGCGGACGACAAAGACAAGAACTTGCAGAGAGTTTAGCATTTATTGCAACTCAACGTAAATGACATCAGGGGGGAACGCCATGTGAAGTTTTATAACAGGACATTCAGATCTGGTGAGTATATGAAATTAATAACTGGGGATGTCTAATTCTGAAATCCTGTGTGTTTGGGTTGTTATAGATACTGCAACATCTATCTATCTATCTATCTATCTATCTATCTATCTATCTATCTATCTATCTATCTATCTAGATGTATACTCTGTGTGTGACATAAAATATGGATCTCCATCCCTGCCACAAAGGCCATCAAATAATGTTTAAAATAAAAAAAAACAGTAGGTTGAGAAGGCAGAGTATCCATCCATCCATCCATCCATCCATCCATCCATCCATCCATCCATCCATCCATCCATCCATCCATCCATCCATCCATCCATCCATTCATCCATCCATCCATCCATCCATCCAGATTTCTCCCTTTCTCCATATAGGCTATCATTTCTGGCTGTTGTCAGCTTCATTTGATCGTTCACGCTCTCCATAGTTCTCCTGTGGCGCGAGCACAGGGCGACTGTTGCGCGCCTTTAGCGAGCATGCTCGTTTCCTGTCGCTTGCGCGGTGACTCTTGCCGCCTGCGCTGTGTGGAGATGCAGAGGAAACCGTTATGTGATGGGGAAACGCAGCTCTACGTAACACCGGTATTTCCATGTGGAAAACGCTGTTTTGCTGCTGGAGTCATCCTCACTCTCCATCTCTCTGTGTGTGCTGTACGTTAACACCCGCCAGCAGAAACACCCACCTATTCAACTGACAGACGGAATCTCACTATTCATCAGCCATTCTCATCCTCCCCTCTCAGGACAAGGCGCGCACCTCTGGATGACCTAAAATAAATCTTTAATATCTCTTAAACAAAAGTAGCACAAACAATATTTTTTTCTGCACAAATCTGCACTAACGTTGCACTAACCATTCAGTCTATTTGCAGAGTTTTTTGACGTGGGTGGGGTGTCAGCTTCACGCAGCTGCGCACGAGTCCTATCATGAAAAAAGGTTCATTGTGCGACCTGAGTAACGCGCAGTAACGGGGTGCCTGCAATGGTAACTGCGTTATAGTTACAGTCAAAGTAATTAGTTAGATTACTCGTTACTAAAACAAGGTAACGGCGTTAGTAACGCCGTTACTTTCAACGCCGTTAGTCCCATCACTGGCAGTGGGTCAGACCCCGTCTCCTTTCAGTTCTTTGTGGCATGGGTTGAGAAGTTTAACAGGATCATTCTAGAAGAGTTTTGTCTGCTATAGCATCATGGAATTGATTTAGATTTATTGGTATCTCATCCATGATTCCAAGCTTCTTATTTGCATATTGATAGAGATTGATAGAAAGTCAGCAGCAACAGTCAGACAGGCTGTGTTGTCTAAACAATACTCATATGGTACTAAAGGATCAAACTGTGTGAGGATTATATTGAACCATGGTTCCAGAGCAGTCTGGTCTCATCTCAAAATCGCACCCTATGATTAGATTAAAAACACATCTTTCCTTTATAACTGTATAAGTTTGTGAACCATTATTTCCCATTCCTTAGCATATACTGAAGCAACTTAAAAAGCCCTTATTTCAAGTTTTTTACCTCAACCAAGGAGGTTATGGTTATTTGTCAAGTTTGTCTGTCCGTCTGTGTACAAAATAACTTCAAAAGTCATGAAAAGATTTAAATGACACCTCAATCCACAAAAATTTGTGTGATGTCCACATCCTAATCCGGATGCAGGATTTTTTTTAAGGATTTTTTTTTTTACATTATTTAGCAAAACAAGCAGTTCCCCACTAAACCAGAGGGTGGCAGCAGTGAATATTGACAGCATCAGCATCAGACTCAAAAAGAGTCCAGTAGGATATTGAAGACAAAAACACAGGAAAGGTGAGCCATGCCTCGCTCAAAGTATCGATCTGCTGATCAAACAAGGAAGTAAATTAAGAGGGTCGGAGGAGAAGGTTTGGTAATGATCCAGATCATGTGTGATTTTTAGCTATAGGTGTAAATTACAATATGGGGCAGACTTTAATGCCTGGTGGAGGCCTACACTAAGAGTCTTTCCTAGTTTTCAGTGTTGCAAAGCTGTTTTGGATTAATCAATTTTGTTAAATTATCACCTTTAGCAAATTTTTTGCACTACTTAATTACATACAGGGCTACATGGGGGGTTTCACTGGAGAGATTGGAGAGATGTCCGTCTTTTTCTTAAATAAATACTCTTGCATTGCTCATTTTTCATAATATGCTTTACAGAATTTTAGTTTAGATATGTTGTTATTATGATTAATATTACTTAAATTACCTAAATGATGGTTTTCCAGAAACCAGTTTTTGGTGCGGAATGCCCAGTAGAGGATGCATGTAGGCAAAGCAACAGAGCTGGGTAAAACAATAAAGAAAGTTTAGGTTTGTTGAGGTTAGGCCTAATAATAGAAAGAAATATATTTTACTGAAGGAAACTAATACTTCTTGAAATCTTAAGTCTGTTTTACCACTGCTTTATTTCTTTAAAAATCTTTCCTTTTGTTATTGAAATGAGCTTTATGACTGTAACATTTATTCACATTAATTTGATTTAGAATTATATTTGTCCTTTTATAGTTTCTATATAAATCAATGATGGATCTGAATACAATTTTACTCATGTTAGCATATTAATGTAGCATAACAGGTGTATTTATACTTTTTCCAACTTAGAGAACTGTATAGACCTCAAAGTTTAGATAACTTTTACAGAAAAAAAAATTATTTTGCTCTAACAACTTAATTTATTAAACCACATAAACAATAAAAAAAACTAATAATCTAGTGTGAGTCTGTAACTAATGCAGAAATGTAAAAAAAAAAAAACATTTTCTGTTTTTCTACTTACAGGTATGTCAAATAATTGATCTTAAACATTTGAGGTTAGCAACAAAGCTGTGTTTATGTATTTACAAGGTTTTTCATCTCCAAGAAACATTTGTCCTTACAGGTTATCAGGGCTGTACTGGATGGTTCTAAAACATGGAGCAAATGAACAGAGGGTCTGCAGATGGCCTCTTTTTCTTAAACAATAGAAGATGAACTGAAACACAGAGGGCTTAAAGAGCAATTTTGAAACATTTTTAATTACCTCAGATGTCAGATGTTTTACCAAAGTCTTAGGCTTTAATTAGGTTTTCAAGGCTAAGGGTCTTCAAAGTCATGAAGGAAAGATGATTCAGATTCGAGCTTTAAAAGCACTGTAAGACTTAATTGTGGGGCTACACTAAGAATGAACTAATGAACACCCTCAAAGCAGGAGATATCTTTAGGAAAGAAGCAAAGCGTTTTTAAGGTGCTTTTTTAGTTCAAAGTTACTGTATAGCAGCTACTGCAGAAATAATGAACTGTCATCAGAGGAACCCTGTCGCTGCACCTGTCCAAAAAGTTTTAATACTTTTAATATAGATGTTAACAGATAAAAATCTCAAACAAAGTGGGGCATTAGGGTAAAAACTCTAGATAACCAAGAGCTTTTAAAATATTTTTTTGGTAAAGTGTTTCTTAGCCTTATGAATTTGATCATTTTCTTTTTTTTTTTTAGAAGTTAAGAATGAAAAAAAATGTATTGGTATCAAAATGTTGCAAGACATACGAATTTTGAAGCATACCCAACTCACCCTGAAGTAATGTGCAAAAAGACTGTTTCTAAATATCTCATTTTATTTTACTTTAATTCTTCTGCGCAGTGCTTTTAAGCCTTTTCGTAATCCTGTCTCTCTTTCTCACTCTTTAAATCTTCTGGTCTTCACAGAAAATAGAGTGTTTAATAATCTGTTTCATTTCCACTCCTTGTATTTTTCCATTTCTGACAATAGCTCATGTTCAAAGGGACGTATTCATCACAGTGATACATTTTAATGCGTACACTTAGCAGGTTGCTGCATTTATCATCAAAGCGTGGATGGAAGATTGTTCGATTGAGGGGATATATGTTAAGCAACTGCAGGGAAGCTCTGCAGAAGGAGTGAAATTACATTTTTAGACCTTCATCACGGGTGCCCTGCTCTGTTTTCTGTTTGGGACTCTAAGAGAGGGAAGATTAGAGGTTTGACAGACCTTAGGGTGCATTGTGAACAGGCAAGGCTGAAAAGAGATGTATGCTTTCTAAGAAAAAAAAAAAAAAAAATATATATATATATATATATATATATATATATTTCTATAATCTTGTCTAATCATAGTAATTTAGGAAACGTCAACCTGATTGAACACTGTCTTTCCAAATATTCAATATTGTTTTCTTTCTATCCTTCGTTTAATTCCATTTAGAGTTGAACATTAGGTCCAGTAGTTTTTTTTATATCTTACAAAAGTATTTACACCCGTCAACCTTTTTGCAGATTGTCTACTTAAAACCATTAACAAGAATTTTAGCTGTCTAGACTATTTTAACACATTTAGTACCACTGCTCCTTTGGAAAGTGTTTGTAGTAGCCTGTTAAAGTTTGCTTTCAGGAGTATCCTGTTTTTTTTTTTTTTAAACAATACTTTATTGTCTTTTAGAAACAAGACAAACAACAACAATTCAGCACAGCAAAGTCTAATGCAAAATATGAAATGTCCAGCAAAATGTCCGGTATATGAATTTCAAATACACATCATGGTCAAAACCTATACTCCATATGATAAATCAAGGAAAAAAAAAGATAAACAAAAACAATCAAACATAATGTTTAAAGACAAACTGTGATCCCCCTTTGTGTAATAGCTCGGCAAGCTCACTAGGCAGATGATCAAGCAGAGGCTGCCATACTCCATAGAAATCATTACAATTTCCCTTTATAATGGCACTGAGGCGCTCCAGCGGAAACACCTTGAACGTTTCTCTGTACCACTGTGTCACAGAAGGGGGCTGTCCCCGAATCCACTGAAACAGTACGCAACGTCTTGCCAAATGTAAAAGTTTACGGAGTAAAGTCATTTGTGTTGAAGATAGAGAAAGCCCTTCTACAGAAAGACCAAGAATAAACAGCACAGGGTTCAGTGGGACTGTCTGGTGAAATATTGAGCGAAGCTCTATAGAAACGTTATTCCAGAATCTAGCAATTATAGGGCATTTCCATATACAGTGGTAGTAAGTCCCCACATCTGTATTGCACTTTACGCACAGAGGGGAAATTTGAGGGTGAATTTTATGTAAAAACTCTGGGGTACGCTGCATTCTATGTAGAATTCTGTAATGGCTTTCCCGAAGTCTGTTACAAGTAAACATTTTCTTAGCAAACCTAAAAGCTTTTGACCATGCTTCTGAGCTAAGCTCAGCTTCCAAGTCTGTTTCCCACCGAACCCTGGCCTTATCAGTTGTAACAAAATTCAAAGACAGTAATTTCCCATAGCACAGAGAAATTAATTTCTTTTTAGTGAGTGCATCTTCATTAAATTTAAGAAGAAAACTTTCGATAGGGTTCAAAACAGATTGGTTGACTGGGAATTTAAGAGAATTTACGAAGTGTCTCACTTGCAAAAACCCAAAAAAGTGTTTTTGTGGTATATTGTACTTAGTTTGAATTTGTTTAAAGGACATAAAACTACCCTTTTCAAATAAATTACAAACAAATCTTATCTTTTTGGAATGCCAATCATCAAATACACTAATGCCCATACCTGGAGGGAAAGCCTGGTTCCTAATTAGAGGTTGCAATGCACTAGAGAAACCTCTTCTTCCAATGTGGGCAGCAATATTATGCCAAACCTTGAGTGTACACATCAAAATTGAGTTATTTCTCACACCCAGGGGAAGTTCAGCTGACTCAATAGATAACAGACTAAGAAGAGAAAGGGGGTCACAGCACCAAGTATCTACAGGTGGCTCACCTAGATGTAAAAAAGAATGTAACCATCCTGAGATTATCCGTACATGGCAAGCCCAGTAATAATAAAGAAGGTTAGGAAGAGCCTGACCCCCTTCATCTAAAGGTAATTGTAAAATCCCTAATTTTAGCCTAGACTTCTTTCCGTGCCATATAAATTTAGAGAAACACCCCTCGATCTCTGAAAATGTTTTTTTGGTGATTCTAAGAGGCAGCATTTGCATAGGATATAATATTCTAGGAAGAACATTCATTTTGATCAAACTTATTCTACCCATCCAAGATATCGGGAGGTCAAACCACCGATTAAGGTCATTTTTGATTGAGGCCACAATTGACTTAAAATTTAACTTGTATAGCTCTGTTATGTCCGAGGACACCCTGATGCCCAGATATGTAAAACCTGTGAATGACCACCTGAAAGGAAAATTATCAGGAGTGTCCCATCCCCCCTGGTCACCAAGTGGCAAAGCTTCTGATTTATCATAATTTATTTTGTACCCTGAAAAAAGGCCAAATTGATTAATAGTGGATATTAATGCAGGGATAGATGTTTCTAGCTTAGTGACAAACAGTAACACGTCATCTGCATAAAGCGAGATTTTGTATTCAGTATCTCCCAAGGTTACTCCAGAAATCCCAGAGTGGGTTCTTATAGCTTCTGCCAATGGCTCCAAAGCCAGCGCAAACAATAAAGGGGAGAGGGGACATCCCTGGCGTGTCCCTCTACTCAGAGGAAAAATATCAGAAGCAGAACCATTTACCAAAACCCTTGCAGCTGGAGCTCCGTATAACAGTTTGACCCACTTGGCAAATTCAGATCCCAAACCAAACCTTTCCAAAACATCGAACAGATACCCCCACTCCACACGATCGAATGCTTTCTCAGCATCCAATGAAATGGCGAGAGCCCTGCAGTTAGTGTTCTGAGAAAACTGTAGAATATTTATAAGTCGGCGTACGTTGGAGTGGGAGTATCTATTTTTGACAAAGCCTGTCTGGTCAGGCTTTACTAGAACTGGCAGAACCTCCTCCAATCTCCCAGACAGTATTTTTGACAAAATTTTGCAATCTACACCAAGCAAACTTATAGGTCTGTATGATGTACATAGATCGGCCGGCCTATCCTTCTTCAATATCAGAGATATGTGGGCAAGGTTGAGGGTAGGTGGGAGCACGCCCTTCTCAAATGATTCCATATACATATTTAATAAGGGATTTGCAATGTGTTTAGCCATTTTCTTATAAAACTTCGGCCCAAACCCATCAGGGCCCGGAGCTTTTCCATCCTGTAGAGATTTGATGGCCTCTAAGACTTCCTGTGTCCTAATAGGTCTACACAAATCTAATTGTCTCTCTTCCGACAGTGTAGGGAGTTTAATATTATCCAAAAAGCCCTTCCTAGATTCTGCGGAGTCTTGACACTCAGAAGAATATAGTTCTTGGTAGAACTCTTTCATTATTTTACTGATAAGCTTAGTCTCATAGTGTAGATCACCTTTCTTATCTTTGAGAGAGGGTATTGCATAAGACCCATTCTTCCCCTGGGCAAGTCGGGCAAGCAAACGGCCAGGTTTATTGCCAGATTCAAATAATCTGTGCTTTGCATAGAATATTGTAGTTTCAGCTTTTTGAGTTAATAGTTGGTCCAAAGCTGATCTGGCTGCATCCAGCTTTTTAAGCACAGAAATGGACGTGGATTGTTTAAACTCCCTCTCCAGATTAACAATATCCTGTTCAAGTTCTAGTTGTTTAGCTAAGGTTTTCTTTTTTTTCGCTGCTGTGAAAGAAATTATAGAGCCCCTGAGAAATGCCTTGCCCGCTTCCCATAAGGTAGAGGCACTGACCTCTGATGAATCATTTGTAGAGATAAAGAGCTCCCATTGATCTTCTAAATATTTTAAAAATACAGAGTCACTAAGCAAAGTTGGATTAAGACGCCAATGTCTAGACAAGGAGTCATAATAAGGTGGTAAAAATTCCATTGAAACTGAAGAATGGTCTGAGAGAGCGCATGTGTTAATTGAACAACCCTGAATTCTGTCAAGAACAGATCTGGAAACAAATATATAATCAATTCTAGAAAAAGAAGAATGGGGACGTGAAAAAAAAGTGAAGTCTTTCACATGTGGGTTACAAATTCTCCAGGAATCCAAAAGACCAAGATCTGAGCATAACTCAACTGTAGCCCTAACCATTCTTGAGGGTAGTTGAGATTTTGGTGGATTATAATCAGTTTCAGGGGCTAAACCGCAATTAAAATCACCACCGATTATTATGTGGTTTTGGCAGATTGAAGAAGCCGCCGCCAAAAGTTTTGAATAAAACCTACCATCAAAAGCATTTGGAGCATAGACACTACCTAAAAGAATTTGCTCACCATGCAGAAGCCCAGAAACCAAAACAAATCGTCCATCTGCATCCCTTATGATCTTATTCAAGGTAAATGGTAATTTCTTATGGATCAATATTGCAACTCCCCGACTTTTAGAGTTAAAGGAGGAATAGTAAATTTGTCCCACCCAGTCACGCTTAAGTTTTGAGTGTTCAAGATCAGTTAGGTGAGTTTCCTGCAGTAACGCGATCTGGGCCCTATCTTTTTTGAGCAAAGAGAGTATTTTACGCCTCTTAATGACGTGATTAATTCCCTTGACATTAAGTGTTACAAATTTTGTGTTACTCATTATAAAAAATGTGATTCATTAAACATAAAATTAGCAATCCAAGTAGGCAAAAAGACCCATCACAATAAACAAAATGTACAAGTTTTAACCTATGACCTGGACTGGCTGTGCTGACATGAACAGAACCATCACACTCTGATGGCAAACGAACCCCCACACACACAACTAACCACATAACAATAGCATAAAAAAACATAAAAGTAAATATATAAATCAATAACAAAAAAATGAAAAGCCACCAAATAGGCGGTGTTGCAAGGCCCAGTGCAGCCAAAAGAAGTCTCACTCCTCGGGAGAAAAAAAAAAAGAAATCCCACCCCTACTCCCCCCCCCCCCCATCCAAAATATTACCTGGTTACTGTCAATTATGAAACTAAACGTGAATCTGTTTCAAAGGTAAATACAGTCAAATGGCTCTATTAATACGTCACTGTAAAAAGATAATACGTATCCACCCTTTAAACAGTCTCTCTGTACCTTAATCGCAATAAACAATAAACGTGCCTTGCCTGGGCCGCCTCCATATAATAATCCAAGCTGAATGTTAGTCCAGTGCCTTGATGAAGTTCTGTGCATCCTTCGGCGAGTCAAACTTGTGTTCAGTCCCGTTGTGAGTCAGCGTGAGTGTCGCTGGGTAGCGCATGTTGAAGCGGATGCCCTTGTCAATCAAAGCTCGGCAAGTAGCGTTAAATCCCCTCCGCTTCTCACGGACTGCATAAGAGAAATCCTGATGTATAAAGATCCGCTGTCCCTCGTAGTCAAGCTCGGGAGTCGCTCTCACTGCCGCCATGATGCGCTGCTTGTCCCTGGGGTTGTGGAGCATGATAATGACCGGACGCGTGCCCCGCGGGCCGAGGCCCCGGTGTGCGCGGTCTACTTTGATGCGAGCCCCACCCGCGGAGCCCCTCCCCAGGCCGAGCGTAGCAGGCAGCCAGGCCTCGAAAAACTGGATAGGGTTCTGACCCTCCGAGCCTTCTTTCAGATTAATAATGCGGATGTTATCTCGCCTGCTCCTGTTCTCTATGTCATCCAATCCCTTGACCATGGTCTTAATTTTCTCTTCGGCTTCAGTCAGTCTCCCCGTTATGTCGGTGACAATGTCCTCCACATCTGAGATTCTCTGCTCTGTCTCCGTAACGCGTGTCGAAAGTCCTTCCAATGAGGACGATATTTTATCCAGAGTCCCAGAAAGTGCAGACAATTTTTGGTCCATTACCTCACTGATACTTTTAGTCACTTCACGGACGAGGGCAGCTGTGTCCGCCGGAGGCGAAGGCTGGTCACCTGTTGCTGCTAGCACATCAGTTTGGCTAGCACTGGTAGTCATCGCGGCGGTCGCCGTCTTTCGTGGTTGTATTTTCGTCTGTTTTGACATCGCTCGTTGTCCAATAAATGTATTCTACGGTGTTGCGTATTCGTAAAACGCCAATTCAATATATCCCTCGAAAATATAGACAGTAGCGCGTATTATACTGTAATATAGACGGATGGGAGCAGGAGCAAAGTGAAAACACGTCTTCTAGCCCGCCATCTTCACCGGAAACCCCCGAGTATCCTGTTTTTATCTCTTTTCATCTTCAACCCTGACTGGCTTCCCTCTGCTCACTGAAGAAAACTCCCTCTACAGCATGATGCTGCCACCACCAGTATTTTTTTTCAGGGCAATATATGCCGCATTATTTTTAAACTTCACATGTAGCTTTACATTTACACCCGAAGACTCAGTTAAGTCCTACATAACCTTATAGTTTATTTGTCTTTAGCATATTTTTAGTTACACTTTTTAAGGTTTTCTTTCAAGAGAAGAGGTTGCCGCTCTTCCATAAAGGCCATATTTTCAGCAGCGTTTGGTTAATCAATGTCTGGTCTATTGATTCTTTCACCTAAGCTGTAGATCTTGGCAGCCTCCCCCAAGTCACTATGGGCCTCTTGACTCATCTTCTAATAAAAGCTCTCTTTGCTCAGGCCGCCTGTTTGGTTCGGGCGAAATATTTTGGAAGATTTACAGTTGTCCCTGAACCAAACTCTTTCAGTGGATTTTATGTAGTGCTTTGAGAGAAAATCGTTCCAAATACAAAAACATGTCACACCTTTCAGATTTTTCTTTGTAAACACTTTTTTAAAACAATTTTCTCCTTTGCTTACATTTTACAATCCTGCAACACTGTTTGTCTATGAAATAAAATCAAAATCATTTCAATTATAGAATCAAGTGTACACTGCAGAAATTATCTAAAATTAGATGATCTTCTAATGGATCTACTCTTAAAATAAGACAATTAGATATTATGCACTTAAATTAAGACTGTAGTTGTTTTTCTTATTTTAAATGCAAATAGTGTTATTGCATTGGCAAAGTGTTTCACTTACCTGCTCAATTCAAGAAAAATCTACTCATTTTAAATAAAATTGATTTTCTCTCTATTTGCAGTGTAATTTAAAAAAAAATTCTAAGAAATATGAGTATGGCACTTTAAAATTTATTATTAAACTTATGGCTTTTTACTGTTTGCAAAAACACTCTTTGCTCACTGCCTCTTCGCTTTTCTGCTTCATGCTTCTTTTGTGAAACTGAGCACAAGACTCATATGAGGGCCATCTGCACAAATCCTCTGCCATCATGCATGTCTTCAAAGCCCTTCCTTTGGATTTATGGGTGACACTGCCATCTGCTGCATATTCTGTGCAATTTGCATAAGTCCTAGAAGTGGGATTCACGGCCTTATAAAAATTCCTTTTACTCTCAAATAAATAAGTTTGCATGTGCATGCTTTTTGTCTGACTTCATAAACGACCTCTGAACATTTACACCCTGCGCTGACAAGTTAAACAATGTACGGACACATGCTCTCACAAGCCCCCCTGGTATTCCATTACCTCGAAAGAAGTCGTCCCCCCCAACACACCCCCTACTCATTTGTCAAGTCGTGACACTGAAGGACATTCTTCATGGAGAACGACAGAGTTCAGTCTGTCAGTCAGCATCTAATAAAAGCCCTGATCTGTACTCACTGTCTGTCTCCAGCAGCTGCATATATTCCTCTATGCTTGGCCAACTAATCACAGAGGTTTCAGCTGGAAAGAGGACAGAAAGACTTTGGGAGGCAGGCAAAGATGAAAGTCAATTTGAGAAATCCAAGCTATGTCTAGATCTTATCTGCAGTGTGTTAGAACAAAGACATATGCTCTGAACTTCAGCATAGAGCACCGGATTTGAAGATGAAATCCTGCACGGCTATGCGTCCGAGAACGTTTAATCTTGTGCCTGAGCATGGATCAGCCTGCCGCTGTGTTACACTGAGGCGGCCATATATCCTAATTGTGGGGTTTTTTTTCAGGCTCTTATCATCATTATCTTTTAATTATTAATAATTATATTCATGAGGCCTGGTGTACAGCTTCAGTCAAATGCAGAGAAGCTTTGTTTTCTTTATAGAAATATCCAGCTTTGATCGAGTATAATCTCTGCCCTTTAGCGCAGAAGTAATGACTTTAATACGTTTTTCTGTGAAAAATATGTGTTTGTTGCTGTGTAACAAGTTTTGGAAAAGGAAATTATTTTTGCAAATATATAAATATGAAAACACGGACTAGAATAAAAAAACAAAAAAACAAATTAGCTTTCTGCATTTATTTCCCTGTATTATGGCTGTTAATATCCGGCTCAATCCCAAACCAGGATATTAGTCCGCTGATAATGTCCTCATCGCAACGCCTGCATGTTGAAAAAGAAAGCCTAATCTTATTGTTGTAAACTTATGATCTCTTAAAAGACTCTTCTTCTGTCTGTATCTTATCTCTGCTTCCTCCCTCCCAGTGGCTCCCAGTACAGATGACGTAGCTCTCTATGTGGGTATTGTCATCGCTGTGATCCTGTGCCTGGTTATCTCTGTCGTCGTGGCGCTCTTCGTCTACAGGAAGAACCACCGGGAGTTCAGCTCTGACATCATCGATTCCTCTGCCCTGAATGGAGGGTTCCAACCAGTCAGCATCAAGACGGCTCGCAAAGGTGAGTCAAAGGGTGGATACTGGTTTAGTTTCTGAATGTTTACATGTCTAACGACTGTTAAATGGTTTTACCAGGAAAATTTTAATTTCATCTATGTTTACCTTAATAAATTATAATTACTTTGATAAATTAATCAACTCTTTGGTACCTTGACATGGTAGTTCAAAATTAAAACCTTAAAAAGAAAACTACAAAAATCAAACATCTATAACTGAAGCAGGGTGTTTCATTTTATGCTTTAGCATATTTTGGAATAATATGATTTAGTGATTTTAGTTTCATTGCTTGTTAAGAAGCAATACAATAAAATTATCCCATAATAGGATGTTTTTTTTTTTATGAGAATTATCAAGATAAAATATGATTGCCATTTAGTAGAGCACATTACGTAGATCACATACGCAGATTTGTGAGTGCTTTGATTGTGAATAATACATTTGGGGATGCAGTCATGTTTGATGAAGAGAGGCTTACAGTCATTTGGGTTTCTACTGACATCATTTTTTTATTTGTTTCACCAATTTTGCCTGATCTAAGTTTTAAATAAACGAAAAAATATTCAGATGAAGCCACGTGAACTTTACAGCACATTAGTTCAAGCTGTGTCAGCTTACGTAAATGCCTTGTGAGGCATCTGGAGGGGCTTACATTAATAGCTCATAACACCAACCTGTTGCAGTTTGTTTGACTCAGATGCTCTGAAGCAGCCACTGTCTCTGAGATGATGTAAATGTAAATGTGCTCTTTAGACTAAAGATGAGTTTGAACCTATGTTTATGTCTATGACATGCTATGATGAATAAAATATGTGACAGAAGGCTGAACCAGAGCTCATCATTAAAGCATCGTCAGAGCAGTGTCTGTTGTTCATCATCAGCTCTTTAAGCAGGACTTAAAGGTGAAGCATTATAATAATAAAGTCAACACCATGTCAGGAAAAAATATTTAAATGTTTATTAAATAAAAGTTTACAAGGTTTTTCTGCAATAATGAAATTGTGCTAATTAGTAGCTGATATGTCAGAGTTTTAGTTTGTCCTATTAGGGAACAACATGTTAGGGATGCACCAGAGGTTGCAATCACAAATAAATCATAATTTTACTTTGGTGCTTGATTATCAATCAGTATAGAAGTAAAGGGACAGAAAACATTAAAGGCTCTCAACTATAATGTAAAAATCTGTGATGAAAAAAATTTGGTTATAAAACTTCCCCAAGTAATCATTTAATTCATCAAACAGGAATAAAAATAAAACTAAGTCATTTAAAAGAACGGTATAAAAGCAGGTTTTGGTTAAGAGATTTTCACTCAACACTTGGATATTTTTTACTTAGTGTGTTTTCTGTTTATAGAATAATTATATTGTCTTTATGCTTCTCTGTTAGTACATTTATGTCTTAAGATACCCGATTAGTTTCTTATATTAAGACATCAAAGTTGTTGCATTTCTTTACACTGGAAATATAGGTTAACTTATCCATTAAATAAATGATCATACATACAACATTAACACTAACCTCTGTAACACTGGATAACATCTTTTGAACAGCCTTCCCTGGGGTCACTGACAGTTTTAGGGTCATCAGGAGAAGATAAGAAAGACCTGAAAATAGCTTTTTCCCTTGAGGGGCCATGAAACGTCTAACCGACCCTGAGCTGGGCTGGCACCACTGGACTTTGACTAAATATTTAACCAGAATTCATTTCAACAGCAATAAACCTGCAGTATTTCTTTTATCATATTTGTTTTTAAATTAGTTATGCCTACACTAGATTCACAGTTTTTCTAATGTATCCTATTTGTCTGTGAATGGTATATTTTAATCCTTTAATTCACTTTAGTCTATATGTTGCAATGTTAAAGTCTGCTGTGCAACAAAATGTTGTACAGGTATGTGCAATGGCATTTAAGGCATCTATCTGAACAGATCATATCAAAGTCCATTGTTCGTTGAGACACTTCAAACCACAAAAAAATTATTTGTTTTTGCTTTTTTTTTTTTTTTTTTGTTAAACAGCTTGTCAATCAGAGGTTCGCCAATGGGAATTCCATCTCTGTCTGTCTCTCTCTTTGCCTTGCCTGCATTTCCAACTGATGGTCAGAGGGCCCAGTGATGCCTGTGTTTGCATTTCGCTTCAGTCAGTGTGCCCCAGGGCAGCTGTGGCAACAATATAGCTTACCATTGGGAATAAGTGAATATAGTGTAAAGCTCTTTGGGGTCCTTGGACTTGAGAAGGCAATTTGCAACTACAGGCCTTTTTAATTTAGCATAAGAGGAAATTAATATTTTAAAAATCACTTTTATAATTATAATTTCTTTAATTCTTTTCAAAAGGGGAATTAAGCATTTCTGTTCCATAAAACACAAATCTATAGCTGATTACCAGTGCTTTCGGCCTTGAAGCTCTGTGATTAAGGCCATTTTAGCCCAGTCTCTTATTGTCCATCTATTAACTATTGTTGAATAATTGAGACTAATAAGGCCTGCAGAGTTTAAAGGTCGGAACACACTAGACACAATTTAGCTTCCAATCAGACAGAAAATTAGATTATATGAAGTTGTAGTAATTACATCTCATTGAAATGCAATTGGATCGTCAGACCGCACACATGCTTCCGACCGAGGTGGACCCTGATCTATTTTGGTCGGACCTATGTAGCAATTAGATGGGAATGTCTCCCTTCCTGTCAGACTCATTACATTCCAACCAAAGTAAAACACATCAACCATGGGTAAATTATAAAGGTAAATCTCTAAATCGTAAAGTAGACTAGTCAGGCTCCTCCCCATGTATAGTAGGTCTGTCTGGAAACACAGTGTATAATCAATAAAATGTTTCAATAAACAGTATATGTACTCATGGTAAAATAGTGATTTTTCAGCTAGTCAGAGCAGCAACCACAATTGTTGCCCTGCTTGTTTATACAGTGGGGAATGCTGCAACAAAACTCTCCTATGAATGCTCGATCTTGCAAAGCTGGTGGCCCTTAGGGGAAGCTCCTATGCAGGCAGTGTGACAGGGAAAAAATCTTGGCTTGTAGAAATGGGAGTTAGAGTGTATTCTGGTCTTCACATTTTGGGTTCACATTAAGGAGTCCAGGGTAAATCCTTAATATGCTCTTGGTGTGTTTTGTTTGGAATAGCTATTGGTATTTTTAACCCACTTCATGTAGTAAGTGAGGTACCATTAAAAAAAAGAGTTTTACTGCACAGGTCTGACAGTAATTCGGCCTGACTGTGGCCAGTAGAATTGATCCATGATGGTTAAATACAAAAAACTACTAAATTATCATTGATGCTTTTCATTACCTCCTTACCCGCTGCTGTATTCCCCTAATTGACTCTAATCCTAAATATTTAAATCATACAACCTTCTTTGAACCACTACAAATTGGTCTATAGCCTTTTTTTAAAGAATGTTTGAAAAAACAAAACAGAACAAAGCCAGAACCATTGATATAAAACAGCATGCACAATTACAGATGTTGGCTCTATCATTCTGTTTTAAGCTGAAGCATATTGCATAATTTTTTACACATGTGTGTTTTTCCTTTAAGCCACTTGTTTTATTCTCTCCACATGTTTTCAATCACTTCTTTGCTATGATCACCTCAATGCAATCTTCAGTCACCAAAGTTACTGATGTTTTATGTACAGCAAACAATCATCAGAAATTATATCACCCTGTATGGCAGAGGTTTGATCCAGAAACTTATATTAGGAAGCTGAGAGGGTGTGGAGGCAACAGTAGAGCTTAACTCAGGGTTCTTGTGATGCCATCTGTTCTTCATGAATCACAGCTGCACCTTAACTTTTCCGATTGAGCTATGTTTGTTGCCACTTCCTTAATGAGCAAAAAACAACAGTATAAGCAAAGCAGCTGTTTTGACTTCAGTCTTGTGCGTTTCTTACCCCCAATTACAAAAACTGAACCCTTTATATATTCTGCTTTCCATTTTTTCCTATTTTGTTTTTTTCGTTCAGCTGATCTTCTAACAGCACCACCTGATCTGACCTCAGCGGCCGCCATGTACCGCGGCCCAGTTTACGCCCTCCATGATGTGGCCGACAAAATCCCCATGACCAACTCACCCCTGCTGGATCCTCTGCCTAACCTAAAGATTAAGGTGTACAACTCCTCAGGCCTGGTGACCCCACAGGATGACCTGGGAGGGGAGCTGTCATCAAAGCTGTCCCCAAAGTTGCCACACTGCCTGTTGGACAACAGTGACAGCACTATGGGGCGCCGCACACAGACGCTACTTCGCACGAGGGATCCCTCCTGCACTGCTCTCGGCTCCTTTAGCTCACAGGGGGGACAGCTGATTGTACCCAACTCAGGTAGGGCTGCAAAGAGCTGCTTTCTAAACTTCTTTATTTTTTTGTTATTCAGTGACATTTATTTCTTCCTCTGCTAAGAATAAAAAGGTCCTCAAATAATTAACACAGTGCATTTTAAATGTCTGCACATTTATTTATAATAGAATAATCCCATGCTAAAAATGATATTTTTATTTGAATGAAATTCCTAATAATAACTTTAATATCAATAGCCGCATTGTAACTGATATTACTGTTGAGTGTAAATGGAAAGCAACTGAACTTGACTGTTCCAGACACCATGGAACTGCGCTAAATCTAGTATCAATTCATCAGTAGTGATCGGCACGGTTTAGTTGAGGCTCAGTTCTCTGATGACAAAGAGCGTATGAGCAGATTACGTCATCCCTTTTTACAGTCAGCTGACTTATTTTGTGGGTTTTCTAGCGTGTCCGGCTTTGCAATTCTCCTGTTCACAACACAAACTTCTTCTCAGCCTATTAACGATAAATGGCATCACAAGAGTGTGGTGGGACCTGGGATGATGCCAAAACTGAAGCTGTCATTAAAACTTGGGCGGAGGACACCATCCAGACACATCATTTCCTGAATGTTATGGGCGCCACCATTTTTGTTTGCGTAATTCCTGCCTTGAGAGCTGTAGTATTGTGGACCACCAATAGTAGGTGAGGAACCGTGCTACCGTGATGTGTAAATGGTCGTAAGAACCAAGCTTGGCACGGTTTACTGATCCAAGCTCGGTCTGAACTCTGCACTGATCAGTTTCATCGGGGTAGTGTTAATGGGGCAAATGTAACAGCAGTGTTTTGTAATCCATTCTTTCCCTTTTTAAATGGACTTTGTCTTTGAGACTTAATTTGCTAATCTATGGCTTCCTGTTACCCAGAGCTATAATAATACAATTCTTACAAAAATTCTTAAAATTAAGAAAGCCATGAGAACATGCCATCTTGGTATCTTAAGAAGGACATTTTTACAAAGGAACCTAGAGTCAAATCCAACAACTAAAAGGCTTAAAACAATTACATCCAATGTTAGAAGAAATGTATTTATTGATCCCTCACTCTAAAAA
Source organism: Cyprinodon tularosa (assembly GCF_016077235.1). Taxonomy (NCBI): domain Eukaryota; kingdom Metazoa; phylum Chordata; class Actinopteri; order Cyprinodontiformes; family Cyprinodontidae; genus Cyprinodon; species Cyprinodon tularosa. Next base: position 184,261 of record NW_024039094.1, read on the forward strand.
GAGGATTGTAAGGAAAGGAAAAAAGGACAGCAGCTCCTTGTTTGTGTCCATCCACCCATCTATTGTTTCCATTTACTGTGGCTAAGGAACAGATCCAGGAGGAAAATCCAGACTTACTTTCTGATGACACCCTCAAGCTGATCCGAGGGGATTCCCTCATTGCTCCTTTCACAAAGCAGCAGCTGGACGCTAAAGTTCCCTTAACCACATAAATCTGTCAGATAAAAAGGCAGCAAAGCTAAATTTGACAGCTTTTTATTGTTTGAATTATATTAAAAGGATGTTAATGCTGTTAACAAACTAAGAAAATCAAAGACAAATAGGAGCGAAACATGTACGGATAATTAGTTTCACTTAGAAGTTATGTGCAAGAATATATTTGATAATGTTATATAACTTTGGCACAAACGCGAAACCTTTTTTGAAGGCTAAAATGGTTTTAGTGTCACACATAATCTAGTTCTCAACACAAATACTTTCAATTTTATGGGTAGAGCAAATACTATGTACAGTAGGTAGGCTGCTCTACTTACAGAGCTTATCTGCCTACCATCACTACATTAAACATACAAACAGATGTGACTTTGAAGTGATATGCTTAGCCATATGTAACTTATAAGGGAGCTGACTGAGCACAGTGTGACAGCAGTTGATGGATACCTGAGGTGCTTCCACCAGAAGCGCTGAAGTCGAGGTGTTCTAGTTTCAGGCAGCTTACATTAGCCATGCTGTCTTCACTTCAAACACTTGCAGGCTGTAAGGATCACACCACAGATGCGTGTTGACAGGCATAGACAAACTAGCTGTGACATTAAAGGACGCAGACTTCTCACATTCCTTAAGTTGTTTTTTTTTTTTTTTTCTTTTTCTTTATGATACCTGAAAAATGTTCTCACCTCATTATGTTACATAGGCTGCATGGGGCAGAAAGGGAATTTGATATTCGATATGTTTGTGAGTCAGAGTAATGAAATATTTGGTGGCACTTTCTCTGTGGCAGATTTTGCATTTTAAAATGCATCACAGCTTTCCTGTAAGCCAGATCTGTGATTGAAAGGAGAACCTGTCTGTCACCCTTTTTGAGAAGTTTGCTGCAATTACACTGAAAATCTCTAGCTATCTTAATACCCCCCTCTTGAGACAGAAAAGCATAGCTTGTGCGTATGCATGAGGGAATTTGATGGATTTCTTCCTAAAAAAAAAAAAAAAGAACCCATGAGACAAGACATCATTTCAAATCAATCTGAGATGGAAAAATGTAAATTGTGATGGCTGCAGCTATATTGAAATGCTATGAGGAGATAGGAGATCATTGATTGTAGAAATGAAACCCAGCATCACTTTGGATGTCACGGAAGAAGGCAATGAAATGTGAGTTTTATGCGAGAGTAAAGTATACTGCTATGGGAAAAAGTCAGGAAAAAAAAAGCTTTGGTTCTAGGAAAACAAGACAAAAAATAAATAAATAAATAAATAAATAAAATAATACGTATGATACCCAAACATATATATATATAGATATAATATTTTTAATTGTTTGATCCAGTCCATTGCAATTAACAAGGGACTGTTATTTATTTGTCAATAAATAAGAGAAAGCATATTAATATTTGTGTCAATATGCTAAATTTTTTTTAATGTTGCTATCAGGGCTGAAGCCTGCCAAGATATATGGTTCATTCATTCAAAAGTTGAACTGGATCGGTTTTGGATTGGAAAAAACTGGAGTAGTGCATTTCTACACTGAGGCCAGGCTGAATGCTGGAATGTGTTATTCCTTTCATTTAGCTTTAATATACCAAGGGCATAGAGACTAGATGGTAAAGATGTTAAATGTAGTGGTTGTCTTTGCATCACTTAGTATCCTTATGCTGCTTGCATATGTGAAATTCACAATCCAAATTTAAGCAGGACAGACAACTAAAGCCCCCTAAATGTATAATATCATAAGACCTTTGGTGTGTTCCGTAAATCACAGCTTGTTTCCTGTGTTTCTGTTCCATAGGGGTAAGTCTGCTCATACCAGCGGGGGCCATTCCTCAAGGCAGGGTCTATGAGATGTACGTGACCGTTCAGAGGAAGGACAACCTGAGGTATGACGTTCTGCACCCCGAAAGCGTTGTTTACCCCTGTCCGCTGTGCCCCATTACACTCTAGCAGAGACAGCTGTCAACACAGTCGCTGAACAGCATTTGTATGTTTTTTTTGTCTGTGTGAAATCTCCAGGCCTTCTGTGGAAGATGGTCAAACAGTGCTGAGCCCCATAGTGAGTTGTGGGCCCCCTGGGGCCCTGCTGACACGGCCCGTCATCGTCACCATGCACCACTGTGCCGTGTGTGACGGCCAGCAGGACTGGCTGATCCAACTCAAGAGCCAGTCCCAGCAGAACCAGTGGGAGGTGAGGTTTTAAAGTCACAAAGAAAACCCAAAAATATTGTGCTGCAGAGGAAACTAATACCTGTCAGGTTTAAAAATGTGCTGTAAAGCTTTAAGATGGCTTCCTTTCAATTTAAAATCAGATACAGAATGGCGTTATTCAAGATGCATGTGGTTAATTAAAATTTTTGTTGTGTGAGTAAAGAACAAAGGAGAAAGATGATATTCCTTTGATCAGAAGAGAATGAAAAAGAAAGACTGGTACTACCTTTGGTTTGGTGTGAAGCTCAGCTCTAATAATGTGCTGAAAGAGTACACCTCTGATCTCTGGGAATAGGATAGGACTTAATATGGCATGCTTTATACATGTGGTGTTTTGCATTGTGTTACTGGAAGCGCTTTGCTTGGAGTTCAAATGATCAGGTCACAGTAGATGCTTAAGGGTAAATATTTTGTCCCTTCTAAGCATGTTTCTTCTTTAATGACTTTGCTTCCTGAATCATAAACTCGGATAGGTTCAGGTGCATAAATTGTGATTTACATAGTTTTCATTTGACGTATGAAACAGAAAGTTAAAAGTCTGGCGGCTGAAGCAGTTTTCCTTTACATCTTGTGTCACTAACATGTTAACATTAAAAGAAGAACTATGTTTTATAGTTTAAGGTCACAATTTCACAAGAGGATTTAGTAACACACACAAAAATAGCTTTGTGTATAAAGTCATTTGGCTTCCTAAATGTAAATTTTAAACATTGATATTTTCAAGGTATTCTGTTTCATGAGACAGCCCTTAGACACAAAATGGTTCCTCCGGCTGCAGAACACCAAAATCCCCCATCTGTCCAACCCAACATTGTGTAAAGCCACACAGTCTTTTGTGATGTTACACACTTTTTTATGTGTACAAAAGAGTTCTTCACACCTGAAAAAGGTGGACTTACCTTCAAGTTTGAAGACAATGTTCTCCAAGTGAAACAGCGCTATGAAACCTGTATATTTATAGCTTAAGATCGCCATGAAATAGGGTTCTACCTTTTGGCATTGCTCCATTATAACATGCTTTGGAAGACAAGAAACACTCATCTTTCTGCATAGAGCAAACCACAAAACCTAGTTTCCTAGTTTACGCATAATGTCAGGTGCATTGACTACTTAAAGCTCTTCAAATGCTTGTTAGGCCATATATTGTAAACAGTCAGATTCACATTGTACCACAGGTCCAAGCATCCCTGCTGCTCTCTAAAACAGTTGTTCTATCACCAAAGTTTATCCGAGCGATAACACCAATTAATTACATTATTAATAATCTAAAAAAAAAAAATATCAGCATCTCAGTTACCTAAATGAAAATTATGATGTAGAGAATACACTTAAATCTTTATTTGGTTCACTTTATTCACTTATAAAGATTTTCTGCGGATAGCTAAAAAAAATAGAACATAAAATACAATAAATGTGTTACACCACACTACAGATCGACATACAGATTTTTCATGGTCAATTCTGATTTTGACAGAAGTCAAAAAAATTTTTTTTCAAATTTTTTTTTCTTGTGAATATTTGAAGTGGACATTGCTTTATAATGATAAAGTGACACAACGATACCAAATAGTACACATGTCTCAGTCTATGAAGGATAAAGTTGAAAGGAGAATGCATGCACTTCAGTGGATCTCCGGTTATGATTGCTGAATCTAGAAATAAATTGCAGAGCGTCTGATCATATCGACTGATCCCGATACAAATAACAGACAAATAACAAAAAAAAGTTATTGTTTATACAGAAATGTGAGCTTAACTAAAATTACATTTTGAGAGGAGCATCTAATCTGACTAACAAACCTCTGAAATGAGTAATCATTTTCTTTTATTGAATATAATCTTATAAACTTATTACATCCTGAAACACTTTAAAATGAATAGGCACTCTTTTTTTTTATGCATGCATGTTTGAGAAAAGCCATTGTCACACACAGACAATGAGGTCCCAGGTATAAACTGTTCTTCCAGCCTCATGGCTAAAAAGTTTGGCCGAATTGTAAACCTACTTAAAAAGTTTGAGTAGTTTAAACAATTAATAAATAATGGAGAGAGAGCTTCAATCACTTCTTTATTTCTTTATTTTTTTTGTCAAGAGCTATTTCAATTATTAAAATCAGCCTTGACAGGAAATCTCATAAGCAGCTTTTGTGAATCTTTTTCTAAGAGAGTTTTCTAAGAAAATCTCAGTGAAACCAGTACATTGAAAACTGCTTAAGTTTAATATGAAGTGGATTTAATTCTAGAAATTTATCTAAATTCATTTTTTGACTCAAAATAGTCTGGGCTGCAGGTTCAATTAAATGTTATTTCAGAGGATAATGTTGTCTTATGAGAATTATCAGAATCTTTTGTAGACAAAACAGAATTTTCAAAACTCATAGACAATAGTGAATTAGATGAGGGTTTAGACTGTGAAGTTTCATTTAAACAGAGCATTTTTGATTAAGAAGAAAACTGATAGTTGTTTGACCACTCAGAGTTGGAAGGTGTGAAAAGTTTACTTGCCCCCCCTTGATTCATCTCTCATGTTGGATGCATGTTGATGATGACCTAAGATAGTGACCCATATTTGGGACTTAATATTTCATTAATTCCTAAAGAATCTTTAGAAATAAGATCCTCAGCTAAAGGATGTGTGAATGAATTAAGGCTGTGTTTGTTCACTCCATTGCTTCTGTTTGTGCACATACTGTATAAACAAAATACAAGCTGAATTTTTCTACAGTGTGTTCTCATTATCCCCCACTAGGAAAGCCCCTGGTGCCATCCCACAGGAGCAGTTAAAGAGTCTAATGATCCGCCATAATACTGCTGTTAAATGGCATAGCTCACAATAAAACGCTGTAATTCCTCTTCTGTCTCTTATAATGGGTTGAATTAGTACCAGTGTGCTGCTGGAAGGAGTGTTTGTTACCCAGAGAGAGAGAGAGTGACTGAAAGATCAAGATCAGGAGAGCTGGAGGAAGAGAGAGAGGACGCATTGGAAGAAAGAGGAGGCATTATTTGCCTTAGACAGGATGATGTTAATGAAAGAGGAATATGTCCAGGCCATGGTGCCATTAAAGGGGTCAACCTCAGATGGCCTGAATACTACATGTCCCATTATCTGGCATGGATAATGAGCGAGCATCAGGGGGAGTCACACGCGAAGACAACCACATTAATATTTCAAAAGGATGTAGCTTTTTTTAAAGGTCAAAACCTTAATTGTGACTTTTAAATTAAAATTCATCTGATTTTCCTCAGTAATCAAAAAGCATGGCAGTAAACAGAAGTGCAGTATGCTTTTCCCCTGTTAGACAGCAGATGTGTTAAATATGTAACTTGTATCAAAGTTTTCAAATGGCAATTTTACCTGGTTTTAAAAAAGGTTTTATAGGTTGTTTCTTAATTATTATTTATTGTATAATCAGAAGAGGTGTCTGGAGTCCATTAAGATCTTACAGTAGTGCACTTCCCATAACTGTCATCCGCACAGTCAAAAGAATGAGACGTAATTGTGTTTAATTACTACAAAGCCATCCCATTGGTGATAGATATAGTGGTAGCTTATCAATGAGATAGGGCCCATGTTCACCTGTCTGAATCGATCTGAAAGGCCAGACAGGGTCAAACTGATCTACTATTGAGGCCAGAGTTGCATCAAACACACACCCAATGATTTATAATAATGCTCTTGGAAGTGCAGCTGTTTGTCACATGGCTTTAAACAATGATCAGCAATCTCCAAATGGATGAAAACGGCACAGATGCATGCAAATTATGGTCCTCTAAGTTTACTCCCTGGTTGCTGATGATCCTAATGCTGTTGTTTAGTCAGTAACTGTAAGAGTAAAAAATAGGCACGTGTCCATTTAAAATTATATTAAAATCTCTTATTTTCACCATTAAATGCTTTTCAGTAGTGAGATTTTTATGTGATGATCATTGAAGGACTTTGTCCCGACTGTAGAGGCTCTGCCAAAGTTGATGCTGTTTAACATTTCTAAAGAAAAGTGAACTTGATCTACATTGCAGTTACTTAATACAGACCCTGTCAGGAGTAATTATGGCCTTTGATAACAGAAGTCATCTTTACACCCAGATTTTCGCTCCCCTGTTGTTATTTTGGTCGATCTCTGCATCCACTGTCTTTTGACGAAGTAGAATTATGATGCCATTTTGAGCTGTGGATGCTGAAATTCAGCTCTATATCTATCTATCATCTTGTCTGTGCTGCAGGATGTGGTGGTTGTAGGAGAGGAAAACTTCACCACGCCGTGCTATATCCAGATGGATGAGGAGGCTTGCCACATCCTGACGGAGACATTGGGCACCTACTGCCTCGTGGGTCAATCTCTCAGCGCTGCCACCATTAAACGCCTCAAACTAGCCATCTTTGGCCCCGTCACCTGCCCCGCCATGGAGTATCACATCAGAGTTTACTGTCTGGACGACACTCAGGATGCACTCAAGGTATAAGCACAGCTGCACAAGCATGTGCTTTTTCTTTATTTATCTCTTGTCATCTGCTGAAGGTCAAATCGGCAGTATTAAATTGTTTTTGAGCAGTAATGAAATGTTAGTTTTTTTCATTTCGACTGAGCTGTTTGTGAAAGAACAGCCAGCAGATGAGAAAGCTTTGTGTGTTTGTGTCACAATATAGGGAGATGGTGGCTTGTATTTGAAAAACGGTGCCGCTTCTTGAAAGGTGTAGCCTCTGCATCGACGCAATAAGCCACATTATCCGTCTACTCTGCTGTCGTCTCATAACATCAATTCTGTTTAATACTTGGATGCACCTATGTGGAAGAAAGATAAGGAGAAATTACTGCACCAAGGGTGTATTGAACACAGTTATTAAATTTGGGGGTGGGTAATGAGAGCTGATAGTTATCTTACTGCAAGAACATTGAGAAAGGTTGCTTTTGGTTTTGCTTTTTTTAGACAAACATGGATAAACTGTCCTTGAAAAAAGGATGCACTATAAGTTGGGTAGGTCATTGTTGGTCCCGTTTAAAATAAAGCGCATGTTTACATTTCCAGGAAGTTCTGCAGATGGAGAAGCAAATGGGTGGAAAACTTCTGGATGAACCAAAGACTCTAAACTTTAAGGACAGCACTCACAACCTGAGACTTTCCATCCATGATGTTACCCAGCCATTGTGGAAGAGCAAACTTCTAGCAAAGTATCAGGTAAAAGAGCTGATCTAATTTCCAATCTATTCTAGATCTTGATGCTGTACAACCAAATTACTAAATCTGGTTTGTCTTTACAAACAAAATGTTATTAGCATTAACCAGTTTGTTAGCTCTCTTTCCATAAGCGGTCATTAATTATTTATGTACTTGGGGCAGTACTGTACTTTCTATTACTAACAAAAAAGTCACCTAGTTTTGTTTCTCAAGCTTATTCATCCTTTATCAGATCAAGAAATTGTAAACTTCTTAGGATATTTAATATACCTTTGTCCATCACAGAGTTTGAAGGTAGAAGAGGATAAGAAAAGTAGATTCTCTTTTCTCTATGCCTCTCTGCTTCCCATGACAACAGCTTCTATAGTTTCCAGTGTAAACTGAAACATGTTGGTTTCAGTCAGGCTGGAAATCTTATATTAAATATGTTTTTAGCACAAACGCAGCAGTGTTGAGATCAATCCCAGTAACTCCTCTGTCTCTTTTCCAGGAGCTCTCCTTTCAGCAAGTCTGGACGGGCTCTCAGAGAAACCTCCACTGCTGTTTCACTTTGGAGCGCTTCTCTCTTAGCACGGTGGACCTGAGCTGTAAGATATGTGTGCGACAAGTTGAAGGAGAGGGACAAATCTTTCAGTTGGATACGACACTCTCAGAGGTATCATTTTAAATCTACAATTACAATATTCTAAACATTAATGTGACAGTCAAAAGTTATTCACCAGAAGACTTGGCAGAATAATGTGCCATGTGATGGAATGACAAGTTGTCTTCATTTGTGATAAACTGTGATCTTATCATGGAAAGCCCCTCTGCTTATCTCTTATTTCATGCATTTCTGATATAATAATATATCCATCCATTTTCTGACATGCTTAATCCCAAGTGGGGTTGCAAGGGGTGCTGGTGCTGAACTCAAGCTGTCCATCGCAGGGCCACATAGAGACAAACAGGACAAAAGACCATTCACGCACACACTCATACCTAAGGCAGGAGAATTTAGAGAAGCAAATTAACCAACAGTCATGTTTTTGGACTGTGGGAGGAAGTCAGAGTATCTAGAGAAAACCCACGCATGCTCAGTGACAACATGCAAACTCCACGTAGAAAGAAAGGAATCGAACCAGCGACCTTCTTGATGCAGGGCAGCAATGCTACCCACTGCTCCACTAAGCAGAATTTTATTTTTCTCTAATTTTAGCAATTAATCCAGCAACCAATAAACGGGAAAGATTTTGTAACTGATTTGGACTACCATCCTCATGATATAAGCATGGTGGTGGTGGCATCATGCCGTGGGGTTTTGATCTTTAGCATTGGTTAAAAAGATGGCTAAGCTTGATTGGAAAAATTAATGGAACCAAAAAACGGAGCACTCCTGTACAAAACCTATGGAATTACTTCAGACTGGGGCTTAGGTTTATTTTCCTACAGCCAAAGAGACAGTGCCATGGTTTAGATCAAAACATATATATGTGAAACAACCACCTAATCAAAGCCCTGACCTAAATGAAACTTAAAATGTTTGCCATAGCTAAGGAATTTTGTTCTTAATTGTTTTCCATCCAATTTGACAGATTGTCATTGAGCTTTTAAAGGAAAAGTCCGGTCAGCAAGGAATGTTTGATGGATCATTTTCTATACCTAAAAATAATATGTTCACAGTGATTTAATGAATTTAGCATTAAAGAGTAAAAAATTTAAAATTATAATTTTCGTTGCGATCACTGAGACCGGAACAGGCCATTTTTGCCCAAATATCGTAACACCTCACTCCAGAAATCTTCCGGCAGTGACGTCAGGGTGCGGTAAACCAAGTGCCATTCTCTCCACTTTACAAGCAAAATCAATAAGAACTGCTAGACACCCCTGCAATCAACAATTATTTAAGATTTCGAGAGAACTTCAACCTTGAAATTCACGAGAGCTATAGTTAAACTGACAATGCCCACGTGCATGGCAGTTTGATGCTGTAATACACGGCTTAAAGGGGTAAAAAAATTTGTTATTTCACCTTTCCAATTCATGATCCATCGCCGACGGTGATTGCCAACTTGAGGAGGGAGGATTTTCCATCAAACTTCTTGCTACAGGAAAAAACACATCATATGTAGACAACATTTTGAAGAAGAATGTTTGCAAGATGACTTGGATAATAGCGCATTGTGACAAAAACCAGATACAGCACTGCGACTTGATCAACAGCCGATACCGCACCGTGACGTCACAACATGGATGTCTCAATTTAAATGAAATTACTCTTAATTAAAAACACTTATCATTTATGGAACAATATGTAATAATTTCTTATTTAAGGTATTTTCAGAAGTTTTTTTTCTGAATATGACCAAACTTTTCCCTAAATAAAAAAGAATAAGGGAAAATGTTTAGATGTAAAAGAGCTGATACTGAGACATACCCCCATAGATTTGAAGATGGCATTCAGATGAAAGGAAATAGTACAAAACTCATACTGAGGGAGGGCTGGAAATAAATTTAGGCCATTTATGTTTACTCACCAGATATGTGAGAAAAAAGCATTTCTTAACTCTTTTTTTTCCTTCTATGTTTGCAGGACTCCCAGAGCATTGACACATCCCTGCTGGACCCCGCCAGCAACATCACGACATTGGTCGGGCCAAACGCTTTCCGCATCCCTCTTTCCATTCGACAGAAGCTGTGCGGTAGCCTAGATGCGCCGCAGACCAGAGGCAATGACTGGAGGATGCTGGCCCACAAACTCAACCTTGACAGGTGCTAAGAGGAGTGAGATGTTGGATCACATTAAAGATGCACTCTAACAGGCTGTTGTCTGGTTTTGCAGGATAAATCATGTCAACAACCAAAAATACATGAAAAGATCCTCATGTTCATCTTTATCTGCCATATTATCCATGTTAGTAGAAGCAGAGGCCTACAATGCGTGGAGACAAATTATAGATAACTAATCTATTTTTAATTTGATTGTGATTGTTCTGCTGGGATGTGACTCATTGTGATAAACATCAGCTGAATTGAGATTAATTGACTTGGAGGGAACTCAGACAAAGACAGAGAGAGACGAAGATGGAGAGAGACACTCTTCTGTGCAACACGTCACCCATGCGTCTTTGATAGTCGTGTGTGTTTGTGTGTGTGTGTGTAATGGAGGTACAGTGTGAATCCATTTATAAGATCCCAGCTCAGCAGGGCAGCCTTATCACAAGCAGCAGCTGCAGATTGACGAGACCTCTTACTGAGTGCAGCGTGAAGGCAGGAGAATGCTAGGGAGAGACTTCAACCAACCCCTCACTCACAGCTTACATCAGTGATGCATCTTGGAAGTCATTTTTTTTCTGTTTATTTGTTTGTTTTATATACACTTTTTGTGTCTGATTAAAAATAGAGACATTTTAAAGTTTTACAAATTGGGAAAACAGAGAATCTAAAAAAAAAATGTTTACTTCTTTATGGATTTCTTCTTATCATCATCATCTATTTTTCATGATATTTCATTTTTCAGAGCAAAAGCTTTCCTAACCAACCTGGCTCGTTGTTTTTTTTGTTTTTTTTTTTGTTTAATCTTAGCAACAATGTCCACCTCTACTATACTTTAAGACCAGTATCATCAATAATCTGTATAGAACCTGTTTGACAACATGAAGAAGAATGCTCCTCATGCCCTGTGCTAAAGAAATATATAAAAGGAGAGAAACGGGTCATTTTCAGCTTGGTAATGGTTAGAAAATATTATTTATTTATTTATTTTGGGGTGAGGAGATAAAAAAAAAATTACCATTCAGTTTTATCGATTCTGTGGACTGACAGGACAAAAGTTAAATTTTTTGGCATGACTTCCTCGTAATACATCAACTGTAAAACTAACACAGCCCTCCAGAAAACTAAAACCATACTGACAGTAAAAATACAGCGATGGCATCAAGATCTTGGGTTATTTATCAACTTCAACAAGTATGATTGCTAAATTTACGGAACCAGTTCTATTCCAAACCAAAAAAAAAATTTATTTTATTTTTTCTTTAGGTATTTGTCTGATATTAAAATGAATGATCTTGAATAATTTAATGTGACAGATATGAAATATATGGAAGTAAATATGTGCCATCAGAATTTGAATAAAAAATACCTCTGAAATTTGAATGTTGTATATTAGTGCTTACTTTTTCAGTATTAAAATAAATTCACAATATATTTTTAACCTAAAAAAAATTCAATGTCATTATTTGTACATTAAAAAAAAATTCAGTGTAATTTTTTTTACATGGTTGCAATTTTCAGTTATTAAAAAAATTCACATTCCTATTTCAAAGTGATCAAATTTTCAATATACATATTTTTCACTGTTTAGATTTTCAGTGTAAAAAAATTCAGCATATAAAAAATTCAACTTTTCAAAATTCAAATGCAATATTTTCGTTGTCCTCCAATTCAACTTGCTCAAATTCACTGTCTCAAATTCAGCGTCTAAAAATTCGCTGTAAAAATGGCCAAGGTTACTTCAGGTCACAGACATTAGCAATGGATGTCCGATTCCAACATCCACCTAATCACGTGACACAACCGTGATATTGAAGAAGTACCAGTATCACCCAGGCTGGCGACCATGGAGGCGAACTCAAACCCAACGGTGAGTTTAATGCTTTCATATTTCTGTAGTATATTTTATTTTGCACATGAAGTTTGATACATTATCTTAAAGCCTGATTTAAAACACTGGTTTGGGCCGTTGTTAATCTTACACCGTGTAGTGCCGGCATATTACTTCTCGCTACCTCCGAGCTAACAATACAGTAGCTGATCAGATCTGGGTCTGAACTGTTCACAGCCCCTCTTTGAAGCACACAAGGCAGCCATATTAGCTTACTACATTAGCGGTAGCATCTCCTGAAATGGTATTTCTTTTTGAAATAAAACGGGGGGGGGGGGGGGTAGCTCGGAGGTAGCGAGAAGTAATATGCCGGCACTATACGGTGTAAGATTAACAACGGCCCAAACCAGTGTTTTAAATCAGGCTTTAAGATAATGTATCAAACTTCATGTGCAAAATAAAATATACTACAGAAATATGAAAGCATTAAACTCACCGTTGGGTTTGAGTTTGCCTCCATGGTCGCCAGCCTGGGTGATACTGGTACTTCTTCAATATCACGGTTGTGTCACGTGATTAGGTGGATGTTGGAATCGGACATCCATTGCTAATGTCTGTGACCTGAAGTAACCTTGGCCATTTTTACAGCGAATTTTTAGACGCTGAATTTGAGACAGTGAATTTGAGCAAGTTGAATTGGAGGACAACGAAAATATTGCATTTGAATTTTGAAAAGTTGAATTTTTTATATGCTGAATTTTTTAACACTGAAATTTTAAACTGTGAAAAATATGTATATTGAAAATTTGATCACTTTGAAACAGGAATGTGAATTTTTTTAATAACTGAAAATTGCAACCATGTAAAAAAAAATTACACTGAATTTTTTTTTAATGTACAAATAATGACATTGAATTTTTTTTAGGTTAAAAATATATTCTGAATTTATTTTTATACTGAAAAAGTAAGCACTAATATACAACATTCAAACTTCAGAGGTATTTTTTATTCAAATTCTGATGGCACATATTTACTTCCATAGAAATAGGTCAAAGTGAGTAAACTATTGCAGTTTGTTCAGACTGCTTTAAATTCTGTCTGAGTGGTTTATGATGTCTCTTCTTCACTCCTTAGATTCTAAACAGAACCATTGAAGGCCTCTCAGGCTTACCTATGAGCGCCTGGACTTTAGGATTTTTCCTGCAATATCTCCAAAATAATTGAGCTTTCCTTCTATTGATGGAGGCTTAGAGATGAGAACCATGAGCACATTAAGCTCTTATGGGCAGCGGTCGGACCTGTGAATGGGATTTTCCTGTGGATTATCCGCTCTTCCCTCTGAGGCAAAGCCGTTGTTGTATAAGGGAAGTTAGGAAAGCAGTTCTTTCAAAATGGTTACAAGATATTTGACCAAAAGAGTGACCGTAGAAATCAAGTGTTGTGAATATTTCAAACGTTTTCTGGTCTTTATTTCTATTTGGGTTTAAATTTGCAGATATCAATGTTTTTGGGTTGTTGTTTTTTTAGAAACACTATTGGATGTTTTGTGCTATGTAAGTTTGAGCTCTGATTCATTCTGGAAGTCATTTTGATTCAATTTCTTAAAGATTTTACAATGTTTACCAGCAGTATAGATAAATAAGTAAAATGAAATCCATGGGTTCCGCCTACTAATCTCACCTTTATTTATATGACCAGAAATACAGGAGGAGAGTAACAGTGAAGAAAAATGATTTCAGCCGCTGATTAATTCAAACGTGAAAGTTCACAGAGCATCGTCAATGTCGACTGGTTCCCTCATTAAAGGTGTAAAAACAAAGGGGGCGGGGGAATACATTGTTTTATGGATTTTATTGAGGTTTTTGTTGCCATATTAATATTTTCCATTTTTTTAAGTTTGTTATGTGTCTGGCATGTTTAATTAGTAAATTAGGAGTTTCCGGTGTACAGTTTAAATTTCAGCTGATGCAGGTATGATCTTTAAAGCACTACCTACACCTAAATAAACTTTTTTCTGATAAACTGAAACTAAATAAATCTAAATCTTATAGTGCTCTCTATGTGAAAAAAGGCATTGCTTTGACAATTTCTTTGCACTTTTGTTTAAATCCTGCTTTTTTGTCTAAAACTGTCTGTTTGGCTCCCTCCTCGGGTTAAAACGGGGTTACTACACCTTTTTTTGTCTTTTGGCATAGCTGGGGATGTGACAGCAATTTGATGACTCAAAAAAAAAAAAAATAAAAGAAAAAGAATTATTATAAAAAAAATCATAAAAGATAAAAAAATTTATATGAAAAATACATTTGAAAAAATTAAATCAAGTAAAACTGTAAAGTTAATCTAAAGTTTCACTGCTTGACATATATTTTTTTATTTCCATTTGCAAAATTTCATCTTTGTTTGCAACAATAATTGAACTTTATTCATTTTATACGAGCATTTGAGTATGTTACTAAAAAAAAATTCTGCAAATAAACAATAAACATGCATTTAGAAATTATTATAAATCAAAAAATTTTACAAGATAATTCTCTTATGGGTAACATATTTTTCAAACTTCTTGATAATTTGATGAAATTCTCATTCATTTAGATTCACCTTTTAGCAATTTTTCTAACCCATTTCTCCCTGTCACTTTGCAATATTTCATTTAGGTATCTGAACTACTTTGCCACCAAATCCAGTCCTACTGGAGTGATCTTGGATTTATGGGAGGCACAGCATTTTCCTGACGGCAACCTCAGCCGCCTTGCCCAGGTCCTGGAGGAGATGGGACGTCACGACAGCCTGGTTCCTTCTGCAACCGACCACTGACATCTGCTTACGCCCGAAGAGGAAGAAGATAAAAAGAGAAATAAGGAAAAGAGGAATAAAGCATGACTTTTATTTGGAATCTAAGAGGCAAATCCTTGTTTGCTCTCTTAAGGTGCACGCTGAAAATAGTGGGAGCATACAAACAGCCAGGTCTGCTCAGCTATGACCCAGTTAAACATTGGCAACAAAAGGGTGTAGAAACCTGGAGAGTAAACATGAACCCTTGCCAGTCACTTTTCTGGCTGATTCTTCCTTTCTCTGGTGCAACAGTTTGATATTCTTGGCTCTTGTTTCCTTGGAAACAGCTGTCCGGTTGTTTGGATAGGTTGGCTGCAGATTGTCTTACAATGTATGAGAAACAGTCGACAAAGAGGTCAGCGGATCAAAGGAAAGGCGGGTTGTAGAGAGAGCATCACTCAGCTATCAAAGTCAATTTTCTGCTATTGTTGATGACTCAGTATTTAACAATATATCTATTTATGCTTGTTTTTTATTTTCTTTTGGGCTGTTATTCAGTATTTTATAGAACCTTTTATTTTTAGTTGCATTTTCATTTCTTTGACTGTGTCACATCGCCACCTGGTGGACTTCCATGGAAGTAAGAGTCAGAAAAAACTACAGTAAAGGAAAACCATTGTCTTTAATACTCTGTTTAATAATTATCTATATTATTTAGTGTTATGTAATATTATGGTGTCTTGGGTGCATCTTTTTTAACAACTTTTTGTTCGTTTTATACGTTTTTATTCATTTTTGAATCCCCTCCCGTCTTTAACTTGTTTATTTTAGAAATTAGATACGCTATTGAAGTATACAAAATATCCCATGCAGAATGAATAAATACAAATACATTTATGATTAACTGTAATCATTTCCACAACATGATCCTGTGATCAGACAGGTTTATTTTTGTAGGATCAGTGCAGTGGGAAACAGCTGCTTTCTACCAAAAAATGGAGACAAGATGTGAGGGTCTATTTAATCAGTTTAATCTTGTTTTATTTTAGTGTTTGCAGTTAAGTCACATTCTCCAGCGCTTTGAGAAAAACGCTGAGATTTTAACTCAAGAAAGTTTGTACATTATATAACAGAAGCCATCAGTGTCATGATGATGCTGATCATGTGTATAATACTCATTAATAGCTATAAATGCGACATTCCTTTAACGAAGCAGCACTGTTCAAGTGTTCTTTATGGTTTTATTGTATTCCTCAATGGTATTTGTCTGAGTTTTTGTAAAGCTGTCTATGCAAACTCTGCATCCTATTGGAACAATCTTTTCATTTATCAGTGTGCTAGCCTTTATCTGATCGTCTTTCAGCTTCATGACTAATGTTGTGCATAGCGAGAATGTAGCCTGTCCGTTTATGGCGCTCATGATGTTCCTCGCTTGCGTTTCATCTGTTGAGTTACTGTACAAAGTGTAAGAAAGAATTTTTAAGACTGATAATAAATTATATTTATATGCAACAATATAAATGAAGCATTCCTGTTTGAATTTCTGAAACTGCAGAGCACTGTTTCAGAGGGGATTGTTATCCTGTGGGCACAAATTTTGGCCAAACAGTTTTGTACTTGTAAACCGAGCTTTGTAACAATATGAAATAAAATGCCTGAGAAACTCAGGTTTGTGTAACTGTAGAAAAGGTTTGTATTCTTGATCCAGCTTTATATAGTTTAGCATATGATTACAGAAGAAGCTGAAATTTATTTGAAAATTTCCGCTTTATTATATTTATTCATCATTGCGTCTCAAACTGAGTGGACAGTGTCCCTTCCTGAGAGGCTAAAAAACGGAAAAATACTTATCTCTTCTAAAAGACTACTGGGGTTAGCTCAGATGTTAAAGAGTAGTTTTGTCAGTCATTGACCAGTTCTAATTGTTAACAAGATGGTTTAGGTAAAGAAGTTAGGCCAAAATACTGATATATAAAGGTCAGTTAAGATACAAAGTAGAGATTCTATATGTCAGTTATCTTTCCTGACACAGCTTCAGGACATGAAGGGCACATGAGATAAAAAAAAAATATATAAATATATACATATTTTCAAACTTGCTAGAGGCAGATAATTAACATCTAAAGGGCAGCTGAGATGTGCCACAAACTGTTCTGTTCTGATTGATCACTTTAGTTTATTACCACCTTAGCTGATGGATAAAAACGAAGATGAAAAAGAATCTCTCTTCTAATATGACAGTTATTGTTGATACTATGGTTAGGTCCTGAGATTGTCTAACTGGAGCAACATCTAGAAGGCTGCCAAGTTCAAGGAAAAAACGAAAGTTACTACCGTAACTACGGTTCTATGAATCCCGGATGACCGCCAGAGGCGGTGCTTCAAGCACTGAATGATCATTCTTGCGCATGCGCAGGTCGAGTATTAATGACAACAAAGTCAGCTGTGACCTGCCGGGGACCCACGTGACTCTATATAGTCACGTGGCACCCGGCAATCAATCCCTCAATCTTCTCGCGAAAGCAGAGATTCCGAGGGACCAAGCACTCTGGCGGTCATCCGGGATTCATAGAACCGTAGTTACGGTAGTAACTTTCGTTCTATTTCATCCCTACTGACCGGCAGAGGCGGTGCTTCAAGCACTGGATGACTCATATCAACAAGGTCACGAGGAATCAGCAACATTCAAGGAACAACGACTACACCACCCACCTAATGTGATGTAGAGGCATGCTGCTCGAGGATTCCCTGAAGCGGATGGGGCGCAGCCACATTCACCCTGTAGAACCGAGTAAAGGTACTAGGTGACTTCCAGGAGGCCGCACGACATATAACATCCAATGGCACCCCAGTCATAGCAGCAAACGATGTCGACATGCCCCTTGTAGAGTGGCATTTCACTCCCGCCGGCAGTGGCCGGTCCTGCAAGGCATAAGCCTTGGAGATCAAATCCACAACCCAGTGTGCAAGTCGCTGCTTAGAAAGTGCCTGACCTTTCCGTGAGCCAGCGTAGCAAACAAAAAGGCTATTTGTCTTTCGGAAGGATGCCGTGGCATTGATGTATGTCTCAAGGGCACGGACAGGACACAGTGGTTCAGAGGGACTTCCGGAGTCAAACCGGGCAAGATGGAGAGGCTGGGTGCTGCCTGCTGGCAGTGATACCTTAGGAATAAATGCTACATCAGCCCACAGTGTAACGCCTGAGCCATCAGGATTCCACCGGCAGCAGGGTTCGGTATCGAGAGAGCCTGTAACTCCCCTACACGTTTTGCGGAAACCATAGCTAAAAGGAACGCAGTCTTCAGTGAGAGCCATTTGAGGTCCGCCGACGCCAGGGGCTCAAATGGGAGGGACCGAAGAGCCTCAAGCACAAGAGAAAGGTCCCACGCCGGTGCCACAGGGCGGTTGGGTGGGTGCAAACGCCGAGCACCTCTTAAAAACAGTACAACATCCTTGTCTCGGCCCACAGAACAACCATTCAGCCCAACATGCCAACAGGAAATGGCAGCCACATACACCTTTAAGGTAGATGGGGACCGTCCTTGATCCAGCAATGCCTGCAGGAAGGTCAGTATGTCAGAAACTGAGCACTGCACCGGGTCCTGCCCTCTATCACGGCACCAGGTCGCAAAGACCGTCCACTTGTTAGCATAGACAGCTCGCGTGGACGGCGCCCATGCATTAGCCATTGTATGCCCTATGGACCCAGTGTATCTTGAGAAGGTGGACCCCGGCCTTGCAGGGGCCAAATCCAGAGCTGGAGCCGGTCCGGTTCGGGGTGCAAGATCTGACCCCCCATCTGGGAAAGAAGGTCTCTCCTGGAGGGGAGACGCATTGGCGAGCCGGAGCTGAGCTCGCACAGTAGAGGAAACCAAGTCCTCGCTGGCCAGTAGGGGGCCACCAGCAGGACCCTGTGCCCCTCCTGACGTACCCTGAGGAGAGTCTGAAAAAGTAGACTGAATGGCGGAAAGGCATAAAGGAGGGTCCTGGGCCAGTCGTGTGCCAGAGCATCGTGGCCCAGAGGGCTGCTGTTGTCCAACGAGAACCAAAGGGGACAGTGAAATGCGTCCCTTGAGGCAAAGAGGTCCACGTCCGCCCTGCCAAAGACCTTCCAGATGCACTCCACCACCTCTTGGTGAAGCTTCCACTCCCCTGGAAGCGGCTTCTGACGGGATAGAAAATCTGCTGGCACGTTCTCCGGCCCTGGGATGTAGGCTGCTCTGAGGCTGGCTATGCGTGGAGCTGCCCAGGTCAGAAGCCGTTGAGTCAAGCACAACAGTTTCCTTGACCTCGTGCCCCCCTGGTGGTTGATGTGAAAGACCACTGTGGTGTTGTCTGACCTCACCAGCACGTGCTTCCCCCGCAAGCCTGGAAGAAAGCTCTGAAGAGCCAGAAGCACAGCCTGTAACTCCAGGACATTGATGTGTTCCCTGCCCTGCCGCTGGGACCATGTCCCCTGTGCCATTTGACCCCGCCAGGTTGCACCCCAGCCCGTGGAGGATGCATCTGTAAACACAACTTCCCGACGACACGGGAGGGAACCGAGCGGGACCCCTGTGGTCATAAACAACCTCACCCTCCATTGGGACAGAGACTGAAGACACTGAGGCCCCACCCGAAGTCTTCGGAGACGATGAGTGTTCCGTGTGGGATCCAGATTCAAGCTGTTCAACCACATCTGGAGGGGCAGCAATGACAGCAGCCCCAAGGGCACTACGGCGGACGCAGCTGTAAGCATGCCCAAGAGTCGAAGATACCGCACAAGAGGCAGCGCCATGCCGCGCCTGAATTCCGGGAGCACGCTCAATATACTGTCCACCTGCTGGGGTGACGGGCAAGCAGTCATTGAGATGGAATCCATGGCAATGCCCAGGAAGACAGTCTCCTGTGAGGGGGTCAGACTGCTTTTCTCCATGTTCACCTGCAAGCCCAAGCATCCCACATGATGGAGCACTAACCGAGTATCTCGAACCGCCTGGTCCCACGTCGCGGCACAAATGAGCCAGTCGTCCAGATATGGGAGGATCCTCAATCCCTGTGCCTGCAGAGGAGAGAGGGCCGCTGCAACACATCGGGTGAACACCCTGGGGGACAGTGAAAGTCCGAACGGGAGGACCCTGAACTGGAAATGCCTCCCTTGAAAAGCAAAACGAAGAAACCGCCAATGGGGCGGAGCGATCGGAACGTGAAAATAAGCATCCCTGAGATCTATGGAAGTGAACCAATCGCCCGGGGAAATCGCCTGCAACACTTCCTTGGTGGTCAGCATATGAAAGGGCATGGCCTTCAAGTACACATTCAGGCCTCTGAGGTCCAAGACTGGACGCAGGCCCCCGGTCTTCTTCGGAACCAGAAAATACGTGGAATAAAAGCCCCCTGGATCCAGCAGGGGGTCCACAGGCACTATAGCACCCTTGGCCAGCAAGGTGCAGATTTCTTGGTTCAGTGCCTGTGCCTTCACCGGGTCGTGGATCACAGTCATCCTGACCCGGCCAGGGATAGGTGGCCGGCGGCGGAATTGAAGACGGTACCCCCGGGACAGGGTGGACAACACCCACAAGTCCGGGGTGTGGGCAGCCCAGAAGCTGAGCTGTCCCGGGGAAAAATAACCGACCGCCGGCCCTAAGGCATCATCTGCGGGTCCCCCGGCCCTTCGAAGGCCCGGGAGGACGCCGGCCAGACTGCGCGGCTCGAAAGGGATGAAAGGACCTCGTCCCAGCCTGGTCTCGAGCTCTGTTCCTCCGATCTAGAGCAGGTCCCCGGACCGATCTCTGACCTGGTAACAGACCCTGGGGCTCAGTGGGAGAAGGAGAAGGCACTAAGGACCTCCGTGAAGGACCCGCAGCTGCCCAGGTGCTTACTGGCTGGCGATCACGTCTGTGAAGCCCTGCCAGCTGTTGCCTCGTTCTAGAGGCCTGAGCCGTACGGTCCAAGGCGTCCAGTGCCGCTGAACCAAAAAGCTCCCCCGGGACCACAGGCAGGGCCCGGAGGGTCCTCCTACAAGGCTCAGTTAGTGGTGACTGCGCCAACCAGACCTGGCGGCGAGCATGAACCAGTGTGGAGAGTGTGCGTCCAAGTTCCCTCGTCATAAGAGCAAAGGCCTGCAGAGATGCATCAACCAGGCCTTGCGTGGCATGATCCAGCGGAACAGATTCCAAGGAGGAAGACAGGGCCAGCATAAGATGGGAGAGAGAGTTCCCAATCCGGCCCATGCGGGCCCCAGAGTCATAGGCCTTACAGAGAAGGTCGTCGGTAATACGGCACTGAGGACGCGGACAACGGGGATTGGGCCGCAAGGCCTCATCAGGCGGGATTATAAGAGAGGCAATGCCCGGTTCCACCGCTGGCATCTGCCCCAAGCCAACCTTGGGTGCCTCCTGCATAGCTGCCAGGACCCTGCCATCCGTCGTCAGACGTGAAAACGCCTTGGTGTCTGACCAGCAAGCATGCAGTTCCCGCACATACTCCGCCGAGGGAGGAACCACAAAGGCAGTCTCTGACCTACTGCGCCTAAAGAAGGCGCTGGAAGCCGCAGGCTGGGCCTGAGGAACACTAATCTGTAAACGGGCAAGAGCCGTTCGAATAGCGGATGTCACAGACTCCCCCGTATCCTCCTGGGAGGCAATGGAGTCCGACCCAGAGGCCCCGGAGCCCAGCTCCGGAAGGTCCTCACAGAATGGGTGCCAGAGGCCGCCACAGAAACAGCATCGTCGTCATTGACTGACGTTTCATCCTGCTCGGTAGGGAGAGCCGTGCCGCGATCACCAGCAGTCTGAAAGGACTGGAGGAGGGCTTTCATTTGGGCCAGCTCAGTAGTGAGATGATCCACTCTGGTGGACAACCTCCCTGCATCGGTCCGTCTAGCACGCTTCGTCGGTACCGAAGGTGCAGCCACAGTAGATCGTTTGCACACCGCTTTCTCCATCGGCAAACGAGCACGCGGCGAAGCGCTCGCCCAGTCGGTAGGCTGCTCCAGTGCAGCCAACCGATTCAGTCTGACCGACCGGGGCATGACGCGACAGTTGGGGCAAGCGTCATCTGACAGCGCCTCCCGGAGATGTTCCACACCGAGGCAGGAGGGACACAAGTCATGCCCGTCATCTGGCTGAAGTGGAGCCAGACAGGTCGAGCAACATAAATTATCCAGCATCATACTGCTGAAAGGCGTGATCAGCCTGCTACCAAGGACAAGTCAACACGAGCAGGAAACGCTACTGGCGACTCGTTGTAGGAAAACCCCCGCAGAGATTCCAAACTCAGCGTGAGCAGAAACGCCACTAGCAAATCGATTATTAACTAAAGATGAACTCAGCACGAGCAGAGACGCCACTGGTGAGTTTAGGCAAACAAACTATAGAAGAACCCAACGCGAGCAGAAACGCTACTGGTGGGCTTAGGCAAACAAACTGAAAACAACTCAGCGCGAGCAGAAACGCCACTGGTGAGTGTAGATAAACAAACTATAGAAGAACCCAACGCGGGCAGAAACGCTACTGGTGGGCTTAGGCAAACAAACTGAAAACAACTCAGCGCGAGCAGAAACGCCACTGGTGAATGTAGATAAACAAACTATAGAAGAACCCAACGCGAGCAGAAACGCTACTGGTGGGCTTAGGCAAACAAACTGAAAACAACTCAGCGCGAGCAGAAACGCTACCGTGAGTCAAAAGAGCCACAAAATTAACGTGGCAAATCAAAGCGAACAGTAAACTACTGCTGAGAAAAGAACAAAAACTTACCAGTCACCGCAGATCTGGTAAGGTGAAAGCAGCTTGTGCAGCCCCTGGAGGGCGAGACTTACCCGCAGCTCCGACCAAACCCGGTCACGGGGCTACCAGCAACAAGCAGCCAGGAAACTAGTGGTATACACAGAAGCAACCAGCTTCACACGACCACACTCCGGTACTCAACACACCTGCGCGCGAGAAGAACAAAAGGGATTGATTGCCGGGTGCCACGTGACTATATAGAGTCACGTGGGTCCCCGGCAGGTCACAGCTGACTTTGTTGTCATTAATACTCGACCTGCGCATGCGCAAGAATGATCATTCAGTGCTTGAAGCACCGCCTCTGGCGGTCAGTAGGGATGAAATAGAACTCATATTTCAAGCACAATCAGCATGATAAACTTAGCATATACCAAAAGAGGGACACCTACAATGAAAACATTTCTCTCCTGGTCAGTTTGAGTTGTGGGTACAGCATAATGAATTAGCAGTAAAGAGATTTAGCCAAAGCAGCATTATCTAGGGGCTAGGTTGAATTTTTTATTAACTAGTTAATTTTAGGCACACAGCTAAAGCTTAAAGCATATCTGAGATGCACAGTACAATGTGCGTTTAGGCAGCTGTATAATTTATTGACCGTTAAGCTTGTGGCACTGAGTGGAAAACTAGAAGAGAGTTTAGAAGCAACAAAAAAGTGTCTTGTGGTTGGTTAAGCATTTGTTCAGTCAGCTAAAATCTCAAGAGCAGTTGAGAAACAACTAAATGTTTCTTCTGATTGGCCAGCTAATTAGCATCATCTAAACAGCTGAAGGTTTAGATTTTTTAATCAGAAGGACATTTACATTGTTTTATAAGGTCATTTAGAGGGCATCTAATGCACAAAATAACAATTTCTACTGACCAAGCAGCTTTTGGCGAGAAGCTTACAATTAAAGGGGGATCTAGGAGCCTTAAGAAACAAAACTCTCTCTTGTGATTGGTTAGTTGATTTGGCAGAAACAACTCAGCATGAGGGGAAGAAATTGTGCTAAAAAAGAGATATCTCAAGGGCAGCAGAGAAGCTTCAAAAAAATGTCTCTTCTGATTGGCTACATCATTTGGCACTGACCAATAAGCTTCCGGCACAGAGATCAACATAAAAGAAGACATCCATGTCTCTATGACAAGCAATACACTTATTGACCAGTTTAATATTTATTTTCATATAATTGAAGAATTTATAAAAAATCTTTAAAAACATGAAAATAAAATAAATACATTTTGTTTGTCATTGATCAAAACTACTTTAAGGATTTAGATTGTGCTAAAGAGGAACATCTAGAAGCTGGCTAAGAATCAGCAAAACAAAGTATTTTCTGATTGGCTGGTTTATTGCGGTTAATAGACTTGAGGAATAGAGACCATTCTGAACCAGAGATGGGCATCTAAAAGGCATCTGAAATGCAACAGAAGACTCACCTGAGCTGATTGGTCGGTTTGATTTTTAAGTGCCATCATACTAAGGTTCAGAAAGTTTGTCATGAGTAATATCTAGAGTCTCACTGGCATTCAGCATTTTATATAATTTAATAATAATTTTATAAAGATTTAATAATAAAAAAAAAATCTGCTTTGGGTACAGAAATTATAATAAGAGGAACCTAATGAGCATTTAACATATATATATATATATAAAAAAAAAGAACTGCTGTTTGCTGATTGGCCAATTGGTCCATTCATAACATAATCAGCATAATGCAATGGGCAGAACTAGAGCATAGGTGAGATTCAACCAAACATCTCTCTTCTAAATGGCCATTTTTGATTCATCATTCACCAATCAGCTTCATCCTTTAAGATTGAACCAAAAGAGGCAGAGAGGGCATCTCACATGTAAAAGAACATGTCCTCCCTGATTGGTCAGTTTGGGTGGTTAGCATAGATTGCGCCAAAAAAGAACCATTTAGATGGCCAGAGAGATACAAGAAAAGAACTTAATTAGTCAATTTGATATGCCAGTCAAATTAGCTTGTGGCACAGATTGACATCCAAAGAGTAGCTCTCATTTACAAGTTGCTTTGTAACTCAAATTATATGTTGAAAAAGGCCACAAAATCAAACAAATAAATTTTCTACTTAAACATACAAATGGACATATAGTACAAATCTTTAATTTCAGAAGCCTTATTTTGCATTCGCATTTATTTATATTTGTAACCATTTTCCTCCCCATAGATAATGTTAAAAAATTGGGTTCAATTATGCTGACCATCAATTGGTTCAGATGGGTGGCTTTTAAGAACTCAGATAAACTTTGTAAAAATTGCAAAGGAGACAATGATCATGACTCGGTTCAGAAGCCTCACAAACTATTTGTTTAATTTTTGCAACAAAATAAACTTAAAAATACATTGTGAGGAAAACATTTACTAAATAGAAAATATATAAAAAATTGTGAAATCTTTCTCTGATGAGAATAATAATATTAATAATACTTCTTTGACAATCAGGTCTTTTGTCACGTTGAAGGAGAACTCTTCATGCAATGAGCCTCACAAAAATAATGAAAATAAAAATTACTCAAACACATAAAGGCAGTTGTAACAGCACAGAAGACTGCTCAGAATACTGCTGTATGGCTTCAGGAAGCAGCTTCCTCATTAGAGCCTGCTCAGAAGGTCGCTGTTCCCTCTCGCAGGGAAGCTCCCCACATAAACTGTCTTTAACCAGGCAAACAATCTGCTTTCACAGAAAACACAGACAAAACTCTTAGTTTGAGGACAAACTTTTGTTAAACTTCTTTTTTTTCTTCTTGACATTCTTCCTGGCTCCACGGCGGCCATTATTGACCCTTTTCCATCCCAGTGTCCTTCATCTGATCCTTCAGAGCCTCTTATTTTCCTTTTCTTCAAGGCCTGTGCCAGTGGCATTGACAAGTCTGTACTGAGAAGAGAGCATCTCTCTCTTTCTCTCTCTTGACTTTCTGTCACAGTTTGATGTCTTGGGACTCTAACATCTTCGCCAGGGTCTTCTTAACCCGGAGGGCTGTGAGGCGACAGGCAGGGTTATGAGCCCAGCACTCCGACATCAGTTTCCCCATCTGCCGTAGACACTGGAGACAAACACGTCCATTTTACATTAGAATCAATTCAATTCAATTATACTTTATTAATCCTGATGGGAAATTCAAGCAGAACATTTAGGTAAATTAAAAACAATACTCAACAGGCTATAAAGGAATTCAGCGCTCCTTATTAATTAGCATGTCTAAAAACCTACATATTAAATGTATGTTTATGCAACACTTTAATTTCTGAGTACACTGTTCAGCTAAAGAAAAAAAAATCTGTATTTAGAAATAAGTGGTGACCCAATTAGAAGCATCTATAACCACTATTATAACATTAATGCAACTGATGCATTCATTATTCATTAAAGCCAAGTGCAAAAGTCAAGGAATTTTATTTTATTAACTTTAAACTGAAGTCTGAAAATAAGACACAATTTTTAATTATTTCATTTAAGAGTGACAATTAATAAACAACATATAGAGGACCTCATCACTGCTCCAGTGATTTGCTAACGAGGGTCTTTGCTTCTTAATGCAGACCACCTCCCTCATGTCTTCATATGAAGGGTCAGTGGGAACAACATCAAAATAGGGAAGCTGATACTCTTCAACCACACCTGTAGGAAAATAAACAGCCATCTGTCATCATTTACTATAAAACATCTGAATGTATCGCAATGAAAGGTACATAAGTTGGTCAGACCTCCAGAGGTGCAACGCCGCGCCATCTCCCAAAGTATGAGGCCAAAACTGTACATATCAGCCGTGATGAAGGACTGAAAGGTGGTCCTGTTCAGCGTCTCGTCCAGAACTTCAGGTGGCATGTAGCGCTTGGTCCCAACTCGTAGGTTAGGTGGGATGTCTACCTCGTTAGTGTCACTGAAAGGCGCAATGAGAACACAAATATGCTTCAAGATTTGCCTCTTTTTCCTACACTAAACAGCATTAAAGAAAAAGTTCCAGGACTCCATAAAGACGTCTTCTACCTGTTAAACTTGACAGCAAGCCCCAGGTCGGCTATACAGCAGAAGCCGTTCTTTTTCACCAGGATGTTTTTGCTCTTTAGGTCTCGGTGTGCTATAGCAGGTTTCCCCTGTGTGCCGTAGATCTCAGTGTGCAAGTGGCAGAGGCCAGAGATGGAGGAATAGGCCAGTTTCAGCAGAGCGCCGACGTCTAAGGTATTGGACTTGAGGTAGTCGTACAGAGATCCGTTCTCATGGTAGTCTGTAATGAGGTAGAGCTGAGTCCAAGACCCGGTTCCTTTAATATCAGCTGCAATGAAACCTGCAGACAAGACAGGAGTGAGAGGAGAGATAAACAAAACATTGATTTAATATCAGAAGTAAAACCTCTGGCTGCTGATGTCCTACCCAGGATGTTGTCATGCCTCATCAGGAAGGTCTGATAAATTTCTGTCTCTCTAAACCAGCTCTCCTCCTCGGTTGTGAAGAAGACTTTGACAGCCACTCTCTCCCCTCTCCATTTGCCCATCCAGACTTCTCCGTATCGACCTTTTCCGATCTGTTTCACCATCTGAATCTGCTTGGCGATGGTTCGCTGAACCTTTTAACATAAGTGAAAAATGTTACTTTATTTTTCCAAGAAATATTCCTTCATCTTACAGTTTTTTTTGTTTTTCTGGGGGTGGGAGGGGGATTTAATGTAACAAACTAAAAGAAATTATTCCAAAAAGAACAATATTTTGATCTGTTAAAAATCTTGCCATCTATTAATGATCTCATGTGGCTGAAGAATGTGCCAGAAAAGGTCAACATAAATCTTTTGAATTAGCTTTCAACAAGGCAATTTCTAGCCCAGTTTGAGGTCATTTTGCAGCCACTGAAAGAATATCCTTTATAGGATTATCACATATTTAGCTTCATCGACCCTCTGATTGAGTCTGTCCCAACTGAAGGAGAGCATGCCCACAACGTGTCACTGCCTCTCATGCTTCACGTTGATGTGTGATGCCTATTTTACTAGTTTGCTCTGTTCCTTGCTTGGCTTGTGTCAAACTCCTAGCATGGGTTCTTATTACCATCTTTCAACAATGGCTCTCTTTTTTCAACTCCTACATGAAGGCCAGATTTTTTTATGCTCACAGCTGCTAATATTACTGTAGTACATGTTAAAAGGGATTATTTCCCCTAATTTGTGTACTTCTACAGATCCTTCAGAGTTACCATAGCCGTCTTGCCTGTTTTTGTGATTAATGCTCTCATTGCATGGTGTATCAAATGTAGTGGGCGAACATGTCATCTATGCTTTATTCAAAGACATCTCGAGATGTTTTTATTTTTTCATACCAGCAGAGGGAGTCCTGATCCAGACCCAGAGCCTGCACTGCGGGAGTACTCTATTAGATCCTTGAGAGTCTCCCCAGGAGGAATGTAAGTCTCATCCTGCTCCAGATCGATACTGTAGGGCGGTCGTGATGTCTGTCGCTTATATCTGCCACGGATAGAGGATGAAGATTTTGGATAAGTGTAAAAAGTTTGTATAAATGTGTTTATTCACACTGCTTGTGCAGGGGAGATGCTTTATACCTGAAGTAGCAAAAGATGAGAATGCCAAAGAAGAGGCTGCAAATGGTCAATGAAATGAACAGCACTTCGTACTGAATGTTGCTGTCCACATATTCTGAAAGAAAAAAAAACAAAGATGTTAATATTTTATTAAAAATATATTTCTGTCCTTTATTTAAAATAGTCTGAAGGAAGGTTGGTAAAATTCACTTTGATGAATGAGGGATGACACTCGCTCTTATCAAGTTGAGCATCATTCTAATTGTCTGTGACACCATCCGACTACTCCCCCTTCGACCACTCTCCCCCCACGCTTTCACAGCCTGTTATCGATCATATCCCGTTCCCGAATCCCACTGATCAGGTGTCACAGTGACATCGCTGCACAAACCCCAGAGGCCTGAAGCCACACTGGAGCTCTGGCCTTTCTGCCTCAGTGGTGTCAATCACAAATGCACAAACTGAAGATGCAGCAGAGGCTTAAAAAAAACTTCAAGTTTGCAAGCAAGCTGTAAAAAAATCTAGCTACTCTGAAATACATCTAAAAAAACAGAATATGGTGAGAAGCTCAATATTTTTGTCACATGTTCAAAGTACAGACTTTTTGTCTATTTTTTCATTTTGATTATCATGCCTATGAGATTAAGACCACACAAAAGTCACTGTTTCATAAAGTCACACAACATTACACAAGAAATAAATAAAAGCCACACCTCTGTAACTGCTATATATGTAAATAAATAGAGAAGTATGTTCTTTTCTTCTACTTTTCTTCTAAAAACACAGTTTTGCTCTATTACAAAAAGTCTCAACAAGCCACACTTTATACATGAAACTTTGTAGTTGTACAAAGAAAACATGTAAGAATCCACAATATTTGTATTAGGCATGGTAAGCAATGTACAGAGGTAAAAATATTATCTTGAATGTACTTGCTGAAGCAAAATGGTGGGTGTTTTTGACAAAGACAGAAAGGGAACAAATGTGCGTGTTGGTTTGCCATGGGGTGACAGATGGACATATACCTCACATCCGTCCTCAGGCAAGAAACTCAAGCAGGCCCTGGGGGGAGGCTGTCCTTTTCATTAGAGAGTGAGAAAACACTCTCTGTACCACCTGCCTCTCTCTCCCCCCTCCAGCAACACACTGTGGTTAGTAACAGCTTAAACTGGCAGTGTCCATGACCAACTCAGTGCGGCCCAGAATGTGGCTGTTCTAAAAGCCACTCTCACCTTGGAGTTTGACAGTTTCGCCGTGCGAGATAAACTACCTGATGTGACAAGCGGAGGAAGCGTGGGCCGTAGCTTTCTGTTGCAGAAGTCCTGATCTCTGCAACACTCGACTACTCTCAAAAGGCGCGCATGCCGTGTATCCTTTTGAAAAGACAAACAAAATAACATAGCAGCAGTTAGCATGGGTGAAGAATATTTATAAAATTAATCTCTGATAGAAAAAAAATATTAAGAAGAATGTTACAGTGACTTGCAACAGTTCAGGTTCTGTATGATTTTTATATGAAAAATCTGAAATACATGCATTTCTACCTCATGAATCAAAATATATTATAACTGACCCATTATAACTGACCCAGCTGGAGACTAAATTTGACCCAGTCTTTTACCCATATCTAATAAATAGTTCATGCTCAGTCAAATTGCAAGGTTATCATAGAATAGCAACTTACTCAGCTTTTTTTATGACTTTAGTGTAGAAGGAGCTGAATATGAATTTAACTTTAACAGAATGAAAACTTACTTTAAATGTATAAAGTGTATAAAATCCTTGTCATAGATGTGGACAAAGATAAAGGGGACTTTAGAGCTTCTGCAAGTCACTGTAGTGTCCTTAACATGTCGGGTTTAAATAGAGATAATATCAAATGAAACAAATGATTTAATAGTTTCGCATGATTCAGAGACATAAACAAATCAAAATTTACCCTGCACTGAAATTCAGAGCCATCCAGCAGCAAGCAACCTGTGCTGACTACAGCATGACCTCCCTCCTCTTCAACCATGGCAAAGCAGTAACCATTAGTCCTGAAATCAATGCACAAAAACCATTAACTGAACCATCAACAACTGCAAATTTATTTGCATCCTAAATGTATTGAAGTTTGATTATTGAATTTAACAATGTAATAGTGTAACTACAGTAAAACAGTAAACATGAAGCGAAAGAAAACGATGACGGTTTTATAATGATCATGACTCAGTTTCAATAGAAACTATCAGAGTTTATGATTACCGGTATATTCAATCATCTTAATTTTTCTTTTTTTTCTTTTTTTCTAAGTTGTAGAAACCTTTTCACAAAATCAATATTAGAGTATTCACTATCTCTTTATTTTTATCTTCTTTCATCTATTACATACTAAACTGAAACATTTCTTTTTAATCTTTTAAATAATAATGGATAGGTAGTTTAAACGTGACCTAAAATGTGTGTAATGATAATATATTTAGACTAGTTAGTTGGAAATAACATGCAATCAGGCGCAGTCTATAGTAATTTTGTATTTCCTGTGTGTCGGGATGAAGGTGCGCCTACTGCAGCATACTTGCAGGTGTCGTTTTCAGATCCCTCAGGGCACTGAGGATGGCAGTGGCACCGTAGATTGTTCTCAGCCATCACTGTGGCTGTACTGCTGCTCTCCCCTGCTGGCCGGTCCGATCTGGCCTTCCATCCATTCCTCAATAACATGGTGTCCAACAGGTTGGCTGTTTAGGGAGGAAAAATATCACGTTTCGTAAAATTCTAGACTATAACAGATCATAGATAAAGACTGAGAGAGACGTTTATGCTTCATAATTGCTGCATGTATGTCAGTAGCTACAGTAAAGTAAAACAACAGTTAACCCCTTTGATTGTTATGTTTTGGGTGTTACTTTTAAATTTCATAAAAAGTTTTGAAGTTGTTTAATTAATAATAGTATAAATGTCTAATCTGCATAATTGTTTTGTACACTTCAAGTTCAATTCAAATTATTTTAGAACATAATAAAGACCAGATTATTCATAAATGTG
Source organism: Cyprinodon tularosa (assembly GCF_016077235.1). Taxonomy (NCBI): domain Eukaryota; kingdom Metazoa; phylum Chordata; class Actinopteri; order Cyprinodontiformes; family Cyprinodontidae; genus Cyprinodon; species Cyprinodon tularosa. The sequence continues at coordinate 215,539 of NW_024039094.1, forward strand.
ACCCTTGAACTGACCTGGGTTGTACTTTATTTTTACGTCTGCATATAAAAAGTTAATTTACTTTAATAATCCAATTAACTTTTAAAAAAAGAAGTCTTTATAGCAAGGTTCTTTACACACAGTGTGTTAACATAGTCTTAATGTTAATATTTAGGATAATGACAGCTTTAAGAGGAAAAAAAGGATAAATATTGGTTGCTGAAATGAACAGAATATATCAGCTAAATCCCTGTTGCATTACATCCATCTCTCTTTTGAATGGATCTTACCCTGTTTAAATTGAATTACTAAAGTAAAACTAAGTTCTCACTGGCCACATAAATAATTGTGACGCAACTGTATATAAACATTCTTTTAATTTTATTTACTTTTTTGCTTAAATATCATGAAAAAAAAAACTAAAAAAAATATTTTCAGGTATATTCAAATGTAGCCTTCTGACCTCAGCTGTGAAATTCAGTTTGTCCTTTTTTTTTTAATAAACTCCATTTCAATCACGTAAATGACTTTGCAGATATGTAACCAGGTTTTTTGTTGTTTGTTTTTTTATTCAACCTTAGCTATTTTTCCACCAAATTTCAAAGCTCAAACAGTCAAAATAGAGTAGCTGCATTAGACATATGAGCTGGGAGATGTGGATTTCAAACTTTGGTTTTGCTTGATATTGGCTCCGGTGGTTGACAAGGAGGGTTATACGGCAATACCAAGTTCAACATGGCAGCAGAGATAAAACACAGACCAGCTGACTGATTTGGCGCCATTATTAAGGTCCTGATCAACCAGCTTCGATTGTCACATTAACTTTTTGATCCACTATGCAAAGGTGCTGCTTATAAGGCTAAGCTTATCTGTAACTCCTAAGACCAAATAAGTTTACCTTAAAATAGGCTTAATCTTTTAACAAAGAAGAACCCATACAAAAGATTTTTTTTTTTTTGTTTATACCTGTATTCATCTTTACTAAATTTCCTTGAGGTTAATTAGCCTATGCTGTTGGTATATGGATTCCAAATATAGTTATCAGCTATGGAGGGAGACCACAAGAGACAAAAGGGAAGGCAGAGAAAACAACCAAGTGTCAAAAGTCTTAAACCAAACAGAAAACAGCAACGTGCATGTAATTCAAAACCTCATTAGCAGTCCATTAGAAGACATCCTCAATGCCCCTAAATGTGTCATCAGCTTGTGTTTCCAGAGTACAGTAAGATATAAACACTTGCATGGACAACAGGTGTCTGCAGAATGAGAAGATTGAGTTTATTATTTCTGAATTAAATTAATTATTCTGTATTTCTTTTCTTTTTTTGCACAACAAAAAAACTGAATAGTGGTTTGGATAATGGTGTTTTCTAATGTGAAAAATCTCTAAACATTTAGAAGGCAAAATCCAAGTGACTACAGGATCAACTGACTGTGCAATATCATAGAAATAACCATACGCCATGTTATTGCATTTTAGGGAATTTTGACTCATAATGTCATGTATTTGTATAACCCAAAATAAACTTAATTAGCTTAATAGAGAAAAAAAAAGAATACATAATATTCTTATATATATAATATATATATTAGGTTTTTATCCGATTACTCTTTGTCAGAATAATTAATAGAATAATTGATAATATAAATAATTGTGAGTCCAGGGATTACTTTTAATAAGTAATTAAACACGTGTGAAAGTAACTGATGACTAAACAACAGCAACTTATAAAACCTCTTAAATGAACAAAGATTAAACGTCATTAACATTATTATTCAAAATTTCTTTGAAAAACAAATTTGTTTTTCCTCTTTCTACAAACTAACTGAAGATGCAGATGGTTCTTCGATACAAACTAAAACGAGTTCTGACAGTGGCTCATCCCCGAGGACGCTTGTGGTCAGAAAGCTGAACAGTTCTGTGCTACACTAGATGGATGCCTTCCTCTCACTGGAACTCTAATTTTCACTCCCTTGTGGTTAATTCTGGTAAGAGCTTTTTAAATGCAGCCTAAAGTTTCTGAGGAAAGGAAGGCAGAATCCCTCAGTTATTGATGCAAGTTAAAACTCTGGACTATTATGAAAGCAAGAAATATGTGAAACATTCAGTATGCACATTTCGCCTAAAGTCTCAGTGATATATAGGAAACACTTCCCTTTTATTACACAGGATGTAACCTAAGTATCAATAGAAAACAGGTGGTTACTAAGCTTCCAGAAATCTATTTGATAAAAGGCTTAATCAAAGCATAGTATTATGCAGCTCTTTGGTAAATTTAGCCAAATCTATGTTGATGTTTTTTCTCAGAGGGGAAGTTTGTGGAGAGGCAGATCCTCCTTCAAAGTGACCTTGGTATCTCTACTTTTCAGGTCATTTTGAAAAAAGCTGTTTATATATATATATATATATATATATATATATATATATATATATATATATATATATATATATATATGTACACTGTTTAAATAAACTTCTGTGAAATCAAACTGTCTACTTAGAAAGAAACGCAGATTGTCGATCAATTTTACATGCTGTTGTGCAAATGGAATAGACACCAAGTGGAAATTAGTGCTAATGAGCAGAACACAATCAATAGGGGTAAAAGGGGTAAATAAGTGTGAGGGGGGTGATTGGCTTTTTCGGTGTTCTTTTTCTGATGTTCCATGCACCCTGTAAAACCACAAAAGGACAACAAAATCCTTTACTACATTAGAGTAATTCATTTTCTAATGGTAAACTAGCAAAAAATATATACATGTATATATTTAGTTAAATCAAACTGAAAAAATTACACTGGTCTAGATGAAATTAAATACAAGATACAACTGATTAAGGAAAATGGAGGCAGGGTGGGATGAAAATTAAATGGATGTAACACAGAAAAAGCACACAAGCTTAATTTTTCTCTTTTCTTCTTTGCCGCTCCTCAACATTCTCACAGCTTTAAATTTGCTGTGTCTGCGCCATGGCACACTCAAGGTCATCCTGAAATCAGATCTGCATCCCCCACGCATTCCACAGGGGGTTCCTCATCACTGACACGTTATCAGTGAAAAACTTGGTTAAACTCTGGGAAATTAGGAGCGTGGAAGATGGGTGAATTATTCCTGCTGCAGCCCCTTTCAGCATCATCATCCCTCGTTCTGTAATCCTTTACAGTTCACATGCTGCAATTACCATGGTTCTTATCTCAAAATACCCTTACAGTCTGGTCGATAATCTTGATTTCCCTTTTATTTATAGCAAAGAAACAACAATATGAATTGTAAGTAAATAATGCAACCAACCATTTCTGGGTGTAGATAACTGAATAATCAGTGAATCATTCTGATAAAGTGTTTCTTGTATGGTACAGTGACCATGTCTCATGTTTTAAAAACAACATAGTCATGAGGATTACCCTGTTGTTTAACATTTAGACCAACCGTATGTATACAATTTTACTCATGGATGGACCAAATGAGGCTCAGTATCACAGAATATTAGACCAGCTTTGAGAATAACGACATTGTGTTCAATAATATAATATAATCTGTATATATAGTGGACCCATAACTGATAACAGTGACTTTATATGCCTTCACACCAAAGAAGACATTGGAATCCCCTCAGAATGAGCAGGAGGGTTACCCTAACCCTGGGGAAAGGAATTTCTGGGATTCCCTCCTTGGCCTATACCTACCAAGGAAAATATGCTGCCCAAAAATGTAATCAGGTCTCATCAAATCATCCAATCATTGTCCTGCGTAGTCATCCTTCATATTTTTATCGGGAGGAAAGTTAGGCTTCTTAGTCCTGACAGATGGAGAATATAGGGGTTACAGTCACACATGGAATCCACTTTGTGGTTGTTATCTTGACCCTTTTGAATCTCGATGCTGTTATCGTCACCAAATATTGTTTTCGTTGTGTAAGGGTATAAAATCAATGTTGCAATTCTTGACTGATATTTTTATTCATAGATCAAAACTATGGGTTTGGCTCAGCCCTGTCCAAAGTCAGTCCTCGAGGGCCGCTATCCCACAGGTTTTCAATTATGCTCTGCTTCATCACAGCTGATTCTGATGATTGCAGCTCAGAAAAAGCCTGTTAATCAGCTGTGCTGAAGCAGGGAAACCTCTAAAACCTGCAGGACAGTGGCTCATGAGGACCGACTTTGGACATTACTGGTTTAGATCAAGGATGATGGCGCCAAAACTTAATTTCATTATAGTGGAATTCACTATGAATAGAGATCTCAGTTTGAATTATGGAACTGGATAAATTGTGTCTTAAAGTGGACTTGTTTTACTTCACAAAAAGGATGTATAACTTTGCTCTCTTTTTTACATTTACCCCCTAATGTCCAAAGTCGGTCCTCGAGGGCCGCTGTCCTGCCTGTTTGAGAGGTTTCCCTGCTTCAGCACAGCTGATTTTCAATTATAGCAGATTAAAAGGCTTCTGCTGAACAGCAATCATCTGAATCAGCTGTGCTAAAGCAGCAAAAAACTAGGATTATAACACTAGTCTCTTATACTTTTGAAATAAAGTGTATAAAATAGTTTTCCCTAAAATCCCAGAAAGAAATGATTAATTGGACCATGAAAAAATTTAATTAAACTGAATTCATTAGAGGCTAATGAAGCTTGAATGACAAAGCCATTGAAATAGAGTTCAGACACATACAATCTAAGTCAGTAAAATGAATTATTGGAGGTTAACGCAATGCATGACTAATGTTTCTAGAGATCAGAACGGGATGTAGACAAGATGGTTCAAGCAAAAAAAACAAAAGGTTTATAAAGTGCTCCCTTTAACTGCTGTTTCACTTAAGAAGCTGCTACTTAATCTGTGATCTTTAACACAGATGGACCCTCATCAAGTGGACAGAGAGGAAAAAAACAGCAGTTACTCCATGTGGACAAAATAAATAACCTCCTCAAAGAAGGCATCTCTCCTGGAGCCTCCAAAGTTCAGCCCCACTCCACTGGGGTCACACCCAACCTGCAGGAGGGCCATACATCCTCTTCCACCCTAACATCGCAGCACCACTCCTCCTAACTGCCACCTACTGGCTTCAAAGGACTTTGGCCACATGAGACACCTACACATGTGCAGATATCATACAAGAGGGCACATTCCACACCGTCAGTGTCTCTGCTGCTGTTACACTAACTCCAGATCATCTGTTTCTGCAATGCAGTTTCCTCCAACCTGTTCCCTGTCTACCTGGTGAGACCGGCTCCCTCACCATGAGGCGCCAACCTCCCACAAAGGGATCTGTGTGTCACTGACCCTGCACCACATTACATACTTGTGCCAGACTCTGAGCCTAACTGTCAGGAATTTCTACTGTTTGCATAGAAGAAATGTGACACATAGAAATGAATATTGCATAAAGCTGCTAAACCAACAAATGCATACTGACACACAGACGAGACATTCACATGTGAAATCAGAACCCTGCAATTTACACGTAGTGATGTTTTTTCAAGTGCTTATTTCTGGTAAATTTGATAATTGTGGCCTGCAGCTATAGGAACCTAATAGTTCATCAGACAGCTTGACTGTTACATAAGAGCATTAGAAATATAAATCTTATTGAGTTACAGCCCATGCAAGTATGAGGAAGACTACAACCTAGAACATCATCTATAAGACAGTATCCCACACTGTCTATAGAGGGATGAACCAACAAATGGTAAGTGCTAAAAAAGCTAGCTAGCTCACAAACTGTTGCACCAACGCATTAGTTTAGTGGAAGGAAAAAGTACACACTTTAATGATTGGAGAATTAAACCACTTTGACTGCAGCCACTTCTTCAGAAGCCACCAAATACAGACCTACAACTTTCAGATTCTATGGGTTAGGCTTCTCCTAAAGCAAATGCATCATCAGAAATCTTTGTATTTCATTTTGAAAATCACAGTTTTGAATAAATAATTGTGCAGAATTTAGGCTTTGACACAAGATAGTGTTTGTCAAAACCTGTATTTATACAAGCATTGTTTTACCATTTCAAATGTCAGACACAAGTTATCCTTTATAAAGTAGAGATTTATGCAGAGTTATTTGTTACCAGTTAGGCTCCGAACCCAACAACATAAGACAAGCTGAAGGTCCCCATTGGATTAACTTCCTGGTTGGTTCTGAGCACCTTAGCAGAGCCACAGACTGATTGCCTCCATGCCAGTAATGCCATGCACAAAGAGTTCTAACCAAATAAAGAGCAGGTATATCTTAACAAAATATAATACGTGTTCCAATGAGGCCATTTAGTCTAATCAAAGCTACTTTTTGTAAATTATTTGAAATTAAGCAAGTATTAACTATACTTTTCATTGGTTGCAAGTAGAGCTTCATAATAAAAATGAAAGAATGCTTAAAAACATCATTCTGTGTATAATAATGTATTTAATGTGTTTCTTTCATTAAATTGGGAAATAACTAAATTTTCCAAAAAATATAGTAAGTTTTATTAAAAGGCAGCTGTACAGTATGTGGACATAGTTTTAATTAAGAAACATTTATAATACTTGAGTTTTGCTTTTCAGATAAAATCATTGCAATACATTTACATTTTGATTCTATTTATCAAAATGTCCTCATCTCTGTTTATGTCTTGCATACACCGCCGCGGACGCAAAAGGAAAAGGAAAGATGCTGTTTTTTCCCGTATTTTGTGTGGGTTTCAGCAAACAACCTTGATCCTTTCTATTCTGCAACATTTTTTAAACATTGTCTCCCCACAATTCCCATCAATGCATCTCCCTGCTCCTCTATCTGTCTGTGTGGTCTGGACTTACTGGAAAAAAGCCACAGTATGCTGGGGTTCATTACAGATGTACTGAGAGACTACAACAACAGTCTCACCACAGCATGTTACTTTAGCCAACAATAATGGATATATGTTCCTATTTTTAATAGGAAGAAATATTAATATAATCTAAGCATAGGAATACTTAAGATCACTGAGATAATGGAAATTAAGTGCATGAAATTTAACATGAGTCTCTGCAAACTTTGTCCATTTATTTTTATTTTTTTTGAAACGGCATCTAATTATTAATATATTCAAACCCTCAAACTGACCAAGAGCTTGAATTTTCCTTAAAAAAAAAAAACTCACACATTAGAAGATATTAATCCCCAGCTCCAAAATAATTATTCTTACTTTAACAATTACGTCCAAATCATTCATACCTTAAGATTTAGATTTATATTATTTTAAGTCAAACAACAATAAAAAAAAAAGAAAAGATGTATTTGGTTTTATTTACTGATAAATGAAAAATGGTATGTCAAAAAATACATAAATTAAACATGCTGTATTTTTTTGACCAACTTTTTATTGGCTTTTAGTGACATTTTGATGATCACCCTAAATTTATTTCCCTTCACGGATTCTTTATCAGCTTTGAATGGTGATTGGCTGGACGAACAGAAGATAGAAAATAAAGATGTTGGTCAAAATAGCAAAAAAAAATGCTGATGTTGAAACCCAAATCTATGAGGGATATGAGTAAACTCGGCAGTTTAAGCAGGTATCAGAGCAGCATGCTATAACTGAACTTATTTATGGGGACTAAACACACAATTAATGAAATCATTACCTGAAAACTTATCATCAGATTTATTCCGGTTATCTTTATCTGCTTAAAATATCTTTAAAGATGTTAAAAATTTAGGTTTGAGAAAGAAAGCAATAACTGAAAGGACCATCTTCTTTTTCATACTACTCTGTGTCATTTTCCCTCTTACACCAAAGAAATGTAAAAACAATTCAGAGGTTCACAAACAAAAGAATGTTGCAGACATGAGCTAGTGTAGCACTATCATGTACAGCTTTTACTTCAAGGCCTGTCTGACTGCTGGAAAACCACATCTGCCCAAGGATCATATTCTATATGAGGGGAATCATATCCACATCCTGACAGGAAGCAGCGCACAGACGGAGCCCAGAGGTGCTGACCAACTGCTGCTGTTTTACAATGCATGATCTCTATGGCATGCTATACTCGAACCCTACTGCTTAACACTAACTTCAACACGTAACATCGAAAAGATGCATCAAAGCCATATCAATATTAGGCAATTCTGCCATTTGTATGAAGATTATGATCATTTGCCTGACTTTTGAGTTGTGGGATCAAGCTTCAATCTCTGGTGATATCCAAGTTCTACCATCTAAATAAGAGTCTGCATTTGAAATGATGAAAAATCCAGAACTAGTCATGTTTCCTCATCACATTGTCTTTAAATATGCGAAAATGAAGACAGGATAGTTCAGGAGATAAAGAAAACATTTTTATCCATGGGAATATTGAGTGACTCTCTGGGGTCTGATCGTTCCGTGGGATTAAATTAAAAGGAAAATGCAGTTTCTACAAAACACTGCTGTATGTCACATCAGCTGATTCAGGCAGTAGGAAAGTAAATAAGAGTTTTAATACTTTATTTATACGTTTCTTTTTTCACCATGTTTTTCTCTCCAACACTGTTTATATTTGATCACTGCTGCACTTTAAGAAATGGAAATGTCATGAAAGATGTACAAAATGAAGTTTTGTGTTGCATACACAAAATTACAATCAAAGTTGTCAAAGTCTAAGCAATACTTAGCAATTATCAGAAGGCTGAGCCACAAAGTTGCTCTCTTTTAGCCGTTTGAGCTTTTATCTGGAAAAAAAAATGCTGGGTTTAGAAATGTTGAAGCCTTTTGAGAATCTTCGAGGGAAGGATCTTTACGCCCTCTGGGGAATACGCATGGAAACTGTTATTTCAGTAATGTTAGTCACGCAACCATGGAAACTGCTAATATAAGACGCTGTGGAGAGTTTAAAATATGAATCCAAAATAATTTTGGATTGGTTTAAAAATTACAAAAAAATATGCTAAACAGTAACTGCTGTTACCTGGATGTTTTAAACTGCTCACAACAGCAAAGAAATTAAAGGATATTTCAAATGTTGCAATTTTTAGCAATAAAAATTAAATTATAGTCCATTCAAATCTGAATTTGCATCTTTATATGTAGGGGTTAACAGAATAACCCCTCCATGTATGAACCCCTCCTCTATGGCTCTCTAGTTAGTTTGTCCTTCACAAAGGCCACCAACATGACCTCAATTCATAAAATGACATTCAAGAAAATAGATTTAGGTAACATAGTTTATAAAATAACTATAATGCTAACTTTAACCAAATTTTAAAGCATGTGCCACAATCTCTGAATAACTGGTCTGGTATTCATCTATTTTCAGTGAACCTCACCAGTTTACAGAAACAGGTGGCTAACTGACCTTGCTGCCCAGATTTATGGCAACCTCCCACATGTTTAGCTCATTAGGACGACCTTTTGAAGATCAAATCGCGCAGAAACACTGTGGAACCAAACTTTGAAAAGGAATCCAACAACTTTTAGTCTGTGAATATTGGCTAGTCAGCAAACACGCAAGAATATGGGTTTTATCCTTTTGTTAATTCCCATTGCTGATGTTTGGAAAGTGGGAATTAAGGCTTCTTTTTAACTGACCTTTTCTCTACATCTTTCAACATTTTTATGTGCTGGCACTTCGTTTCAGACCCAACCGATAGTTTCAGATCTTAGGTCTGCCCATCCAGAGAAGAGTTAAGACAATTCTGTGAAGGAGCATTCATCAGCAGCTGAGGTATTTCTTGACCAACTGTGAAAGTTAGATTTAGCTCAGAGCCTCACTGTCAGTCTGGGATTTTACAGCTGGTCTTTAGTTTTAACACAATTTCAGCAAAGTGTACAAAGTGTTAATTTATATTCTTTATATGTTTCTTACCATGAAGCTATATTCAAAGTTCTTCCCCAACTTAATTTAAGACATGCTAAACTTTTAAATGTTGGAGAATCAACAAAATAAACCTAAATAGTTATTATGTGAATAAAACATTAAAAAAAAAAAAATATATATATATATATATATATATATATATATATATATATATATATATATATATATATATATATATATATATATATATATATATATATATATATATATATATATATATATATCAGAATAAAATATGCACATTAAGTGCGGTTTAATATAAGATTCAATGAAAAAGGTGAAAAAACAAAAAACAAACTTGCACTCAGAATAAAATAAGAATCCAAAGAACTACAGGCTTTGTTCTGGATAGTCTTTTTATGGCAACATCAATAAAGATTTCGTGCTTGTTGGAACATGTGGATCCCAAATGATAATTTTATGACTTGGCAACAAACTGTGTGAGTACTGCTGAAAACTGCAAATAAAAATCTTCCTCCACTCAGGGATCAAGATGAGGGTTCACTGTTTCTTTTTCTAATTACCGAGTCTAAGAAGATCTTACCTTTTAAAAAATGCCCTGAGAAAAAATACACAGAGGTTAAGTTTAAAACAATGTTTTGAACATATGTTTTGGTCCGGTGCATAATCAACAACAACAACAAAAAATAATGGTTAAAAATTATATGACTTGGAAATACGTCTACATTTATACAATTCCCATTAGTATGGATATGTGTCTATAATACGTGAAAATTCCCAACCTGTTTTATTTATATTGGAAACATCATCTTCATCTCTTTAAGTTAGAATAAAGAAGCATTTTAAAGGTGGGAGCCTGCTGACCCCTGACATCGCCAAAACCCTTCCGGGCACCGTGACGCTGTTGGCATTCATCGTAAAAAAATGGCTGTCCATCTTCAAACAACCAGAGTGGTTCAGTTCACTGATTATAATGGAATAAACACATGACTTCCAAGGAACAACTATCAACCAGTAAAATTAAAGTGATCCCGATTGAAACAAGTAAAAACATGCTCTAAACTTAATTAGCATATAAAATGAACAATCACTCTAATGAGACAAACTTTACATACAAAAACGTAAAAAAAGAGGCTTTGCTTATTTATTGCAGTATTTATGCTGGCTTGAATAAAAAAATTTTAGTGCAAGATACCTACCATCAGAACCACGGCTCAGAGATGTAAGTCCAGCCATCAGAAGAACAACCTGCAAGGCCCGCTCTGCAGGTAGCCACACTGTAACCACCATCCTGCAAGCTTCTTCTTCCTTCTAATCCCTGAAGTACCGCTTCCTATTCAAGAAGGCGTCTCTTTAGTATTCTTTAGGTAAAAGGGGTTTGGGTCTTCTCTTTCTCTGTGAGCAAATCCCACTCTGCTTCTCAGCACTCCCAGGAACTTCTCACAGTTGCCTTGCAGCCTGCAGCAATCCTCCACAATGACAGCCTGGGAGAGACAGGCATGGAGAGAGAAGATTGAGACAAAAGGAAAGGAGGGGGAAGAAGAGGGTGTTACTTTGCTCCTCTCTCACTGTGTTATTCATCCGGCTTTCGGCTACAGCTTCACAGCAGAGGCAACAGCTGAGTATATCCACACATGTCCTCCCTGTCCTTCTCTACACACACAAATGCATTGTAAACTCTGAAATAGCAGAAGAAAAGAAACAAAACAGATGTAGCAAAAGGTACAAAGCGGGGGCCTTGAAGCTGACTATGAAACACATTAAGTTTGAAACTCAGTGACAAATGTAAAACCTTCCTGAAAGGAAGTGGAAACTTTATTTAGAACTAAGGATGTGCAGAGAATGTGATTAAACCTATTTTATCTTAATTCTGCAAGGCGTAGGGAGTCTGAGCTCTAACTGAGTGATGCTATGAGCCAAGAGGCAGCCTGTGTTTAGCGCACAAACCTCCAAACTCTCTTAATTTGAAACATTTCTGGCATAAATGTACCGTTATTACTGCTGAAACACAAACTTAAGGCTCTGTCTCCTCTTCAGCCACAAAGGTGTATACCTATATCTTATATCCAATTTGCAAAAACCTAAAGTGCTCAAACATCCAATTTTTTTTTTATTACATTATTATAAAAAAAAAACATAAGAACATCTAAAATAATATATTAAAACACACTTGTCCCACCACACAAAAAATTATGCAGATTGCAAACAATGTTTTCAAAAATGAAGTCATTTTAATTAATTGATTGATTAAGCAATCAATATCAACAATCATTTATGTTTAAAATTTGCCACCATAGTAATTAAAGTTTTCAAAACAGTAAAATATCCAAATTCTTTTAAATTTCAGATCATAGAATAATAACTGCATAGTTACTTTGACTAGTAACTAGTCAGTTTTATTGTGCAGTTAATGAGTTACTAACTTACTTACTTCTTTGGCAAAGTGACTAGTAACTATAACTAGTTGCTTTTCAGTAATTTGTTCCCAACACTGCTAATTGGTTGGTCAAACTAACTGTATTACTCACATGTGTAATGTGCTTTACTTGTACCTTTACAAGTAAAGGTAGGTTGTCAAAACACACAGTAAAGGTCACCAGGTATGCACATATACCTGGTATAGTAGTATAGGTATATATATATATATATATATATATATATATATATATATATATATATATATATATATATATATATATATATATATATATATATATATATATATATATATATATATATATATATATATAAAAGCATAGTTTTTAGTTGTTAGGCAAGCTTCTTAATAAAAAAAATAAAAATTTGAATTACCTAAATACTGTGTTAAAGCAGAAAAGTTTTCTAGCACTCCCCAAACCTTTGTCGTCTTGGTCTAAATACTGAACATAAGCTGTGCACAGATGCTTTTTAAATCCCAACACCCAAACATTAATCTGCAAGCAGGAGAGTAATTTTAAGGTTCAAACGTGGACTGAATCGAGTTAAGTTAAGGCTGTGAGTGGTGTTATTGCAAACACTTTTGGACCCCCAGGGATCAGGCCATCACACGTTAGGTGATTAGAGGCGCTTAGACCTCAGCTTTGGCAAATTCACACTAATCCAGAGCATGCAAGTTGACCCGTAGCAAACTTTGGGAGAAACTGTAGAGCAGACACTAATTCCAGTGATGTAATACTTGTGTATGTGAAAAGGTGCAACAAGAAGCAAATTATATTTGGCTTAAGCAAGCTACAAGAACCCAAGAAATTATGAAAAGCTGTTTAAGTACAAGAATATTGTTTTTACAGCATTCTAAATCAACATAAAGAGAGGAACAGGAACAATAAAAAGTGTGTTGACAAAAGATTAAAACCAACACCAGCTAAATGGGCACATCCACCCACCACCTGTCCCCATCTAAAGTCTGACTGGGTGAGAACTGCGGGCCCCAGAAGCCACCTCTCCCCTCCAGAGTTCCACCAGTCCTGTAACTGTCACTTCTGATTTGTGCAGAGCAGTGTGCTGCATATGATAAGTCAGCCTATTCTAGGGCCTGAACTCATGGGGAGTGATGTGAATGGGTCAGTGCATTTCACACACTCTTCTGCGCTCCATCAAACACTCAGCGTGGAGCTTTTCCACATCGACAGCCCACTCGACCTGAAGGCCAGGGCCGGGAAGGTTCAGAGGAGTAGGCAGCTCTGCAGGTGGGGGTCACGCCACCACACAAAGGGGGTAGCAAGTGGAACAAGCTGTTTGTGGGGCCTATTTTCAGGCAAATTACTGCTTCCCTTTCTATTTGCCTTGCCTTTAGTTAATAGTTAGAGTTTAAACAACAAAGCACATCCATTATGTCTCATCGACACACCTGAATTTTCCTACTGTGGGACAATAAAATATATTTCTCTTCTATTATTATCCCAGACTAGTTCAAAAATCATCATAGAATTTTATTTAAGATGAAGCTTTTTAAAGTATTTAACTATGCTTTAAGGCCCCGTCCACACGAAGTCAAAACGAAGACGAAACGCTGATATTTTCCAAAACGTTTGCCGTAAAGACGGAGACGTAAAATAAATGTGAGCGTCCACACGAATGCATGAAAACGCTGCAAAATGTATGCCAGGCCTGTAAGTGGCGCTGTGGTGCCAAAGCAAAAATAAGCGACGAAATGTTGGGCATGCGCACTAATATTTATACATGGTTGCCCTGCGGGTCCATTTTCGTGGTTAAGTCAAATTCAGGTGCTGAACTATGTCGTCGATATTGCTCTGTTCTTCCTGGAGATATTCCAGAAGAAGAAGATTCTGTTGTAAGCCCGACAGCAGGGTGAGTAGCATTAGCAGCAACGGCGCCATTGTTGTTGTGATACTGGTCGCGCATGCGTGTTTAGAGGCGACGCTATGACTCATGCGTGTAAAAAAAAAAATGCGGTTAGAGCGTAAAGATGGAAACGCGAAAACGGCGTTTCGAAATCTTCCCACTCTGAAGGCTGAATAAAAAAAAGATCGTTTACAGACCCCCGAAACGCCGGCTTCGTGTGGATGAGAGGCTGGTTTGGTGAAAAATTTGTGCGTTTAGGCCAGGGCTCGTCTTCGTGTGGACGGGGCCTAATTTTCTCTTGTAACAAAAAGAAAACTTCTTTCACTTCTAGTATGTCCTGAAGTCAACTCTTTTCATTTAAAACTTTTCCACAAGAGTATTTTAAGCAAATTTTACTATAAAGGCCAGACAGAAATACTAAGCTGCAGTTGAGACGTGCATCACGACAAACTTATTTTTATGTCCTCTGTACATGAAGAAAAATGTGTAAAAATGCATTTTCATGGTGCACAGTGTCTGACTGACTTTGAGCTATTTGTTGATATATTGCTTTGGCTTCTTTAGCTTGAGGGAAACAGGGAAGTATCTGTGGGGAGTCATTTCACTCAAGGTCATTTTAAGTTTGTGCTGTAGATTATGTACACTCCAAATTCTCACTTCTAATGGGAAAAGTTTAAATAATACTACTAAATGTTTGAAAGAGTCAATCTCCATTGCATAGGGCAAATATTTGCTTATGAAACCGAGACGATTCACGCATTAGGGGTTAATATTTCAATGCACCATGGAAATCTTTTAAGTTCTTTATTTCAGAGAGGACTTGAGAAAAGCAAACACGTTTCATCATACAGCAAAAAAACAAGATGGATGACAAAGAAAAAGTAGGCGCTAACCTGTTAAACAAAGAGCCGTGGCAGGACACAGATGATGGAATTACCTGGAATGCGTACCATGAACAAAGTTTCAGCTGGAGCTAAAGTGATCCCATGCTCTGTGAAATTTAGAGGATTTTCAGCAGCTCAGCTTTAAATCCACTGTCATTGACTCCTGGAGAGTAGTTTATTAGCATGGCAGCACAGCTGTCTAGATCAAATGATCAAATTTATTCTTCATCTAGTATAACAACATCAGACTTGATTTTTAATTCATCAGAAATGATCACATTCATTTCATACCTAAAATAAGATCTAGCGCAGAAAAAATAATGCTTTTAGAACCCTCGACATTTTTAGATTTATTTATTTGGTAATATTAAATGTAAAGATCCTGATATTATACTGAGATCACCTATTTTTTAAACCTGCTGTCAGATAAAATGCAAGAAGTGGATTTTTACACCTAACTAGAGGTGTTGTTTGGAACCATTCAATGCTATGTGAGTAGTAAACCTTTACAGTCATTAAAAACAGAAAACATGTTGAACCAATGGCTTGGTTGGATTAACCGATTATTGCAGTGAACACTTTTTAATTTGTATTTTTATTGTTAGCAGACGGAATAAAACTCAAATCATTGTTTGAGCATAAAGACAATGCTGAATTAAAGGATAAGGTATCTGTTTAGTTACGTGTCATGTCTTAGCAGGAAGGTTTGTTTTTTTCAAAAGGTTTTTAGGCCTAACAGTTTTTCTTTTTTCCACAATTGGTCTGAATTTATTTATTTATTTTCTGTTTATCCACAACATGCTGCCATTAACAAAGCCTGGTAAGAAAACAAACATAAAAACACCCAATCTTCTATTTGGTAAAAGGAAATAATGCTTAATGTATGATTTTTGTGTAATTTTTATTAAATTTGTTTTATTCTGTTTTATTCCCAAGGCTATTTTAAGTCTTCAGTGGCCTCCGCGTCAGATATCTGCATTTAAAATCTATGCAATGTTCTGTTGTCTATTTTATATCAAAATGCACCAAAATAAATTAAAGCTTCACAATTATATGAAAAAAGATTAACAACTCACAAAAGGTGGATGAATAAATCTTTGCTGAAAAAAATGATCATAAAAGAAATTACGTAAGCCCTGCGATGGACTGGCGACCTGTCCAGGGTGTACCCCGCCTCTCGCCCATTGACTGCTGGAGATAGGCACCAGCACCCCTCGCGACCCCACTCGGGACAAGCGTGTAAGGAAATGGATGGATGGATGGAAGTTACGTAAAATCAAACTTGCTCATGATGACTGAGGTAATCAAAGTGAAACTATGACGCAAACTGCTGTTTTCCTGCATATATAACCTACCAATTAGCATGTCAAGACCGTACCATATAGACTATATAAGTTAGTATTGTATTACTATATAACTGAATGGAAGCAGCTTTTCCTTGTGTTCTGATGCGGAATATAAATCAGAATTAGCTTTTATTGTATTGTACAATATTGTTGATAAAGAAGCATCAGCACATAAATAATCAGTATAAACATTAAGTTACTTTAATTATTATTGTTAAAATAAAATAAAAAGTCCTTTTATTTATTCCTTCCATGTAACTGAATAAATAGGGAAGAATATCTATCTAGACAAGATTTTCTGGCAAAAGAATATATGGATTATAATGGGTGTGCTAACAGAGCTGAAAGCTGAAGACACCAACAGAACAATCAAAGTGGTAAAAACAATCCACCCTCTCAGATGGAAAGTCTGAGATCCTAATGAATATTCAAAATCCCCACAATAAAAGGGAAAATCACTCAAATGAGATTGATGAAGTTGCAAAGAAAGCTAAGTGGGAAGAGGAACACCATTCACAAAGAGTGAAAAGGCTATCACAGCAAGATCCCTCTCCTTCCCTCCCCCTTTCTTCACGCTGTCTCAGTTTCTCCCCTCAGTCTGTCTCACTGAGTCTTTCTGCATGATGTCAAGATGTCATATCCAACTGCAAAGAAAGACATGCCAGTACTGTTGAGCTTTTTTCTCAGCCAACATCACTGTTAAACATCATCTAAAACTATTATAAGCGTTTTTAAATTGAACAGATATGATTTAAATCAAGATCTGACTAATCTAATGGAAAACAATGCTTGCAGAGACCAAACAGACATCATGTACAAACTTGAATTTATAGCACTCCGATTTGCACGGAGATACAAAGCTGTAGGCTGTAATTACACGTGTGGCAAACCTACAAGAATAAGTTATGCATACCAAGTTGTAAATGTCAGAGCTTGTCATTCACATAAAAATGTTAATTCACTCAGCTCCCAACCAGCTGAGAAAACAGAAATGGCACCAAGAAACAGGTCATTTTAATTAATCTACAACTTTAACTCCCGAAACAAAACATGTAATAATAGTTTGATAGTAAGGTCATTAAAAGACTGTTTGCTCTTTTCATTTAGCTATGGATGTGTTACGCCATTACTCTACAAACTATAACTACAGCTCCCAGCATGCAATGCAGCTCTGATATTACACCATAGGTAACAAAACCAACTGTAGCCCGCCATTACGATCCATTGCTTCAGCTGCTACTTTGACAAGGAGGCTAATTCTCAGCTAAAGCACCGTGATCCCAATCACACGGTTAACCTTGTGCAACAGCGTCTTTGCTGGCAGAGCCGTAAGACCAATTTCTCCTCGTGCTTTCAAGTTTGTTTAAACTTGGAATCTGCAAAAACTGAGAATCTGCACTTTTCCTGACTGCCTCTAGGACAAACCTGTTTCGAGGCGCTACAGTCAGACATGACCTGTTTGTTTTGGCTGACAACTGACTATTAATCTTCCCCCTTTTGTTTGTCAGAGTCAGTTCTGATCTATGGACCGTGGCTGAGAACCAAAGCAAACCTGCATTGCAAAAACGATGTAGAATTAAGTCAACATTTCTTAAATCTAGTGTATTTACCCCTGATTTGAGTAGGTAAATAAGATGATTTGCCAATGGAATGAGCATTTTTGCTCTAATATGCACCTGCAATAAGACAACGCAATTGTTTTTTTCTTATTTAAATGTAAATTGTCAAAGTGTCTCACTTACCTCCCCAAATCAATGATAATGACTTATCTAGATTTCGATTTTTACGGTACTTGCCCCCTTGCTGCTGCAACCAAACTGAGCCATGGCCCAGAACCCAACCACACGAGCTTAATCCTAATCCTTAATATCCCATAGATAAATTAGCCTAATACTAATTTATCCCAAAAAGGAAATGTTAACTTTTACTTAAATTAAGTTATTCAACATATATCAAGGATAGAGCTTTAAAAAAAAGAAAAGGAATAATAAAAAAAAGAGACCAAGCAGCAAGATTAATGAAACTCTTGTGCAAGTAGATTAATTGAGACTGTGCAGACAAATTTTGAATATCTCTCTTTGAGCTATGGTACTTATAGGGGTTGTAATAATACGCTTTGGAAAATCTTTGGTACCTCCCTTTTTATTCTGTGTGATTGTTTTAAACCTGAACACATGCAGAATGTTGGCATGAAGCTGTAGAAATAGAAGCTGTGGTTCATTATGAAACTTTTTATTTAGTTTCTGCAGGTCTTTTTTTGATATATTAGGATGCTGTTTGGATCATATGTTTCAGTCCTTTCAGTTTTCTCCCTTTTCTATCATGTTTTGTTAACTATTATGTCACAATATTTTATCTGAATTTCCTGAAAAATTGTATCAATCCTTCCTTTCAATAAATCATCCAGTCTTTCAACCTGGAATGTTTTTGTTGTCAAAAGTTAAAGGATGTCAAAGCAAAAAGTGGATGAATCTAAAAGTTACTTAGCAGGATGCATTAACTGACAGAAGTTGTTACACCATCCTCCCAGACTACAATCTCTTCAAAGTGCCTGCTTAAATTGATTTTTTTCTATGGAAATGCACGTACATGAGCCAAAAAGTCCTTTTTGTTTATGCAAAGCACATCAGAGGACGAGATTTTTTGCAAACCTCAGCCAGTATCAAGAAGGATTAGCAAAAATGCCTCTTCTGTCTGAGGGGTAATGTGAAAAGCTGCCAATCAGGCCTTATCAACTTAGAATAGGAACGAAATGGCAGACAGTGCATCCATCAGAACAAAACGTTCACCTGAAGACTCATAACTGCTACAGAAAACTAAAAAGTTGCCAGATAATTACCAGACACTTTTGCCTTGCATTTCCTAGGTAGACAGCACTTGAGAGAGGAAGCCAGACATGGGCAATGTGGAGTCAACAAGTCATCTCCATGTCATGTATTTAATCTACCCAGCCAATTACCCAGGTGAGTCCAATCTGCACAGGTTCATTCACGGTGAAGATTGGACTCACCTGCTTCAGTGGCTGGGTAGAACAAATACATGACATGGAGATGACTTGTTGACTCCACATTGCCCATGTCTGGAGGAAGCAGCTCCAGTTTTCTCCTCCTTGACTGCTGAGTAACAGCCAGAAGTCAAACGTTTGTTTTTGTTGACGTAACAGTCTTGTTAGATCTGTGTTGCTTTGTTGATTCGAATTAAAGTAATAATACGAGTGTGGCATGTAGGTTATTGGTTGGAGTTTGACCAGCAATAGACTCGACGTTACTGTTAGGTGAAGCGATTAGCCACTAGCCCAGCTAACACAGTTATTGTTGTTTAATGCAGCCTAGCTGGCTTGTCCTCTTTTTGACAATAATCTGAAATTCAAACTGCTGCCTAATTATTCGAATCAGTAGCATGACCCGGCTGTTGTCTCTGCTCTATGTTCTGTGTGATTATGCTGAGTATATACACGTAGCATACCTAGAACCAGAACTAAACATGGAGAAGCAGCATTTAGTTCCTATGCTCCACTTATCTGGAACAATCTTCCAGAAAACTGTAAAAGTGCGGAAAGCCTGAGTTCCTTTAAATCAAGACTAAAAACACATCTGTTTAGGATTGCCTTCGACTGTTCTAGTTAAACAGTTTAACCAAAACATATTTTCTTTAGTCCAACTGTTTTTATTATTCTTTCTTGTTTCTGCATTTTTATTTTATTTTATTTTTTCCTACTTGCTTTGTTTCTGTTTTATCTTCCTGTATTTTAATCATGTAAAGCACTTTGCATTGTCTTTTTACTGAATTGTGCTATACAAATAAATTTGCCTTGCCTTGCCTTGCCTTACACCTAGAGCAAATTGAGTGTTGTATCTTTTATTGTAAATCAAAATGACAAAATGTAGACCAAACTAAATACATAAAATGTAATGATGCAATAAAGGTAGTATTAGAGTTTTATGACAATGTTTAGTCAGTTTGCATTTCACAGGAGTAATTGATGTAATTATTATTTAAATAATTATTAACCAAGTTAACTCTTGTGTCATGTTATTGAATTAGATAGAAAGTTGTATTAAAATGTAACGTTGTTTTGGTCTACACACAGTGCTCAACAACACGTAGAGGAGAACATTTGCTTTTCAAAACCTTAATGACAAATTCTGACCAGAACAGTTCAGTTCCACTTCATATAAACCACAAATGAATGTCTACCACTCAGTAAACGTATTAACAAGCTACATTTTGCACCCAATGAGACTATACTGATAAATCCTAGAAAAAAAAAAAAAAAGCTGGAAGAAATGCTGTTGATAAGAAGGATATTTTCAACAGCTGCTACATTCAGGTACAGCTGGTATACAAGGCTGTCGTAAGAATTCATTCTGAAAAACTCACACAATTACTTAGTCTTTAAAGCTCAGACTTCAGCAGGAAACAATAGTGTTGAATTTTGCTTTGATATGCATAAGCAGAAGTATAAGAACAGGGATGCTTCCCCCCAGGCATGAAACTGGTGGTGGAGTGGAGATAGATGAAGTAGGTTTGGTCCATAGACTGCTGCTTGGCAAGGCGGTGTGCTTGAGCTGTATTGGTGAGATCCATTAGACTGCGTGAGCTGATACTAGTGCTTCCCTCAGGGACCTGGAAGATGGAACACAGGTTGCGTGAACCTGTCCATGATGAGCAAGCTTGAAGCAACAGTGGAAAAACTCCCCTTTGGGAAGGAACCTCTGGCAAAATCAGGCTCAACGTGGCGGTCTTCTGCCGGGCCGGTTAAAATGAGACAGGAAAGGCAGTAAGAGTCAAGGAGGGATGATACTCTGATCGGGACGAAGTAGAAGAAGCACGATGGAAAAGTCAGATGAAGCTTTAGCTACAATGGTGGAGAAGGGGATGGATGAGTTAAATCGGGGTCATCTGAATCAAATCAGACATAGCGCAACCTCTTCCTGCACTTTGGCTGGGTAGCAGACTGAGTTGTGGATTTGGAGACCTTTTAAGATGAAATCTGGATGCTGATTGGGCTTTTCGGAGGTGCGATATAAAGCTGTTTGGCTTGTCAGAGGCGGATGAGGGTAAGTAATTCAGTTTCTTCAGTTTAACTTCCACCCAGGTTTCATAACAACTTAATTGTTTAATTCTTTGATATGAGCACAGTTTTCATGTTTGTGTTTTTTTTAGAGTTGCAGTCAGTTTAGATCACCATTCTTTCACATAACCCCAACAGCAACATTTCAAGAGGTTAATATAACAACTGTTAACTGTCACACCTGCGGCTCAAACCTAAACAATGAGCATAACGATTGCAAAACATTCACACACTGACCTCCATGTCAGCACTTTAGAAATTCTCTTTAATAAAGTACCTTTTATTGCTCCAGGCCAAAACCACCAATGTTATTTCCCCCTCTCTTTGTTATATCTGAACGGCTCTAGCATTCAGGGTCACTGGTCCATACCTCACTGAGCTTCTGCTAAATAAACCCTCTTTTTTTTTTTTGCAGGTGGAGATTAATGTCTGACAGGATCCCTTATGATGATATACTGAAATGTCTGTTAACCTTATTTTTTATTAATCTTAATGTAATCCAGCAACAAGCTTTGCAGTTTTTATTTTATTTAGGACATAAACACATAACAACAATGTAGAATGCGGTTGAAAAATCTGAAACGTGATGAATTATCACATTCAGACCCTGTTTCAAAGTGTATTGTTGGTTTAGCAGTGAAAAAAGACCTACACCTCGCAAACAAGACAGTTAGAATTAATCACCAAGCTTCCAAGCAATAAAAAATATTAGGTACATGTTGACTATAGAACTTTTTGTTTGTGTAAGGTGATATAGATGATAGGTTTAGCAGGATTTTTTGTAGGTCTTCCATCACTGTATACATTGTATTTTGAAATAAAACGCAGCCTGCTGGCTCATTGATGTTTTGGCTGACATTAACTTTAAAGGTATTGTGTAGGATTTACTTGAATTGTTTAAAAGACCCACGCTCGCCACTTTAAGAAAATGCACATGCACAACCCTGTATCCGCTCCCGAGAGGGAACGCATATTAAACGTGTATAATCTGTTATATCTGTTTAAACGTTGCTGTTCTCATACCTCATACAAGCTTACTGTGCCCACGTTCACCCTAACCCTGATCGCTATGTAGAGCGGGTACTATATAGTTAACTTTTTAGCATTTTCAGGTAATTGAGTTCACTATAAAGTTAACCGTTCGGACCTATGATCTTTGCTTTAAAGTTAACCGTTCGGACATATGATCTCTGCTTTTTGCTGCTTTTTATAAAAACTTTATGAAAAGAAAAACATATCTGAGATACATATCCTATATAATCATTTAACTTAAAAATACTCTGATATTATTTTGGTCCATATTTTAGCCCTAACTTAAAATAACAAATTTAACAACAAATTTAATTTTTGTTATATTGCTTGAAAAGCATTACATTTTTGTCCCACCTATTTTATTCCCAGTTGAAGAGTTTTTTAATGTCTACAAATATTAAGTTCTAAAACATTCAAATAGTTAAATCTTTCCTTTGATGATGAATATTATAATAAATATAACTTTAACTATTTTTTTTTTTCAAAGTAATATTCCAAATGCTGCCAACGGATGTCTCTACTGCTCTAAAGTCCAGCGGGGGTCTGTTTAACACCGCTATATCCGACATGCTTCAGCTCATCAAAACCCCATTCCATGAGCTCCGTAGACACTATTGAGCCAATAAGAAATTCATGGGAAAATAGAAGGTCTGTTATTAAAGGATATTTCTTTAATATCACCATCAGCTTTATTTGTACTACACTTCAAAGTTTCCCCCAGGATACATAAGATGCATGATTACCAACTAATACAAGGTCCATAAAGGGATTATCTGTATCTCTAATACAAACAATCTTTGAAAAACAGTCTGATAGTGATGAGAGTAAAGTGGCTTCAGAGATGGAGAGCATTCTAGATATCATAAAGCATAGATTAAATCTTTTGGTAACTCTGAGGATGGCCAGCACTCTCTCTGGGACTGTTTCATCTGCAGGCCTGAGGTTTTCCATAGATTTTTCAAGCTCAGATTAATGAAGAACTCTCTGAGATTTTTGCTATTAGAAGAATGATGGAGTGAGCTGGCAGTAATTAGTATCAACAACAAAGTTATTAGGCTATCAGATTTCGTGCAGTGGTGCCCTCAACAGCTTTGCAAACAGGAAAGCAGGAAAGCCAGGAAGGAGTGAGTGGAGAACTGAGGGAGAGGCGGGCTGTGTAACGTTAAAAAAATGCATATCTGTGGGTAAAGGTAGTTTGTTTACAAATAGAGCTCTGGTTTATAGTTGAGGACATTTAGATAACTTTAAGAGCTGATAACTCTACTAGCTTGTTTAGCTATCTTTTTCTGTGCATGTGCACGTTTAACCGCATATGTGTGGTGTGCTACCCAACAGGAGCGACTAATTACAAAGATGGCACAGGCACCACACAGTGGAGGACGAGTTAAGTGACCAACGGAGCAAAAAGCAGTGATCATCTGCCCAAACGGTCAGTTAAGTGAGTTTGCTATAAATTCCACAATGTAGTCCCTGCTGTATGTGGACACAGTAAGCTTGAATGAGATATGAGAACAGCACATTTTAAACAGGGCATGCACGAGGAGAAATGGGCTTGTGCATGCTGTTGCACGAGCATATTTATTTTATGTGGAAAGGACTTGTCTTTTAAAAAAATCCTCAACAATATCTTTAACATTAGATGATGCATAGAAATAGAAGGTTTTAAACAGCACCCCCAGAGCTGCAATAATTTTATAGTAAGTATGGGGATGCTCTGATTATTGACCTGTTGATTGCAGCAGAGAGAGATGGGGGATGTGGTATAAACAAGTCCTCTGTCATGTATTTGTTCTGCCCAGCCACTGAACCATGCGAGTCAAACCTGCACTGGTTAATTCACTCTGCAGATTGTACTCACCTGGTTCAGTGGCCGGGCAGAACAAATACGTGACATCCGATCCCCCATCATCTCCCCATCTCTGGATTGCAGTAATCAATATTACTGGCAGAAATAGGGTTGTTATAATGGCCAAAATGAGACTGAAGATGTTGGATTATAGAGTATCTGTAATCCTCACACCGGCTTTGTTGAATTATGGCTACCTTTCCTCACAGTCTTTTCCCACTGCCATCAGACTGTTGAAAAGCAGGTCACAAATCCAGACTTTGCACCACACTATTAACATCAAACCTAATAGAACTCAACTAAAATGTCTTCTACTGCATTTTTGCAGCATATATATTTATTATATTTTTGCACTACTCTGAACTTCCACATTAATGCCTTTTTGAACTATGTCTCTCCTAAACTGTTTACATTTGATCACTACCGTACTTCATGAATGGAAATGTTCTTTTTCACTGCTAAGCTGCTGCTCATTCACTATCGGAAAGCTGTATAAACATAGTTACCTTTTTTATACACTCTGTGTATACATAAAGACAATAAAGTTTGTCTAAGTCTACTTGTAATGAAAATGCAGCGACTACGATATTCATACTAGGGGGTTGGAACTCAATAAAGAAAGCACTAACAAGTGTACTGGTAATATCTTTCAAAATAAATGTTGCAAGAGAAGCTGAGTTTTGGCTAGCAGCTCTATGCAGCAAATCCAAAGTAATCCTTATTTCTGTATAACAAGCCTTGAAAGGCCTTTTGACAACATGATGACTAACCTTTCAGACAGAAAGCACTTTTTACTTGCTGAATTACTTTAAATAGATGGAGAGGTTTGACTTGCTGAACTCGTATAAAGGCCAATGTGGAGAGCATTACGCAGAGTCTGGCAAAGTGAAGAGGGGCTCCATTTGTGAGTGTGTCAAAAGTTCAATTACCCCTTCCGGTGCTCAGCCTGCAAAAACAAAGAGATTACCCACACACAGACACACCCCAACCCATACACATCTTCTTCTTGCTATATGCAGTGAGGACCATGTGTTGAATTGACTTTCATGGTTATTCAGGCTTTTTCAACCCTCTATATACATTACCTGACAATAACCCTAAACCTAACCATTAGCAGTGGATACCTCACCCTAAACTTAACCGATTCTCAATTCACACCTTAGACCTAAACCTAACTAGCAGAAAAGCACTTCTTACTCTGCTGGTGAAATCAGCAAAATTTTCCTCAGTCTGATACACAAACACAAGCAGACATCCCCACACAACTCAACACCCACACACCAACACAACACACACCCCAACCCAACAAACAAGACTTATTGTTACAGACCTACTCCACCTGTTTCATACTCTAATTAGTCGTGCCAGTCACTAAAGTGCTAAATAACCAGCAGGGTGGACTAAAATAAGGTCAAAGGAATGAAAGAGCTATAAAAGCGTGGAATGTGGGAAACATGTTAAGTTTGTGTGAAGAGCATGAAAAACTGAATTAAACAAAATCACAGGATCTAAAAAAAACACACAAAAAAAAGAAAAGAAAAACTCCAGAGAAACTTTGCGAACATCCAAAAATAATATATATATATATATATATATATATATTGCCATGGATGAGAAATCAATTAAGGCATTGGCAGCTTGTCAGAACACCTCTGGATAAAAAAAATAAAAAATATGCAGATAAATAGCAGAAGCACACCAATGGGGGAAGAATATGCTAAATTCACTTAGAATGACCAGGATTCAAACCCTGGACTTTCTTCCTCATAGGCAACAGTGCTTCCAGGTTTAGCACTGTGCAGCCCCTGTTGAAAAACAACACACACACACACAAACACAAAAAATAAATCTAAAAGTGTAAAAATAAACACAAGTAAGAGACTCCTCCTACAGAATAATATTGTCTATGAAAATAATGTTGGCAACCTTCTCTTTTATTAATAGGTTTAATTATGTGGAGAACTTAATAAATCAAAAGTACTTTTACATAAGCAACACAACAACCACACAATAGAGACTCCACAGTAAACAACAAGTCCGGTAATCTGCTGTAATTCCAGTACATCTGATCTGTGAAAAATGTGTTATTTATAATGGCATCTGCACACTGGTGCCTTTTTCACCCACTCCCCTCTTCAGGCTGTAGTGATGCATGAAGGGATGGATTCAGCCCAACCCCTGGAACAGCTACCGACTGTATTTATGCACCTCTCTACGGACCAGTTGACACAGACAGGTGGGATTTAAATGGAAAATTAACCACCCTTAGATGCCATAGAATGAATCTGTTCATTAAGCTCAACGCTCTAAGCCTTTGTGATTAATGGTGCTTGGTCAAATTTCAGTTTTACTGCCTTATTTTATGAAAAGAAATGAATTGAAGACGCCAGTGCGTTGCCTCTAGTCAGTGTACCTGCTCTGTTTGATTAAGAGGGAGTGAAGGTAGAGATGCCGGGAGGGAGGGAGACTTCTGTGCATACTTTCCATGTGTGCCCACACCCCTTCTTCAGCTAGTGCTGCTGAACGCTCTTTTGTATCTTTGTGCTTAGTGTGAAGTCAAGGTACAGACCACAGGCTAAGCAATTACTTATAACATTTTAATGATTAAGCTGAGCTTCATTTTTTTATTAGAATTTCATTTTATTAGAAATGTAACATTTTGAAATAACTTCAGAAAGCAGTATATTTTCTTTTATACATGATTCATCAGCGAATAAAATCTCCCCTAGTACTCCTGATGAACTTAAAATACTGACTGGAGGATAAATAAATTATGCATGGAGGAGAAACAATTTCACAGTCTTCCAGAATAGTTATTATTATGTCAATGGTCTCACTTTGTAATAACTGGCCTGTTTAAAATGAGTCCCTAAGGGGAAAAGCGGTGGCATCATGAGTGCAGCCATAGTGCTAGAGTAACACATAGTCACTTAAGATAGTAAATAGGGGTCACCAGACATAGGGGATGCCTTGTCGATGTGTTACAACACTATATTGTGATACTTTCTGGGGTCATATTTAAAGTTCGTGTGCTACCAGATGGTGCTGTTATTAAGTTGGCCAGTATAGCATCTTTTCCACCAAAAAGCCTGAGGGTCTGTTTGACCCGGGTAAAATAAATTCTAGGGATTCTGTTTTCATTGCTCTGAGAGGCTGCATACCATTTACTTAAAGGGGCCAAGTCATGTACTGTGACTTTATGAATTTGTGAGCCGATAGCTTAATTTGGTTGCTTACAAACTTCTTCTGATTTAATTACCAGGACCCTCTTTTATTGTTTTTATTAGATTACATTTCTGTGATTTAAACTTTGTTTTTGCTCCATTTATTAGTAGAAAAAGCTCTTTTGTTTATATTTACCTGAACAAGACCATGTGATTAGAGGTAGCTACTTTCCTGAAGAAAAATAATTATTTTTTAATTTCTGAATCAGTGATAACTTGATTCAGTTTCTGTTTAGAGCAACCCCCCCCCAAAAAAAAACTTTACAAAGGGAGTCATCAGCTCAGTGTATGTTGAATGGCACGTCTGTCATGAGTCAGTGAGAGCTACTGTTATTGTTCTGCTGTGAAAGCCTTTAGTGCAAAGACTAATAAATATTTCTCTATGTCCCTGGATTGGAGTTTGATTGGATGTACAAAGACATTTTGCCAAACTTTGTTTCTTTAAAACATGGGTCTTCAACGTTTTCCAGGACAAGGACCCCCAAACTGATGGCGAGATGGAGCGGGGACCCCCTAATTATATATATTGAATTAAATTGTGTTATATCAAACTGGTCCTATAGTCACTCTATTACAGATAGATTAATGGAACGGAAGTAATTTCTCCCTAGGATTATTAAAGAATATCTGATTCCTGTCCTGGTTGATGGGACAGGTGTTTTGAATGAAACGGTGCCAAGCTTGAAAGAGCTCCTGTGTGTCGCTGAATGTGTTGAATTGATGACTGAAAGACATCTTCTGCCTCCATTTATCTGTTTAATACAGTGTGTTTAATTCATGTTTATGTGTATTTAAAGACTTTTCAATTAGTGGAAAAATTACAGGGGGGAATATTAAAAAAAGAGTGTTATCAACCAAAACTTTCGCGACCCCCATGCAGTACCTCCGTGGACCCCCTAGGGGTCACGGACCCCGTGTTGAAGACCTACGCTTTAAAACATTGACGTGTGATTCAACATCATTGATTGAAACACAACTCTTTAATCAATTCATGACTTTTTTTTATTATTGTGATTTGAATGAAGATGAAGAGCTGATTTTGTTTTATTTTATTAAATACAGTGGGCTAAACTCTAGCACGCTAACAGATTTATAATATTGCTCATATAGGTGAGATCTTATTAGCCTGGCCGGCCAGATTAACTTACATCGTGTACATATTAGTCTGGAATGAAGCAAGTAGAGCCCTATTAAAAATGTGGGACTAAAAGAACTAGTAAAAATGATTTAGAATCAATTAAATACACACAGATTTAATGCAAAACACAATAGAAGGCATATATAAAACACTTCCTTGAAGCTGCAAACTTGACTGTTAAGTTTACAAAAAAGCGCTGTTGCATTATCATCCTGACCCCCGAGGTGGGATTGGTGTGGTCTGTTTTAGACCGGGGAATATTGAGCTCTACCAGACTGACTTATGCCTAATGTTACCATGCATGTTTGGTGTGAAGGAGTCCTGTAGAGTCAGCGGCAAAATGGAAGCAAAGATTGTCGCTGCAAGCTCATCCAGGAAGAGCATGTCTTGTTGCATGTCATGACGTGTTGTGAATTGGTACTATATAAATAAACTGCATTAAATTGTTGATTAGTTGTAAAAGAACCCCCCCCCCCCCCCAAAGAAAGGTGAAATCAAAAAAGGAACTGCTCTATGTTTTTCTATATTTTATTAAACAAGTTCCAAAAAATAATAGTATTTTTATTTTTCATTTTTTTTCAATTGGAAAAACAAATGAACGATCAATATATGGAATTATTACGTCAAAAGGAAAATCAGTGGAGCTGAGTGAGGTATCCTCTCACAGCAGCGGAGCGAAAAGAAAGAGGATCAAATGTGAAAAAGAACCCAAAATATATACAATGCCATGAGGTATAATACGCAAGTAGTCCTTGTGTATTACAACATAAACCATGTTGTTCTCTATGGGAGCATTCTGATTTAGCTGCCAGGCTGAAGCTTTAGTGCACGGCCTGGTACCAGTGATAGCAACGCTATCTTTAGGCTCTTAATTATACTGATGGAAAGTTTAGACTGTATGTAATTTGTAAGATATTCAACAATTATTTCATACAACGAAAAACATACTTTATAAAGAGCCTTTAAAAGAACATAGATTGCATACCCTTAGTCGCATGTGTAAATGTGCCCTCAGCTTCATGTGTTGAATCAGCCACAGCAAAGGAACATACAATATTACAGACAACATTGTACACCTATGGTTGCCTAAGTTTTCAAATTTGAAGCCACACCTTCATATCTTATTGACAAGCCATGACCAAAGTCATAAAGAGGATTTAATTTAAATTTGGTCCCATATTTAAGCATTAATCTTGAGGCTCATGAAAAATTACTGATACAAATAACACTTACAGTAGTAATGTTTTCTCCTTACTACCTTTTGGAGGCTAAATACTCAAAAATATTATGTGAAATAAACTTAGTGCCAAGTTTAACTTTGGATGTAACTCAAATATAATAAATCTGAACTTGCAAGTATTAATAAGAGAGCTAAGCATGTTCTTTTTTTTCTCTCTCCTGATAAGAGCTTTAATGTCTGGAGTTATATCAGACAAAGCAGCTCTGAGGTCATACTTAATGTCGAGTCTGTTTCTGTGTTTTGTCTTCAGCTAAGTATCCAGACTCACACATAAAGGAAGAGTTAAATCGTAGGAGGATTGTTACTGCTGAGCATCGCAGGACAGATACACACCTGACCAGAGCTTAATCTAGTGTATGTGGACAGCTCTTTGGTCTTAGTAGTTGGATTCTTACTGACTGTATGGGGTGGACAGGTCTCCCGCTTAGTACTTGTCATGATCGCGGTGGGGCCGGTGCCTATCTCCGGTAGTCAACAGGTGAGAGGCGGGGTACACCCCGCACAGTTCACCAGTCTGTCACAGGGCAACACAGAGAAGCACAACCACGCACACACACTCACACCTAAGGACAATTTAAAGAAGCCAATTAACAGTCATGTTTTTGGACTGTAGGAGAAAGCCAGAGTACCCGGAAAGAACATGCAAACTCCATGCAGAAAAATCATGTGCCAGGAACCTTCTTGCTCCAAGGCAACGGCGCTACCCACTATGCCACTGTGCCGCCAGTAGAGTAAAATTTCTTTGTTAAATGGAAAACTCAAGAGTTTCCCTCATTTCAGGTTTAGAAATCTTATTTAACCTGCTTTGTAAACCAGGCCCCTGGTCTATTTAGTAAAACCTTCCCTTTATGGGCAAGCTCTGGCTAGGGTTGTCAAAAGTATCAATATTTTAAAAAGTATCGATACTGAAACGTTGTATCCGGATACAATACTCATTTTCAAAAGTATCGATACAGTGCTACCACCAGTGGCACTTAAACAGTCATTCATCTAAAGTGCAGAATAGAGGAAAATGCACTTTCTGAACACTGTGTAATTGAATAATTCTGTGCACTTTTCAGTTTCAGACTTTTTTTGTAACAGGTGCAGCTGCTGGGAATTATTTTTGTTTCTTAACCGGTTTGGCTAGTGTCATTGTTATGTGTGCAAAGGATAGCCAAGTAAGGAAAACCTAATTTTAATTTTGTAAGTTTTTTTCAAGCTTGCTTAATACTGTGCACAGCAAACAACCTCAAAATGTTGTTCTTATTGTTTATTGTATTTATTTATTTATTGTATTTTTATTATTAATCAAAATATTTCTGTTGAAACTTGGAGTTTTTATCCTTGTGGTATCGAAAACAGTATCGAGCATCGAATATTTTCCTTAGTATCGGTATCGAGTTGAAAAGTTTAGTATCGTGACAACCCTAGCTCTGGCACATGTGCAGCATGACTTACAGTAGTTCTGTAAACCAGAAAATGAGTTGCAGAAACCTGCGTGATCCAATCTCCAAAACACACAAGCACAAAAAACAAATCCAAAAGAAATAAAAAAAAACAGAAACAAAAAAGAAATGAGCAGCTTTTCAAAGGTTTCCTTAGATAATTTCATAATAAAATACAAGAAGGGTACACATATCAGTAACATATAAAAGTGAAACCTATCAAGGTTTTCTACTGTTCAGATATTTCCATTGAGGTTACATTTTTAAACCAGTATTTAATAAGTACTGTTTAGGAGCAATGAATAAAAATCTCTCAACTACCACCAACAATAAATGTTTAGACCAGACTGAAAGGTAAAATGCATGTAAGCAGAAAACATCTGATGGAACAACAAAGCTACACCTCTCATGGCTCTGGAGTATCTCTTCACATGGACTTGTTGATTTTTCCAGAATTTTAATAGGTGAGAAGTAAGGATCAAACTTTTAATGTGGTTTATAAAATGTGAATCATACTACCAGTAGCTTTGTGTTTGCTTTCATTTCAAAACACTTACAGGGCAGCCTCCTCCTTATCCTTAATCTCTTACAAAAACAAACAGAACATCTTTGTTTCCTCTGTGAGAGGTCTTTGTAAGTGTTAAACCATCTGCTAACATAAATTATGAGGAACACAGGAGCAAGGAAATGCTTTTTTTTGCTGGTTGGCAGGTTGACCTGTGGCTCATTTATTATTTTTTGACATATTTTCCTTTAATTAGAAGAAGCTGCTTTTAAAAGAACATAACTGTTAGTCTAGATAGAGAGAAATTAGTTAGTCCCTGTCTATGTAAGAAACACTGTGGAAAATAAACACCAGGTTTCTGGATCCTTAGACAAATAATTTTCTCCATTTTAATCCTGTTTTCAACAAATAATACAACAGTAAGTTTTTGTTATTAACACTTTGTTTTACAGCAAAATATTTTTATTCACTTATCTTTTAATGGGAAAAAGTATTTAGTATAGTCACCATACTATCATTCCTTCGGAAATATGAAAGATATGTTGAAGAAAGCATCTTTCTTTCCCTCTTAGCTCAAACTGTAAAATGCAATATCAAACAGACTTTAAAAAACGTCTATAAAAGTAAGGAAATAACATTTGTTTCAGGAGATAAAAATAAATGTACAGTTGACGTCCAGTACTTGCAGCCACATATCTGATTTTTGAAATGACCGTTTTCTATTCTCTTTTTATAGGCAGCATCTTTTCAGATATGAAGATATCTATTCAGGATTATAACCCATGTAACCCTCTCTCCCTAGAGATCTGAATGCATTAGATATGGAGCTATCAGCAGTCTTTCCCCTGACGTTGTTGTTTGCTCTCTTTCAATGATAGCGCGATGAAAACACAGGAAGCGGCTGGGGCTGCGATCGATGCGTCCATGTCCAACTGTGAGCTAGGTGAAGTCTTAACATCTTTCCCTCTTTGCTTTTCCAATCCTCTGTTTCCGTCCTGTCAAGTCTCCTTCTGCTGCTAATGTGTCTGAATGCAGTGTCATCCAGTGCCGCCTCGCAGCAGTCGATAAGTACTGGAAATGCTACCCATCTTTGAAACATCACTCCTTCACTTACTGTAAGTGCACATCAGAGAGGGCAGCATCCACACACTGCTGACAGGGAGGAAGGCAACACCAGCCAGATCACGCTGTGACTGAGCATCATGGGCTGCAACCACAGACAGGTTTTCGTGGGTGAAATTGCAGAGCACATACAGAGTGACAGAACTGAGCTATGGTTTATCAAATTTGAGCTGGCCCTCCACATTATTCCAGGAATAAAGGATTTCCATCAAAAAGCAGGCCCTATAGATGGAGTACAATCAAGATCGATTACCTTTGCTGTCACCTGACATGTCATTGCTTTTTGTTCGCCTTTCTATGTCCTCTGCATGACCAAGCAGAAAACCATTCAGTGAAGCAAACGATAAAAAATGTTATCGAGACAATATCAAATACCAGGAGTAGGTTCTCTCAGGCTTCCTCCCACAGCCAAAAACATGACTGTTGGGTTAATTGTGTTCTCTAAATTTTCCAGATAGCTGGAAATAGGCACCAGCACCCCTCACAACCCCATTTGGGTTAAGCGTGATAAAAATGGGTGGATGGATGATTTTTCCATTCTGCTTTTTTTTTACTATGCAGAAAAGAGCCCTTTTTTAATTTGCATTTGCAATTTTAGTCTAACTCTAATTTTATGCCCTCTATTGTTTTTGAAGTTAATTTAAACATATCGTGATATATTTTGTGTATTCCCAAAAAGGCCAAATATATCGCGATTATTATTATTGCTGCATATCGCCCAGTCCTATGCCAGGTTATTCCGGCCTGTTTCAGGGTCTCGGATGAGTTAACAATAATGTGATATACTCCAAATAAATTGACCCTGGTGCAGTAAAAAGCATTCATAGGGTTTGATGCGTAAACAAGGTAAACAGGAGAAGTTAGATCTCTACACCAGTCGGTTTTGGCTATGACAGAGAACTACAGAAGCTTCCCAAAATGATAAAAAGCACTGCTTGAAGTGTATGATGGAATGGTTTATGTTTAAAAAAAGAATAAGTCATGTAGTTAGGTTCTTTTATTAAGCAAGTAATAACTGATTAAAACCTGGCACTCCTTTGTTACATGTAAAATCCCATTTTAGACCTAGAGCAGAAAATTCCTGTTCAGAAAAGGGTAAAATACAGAACATAAGTACTACATTGTCTGCAGTTCAAAGACTTTTAAAGAAATCCTGATTTCTTTCATGATTTTTCTTGCTGAAGTGAAATTAATCAGACAGATAAAT
Organism: Cyprinodon tularosa; assembly: GCF_016077235.1. Taxonomy (NCBI): domain Eukaryota; kingdom Metazoa; phylum Chordata; class Actinopteri; order Cyprinodontiformes; family Cyprinodontidae; genus Cyprinodon; species Cyprinodon tularosa. The sequence continues at coordinate 249,634 of NW_024039094.1, forward strand.
ATGATGGGATGTGGTTAGAGTCCATTTCTTCAAATTATCCTCCCAATCTTTGAAAGATGAGGGAACCAGTATGATGACACCACCCTGTTTAAGATGTAAAACTTGACGCTCCCACTTGTGTTTTTACCTATATTTAATCTCAAGAGCCTGTCTGCATTTAAAGAATGACTTTGCCAACAGCTTTCAACTGTATTACAGGATCAAGTAAACATGTGGATTAGAGCTGGATTTCACCTGTCACTTTTACTATTAAACAGTTATATAGACATCTACAACTGCCTACACTCAAGTCCAGTCCTGCTAGAACATGCTTTGAAAGAAACTAAGGATCCCAACAGTTTTATACTTTCTGCTTTATGTCTGCAGAAAGTGGACTTAAGACTGAAGTTGCACAAAACATGTAATTGCAACACATCCTTTAATTCTAGTTGATGCAAACAATTTGCATCCGTTTGCATCAGGTTGCAGCTGTCCTCTCATGTCACAAACTCAGCAGGTGCAAAAGAGATCAAGGAGATAAAGCAGAATGTTTCATCACAGAGACCTCCTGGTTTAGAAGAGATCAAAGCCTTAAAAAGACAGCACCAGACAGCATGAGGAGAGATTTACATTTAGAATTTCCTTTCTAAATAAATAAGTAATAACTATTATCGATGCATGCTTTAGCTTGTTAAGAATTTGAAACACTGCATATCTTTGGAATAATTAATTTCTATATAAAAACTGTTGATTGGATTCAAGATAACGGTAAATAAGGATATTTATTCAGATCTTTAATAAATGTAATAAAGGTTGATGATATTGTGAGCAGGGTCTTACTCCTTGTTCATCTACTTCATAAAATTGCCATCAGTTTTAAGGACACAGTGCTTATGCAGCACAGACTGCATGTCATGAACAGCTCTGATCTGTCAGAATGCCAAAAACATTCAATTTAGGATCTAAAGAAGATGCTCCAGAATGGTAACACAGCTCAGCAGAGTCCACAGGTTTGAAAACATGAATCATTTTCTAAAATGAAAAAATAAATACTGGATTAGACATCAAGATATGCTGATATAACTAAATATATTAAAAATCACTCAATTGGATCTTTAAAAACCATAGAAAAAAAAATCCTCAAAGAGCAAACAATCAGTGTTGGTTTATGATGAACCCAATTAAATATGTATTTCATCTAAATGTTCAACAATTCTAAATGAAAAGTTATACGAGATTTTTTTCAACTTAAAGATCTAAAAATCACCAAATAGCGTAATTTTGGATTCCATGTTAAAAACTATGTGCTTTTCAGATGACAGGAAAGACAAAATACTTTGAAAGTCTTTAATAACAACAAAACAGGTGTGTTGAGTGGAGTCTCAGGATATTTTTACATTTACAAGTAATAATGAGAGATTTCTAAATAGTTTTGTCAAATTATTTATACATTTCTCAAATCTCATAAATGTTCTCTCTAATAATATTTTGAGGTCCCATCAGTCATCACTGTTGAGCACAAATGATGGCACCATGAGTCCTGTGAGAGTGGGACCAGCTGTGTGTTTTGTCTTGTCACCAGTTCCACTCTGCTTGAAACCTTCGGTGTTATCCCTCTTTTCCAGTGCCAAAAATACTATCTGCTGGTTTGAGTTTTTTTTTTTTTTTTGCGCCCACCCTCTGAGAAAAAACGCAAGCAAAGCTTGACAACATGCCCTTTTGCCGAGCTCAGAACGTGAGGCAGTACCCTCGGCTGTAACCGGAGAACGGGGAGAAAAACAGCTGTTCCTGCTCTGTTCTGCGTCTGCCACAACTGTGATTTGATGGAACAAACTGGGAATGCAAAAACACGTTTGGACTCAAGGTTTAGCCACACTCCGATTAAATCATGCAATTGCCCTTCTGGCTTTCACAATGCATCTTTCTTCCCTCTGGTGAACGGAGAGATAAATAGTGAATATCCATCTGTCATCATACATTGATAGTCTGCATGGGATGCCCACATGCTTTCTCTTTTAAGATAAGTAAAAGAACATCAAAAACACACAATTCATATCTCCAGCGATTCAATATTACATTCACTCAAGCAAGAAACTTTAGATCTTTACTGTACACATTTTAAAGTTTTTGTAAGTTGTGTAACATAAAAAAGGAAAACAAACATTGTCACATAAATCTAGGGAAAGAAAATGTATTTATCATCAACTGAATAAAGCGCCTGCTTTTACGTGCTTGTGCTTAGCTGCATGTCTGTGTTTTCTGTGTTGATCTGTGGGCAGCTGCAGCTTCATTCCTATCATGTCTTTTCAAGGTCAAAGTTTGCACTGCGTTGCCGTCTGACACTTTACAGCCCAAGACTTCATCTTAACCCAGTCTAATTCTCATTCAAAGATCCTTCAATGCTCTTTGACACTCTGTGAACGAGGTGATGATGGCTGCCTTTGGCAGCACTCCTAAACACTGCTTCCTCCCAGGCAGTCTCAGAGTGTGAGGAATTTTGGTGATTATTCAGAGCTATGGCTGACACAAGAATGTTTGCATTTAATCTAACAAAAAAGTAACACTTTGTCAACACCCACTTGTTGTAGAAAACTGAGCCAATTTGGCCACAAAGTCCCTGGAGTCTAACTAATGACCAAGGCTTTTTGAGCATGCCCAGAACTGCTTTAGGACAACACAGTTAGTAGCAAAAACAAACTGCAGCTTGAGTGGTTTAAATTTGAGGTTTTCTCTACAAAGTTTCATCTGTGTCAACTGTTTCTTATCGATGGTGCTGAAATGCCAGAGAATCTTCTACAGGCTTGCATGTCTGGTTAACAAAATATGCTATTTTAGCTTTGGCTACGTAACAGAGAACTACGAGATATTGCAGAAAGATAGTCATTTTCTTCTAATGTAAATTTGCTTTAAAATTTATATGTGGATAGAGTGTAGGTAGCTAGAGCGGCAGGTTGTTCGTAGTTATGGAAATATTCAGCACCGCAGACTGTCTCATAAAAATGCAATAAAGAACTATTTTAATCTTCATTCAAGATTGTGTATTGAATTGTCAGAAACATAAAAATCGCCCAGATTTTAAACGTAATCAGAGAAAGTCCTTAAAAATGCTGTTGTGTTGAGTGTGTTTGTGCTTTAAACACATTCGGGGACTGCCATGGCCAGGTGCACCCAAGCTGGTAGTAGAACAGAAAGAAAAGAGAAGAAGAAAAGAAAGCTCCACAGTGAAGGGGTTTAGCTCTGCATGCTTCTATGAAAACGAATGCAGATGAAGGAGCGACTAAAGAAAAAGGTTGATTCTAAAAGCATGCAAAGTCGTGCTTGGGTAAAGTTAAATAGGAATGAGGTCAGCTAATACCAGACAAAATATTCAAATTAATTTTGCCCGACTTAGACCTAATTAATGCTTTTTGTATTTTTTTTTTTTTCTGACAACCATGGTACTCAGTGACTGCTCTGGCGCTTCTACTTTTAAAGCAGTGGTTTATAATATACCATTTTCTATCGTGCTTATTCCTACTGGGGTCATGAGGGGTGCTGGCGCCTATCTCCAGCTGTCTACGGGCGAGAGGCGGGGTACACCCTGGGCAGGTCGCCAGTCTATCGCAAACTAACACAGACAAACAACCATTCACACACACACACAATCACACCAAAGGAGAATTTAGAGAAGCCAATTAGCCTAACGGTCATGTTGTTAGACAGTGGGAGGAAGCCTGGGTACCCGGAGAGAACCCATGCAGGCATGGGGACAACATTCAAACTCCCGCTGAAATATCCAGGCTGGACTTGAAACCTGTACCTTCTTGCTGCAAGGCAGCAGTGCTACCTGGCCACTGTGCAGCCTGGTTTATTATATCACAAAATAAAAGAGCTAAAAAATCCAATGGCATCTAAACTTGATTAGCAGTTATCATCATGCCTGGGCTGTCTTCCCGCAGAGCCTTCTTGGACATAACATTCCTTTCAGTTCTACATCAGCTGCACTAAACAAGCAGTTCACAATTAGTGGTAATTGTTGGTTCCACATTTTTGATAAAAACATCTTCAGAAATTGTCAAAGTTTGTAATAATATTTTTTAATATAGAATTAGCTGGTTGCCTTTTGCTTAGTGCCACTGCATGAAAAGTGAGATTTTCGTCCCCGTAAACCCCCGTAAACTCCCGCAGATCTGCCTGATTTTCGTCAGTTTCCGACAATTTGCAACCCGTGCTTGTCCGCGTTTGTCGTGCCACAAATTGTCGGAAACGTACCGTGACGTATGTGGAGAGCGATCAGCTGTACTAATGGCCCTAATTAGCATATGAATGCAGCAAACCCACGCGGCTGGCCAGGTCTGGCTTGAATAACCTTCTCAGTATTGGCTGAAACCACTATTCTCAAACAAATGAAATCGCTCGTGATTGGCAGCAAAACCACACGTGGCCACGCCAGGCTTTAATTTTCTTACTGAGTATTGGACGGAACCGCTTCTTTTTAAACAAGTAAAGTCGCTCTTGATTGGTTGGCATATATATATATTTACATATATATATTTATTCATATATATATATATATATATATATATATATTTATTTATTCATTCATATATTTATTCATTCATATATTTATTCATTCATATGGTGTGTATTTATGTTATCCTACACTACTACACAATTATTATGCTACCATCAAGGACATGAATGAATTTATACAGGAAATGAACATTTGCCAGGAAGCTGTTTATGCAAAGAAAGAGCTTTATTAAAACACACACAACTATATACAACGCGTATCCAAACACATGCGTTTCTAAAAATTAAAAGTCCGTGAACGGTCCGTTTGCTTCCTCGGGGTTGGAGGTAACGGGCAGCATTCCCTCCGAGGCAGGTCCGATGTGCAGACGCCTACTGTGCGTGGCCCTGTACTTTGGCATCGCTTCTAACCGGGACTGCAGCTTAACACAGAGTTCAGAGGGATCCGGCCTACGAAATGGCGGCGACCGTACAATCCATCCAGAGACACCGCCGACGACGGCGGACTTCCAGAGTTCCACTTCCTCATCTGCTAGCACACTCTGCCTCGCTTTCAGCAGCTGAAAAAAAAAAAACAATGAATCAGCGCACTGCGTATGGACACAACACATCTATCAATGCACCTGAAAAATAGTCACCAAATAAAGTCTTACCCTCTTTCTTCTGGCCCGACTCCGAGCAGATTGCCTCAGCATGCAGCGTGTTGGCTGGCAGCGTATATCTGAAGCTCCTGCGTACCGTCTGAAAATACGTCTTACAGGCAGCAGGAAAACAATTAAATGAGAGCGGTATAAATAAAAAATCAAACGCAAGTCACAGTAACAAGGAAGGAGAAAACATTAAAACAAGTCACACACAATGTCGTCTTTAGCCTCATCGTGCAAATCTGGACTTGCTGATTATGGCTCCGAGCAAAAAGGAGGTCTGTGAAAACAAAATGTAAAGCTATGATCGGTATCCATTACCTTTTACCGCAGAATGAAAGCATATTCTTTAAATCTTACCCTTGCTCCGGTTCATAGCGCCTGCAATTAGTCTCCGAGTTGTTAAGACGGCGTACTGCTTCCTGTAAATCACAAAAAATGCACTTTAATAAAGCTTGTTCTTGCAAGGCTAGGCTAGATAGGCTAATAGCTAGGCTGCTATTAGCCATAGCTCAGGCTAGGCTGCTTTTAGCTTAGCAGGCAGTAATCAAACATATATTTACCGCTAGCATCTCTTCTTTGAGTTCGTCTTGTTCGATGCAGAGTCGCCATCGCGTCCAAGAGGAGTTTTACCCCGAAATCCCACATACTCCGTCTGCGCTCCGCCCCGCTGCGCTCCAGACCGCCTGCACAAAGCAAAGCCTACAGCCGCCGCTGTTTCCCCTCCCCTCCTCTCTGAGTTCCTTGGAGATCGTAGAGGGCATGCGCCAGATGAACCAGGGTTTCCGCGGATCATTAAAAATAATTACAATTCATAATTCTTTTTTTAATCAAGGCCTTAATTGGCACTAAAATTAATTAAATATGTTTATCGTTGCATTTATGATTCTTTAATAAAAATGCTTCTAAAAACAATTTCGTCAGATATTATATCGCTATTAATTTGCGTGGAACTGTTTATAAAGCCGTATGTTCGGAAAGGAAGCTCGAGGCGGAGAAAAAGCTAGAGAATATATATACGTATATATGTGTGTGTGTGTGTGTGTGTGTGTTTACATACATACAGGAGTCAAGGAACTCTGCTTACAGATCCTTCATATTTCATGTACACTAATAACTTGTGTACATGGTTCATGTTGATGGCATTAAAATAATTTCTAATAGCATTAAAATAGCATTAAATTAGAGTCACTCATTCCTGTATGAACCCTGTGAACGCTTAATTTAATATGACATATTAAAAAAATCCCACCATCATCCAGCACATGTTCAGTTTCTGCCCAAATATATATTTATATTTTTGTAGATTTTTGTAACGGGGATAAGGATAATTCAAAACTGCTTTTTTTTTAATGAACTTGTTCACTACTTCCAAACTCAGCATCTCTTTTCATTCCTGTAATAAGAAGTTTCTTTTGAATGGATTTGATTAAAGTTTAAGTCCCTCGGTATAAAATAAATATTTTGATGGAGATGAGAAATCTGCTTCCTCGTTGGTGAATAACCAATAGTTTGGATCCAATCATTTAAATAAACGGTGTTAGTTTTTTTTTTTTTTATATACAGTATATAAGAATTGTGCTATAATTTCTAGTCACCGATCTGTTGCTGCTATATTTTAATTTGACGAACCGGAATTTGTCGATGTTCTTTTTCCTGTTTGGTGCAATTGCAATTGCGGATCTTGACCTGGCCAGACCGTATGACCACAGTGTACCAATCTTCTGATGGCTACTTCCAACAGGATAATGCGCCATGTTATAAAGTGAATCATCTCAGACTCATTTCTTGAAACTTTTCCACTTAAGTAATTGTGAATTGAGCATATTGACAGACAATATTTTATTTTTTATCTTAAATGCAAATTTTTTTTAAAATAATTACTGCTCTAAATGTATTGCTCTGTCAGCTAAAGATCTGTTTTGGTCTCTATACTTTAATTAAATAAATCAATTCAAGCTAAAATGTGAGAGGCTATACTAAGCCTGATCTCTTTGTATCAGAGATTTTCTTCCTCAGAAAGATGTCACTTGGGGTAAAACCCCCCCTGCAACCCTGGTTTGCATTTGTATAGCTCACAGCATGTTCATTTACATGTTAAAGCCTCCCCTAGAATTCCATGGGGGGGAGGCATGGGGGGAACACTGCCTAAGAAATTCCACGTCAATTTCTGACAATTTACGGGAGTTTTCGACGAAGCCTGCAAATTGTCGTAAACTGCCGCTAACCTGAAGTTCCACGACAATCTACAGTGCCGTATATTGACGAAAATCCCACTTTTCATGCAGTGTGCAGCACTGTTGAACATGCCACAAGGCAGTTACTCTAGGATGTCACACGTTAACTTGCACTCCGACCCCAGAAGGTTCTGTTTGACTGATATTAAGAGAAAAAAGGCAAAACAAGACTTATTCAAACAAAAATTTAAATATCAAAAGGCAGGTTCCTGATCTCAAGCCACCCTGAAGAACTTCCCTTATAGTTAAAATAACAAATAAATAAATTAACTGCAACAGCACATTAAATCCACTAACTGTTTTAGTCCGTTGCGAGGGCTGAGCAATTTGACAAAACATGTATCAGAATACAAGCCTTTCATATCTGTCGATAATCATACATACAAAGAGGTCAGCCAATTTCCAACCTTCTTAAGCCTGACCATGAGAGGTTGAGAACCTCAATGCTTTTCTTTGCCTACATCCCCCACAATCCTCTTTGTTCTGGATCAGAGTTTGGTGAAATTATAGACCTTTCTATCAGAGCTATTTTCTATTTATACTGATCAGATGTGTATTGTGATATACATCAACAGCCCAAGGTGGCATTTTCACATGTATATGATATTGTTCTTAAAAAGACAGCCAACATCTTATGCAGACTTTGGGTTGAAACAAGTTTTGCATGGAATATATGGGCATATAGTGGAGGGCCGTATTTATATAACGGAACTCTGTAAAGAGAAGCAATGTCGGAACGGCCAGTGGTTATACATCCCCGCTTGTGGGTGAAGTAGGAAACATTCCCACTTACATCTTATAGCATTTACTTAAAAAACAGTAAGCAAACTAATATATATAAACAGACATAAATCATTTCAATTTAGTTTGAAGGTATAATATGAATCCATGATGCATATCCTTAACTAGTTTTCAAGGTGTTAAAGCAAAGGTTGTCTTTAAATACAGAAGTTTCTTTAGCTGGCTCGAAAATGCATTTATTGTATCACTTTTTGTTTAAAAAAAACTAAAATCAATACCATATCCTTTATAATCCAAACAGCATGTCTCTTAAAAAAATATGTACATACTGTACATATTCAGCTAAGCAAAAACACTCAGGACACTGAAAGTTCCTTTTTAATGAGAAAACAATTTCAAACATAGGCCATCTAATTACATAGAGTGAATTTACTCTAGTTATTCAGTTAAATTTAAAGATTTTTCAACTTCGTACACATCATAGACAAAACTACTACAAGTGGGGAACAGACATCTGTCTCATCTGTCAGCAAAGCCTTACCAAGCTCATAACAATTTCTGATCCCTGTCTGGGGTGGTGCAGAGGTCAGCTGTGTGTGTGTGTGTGTGTGTGTGTGTGTGTGTGTGTGTGTGTGTGTGTGTGTGTGTGTGTGTGTGTGTGTGTGTGTGAAGGTGTAGGTGTGTGTGTGTGTATCTGAGTAGAAGGGGAAGAGAGGGGGGACTGAATGAATGTCGATTCCCAGCATGGATCTGTTCTCTTGGTGTACACTTCAGCTCTGTGTCCCTCTGGGAACCAAAGCCACAGTGCTAACCTGAAACCCATGATGTAATTTTCAGAGGGTACAAGTTATCAGGAATCAGTGAGAAATGTACAAACCTGGTGTGAATGTCACACAGTTTATGCGATGAATTGTACTTGGATTTGAGCAACCGCTGTGGATTAAGGGATCCCCTTATGAAATGGAGAAGTCCAGGATAGACATACACAAATTCCCTCAGTTTGATTTTTTTTAACCAATTTTATTGCATAATAATATTGATATTATATTATTGACTGAAATGTTATATTTACCACATAAATCTGATCAGATCCTTTTAAACTGAATTGAAAAAAAGTTGCATAACTCCTAAAAGGAAAATGTGTCAATTATAGAAACTTCATAATCATAGTTCATCATATTATGGATGTAAAATCTGAACATAGCCACTTAAAAATTACAGAATGCTGTAAAGTAAATCAATGAGACTAGAAAAAAAAAAACATTTTATAACTTTACACCTTCATGAGGAGATATAGTCGTCTGAAAAAGTAATTTTTACACCCACACAGATTTCTTTTTTTCCCCTTTTTTTAATATTTCAACATTTCATTTGTTTGAACTAATTTCAATATCAGACTAATACAAAAAGTGAATATGATAGGAAATTAATAGCTCTCCAAACCCACATGGGTTAAACAGTCTTGCAATCCTTGCATTTAGTTTAAATGCATTTAGGTTAAATGCAAGGATTAAATATTACTTGATTATTGGCATTTCTATTCTCTGTTTTATCTACTTTTTCTTCTGGATTTTCTATAAAGAGGCCACTTTAGCTTAACGTGATGAAATCTGGCTCGCTCAGTTTCATCACCTCTCTCTATGAATGGTTGAAAGAAGCATCCAGTATCACATATTTATAGCTTCAAACTGTTTAAACAAAACAGTTTTTGTTTAAACTGTTTTTGAAACATAACCAGTATAGTAAAAAACTGATTCAAGTTTTGTAAAGCTGTAATAAACTATTGGTTGGAAAGAAAATTATGTTTTAAAGTGGGACAAAGATTTATATACGCTTTCAGATGTTGATATAATGGAGGTTTATTATGTCTTTCCTGTGCTTAGTAAGTGTTCTTAATATGATTTTGTAGTAATAGCCTATTTATTTTTGGTTTAAACACAGCAGTGGTCGGTACTACGAAGAATATATCTTTTTGGGGTATATCCTTTATTATTTAGAGTCCAAGTGACATTTGGCTTAACTGTCTACGCAAAACTAAAAAGGATTTTGCAAATCCCTCATAAAATGTTGCATACCTGTACATGTTTTTGAATAAGAAATTCCATATGAGTGGAAATGAAATACTGAAAGCTAAACCAACAGTCATATGCAGGTCTGCAAGTTCAAAAGAAACAAAATCTTGTCATCAGTTGCTGTTCAAAATCTGCTTCAAATATGATTGAAGTTTTGTGCTTTATAAATGTGTTTACCTGTACTATAAGTGAATTAGAGCTGCCAGATCTCAATCCTCTGGAGCGAGACTAAAGCTTTTCCTTTATTTCTTACTCTGCCAAGGCAAATTTAACTCCAAATAAGGAAAGCGTCTCCAAACTTAGATTTTTTTTCTTAACATGCCTCTCCACATTGCCCTGGTTTTATCAATGTGAAAAGGTTGACCAGTTATTTTTCACACCAAATCATCAAACCTTCCATTTCTGTATGCAGCCAGCAGAGATCAGGGAATGACTTCAGTTTTATCTGAATATTTCAGGATTACCGTAAACGGGGTTTAAAGTACATAAAGTCCCTTTTAAGAGATCCCATCAGGAATTCCAGTATTTAAGAGCAAAAAAAAAAAAAAGATGCACCTCTACAACATAATGAAGACTTTTCTTTAGATGTGTGCATCAAATATATTACATTGCATACAGTACATTTCCATAACACCCAACATGTCTGAAGATAGTTTACTAAGAGTCTTAAAAGGTCAGATTTTATCTGTTCCTACTAAGCGTTCACACAGAGAATAACAAACAAACTTGCAGAATGCTGCCTGTGCCACAAGAATCTGGGCAGCACCTTTCAGCTAAAACTGAAACTAAAGGTGTATTGAGTGGAGTTTCAGCATCAGGGGACGTAAGATTGGTCTATGTGTATTCACACTATTCTTTAATGTTTTTTTGGCATGTTTAAAAAATAACAAATAAGCTAGAGATAAAAGAAATGTTTCCTGTAAACTATCCATCCATCCATCCATCATCTTACACGCTTGTCCCAATTGGGGTCGCGAGGGGAGCTGGTGCCTATCTCCAGCAGTCAATGGGCAAGAGGCGGGGTACACCCTGGACAGGTTGCCAGTCCATCGCAGGGCAACACAGAGACACACAGGACAAACAACCATTCACACACACACCCACACCTAAGGAGAATTTAGAGAAGCCATTTAACCTAACAGTCATGTTTTTGGACCGTGGGAGGAAACTAATTTAGAAAAAAAAATAAAAAATCTCAGCCTCTACGTACATCACACTACACTAACAGAACAGGTTTTTGACATCATTTAAATACATTTTCATAAATTATAGGGATAAGCAATAAAAAAAAAATCTTGTAAAAACTCAATTTTGAATATAACTTTCTTTGTGCAAACCCATTAAAATTTTGGTTTTGAATATGGTTTTCTTTCATTTCCTTCTGTTCAGGTTTGTTGACGTTGTTGAAAGAGAAGACCTATTAAAGACATTTGGGCCTTATCAAAGGGTTAGTCTTACACCTTTGTTGAAACTTTGATTGGCATTAGACTTCTAAAATGAAAGGGTGTACTGAAAAATAAATCCCAAAAGATAACAATTTCTACTTGTTTCTAAAACGTAAATTGGTATGCATCCATCCCCCACTAGAGAAATAAGCAATACAAGTGCTCTGAGTGTAAGCTTCATTAAAAAAAATTGGAACTGCAAGCATATCCATGAGTTTAAGTTTGCCAGATCATTTTAGCACTAGATCCCCTGGTACTAGGACAGAACATTTATCCACTTTCCCGGATATACACTATATTGCCAAAAGTATTTGCTCACCTGCCTTGACTCACATATGAGCTTAAGTGACATCCCGTTCCTAATCCATAGGGTTCAATATGACGTCGGTCCACCCTTTGCAGCTAGAACAGCTTCAACTCTTCTGGGAAGGCTGTCCACAAGGTTTAGGAGTGTGTTTATGGGAATTTTTGACCATTCTTCCAGAAGCGCATTTGTGAGGTTGCACACTGATGTTGGACGAGAAGGCCTGGCTCTCAGTCTCCGCTCTAATTCATCCCAAAGGTGTTCTATCGGGTTGAGGTCAGGACTCTGTGCAGGCCAGTCAAGTTCATCCACACCAGACTCTGTCATCCATGTCTTTATGGACCTTGCTTTGTGCACTGGTGCACAGTCATGTTGGAAGAGGAAGGGGCCAGCTCCAAACTGTTCCCACAAAGTTGGGAGCATGGAATTGTCCAAAATGTCTTGGGATGCTGAAGCATTCAGAGTTCCTTTCACTGGAACTAAGGGGCCAAGCCCAGCTCCTGAAAAACAACCCCACACCATAATCCCCCCTCCAACAAACTTTACACTTGGCACAATGCAGTCAGACAAGTACCGTTCTCCTGGCAACCGCCAAACCCAGACCCGTCCATCAGATTGCCAGATGGAGAAGCGCGATTCGTCACTCCAGAGAACGCGTCTCCACTGCTCTAGAGTCCAGTGGCGGCGTGCTTTACACCACCGCATCCGACGCTTTGCATTGCACTTGGTGATGTATGGCTTGGATGCAGCTGCTCGACCATGGAAACCCATTCCATGAAGCTCTCTGCGCACTGTTCTTGAGCTAATCTGAAGGCCACATGAAGTTTGGAGGTCTGTAGTGATTGACTCTGCAGAAAGTTGGCGACCTCTTCGCACTATGCGCGTCAGCATCCGCTGACCCCGCTCCGTCAGTTTACGTGGCCTACCACTTCGTGGCTGAGTTGCTGTCGTTCCCAAACACTTCCATTTTCTTATAATACAGCTGACAGTTGACTGTGGAATATTTAGGAGCGAGGAAATTTCACGACTGGATTTGTTGCACAGGTGGCATCCTATCACAGTTCCACGCTGGAATTCACTGAGCTCCTGAGAGCGACCCATTCTTTCACAAATGTTTGTAAAAACAGTCTGCATGCCTAGGTGCTTGAATTTATACACCTGTGGCCATGGAAGTGATTGGAACACCTGATTCCAATAATTTGGATGGGTGAGCAAATACTTTTGGCAATAAAGTGTATATTTCAAGGGTACACATGCACTGGTCTACATGCATCTGGGAAAGGCAAAAAATAGATGTCCTGTCATTCTGTGTCTAATCTAGACAGAGAGAGGGTGAATAACCGATTAGATGCAGTAAGAAATAAATTCAACCCAAAGGTAACCCCGGACATCTGAATGATGACTGATACAATTTACACATGGCCTAAAGCAGAGGCATGTGTGAAAAGACAACAGAAATCTGTGCTGGTTTGGTTACTGCCAAAAGCTCCATAAAAAAAAAAAACACTGATGTGTTTCATAAAACAAATCATGTCATCATCTAAGAAATATATTCACTGACTAAATCAATTCAGTCGAGATCAATGAAGGTGCACACAAGTGATAAACTCTGATGACATAATTCACTAAAAGCTGGAGATGGGAGGTAAACCAGTCTGTTCCAGTAAGGTGGCAAGATAGCTAAATGTGGCTAGCCTTAGCTTGATATTTTGCATAGCAATGTTCAGTAGCAGTTTTCTAGTGTGATTTACCCTAATAAGGCAATAATGGGTTTTTAAAAATGGAAACTTATATATGTAAATAGCATTGCAAAGTATTGCTCTGATATTTTCATGTTGTTTACATAATTATTTTTATCTAAAATGTAGATTATTAGACTTTTTATTGTTGTATTTATTACCTGCCATTATTGTATACTGTTTTGTGTGTGTAGGTGTGTGTCCTGTTTTGCCAATATGGCTCTGGGAATAGATGTCCCAGATCTAGATGATAACCCAGCAGATTTACTTTCAAAAACAAATTGCATATAAGGACTCAGAGACAAAGTGAGGTGAGGAAAAACAGAGGGTATAAGAACTAAGGGGAGAGAGAAAGAGATAAATACAGGAAAAAGAGCATGAAAAGAGAGAACATAAAACAAAGCAACAAGAATAGACAAGAGAGAAGATATAAATTAACTCATAGACGTCTACTTCTATATCTCTATGAAACGAGGGGCTGAAAACAGAGAACATACCAAGAGCAAAAAGAAGTTTGCAGACAACCAAAGTAAACATATAAAAAAGCTAGAAAGGCAGCGGGTATCCCTTAGATATCGATGTGAGTGGAAGGCAAAACCTATGGTTATTACAGAGTATTATTCAGGGTGGTGTATATCTGTAGCTGCAGTTTAATATTTAGTATTAGAGTATCTGTGAACACCTAGAAACAAACTCCAAGACTGCTACTTCCACCACACCGTCGTCCACCCCATTGGGATGTCTAAAATGAAATAAGACTAGGACACTCAGGTTGAGTTGTTTTCACAGCCCCCTCCACCCCCAGCAGGTACCCCAACAAAGGGCAGGCCATCCAATGGACACCAGGTCTTCTCAGGCCCACCCGATCCACCCTGGACAGCCAACAGGCTGGTAACTAATGTCCACTGACGCACATCCCAAAAACAGCATGCACCCAGTCTCCAGGAGTTCCAATGAACCCCAACTGCACCCCACCGTGAAGGAACAACCGGCCCACATCTAACCTCCCCAGGGACCCTGCCTGGGAAAACTCTGGACCCCAGAGGCCCAGTCGCACTCCAAATCAGCCTCAGTACACCATCAGACCAAGCCACAGACATCCTTGTATACTACAGTATTCCAAAGTCATTCATACTTTTGATATCTTCCATTTTTTCATTTTTCCATCTCTTAGGATTAAAAATATCTATACTGTATGGGAATAAAATGGACATGTTAACAGACCCTATCCTTGCCTACATAGCTCAGTTTGCTTCTATTACTGGAATACTAAGGGGACGGAAAATATTTAGTCACTCATAAAAAAAACAAAAAAAACATGGAGGGTAAAACAAATTAAAAGAAAAATACATCAAACTCAACTCTCAAGGCAGGTTTTCCTCCTGAGGCAAGATATCATTACAACATGAACAGAATTCCGGTATTGGAACTGGGCCTGTTCACATGTGATAAATTTGATGAAAGCACCAAACAAAGACTGAGTTTGCCATTCCAAGCATGTTTACAGGCAATGTCAGATTTCCAAGAAGAAACCCTGGGGGCTTTCTCTTTGCTGATGGATCTCCTCACCCCCCACTCTTCTCATCCTTCTGACTGACCTCTGGGGAAGGTTCAGATTTAGGGACTAAATTCCAGCTTGGCCTCTCAGGACTGTCTACCTCCCTTTGCTTTTATTTTGCTCTGCTTTACTGCTTGCAGTTAAACTCTAACTAGCAGACTGTCAGACCAAAATGGCATTAACATAAGACAGTCAGATTGATGGTGTAACAGCTCCAGCCTACACCTTTACAGAAACCTAATGAAAGAACATAATGGAGAATCTTGATAGGCCCTGCAAATTGACTGCATGTATGCTGACAAAGCTTTACTCTGCTTTTGATTGACGCTTCATCATTAGTCTTTCACATGCATAAGTATAAATCTTAACGGACTCAATAGGCTATAGTCAGGTCCGAGAAATAGCTTTCTCTGCTTGATCCACAGACAGAGGTCAATTTTTCCCTCATGACTAAATCCCTCCTGCATGTGACCGATGTATACTGTTCTGTAGCAAGACATGCTGGCTCCCTGGACTAGGAGTCATTTGTTTTATTTAAATTATTCCTATGATTTCTCTAACCAACCCAAGAGCTGGGCACATGTATGGGAGGGTTTTTCCATGTTCTCAGTTGTCCAGGTATTTGTAATAAAATCCTGGTTTCTGTTTTGAAAACCCTGGGAGTTCCAGTCATTTTCACATTTGAGGTTTTCCTCCCTGCTCCCCTTTCCCTCTCAGCCATTTGCGCTACCATCTACAGAACAGTCCACCCAAGGTTACCTACAGTTTAATTTGCAGACCATTTGGAAGGTAAAACAAACACATTTCAAACGGTAGGGAACACCCTGCGTTTCAACTAAAAAAACTAAAAAAAAAACTAAACTAAAAAAAGTTATGTAGGCAACTTAAACAAAGGCATTTATTTTCCAACTCCCTTTTCCCCTGGAAGAAAATGTGCAGACATTTATTAATGATGAGCTTTAGGAAAAGTATACCAAACTATTATGTTGTTCGTACCCAAAGTGAGGTAGGCAAAGAAGCAAAAGTTCCACACCAGAAACATAGCCTGACCACTCCAGAAAAATAAATAACTAACCATTCCCTGTGGAGACAGTCAAGCTTTACCACAACAAAAAGATGCAGTATTATGAATCATCTCGTGTGAAATTCATTATAGTGAGAAGAATAACAAACTGGGAGAAGCTATGATGTAACTAACTAAACCATAAAAAAGGTTAAAAACTGATGGGCTAAATATAACTGAAATGGAACGTTGACAACTTCTGACTCAACTGTACTCAGAAATCAGTACTTTAGCAAAAAGTGTTATACCAATTGTTTTGTCTTTGCAAGATTGCTTTGTTGAATCAGTTTTTTTTCAGCGTTTTATCATCATTACCTTGTAACAAGTACAGAAGAACAAAATCAACTCTCTTTAACCCATCCCCTTGAGGAGCAGTGGGTTCCATTGTGCAGCACACGGGGAGCAGCATGGAGGTTAAGGATCTTGCTCAGCAAGCCAGAGTGGTGGTCTGTGGTAGTGGGGCTTGAACTAAGAACCTCAGGATTCCAGCAGCAATGGCCTAACCACAAGTCCCCAAAGCAGGGATTAGCGTGAAGGTTCTCCACCACACTGGCAGCTCATCCTCCCAGCTGGCATGCGAACCTAGGCTTCCTGTTCGCAGGACGGGTGACTTACCACTTGAACTAGCCAGTCACTAAAAGCGGCTGTTTAGTTACATCATAGCTTCTCCCTGTTTGTTATTCTTCTAACTATAATGAATTTCACACGAGATGATTCATAATACTGCATCTTTTTGTTGTGGTAAAGCTCAACTATATCCACAGGGAATCCACCATCTGCAAAGCAAATGTCTCATAACTTAGGGCATTTTTGTCTTTTTCTTTGATTTTCTCCTCGATATCTTTTGTCCTTATGAATAACAATGTACAAGTGTAAGCAAGTGACATGTGGTAACCACTGCACAGAGATCAGGCACATAGATCAAAGCATCAAGTGAAAATTTGGACCTTTTTATTGTGGGATTTAAGATATGGGATTAATAATGATGAAGAATGAAATCTTATTGTCTCCACAACCTAAAGAAATGATTAAACATAGATACTAAGTTTTGGAGAACATGACACTACAAAGTTATTGGTATTTATCGGTTGCCCATAAATGCCCATAAATATACTGTGATCTCAAATATGCTTTCTTACAATATGTGGAATTTTTTTAATTTAAGCACGTAGTTTCTGCATCCTCACCATACCTTTCGGCCGAACTGTGTCTTAAATCAGTTGGAATTATACAAATAAGATCGATCTTAGATACGATTCAAACCCCTGGAAACCCAAAAACGACAGCTATAAACAAAAAAGCTAAAACAAAAGAAAAACAGAAATCTGATTTGGCCATCTTAACTCAAATCATAAACCACAGTCTGATCCTCATTTGCTGATAAATATTATTTTTATTTATTTAAGACACGTAAAAAATGTAATGAATTAACAATGAACATACGTAAATTCTCTAGACCTTTACAAATATCTAGTCTTTTATCTGGTAAAGCATCTTCTCATCTTTAAAATGTCAGTCTGTGATCTTTGGCACGCCAACAAGAACCAGTGCAGGCTGTTCCTCAGTGACTCCCGCTCCACATGTGTCACTACACAGAGTAAATTAACAGCTGTAACTGCTCTCAAACACCTGCAATAACAATCCAGGGTGTAGCAGGTTACCAAGCGGTTCCTCTCTCTCTTTCTTGTAATTTGATCCAGCCTCTCCTCTAAATTCTCCGAGCCTCAGAGGAGGCCTGGAAAAGACAGAGGGAGAAGCTTCTCTCTTCTTAGACTGGATAAAGCCGTAACTAAAGATGAAGGACAGATGACTGGTGCAGCCAACTCGTTTTTCTTTTTAAAGTTCATTTCAAGAGCTGAAAGTCCTCGAGAATGTCTGCAGGGAGCCAAGGAACAAAAGCCATTTTTTAAAGTGTAATTTAATGGTTTAAAAAAAGAGAATGGCTTATTCTCCAGTTATCAAAAAGTTTCTACACCAATCAAGCCAACGAAAGCAAAATGCTGGTTTTTTTCCCACATGCTACGTTGAGACCAGACTCAACCTTAACTAATTTGCTAAAGCAAGCGTATAACTTTCCTTTCAGTGATGTCACCACTAATCTGTGCCACTTACAAAGAAAAACAAGGAAGCCTAATCACCATTAAAAAGCTACCCAGACATACATTAGGCTGAATGCCAGAGGGTCGTATAGCTGTGAGAGGTTTAGGCATATCAGATGTTTTAGAGTTACATTAAATACCTCAAAGAGAAATTACCTCTGTGACGCAGTTTGGAAAGTTTAGAAAATCGGGAAAACATGTAGCAACAATTCTGAAAGGATATGATTGATATACACAGCACACAGGGGTTTGCAACCTCTCCCACAACATGATTCACCTTTTGTTTTCACGTGGCTGAATTAACTCTGTGCAGCTTTTTTTTGTCAAGTGTTGACATTAGTTTGTCACCTGCCACCTGTTTTTTGGCTTACTCCTTAATCCTCCAATTGATGCCAGAACCTGTTCAGAAACCACAGCTAGTATTGTATGTGTACGTTCAGCCTGTTCCTGGATAAGGGGGTGCTACTTGGTAACACAATGCAGTAATTATTCTCAGTTGCTCTGCTCATCACAGAGCAACTGTAGAGCTGGCAAATGCATAAATGTCTCACTGAGTCTTGAATGGAAAAAAACAATTTAGACAACATTGTTTAAATTAGTTAGCACACATTAAACTCCAGACTTGTTTCAGAAAAGTATTCAAATATCCTGTATCCTGGATCGCCAATGGAACCTAATGAAATTAAAAGATTTTTCTATCTGTAAATCTGAAAGAATAGGGAAACAATGATACTGGTATCAGGTCCAATACCATTGCCTCGTACTTGTATGTGAAAGACAAGCCAGTGCTCTGGACTGATACCACTTTTATGTTTGACAGGAAAAAATCATGGTATCAAGACAGTGAAGTGGAGCTGCAGCTGTCAAGAGTTGCTTTTCTGATGAATGGCCTCAACTTCTTCCGAAAAAGCTCCCTCTACTGCATCTCACTTTGTGCTGGATCCAAGATAAAAGAATAAATAAATAAATAAAAAAACTATGTCTACTTATAATCTTATAGATAATGATCAAAACTCTAAAAGAAAATTATGGCTACGGTAAGTTTATATATAGTATTCATATTTTTACTAGCATTGGGCAACAATAAATAACTTTATACCGACTCAGTTTAAAGAAATATGGTCTCCGTGCATCTGTAATAAAAGTACTATTCTGAACATGCAGAGTAAATATAGACCAACTACTTTTTGCTGCAAAAGCTTTGAATATTTAGACAGAATATTTTTGACCAGTTTCTTTGCAAAACAGCAGAAGCTATGTAAACATCCCTTTTGAGGTCAAAGATTCTCAATTGGATTTTAGTCTAGAAACAGACAGGTATCCTTTTTCTCGAACTCTTCCAAATTAGGTGGTCTTTTCTGTTAAATACAGTATACTCACAGCATGAATACTTTTGCAAGGCACTGTATTCTGTCTTAGTGAAGAAATGTTTAAACAGATAAACTACTATATATTCTGTATGTTATTTATGATCTTATGCTATACTGGAAGATACATGTACTGCAATAAAAATCTGAAGGGATACTCACTTGTTTCACTCTATCATTTCACTGTCTTCAGGGAGAAAAATAACCTTGAATATTTGCCAACTGTGTCCCAGTTGTGTCTCTAAATGCCCTCAGTCGTACCTAAAAAAAAAAAAGACATGTGAAAACCATTTTATGGTCTGACACTGGGGCTGGGAAACAGGAACAACATAAGAGGACAAAATTGATTTCATCTGTTTTCTTGCACTCATGAGTGGCAATCATTGTCACTTGCTTTCTGGTGAATGCGGTGGGATCAGATACAGTTCGTATATGATCTATAGTAGAACTGACACGCTGAAGAAGGCAAAACAGAGCTCTTTTTCTTTATTTTTTCTATGTGAAAGAATACAAAGGAGCACTGATTAGATTAAAAGGATTAGTACAATTCAGTTGTACAAAACATATTTGATTCTAACAGATTGAATCAAAAATCGCCGAGGTGGCAAGATTGTTGGAAAGTGCTGAATCTTGGGTCTTTTTTCCCTAAAACAGCTGACTTATGCTGTAATTCCAGGTGGTCTCCTATATCCAACTTTTATTTTTTAACAAAGAGCATAATCATGAGCTGATGTTCTGCCTGAACTTTGCATGCTTCAGGAAGAAACAGCGGACAGATGAAATCTAGCTTAACCCACACTTGATGAAATGGTACATTTCTCCATGTATGATCTCTTTTCACGTGGAAATAGACAAACGCACACACGCATCCCAGCTGCCTTTTGTTTTTCAGGATGCGAGCAGAGATGAGGGTACGTTGCAAACTTTAACTCACAGATTCTTAACATTCCTGGCTTCGTCTCCCTTTGCTTTCCGGTCAGAAGGCAAGGCAAGGCAAGGCAAATTTATTTGTATAGCACAATTCAGCACAAAGACAATGCAAAGTGCTTTACATGATTAAAGTACAGGAAGATAAAACAGAATCAAAGCAAGTAGGAAAAAATAAAAAACAAATAAAATAAAATAAAAAATGCAGAGACAAAAAAAGAATATTAAAAACAGTTGGATTAAAGAAAACATGTTTTTGTTGAATTATTTAACTAGAACAGTCGAAGGCAATCCTAAACAAATGTGTTTTTAGTCTTGATTTAAAGGAACTCAGGCTTTCCGCACTTTTACAGTTTTCTGGAAGTTTGTTCCAGATAAGTGGAGCATAGGAACTAAATGCTGCTTCTCCATGTTTAGTTCTGGTTTTAGGTCTGCAGAGCAGGCTGGAGCCAGAAGACCTGAGTGGTCTGGAGGGTTGATAAACTAATAGCAAGTCTGTGATGTATTTAGGTGCTAAGCCATTCAGAGATTTATAGACTAACAGAAGTATTTTAAAGTCTATTCTCTGAGATACAGGGAGCCAGTGTAAGGACTTTAGAACTGGGGTGATGTGCTCTACTTTCTTAGTCTTAGTGAGGACACGGGCAGCAGCGTTCTGGATCAGCTGCAGCTGTCTGATCCACTTTTTAGGCAGACCTGTGAAAACACCGTTGCAGTAATCAATTCGACTAAAAATAAACGCATGGATTAGTTTTTCCAGATCATGCTGAGACATTAGTCCTTTAATCCTGGAAATGTTCTTCAGGTGATAGAAAGCCGACCTTGTAATTGTCTTTAAATGCTTTTGGAGGTTCAAGTCTGAATCCAGCACTACACCTAGACTTCGGGCCTGATCAGTGGTTACTAGCTGAAGCGACTGAAGCTGTGTGCTAACTTTAGATCTCTCCTCTATTGGTCCAAAGATTATTACTTCAGTTTTGTTTTTATTCAGTTGAAGAAAATTATGGCACATCCAGGCATTGATTTCTTCTAAGCATTTCCTCAGTGCTTGAATTGGTTCATAGTCACCTGGTGACATGGTGATGTAAAGCTGTGTGTCGTCTGCATAGTTATGGTAGCTGATGTTGTTGTTTTTTATTAACTGAGCAAGAGGGAGCATGTAGATATTGAATAGGAGGGGACCCAGAATGGACCCTTGGGGAACCCCACATGTGATTTTTGTCATCTCTGATGTAAAGTTGCCTACTGACACAAAAAAGTCCCTGTCCTTTAAGTAGGATTTAAACCAGTTGAGAGCTGTACCAGAGAGGCCGACCCAGTTTTCCAGGCGCTCTAACAGGATGGAGTGATCGACAGTATCGAATGCTGCACTGAGGTCCAATAGTACCAGCACTGTGGTTCTTCCGCAGTCTGTATTTATACGGATGTCATTAAACACCTTGATAAGGGCGGTCTCTGTACTGTGGTGAGCACGGAAACCTGACTGGAACACGTCAAAGCGGCTGGTCATATCTAAGAAAGTGTTTAACTGTTGAAACACTGCTTTTTCAATAATCTTACTGATAAAGGGGAGGTTTGATATGGGCCTGTAGTTCTGGAGTAGTAGTTTGTCTAAACTGTTCTTTTTCAGCAGTGGTTTGATATTTGCTGTTTTTAGGGACTGCGGGAAAACACCTGACAGAAGGGACGTGTTTATTATCTGAGTCAAATCAGATGCTATGACAGGCAAAACTTTCTTAAAGAAAGCTGTGGGTAGAACATCAAGGCAGCAGGAGGAGGAACTTAGCTGCTGAATGATTTCCTCTAAGCTTTTATAGTTTATTTGGCTGAATTGGGACATTTGGCCAAGATCAATTCCAGTTGGAGACAGCTTTGGTACTGAACTTGATATGGATGTATAAACTGATCCTCTGATCTTTAGGATTTTCTCAGTAAAGAAATTAGCAAATTCATTGCAGGCCCGGGTGGAGTGGAGTTCAGGAGCCACGGACACAGGAGGATTTGTTAGCTTGTTGACTGTGGCAAATAAAGCACGAGTATTATTAATGTTCTTGTTAATGATTTCAGAGAAGAAAGATTCTCTTGCATTTTTCAGTTGTAAGCTATATCTGTAAAGTCTCTCTTTATAGATGTCATAGTGAACCTGGAGTTTCGTCTTTCTCCACCTGCGTTCAGCTTTACGACACTCCCTTTTTTCACTTCTAACTGCTGGAGCACTTCTCCAAGGAGATTTTTTCTTACCGGAAAAGACTTTCACTTTAATTGGAGCAATGCAGCTAATGATGTCTGAGACTTTAGACTGAAAGTTATCAACTAGCTCTTCTACTGAGTTGCACCCCAAGGTTGAAGTAGCAGAGTAAGCTTGAATAAAAGTTTCTGTGGCATTTTCCTTAAAGGTGCGTTTTCTTATGATGTCCCTTTGGCTAAATGAGTCACTGGAAATGATGCCCTCAAAGGTAACAGAAAAGTGATCGGATAGGGCAACATCAGTAACACTGACTTTAGAAATCTTCAGACCTTTAGTGATGATCAAGTCTAAAATATGTCCCTGTTTGTGTGTTGGTTGTTTAACATGTTGAGTTAAACCAAAGTTTCTAAGTGTGTCATACAGTTCTTTTGCACTTCTGTCTTCAGGGTTGTCAACGTGAAAATTAAAGTCTCCCACAATAATTAAACAGTCATAATCAACGCATATCACAGACAGGAGGTCACTAAAATCATTAAAAAAGTTTGACGTGGACTTAGGAGGCCTGTAAACATTTAGAAACATAGTTCGTACCGGGCTCTTTACCTGCAGAGCCAAATGTTCAAAAGAGTCAAATTTTCCCAAAAACACCTTTTTACACTTCAGTGAGTCATTAAACAATGTTGCCACTCCTCCACCTTTCCTTTGCTGTCTGCTCTCGCAAAGAAAATTGTAGTTTGGAGGAGACGACTCCAACAGAATATGTGCTTCATTAAGTCCATGTAACCACGTTTCTGTTAAAAACATAACATCAACATTATTGTCAATAATAAAGTCATTAATTAAAAGGGATTTTCCTGACAGAGATCTAATGTTTAATAAAGCCAGTTTATATGAATTAGTGGTTGATGTTGTCTCTGTAGCAGGCTGCATCTGACAGTTTATGACTCTTAAGTGTCTGTTCCTGTTTGTTCCCATTTTGTTTTTCTTATTTCTGCCACGTATCATCACAGATATTCCATAAGCTCCAGTGTAAGGCCCAAGCTGATGCTGGAAACTGTTATGTCTGATAAGCTTGTTGCCGGGGCCCGGTGTGTATCACGGAGAAGTTATCTGAAGGTCCTGACGTTCCGTGATATGTAGAGGAGGATCTGGGGCTCTGCTGCTTTTAGAAGAAAGCCCCTGTCACAGAAGAAATCTGTGTGATACTACCACAAAAATTATTTTCTGAAGTTCTGTTTGTTCCAGCTCTACATTTTTACAGATCTCTGAGGGCACAAGAAAAAGCAAAGACTTCTTGCTAATTCTGAGTCAGCATATTATTCATATGTTATGATCGTTCTTGTTGTGACAAGCTTCCTGCCTAATGGAAAAGGAATTCTAATTAAACAACCAAGTGTGGCAGGTATCTGCTGAAGTAATGAAGGAAAAATAGCTGGAAAAATAAAGGGTACCCTTGATTCACTGCTCTAGACTGTATAGGAACCCTGTTAGTTTAATAAAAAACAACTAATTTCTCAATGATGAACATTTCTTGTGCTATTCAGGTTTCTAAAATTCCCTCTACATCAGAATTACCCTAACTTCTGGTGCTCCAGTCAGCAGACAGACTATCTGTCTGGACAGAAACGTTAGAGGAAAATACAGCATTCTGTTAAAATCATTGTGGTTTATTTTACATAGTCTATCAAGGCGCTCAGCACAGTCAATTAGCTCACCACTTACAGGCAAACTGATGCAGCAACAGCATTACAATCTCAGAATAAACACAAAAACACACACTTCCTAATAGTACCTCTAGTGACGGAGAATCGACACAGTCCATGTCGATCGATCCTGCTTTTAGCTTTGGGTTTCACTCTTTTCACAATTTCACTGGTGCACAGAATCAACTGGAGCTGAACAAAATTACTACTTTTATCAATGTCTCAGTTCAAGCTATCATTAAGCATCTGTGTTGATTCAGCCATGTTTTATGCAGCTGGACTTAAGCAAATTGATTTCACAGAGGAATTAGAGACACTTGGATGTCGGTGACTATTTGAGCCAAAGGCACAAGAAAGCACCATATAAAAAAACCTTCTTTAAAAGGAAAAAAAACTGATCATAGAGTCTTGTATCAAGAGACTACATTTCAAGCTAGGGTCCATTTCTTCCATTTGGATGTTAAACCAATCATGCAATGTACCCCTTCTCCCTTTCTGTACTTCGATCTTCCATCAACCGTCCGTCCCAACTCATCCTGTATCCTTTTCTCCTTTTTTTTTATGCCCGTCTCTTTCTCTAATAACAGGATGTCTGCTTTCTCTCAAATGGTTGCTGACCTCCGTGGCAAAGAGCCGAGCAGCTCACAGCTTTAAGTAATTCCTGCTGCCTGCACTTGTCTTTCAACGGCAGATGAAACAGCTAGTAGGGTCTATGTACTGACGTGTTTGCAGAATTAAAGCAGCACAGAAGTAAGAAGATCGGCTTTATTACTCTGCCAGAGTCAATTGAACTTCAAGCTGTTACAGCACAAAAGTATTCATCATTATGTTCTTGAAGTTAATTTTAGGTATTTATTCGCTTTTTCTGTATTATATAAAGGAGACTGTGGATAACGCCATGTCTATTCATATGTTTCTCTTAAAAATGTCCTAAATGAATAATAATCGCACATAAAATTTATATTCCATATTTGTCAAGCTCAGACACACTGATAATCGCCTTTGGCTAACTCAGTCTTTCCTTAAAATTCCTTCAAACAAATTAGATTTCAACTTTTTAACTTTCTGATTAAGATAAAATCATCTTATTCCAATTACAGGTTTGTTGCTTCGTGTACTGTACATAAACAAATTTATGACTAAATGCAAAGCTGAAGTTATAAGCCCTATAAAACATCTTGCTTATTGGTAAATCGAGGTATAAAATGCTTTATCAGGGTGTATTGATGGAGGTGTATAAGCAAACTCAAGTCCAGTATACAAAAGTATATATTTACTAGCTGGAAAAGATATTGAATAATATGTCTGACACTGAACCCTTGTCAGTCTGTGCGTCGCCACACTAAAATGCTCACCATAATTACAATACATGAGAGCTATTTTATAAAGTTAAGATTTCAGGGTCAGTGTATAATCTCCTTATGAAGATTAAACCTCCATTTCCTTTCTTAAGAGTAAAATTCCCCCCTAAAATTGCTTTTAATACTTGTAAGGACCTCAAATACTGCGTCCTACTAGTTAAAATGCAGCAAATCATCTCTGCCTGAATTGGCTGGGGGTGCTTCCTGCAATTATAAGGGAGGAAACCAGAGTGAGAGGTCAGAGCTTGCTAAGTTTAGCCCCCTTGGACAAGCCCAGACACAGGCAGGTTATCTTCCAAGATAGAGAGTTTTTGTTTCTAAGAACTTTGGCCCATTAGGAAGTGAATGGCTGAGTCTATGTGAAGGTGTTTGCATGAGTTCCTGAGGAACAGACAGATTAAAAAGAGGCAGGTTAATTTTAACATCTAATTCGAATGAATTATTCTAAACCCGCTTCATCTTTGTTTTCTATAGATACATCTCAATCAAAGCCTACAATGTCTTAAACTTTGTAATATTTTTCTTCGTAGAACCCCCAACATGAAGGTATCCTTTTGGGATTTTGTGAGGTAGATCAAAACAAAGTAGTGAATCATGAAAAGTAAATATATTTTTGTTTTTATTTATAAATAAGATTACTTTCCAGTAGTTATTCTACTGTCATGGTTTAAAACATAAACTGTGTTTCCATTCCTATTTGCCTTAAATTTCAAAACTATAGCCTTTTTGATTGTCACCACCTTTTTGATTGGAATTTAATTAAATTCTTATCAGAGGTCTCGCTCATGCCAAAAAACACTCCATCAAAAATTGTGAGTGATCCAGATCATAACCTGGATACAGGAATGTTCTCTAGCATTGTGAGATAGAGGTATTTGGCAGAACAAGTAGTTCCCCTCTAAACCAGAGGGTGGCAGCAGTGACTACTGACAGCCTCAGCATCAAACTCAAAAGTCTGGAGGTATTTTGCTGAAGACAATGGGTGCGTTGGAATTCATAGGATGTGTCTTCCGAAGGCCAGATTCGTAGGCCGATAATGTCATAGCGCAACGCCGAGGTCTGGTGGCCGAAATGCGTCCTTCTTTTTGCTTGATTTTAAGGACGGTTTTCTGTCAGATGAGCATACCTCGTAAGACCAGCACACCCATAGTCAATACAAATGCGCAAACCCTTAGATTTGCGTTTATCCCTTTAGTTTTGTACGAAAAATAGACTTTATACTAACTCGACGGGCATGTATCCGATTTAAGGTCAGGTCGACATACGCCCATTGAGGTACTGTAGTTTAAAGTGTATTTTTCATGCAAAACTAAAGGGATAAACTAAAGGGATAAAGTGTTATTGACTATGGGTATACTGGTCTGAAGGGGTATGCTCATCTGGCAGAACAACGGGTCCGGTGTATCGTATCTAGTCTTTGCTATCCCAGGATTCATTGCGCGACCAAGCAAGCCGGCTGCTCCGTGATCAGAGGAAAAAGGTACTTGGCGCTAAACAGTGGTGAATGTTGGAAGTGCAGTTTAATATAATACAAGTATGTGAATTGTTCCGTCTTAAATTAATGAAAAGAGTTTAAATGGTTATTGAGTCAGATATGTGGCGGGTTATGTTTGAGTTATCTAAAGGTTTATATCTGTTACTGTGTAAATGGGTTTGGCTGTGATTTAAGGACATATCTGCAGTGTGGGGACTATACACTCTCCGGCCACTTTATTAGGTACACCTGTCCAACTGCTCATTAACACTTAATTTCTAAGCAGCCAATCACATGGCAGCAACTCAGTGCATTTAGGCATGTAGACATGGTCGAGACAATCTCCTGCAGTTCAAACCGAGCATCAGTATGGGGAAGAAATTTGAGTGACTTTGAACGTGGCATGATTGTTGGTGCCAGAAGGGCTGGTCTGAGTATTTCAGAAACTGCTGATCTACTGGGATTTTTACGCACAACCATCTCTAGGGTTTACAGAGAATGGTCCGAAAAAGAAAAAACATCCAGTGAGTGGCAGTTCTGTGGGCGGAAATGCCTTGTTGATGCCAGAGGTCAGAGGAGAATGGCCAGACTGGTTCGAGCTGATAGAAGGGCAACAGTGACTCAAATAACCACCCGTTACAACCAAGGTGGGCAGAAGACCATCTCTGAACGCACAGTACGTCGAACTTTGAGGCAGATGGGCTACAGCAGCAGAAGACCACACCGGGTGTCACTCCTTTCAGCTAAGAACAGGAAACTGAGGCTACAATTTGCACAAGCTCATTGAAATTGGACAATAGAAGATTGGAAAAACGTTGCCTGGTCTGATGAATCTCGATTTCTGCTGTGACATTCGGATGGTAGGGTCAGAATTTGGCATCTACAACATGAAAGCATGGATCCATCCTGCCTTGTATCAACGGTTCAGGCTGGTGGTGGTGGTGTCATGGTGTGGGGAATAATTTCTTGGCACTCTTTGGGCCCCTTGGTACCAATTGAGCATCGTTGCAACGCCACAGCCTACCTGAGTATTGTTGCTGACCATGTCCATCCCTTTATGACCACAATGTACCCAACTTCTGATGGCTACTTTCAGCAGGATAATGCGCAATGTCATAAAGCTGGAATCATCTCAGACTGGTTTCTTGACCATGAAAATGAGTTCACTGTACTCAAATGGCCTCCACAGTCACCAGATCTCAAACCAATAGAGCATCTTTGGGATGTGGTGGAACGGCAGATTCGCATCATGGATGTGCAGCTGACAAATCTGTAGCAAATGTTTGATGCCATCATGTCAATATGGACTAAACTCCCTGAGGAATGCTTCCAGCACCTTGTTGAATCTATGCCACGAAGAATTGAGGCAGTTCTAAAGGCAAACGTGGGTCCAACCCGTTACTAGCATGGGGTGGCCGGTGAGTGTAAATCTGATATGATTTTTATTTTTTAATTGCTATTTTGCACAATTTTCTTACCTAAGTATCTCTTGTTGTTGAACATAAGAGATTTGCAGATATATTCTTTTATACAAACATGTATAAACATTTTTATACATACATACACAAAAGCCTTTTCATACATTTTATACATACATATACATGCATTGTTTAGATTTACTTACATCTTTTTAACCCCTTTCATAGAATAGAATAGAATAGAATAGAATAGAATAGAATAGAATAGAATAGAATAGATTGTCCCTTTATTAGGAAAATTCTGGTGTTTACAGCAGCAAAAATATTATAAGAAAAAAATTGTCAAACAAATATCAACCTTAGAAAAGTGTATAATAATAACAAAATAGTGAAGACTTAAAAGATAAACAATAAAATACTCTACTGTAAAGTATTTTAACAATATAAAAACTGTGCACCTGGAGAATAAATAACCAATATACAGCTATGGACATTTTTACAGCAATGGATATTTGAAAATAGCAGCAACATCAGAGAAGTGCAAAATGAGAGCAGTATGTGATTTAACTAAGGTTTGTATCTTTACATCGGTTTTTATTTGTCCATGCTCCTGGTGGTTGTGTCCTTTAAGTAAGCTTTGTGTGTCAACTGTCAAGCTAGACCTGTTTGAATTCACAGCCAAAACTCTTCTGCTCTCCTTATTTTCACTGACTTCGAAGGATCCAGTCCAGGTAGATCGCGTCCTTGGAGGATGCAGCCCATAAATTCGAACGAACCCGAAAACTCTTAAATAGGGAGCGGAAAACTTGTGAACAGATTTATTTATTTATTTTTATTTTTTTAAACCAGAGGTGTGCCTCATGCCAGAAAACAGTTAATTTAAACTTGGTAATGATGATCATGTGTGAATGGCAACATTTGCTAATTGATGGTCTGCACTCTCCAAGTGCTTTTCTGGTTTAGAAAATCCAAATAATACACACACTAATGTGGGTACTTAACAAAATCACTGTAGATGAGATGCAGAACTGTTCTCCCTGTTTCTAAGGGTTTCAGGGGGAAAAAATAACAAACATGGCAACAAGTGGGTCTTTTTACTAAAGCATTTCAGGCAGAACTCTGCGGTAGACCACACAGAGCTTCCTCCTTGCAAGTCACACTCACTGAGGTGCCATCCTAATAGTGTAACCAGGTCAAGCACTGGATAATGGGTTATTCAAATTCTATTTTTATTATATTTCCTTTAAACACTCACTAAGCAATGATTCAATGAGCTACCCTATGCTTTGGGTGGGACATTTCTGGTGCATAACTCCTCACACCCTACAGGTGACAGATTGCGCCTTCCAGGATCAGAGAAGCGGATGTAAACATCACGCATCAACTTTTAGATTTTTATGACTTGCAGAAAACATATTTTATCATGCATTCCAAATGTATTTAATCTTATCTAAAAGATCCACATGAATTATAGCTTTAAAAAAAAGCCTCTGCACATCATAAGTGATCTCAGATATCGGGAAATAAGATCCTCATCTTAAAGGCAACCCAAACATACATTAAGCACTTTAAGCTCCTGCATGTTGGTCTCGTTTGCAATTCAAGAAAGAGTTGAAACCGCATTACTTTAATTTAAATAGGGTTTCAACAATCACGTTAAGATTATACAGATGTTTATAACATTAAAGAAAAACTCTAAAGATCAAATATCAACCTAATAAGCTCTGGTTATCTTAATGTAATTCAGGTGACCAGATCGCTCTGATCATGCATTCTGCACAACAAAGGTGAGAGCAGCGACTGATGAGCATCCTTGTTTTCCTCGTGATGCTCCAACAGATCAGCTGCTGGGATCCTCAGCTGAAAGCTACAGAAACCAGCCTTTTGATCCGCACGGAGAAAACACGCGGAGAGCGGGGTTCCTTACCTTCTCCCTTTCGCCTTGTAAATCCGTTCAGTCAGAAACAGCAAACATTTGAAGTTCTCCTAAGTCTCTGTATTTTCATTAGCGCGTGCCTTTCTATCTCGCGACGGAGTTTTCCAATTGAGGAATTCCACTGAACTTCCCCGCACGCGCGCACCTCCCACCTCTGAGGTCTTGAAGTAGCGCGCGTTCCCAACCTCCACTAGCGTGAGCAGTTCTGCAAGTCAGCTGCACCTCCTGAAGCGATGGGACGTAAGAAAAGGCCACTGTTGCCAAGAAATGATAATAAAAAAATAAAAATTAAAAATGTTTACACATTTACCGTTATACCTTATTATCAGGGACAACAAAAGATTTCTGATTATTATAAAGACGGTTGGATTAGCTGCCCCCAGACTAAAACCTTCTTACAATTTGAATATCAATAGATTTTATGATGCGCACCTTGCATAAATCAACACGTTTTAATTTAATCACTAAATCATGTAAATAAAAAAATAAAGATAAAGATCATTAAAATTTGCAAAAATTCAAAATTTTTTGTGTAAATCTATTGAAACCATTTACATTGAAATTAGCCTCTAAGAGAAGCAGCACTATCAGAAATTTAAGTTAAAGGGGAACACAGTTTTTTTTTTTTTTTTTTTACGTTGGGCCCTTGATTTTACGTTATTACATCATGTCTTACTCACCCATATTAGTTTTGTGTCATTTGGAGCTGTTCTGAAGATATTCGGTTAGGGTATATCCAAGTAATGTCTTCCTATGGGCAAACGACTTGAAGGCACAAACTAAACTGTTCATAATTTATTATTTATTGTACACCAGCATTCATAACATGAAGGCAAATCACTGTGCCCCAGACATCCTCGGTTATGTTTTTTATATTTATATATTTTTTTTAACTAAGCAGAGTGTGTATGACGTCATCCGCGCGTGCCGGCTACCATTCATTCTTCCTGTCCGCTGAACTGCTGCCAGTTTTACTGACATGCCTGGAAGATGTCTAGTGCTGCTACCACAGATGATCTCGCTCTCAAAATGGAATTGAATGATTCAGATCAGCTAGCCGAACGAATAGAAGGGGTAGAGCGTAGCCGCCTGTGGCCCGGGCTGCCTTTCACAACTCCAGTCCGGCGCGTGGATGACATCATACACACTCCGCTTTGTTTTAAAACAGATAAATATAAAAAATATAACCGCGGATGTCTTGGGGACAGTGATTCTCCTACATGTTATGAATGCTGGCGTACCATAAAGAATACATTATAAACAGTTTAGTTTGTGCCTTCAACTCGTTGCCCATAGGATTACAAAACCGAATATACTCGGAACAGCTCCAAATGACACAAAACTCATATGGATGAGTAGAACATGATGTAATAAAATCAAGGGTCCAATGTAAAAAAAAAAAAAAAAAAAACGGTGTTCCCCTTTAATCTCCACATGGCTGCTCATTTAACATCTTTAATGCAATGCATGACTCTGTTTTGCTTGACACTTTCGGTCACATGGCTATATATATATATATATATATATATATGTGCTTAAAAAGATAAAGGGAACACTCAAATAACACATCCTAGATGTGTAATTGTTATGAGATGTGATGTTCTCATTGAATACTTTGTTCGGTGCATGTTGAATGGCCTGGCAACAAAATCACACCAAAATAACCAATAGAAATCAAATGTATTAACCAATGGAGGCCTAGATTTGGAATCACACACACAATTTAAGTGCAAAACCACACGTGAAAGCTGGATCAGCCTGTGATGTCCTTAAAAACAGGTCAGAATTAGGCTCAGTGTTTCTGGTGGCCTGGGCATGCTCCTGATGAGGTGTTGGATGGTCTGCTGAGGGATCTCCTGCCAGACCTGGACTAAAGCATCCACCAACTCATATACAGTCTTTCGGGCAGCGTGATGTTGGTGGATGGATTGAAACATGATGACCTATATATGCTCAGTCAGATTCAGGTCTGGGGAACGGGTGGGCCAGTCCTTAGCTTAGACGCCTTCATCTTGCAGGAACTGCTGACACACTCCAACCACATGAGATCTAGCATTGTCTGGCAATAGGAGGAATTCAGGGCCAACGGCTCCAGCATATGGTCTCAAAAGGGGTTTGAGGATCTCATCTTGGTACCTAATGGTGGTCATGCTACCTCTGGTAAGCACATGGAGGGCTGTGCCACCCCACACTATTACTGACCCACTGCCAAACCAGTCATGCTGAAGGACGTTCCAGGCAGCAGATGACGTTCGACATTGTCTTCACTTTGTCACGTCTGTCAAATGTGCTCAGTGTGATCTTCTTTCATCTGGGAAGATCACGAGGTGTAAGTGGTAAATTCGCTTATTCTGGTGTTCTCTGGCAAATGCAAATTGTCCTGCATGGTGTTGGGCTGTGAGCACGACCTGCATCTGTGGACACTGGGTCCTAATACCATCCTCTAGGGGTGGTTTTTAGCGGTTTGTTCAGACGCATGCACGTTGGTGGCCTGTTGAAGGTCATTTTGCAGGGTTCTGCCAGTGCTCCTGTTCCTCCTTGCACAATGACAGAGGTAACGGTACTGCTGCTGGATTGTTGCCCTCCTATGGCCTCCTCTACGTCTCCTTGTGTACA
The DNA here is from genome assembly GCF_016077235.1 of Cyprinodon tularosa. Lineage (NCBI taxonomy): Eukaryota > Metazoa > Chordata > Actinopteri > Cyprinodontiformes > Cyprinodontidae > Cyprinodon > Cyprinodon tularosa. The sequence goes on from NW_024039094.1 coordinate 283,017, forward strand.
GGCTCGTCTCCTGGTAGCACCTCCAGCCTCTGGACACTACGCTGACAGACACAGCTATCCTTCTTGCCACAGTTGCATTGATATGCCATCCTGTATGAGCTGCACTACCTGAGCCACTTGGGTGGGTTGTAGAGTCTCATGCTACCATGAGTGTGAAAGCAACACCAACATTTAAAAGTGACCAAAACATCAGCCAGAAAGCATAAGTACTAAGAAGTGGTTTGTGGTCCCCATCTGCAGAACCACTCCTTTATCGAGTGCAGCCAGTGTGAAATCTGCACAATTTAATTCATTGTGCAGATGGACTCACCTGGTTCAGCAACTCGGTAGAACAAATACATGGCATGGAGATGACTAGATGGCTCCACATCTCCCATCTCTGATGGAGTGTGTCTAGGTTATTGCCTATAAATTCCACCCGTTTTCTATACACGTGTTGTTTAGGTATTCCCTAAACAACACCCATCCATCCATCCCTATGGATCTGTGGATGGACAAAATATCCTTTACTTATTTTTTTTTATATTTATACATTCAATTTTCATTGTAAATCTATTAGAGCCTTCTAGAGCTCCAAAGAAAGGCTAAAAGAAAAGCTGCAACACATCCATAGTTCCACACTGCATTTTAGCTAGACTCAGTTTAAATCAATGAAAAGAAACACTGATTTACATTTGAAATAATTAACTCTGTCAACAAAATGTTTAAATTTTTCTTTGTCATTCTTCTTTTTTCATTTTCCAATTCTGCAAAACAGCAAAAACTCAATTACCCTCAGCACCGGCAGAGCTATCTGAGTTGTTTGAATCATTGCTTATATTATTCCTCAGAATAATTTCAAAACTTTCAAAATCATGAGATTTTCTTCGAATATTAAATAACCAGATCCTTTTATTAGATACCCATCAAAAATACTTTTTATTTTATTTTTTTTAGGAAAATTCCCAAAAATCCAATTCCTGCTTGAAATTACATGCTGACAGAAAAATGTACACTTAGGAAAAAGGCATTTTAATATAAGGCTCTAGCAGAAAACGCTTTTTATGCATATTACATAAAGTTTTACTTTTGATGAAATCTGTTTATCATTGTTAAATGTTTGAAAAAAAGAAAAACTGATGAACAAATAAGCAAGTAAAATGTAATTTTTGCCTTATTCTGCACATTAACCACTGCAGTGGTAATGAATAATTTTAAGAAAAAATATATTTTTATATCACAATACAAAGAAAAACATTTCCTGGTAAACTTCTAGAACACATTGGCTTACTCATAAATATGTTTTCTACTTAACATTAAATAATCCTTATCTCTAACCTTGCAGTAGCTTTACTTTAGCTTCACAAGTTTTAACAACAAAGCGGTTTTTAATGACACCCTGAAGGCCTCAGTAGGTCACAGCATGTTTTCTGGGTAAAACAAATATTTCATAATACAGACTCTCTCTCTATGATATATTATTAAACCTATCTGCCCAAATGCTAATAGAGGATGAAATGTGATCAAAATATTTTGGTAGAGAATTATTATAAGCAATAAGAACAGAAAAGTGAAAATTATACTAGAAAATATGAAAATCATTTTTTCCCATCATCTGCTATGAAATCCTGCAATGTATAAATCAAACTATTGTTTCATTATTGTTTTAATGTCTGATACAATCTTGCACTTTATTATTTCTAGATCTCTATGGCAAAATTAGATGTTGACAGAATGTGCATGCTTCTTGCACAAGGGCTTGTCCTTTTTGGAGAAGAAGGGCTGACCTTCCAGGCTTGTGGAACAAACCTGTAAAAGTCAAACAACAAACCAATGTATTTACAGAGCACAGGTAGGATTTTACAGATTGTTACTGGCTAAAACGAGTTTTCCCAGACTTACTGCGCAAACAAAACAGGTGTCGTGCCAGGTGAATCCGAGTGCCTCCAGGAACTTGTCTCCGGCCTCGATGGGGAAGTCGCAGCCATGGCAGTTGGTCCCAAACAGGGTGTAGTAGTCTGTTTCATTAGAAAATGCACAAAATATTAGCCTCTTTGTGTTGTACAGTTATCTCCTGATTTGGATTTTCTCTGCACCTCTTTCACAGTATGGCTGTCCATCCTCCATGTGAAACGTGTTGCCTCTTATCGGCTGGTGGCAGGCAGCACAGACAAAACAGGACACATGCCATGTCTGCTTCAGGGCGTTCATGACTTCCTGCAGGGGGAATAAAAAAGCAAGAGCAAGTTCTGAGATCAGTAAAACTGTTAAAATGAATATGAAATGTGGTTTTATGTTTCAATTTCAACAGTTACTGACTGCTTTCATAAACAAAGGTTCAAAATGTAGAAAAAAAGGGATTCTTGTGCATGCAAATGTCTGTTTGTAACACTGTTCAATTCCTTAACCATAAGCAGCACATCGACTGCATAACATCTATCAAACTATTTGAATTTTTTTGTTGTGACAGAAAGGCCAGCTATTACAAAATATTGATCATTTTTCATTCATACTGACAATTTGATAGCCTTTTTTAGGTTTTTGTATAGTAACACCTCCATGTAACGTCACTGACTTTAGTACCTGTGTCACTCACTTGTTAGAGTGGAGTCAACTGTTATGCATGCTTATTACACATCATCAATATTAGGTGAAATTACTTCAACCTAGCCAGATAGCATTAGGTAGAATAAGCTGACCCTCAGTTATTGTCTACCTTGTATCCTTAAGTTTGATACCACTCTATGGCTTCCCTCTCACTCCTTTACTAATCCAGAGTACTTCATCCAACCCCAGCAGTATTCTCTAGCTCTCTTCTTCCACTATAACAGAAAGAAGGTCCTCCATTGTCAGCTTGTGCTTTGTGTCACATATTGATGCCACGATGACTCCAACCAAATTACCATGATAGTCATTTTATGAAAAACCGGAATGGAGTTGACGTGAGCCCAAAAAGGATGAATACAGTTTTTTTAACCAATGGAAAAGGACCATAAACGTACTAATTAGGGTTATATGAAGTGGAACAGAGGATGATGTTCAGCTGATCAAATTTTGGGGGAAAAGGTAAAATAACCTCACATTGAAATTTCTGAGAAAAAATGTTTGTAGATTTATTTAAAGTGTGGGGGTACTTCCAGCAATCTTTTAGAATAAATGTAACAGAGGAATCTTTACCGATTTATAACGTGAAGATTTTAAAGTTAATCCAAGTGTCTAAAAAATTCCATTTAACTAGGATGGCCTGCACAGGGTCCTAACCTCAAAACAATTATGTTACAAAAATATAAGCCAGGCCTCCCCTAAAAAAAAAAAAAAATTTGGGTCTGACCTCATAAATATGAATCTGGAAGAAATAATTAAAAGCAGCTATGAACACAGATATATACCTTGTGAAAGGCCTTGGCAGAAAAGTTGTTATAACCATAAGGCTAAGCGGACATCGTATTGAACCCTGTGGATTAACTATTGGCTAACATTTAACTTCCTGTGTCCCAGTCAAAGGCCCAATAAACATTGTGGGACTGCAGGGCATCGTGGACTTTTGGAAATACTAGATCTTGATGAATAAATACTTGGTTTTCATGGTAACTATTAAACCAATATAGAAATGGTTAATCAGACATGCCTAGCTTTATAACGTGTCCAGAAAAATATGCATTCGCAGTAATTGTATCTGGTACTCCTTTCAGTTTTTACAGAGCCTATACTGTAAGAATAGCTATATCTATATATATTAAATAAAGATGACATTTTCCTTACATTTCTAGGTGCTAAACACTTTGACACAGTCAGTGAGTTTCAAATTAAGCAGATAAAGCATGGATTTAATTTTGAAACCCACCCCAAGGATCTTCTGGTTGCAGCTGGCACAGGTGGGAGCGAAGAACTGCTCATAGCAGTGCACACAGTACACCTGGTTCTTCTCTTCAACAAATCCCCGTTCAGCCAGAGAGGAGTGGCAGTGAGTACAGTTGAACTCCTCAGGGTGCCAGGACATGCCCATGGCTACGAGGAAAGGACCTCTGGGAGAGCAGGGATGAAAAACACCTTTAAAACGTAAACTTTATACACAATTTCAGTTTAAATGTGGATGAATATGCAGTATTGTTGATGTACCTGATGACTTTGTTGCACTTGCAGCACATGGGGGTACGGGTGCCAGCAGGGATGTGTTCTGCACGCTGCACTAGAGAATTCAGATCCTCGGGATGCGGCTGTGGAGTGGGGAGGTCTGGTCCTTTCTGAGCAGGACCGACTATTTTCCCAAATGAAGGACCTGCTCCTATCTTAGGAAATCCTGTGCAGTGAAAAGAAGGATGGAGGGTTAAAAATAAAAAAGTATGGAAAAACTGCTGAGAAAGCAAGACTGTGAAAATGAATGTGCCTGAGCAGTGAGCTTCTTTTCATACTTTCTAAATTTATATTTTAAAGAAATATTATTATTCCTGACTTCCTGTTTTCCCTGCAGTATTTCCAGGGGGACAAATTCTCACTTTAAACTGGAAAGCAAGAATGTTTAGTGTGAGAGGCGGCTGCAATAAATTACATTCACTGTTTTGTGGCCTGTTACACATCTTTACCAGGAAGCCAAATGCAGTTTTCATATTTATCTTTACAACAAAAAGTATATCTGAAGCAGGTTTAAAGCTAAACGCCATGTTGAAAATCTATGTTTATATAAGTAATGCTTTTAGAACTGCTTGTTTAGTGGGTTCCCATATACTTTATACTATTCTGTCCAGGTAATCAGAGTTGCAATTTTTTTTCTTTTTCTTTTGTTAGTCTTGGGAAATAAAATAAAATGTATCTTTACTTGGCTTTAAATCCTAATTCTATTCTATTTATTTTACATTAAAAACAATCCACTAATAAATGACTACATTCCCTTTTACAGTGCTTTTTTTCTGTCTAACTCTAATGTGAACAAATAAAACATAGACTGTGTTAGAATAGCATCAATATTAACATTTAAATAAAACAAGTGTTTCAATGAGTTAATCGACTTCCTGGTCTCTTTCCATATTTAATGTTGGCGCAGAATTTACAATTATTCTATCTTCTTTATTGACTGATTTACATTAGATGTTAGTAAGGTGTAAATCAAACGTTAAAATAATGGTAAACTTGTCAAAAGAAGGTTCAGGGCTGTCTATAAAATATAGTTTAACCTCCTTGAAAAAACACCAACTACCAGCAGCTCTTAACAGATTTTATCAATTCTTTTCCAATTAATAAAAATGGCTCCTTTTTAAATGGGCATGGATGGATAACATGTGAAAATAACTTCATTCATGGTAAATGAATGAACAACAAGCTAAAGTCTTGACCAATCCACTCAAACGAATGAGATCCATGCTTGTGTATGTTAATCTGATAAACAGCAGCCAACAGAAGATCACTGTGGCCTCAGCCTCTCCCCCTCACTCTGTGTGGCATTTCTTGAAGGAAACACGACGGGGAAAAACAGTGCATCTTTTCATGTATGAGGCCACACTAGTTGTTAGTATTACTAATAATGATGGATGCCTCCAAGCAAATATTTGCCCTGGCCAGCTCCAGGTCTTGTGGCAGGGATTGCAGCATTTCATGAGCAGCTTTCACACAAAATAAAATCCATATTTCTCACTTTAACAATCTATTTGACTGAGGGGATCTTGGTAAAAGCCAATAATCTGAGCTCATTAAGCGAATACCTCCAGTTTTTATAGAGCCCATAATCTTAAACGGCTTAGTGTCAGGTATTAAACCTGCTATAAATGTGATGGCTGGGTAAGGGCATTTTGAAAGGATGAGGGTGCCCTCTACAGGCTGTAACAGATAAAAAAAAAAAAAACAATCTTCCTGTTAGTGCATTTAGCAGTAGAAGGGAGAGGGTTGCAAATGCATTACTGTACCTGAAGGACCTCCAGGTTGGAAGGAGGCTTTGTTCTGAATGGAAGGAGTCTTAAATGTAGAACCAGTGATAGCACTGCCATTCCTGGGTGCTGTTGTAGAATATGAGTGAGTTTTTGCAGCAGGTGATGTGTGAACAATGGGAGTGGTTCTATCAACTGCTTCTCTACAAAACAGATACAGACCTTATATAAATACACGGCTATTTACACAAATCCATTAACACAAAACAAACACTTAACTCCAGAGTTTCTGACAAATAGTAAACGCCCAGTGGTGTAAATTGATTTTGGAGGCTCTATGTTTTTTACTTGATTGAAATAATAAAGACAGGCAACACCAGTGCGAACTAATAAGGCTTTATTACAGACTGGTTACTGTGGCCTGGTTGGGTAAAGGCTTAGAGTATTCAAATGCAAGCAATACGAAATTAAAAAACAAAAAGCTCTAAAGTTAGAGTGTGAATATGGTGCAAAATCATTTATTCGTCTTACACATTATATGATCCTTAAAATACCCCTTCCCCGACCTCTTAACAATAAAAAACCAGTGGCCTACAGTTTTTTTCAGCCCTTCTATTCAACTACCATAAATAAAAAAATCTGATTAGTAATTTCATATAATCACCCCTTAAAACATTTCATTGGCATTCATGCTGTGCGGATACTTCTCTTCAGAAGGGACAGATTTGTTGTTGCACAAAGTGCAAAGTATGAGATAAGAACCAATTGGATGCTGCAGAAGACAAGAGATAGGGCTAGATTTCCCTTTTTCTTCAGCATTTTAACAACAGCTGTAATGGTGGATGGTTGTAAACTTATCAGGTAGTAAATCTATTTCAAAGCAAGAGCGCCTCCATGTACTGTATTAATATTTGACATCTGACCTTTTTAAGAACCCATTCCTATAGGGCGGAGACATTTGTCCGATCCATTTTGCATCTTTTCTAAGCCAAAACAAGACTTTGTTTTTGGTCCATTTTACAAAGCTTCGAACTCAACGCGATTTCTTACATTTTGAATTGAAAAAGCTTCCTTGATGGGAAGCAAAACGTCTTCAAACTTGGAAACAAAATCCAGTGGATTGTTGTTGTTTTTTTTGCTTTTTTGGACTTTCCTTTTTAACTGCCCTTCTTTGCTTTACTGTCTGAAAACAATATTGTTCAGTAATGCTTCTTAAAATCATATCAATTAATCAATTATTCCAATATACATATCTCTCTCCAGAAAATGTTAAAAGAAGAAACAAAAGACAAGGATGTGGAAAGAAAGCAGAGAACAAAGTGTTTATTCAGAAAACAGATGAAAACATTAAAAGTTTAGAGGGGAAAAAAGAGACATGTTCCAAAAAACCAGTAATATAAGCATAAAATATAGAAGTTCAGATTTAAAGGTACACACACAAAATATATATTATATATGGACATTTGCTTTTAAGCAAGAACCGAATTCACAAGAATTTTAGACCACAAAGCGTGAACTTTTGCTTTTTTATTTACTTTTATATGTTCTCTCTGAAATGTTCAAATAATACATTTACTAAATGATGCTATGGAAGTTTCTTATGGTCAAATACCAAATAAAACAAAATAAACATTTTACTATTGCACATTTAGGACTCGTGCTGAAACACCATGATGCCAGTCTCTCAGCTTGTTGTACTTGTGTCCTACAACTTCAGGATCCACCTTGCTTACTCTGAGTAGCATAAAAGGATAGAGTAAAGGAGAAAAAAAGGACAGGGGAGAACAGTTGAACAGTTAAAGTAAAGAAAGAAATATCAGATACTACACACAAGGAAAACAAAAATGAAAGAAGGAAATCCACAGGAGAGTGCAAAGAGTTCCTTTATAGTGATACTCAGAGAGATGTCTCTCTTTAAAGTGTTTAAATCCAAGAAAAGTAAGAAACTAATGACTGACTTGTTGGCAAAGTTTGCATGAAGAGCATGCACTGTTTAGCCCTTCATTTAATCAGTTTACATGATGTTAACTGTCAACACTACGTTTCAATGGAAAATCAATAGTAGTGTCACTGGAAATCTAACGGAAAGATTTTTGTAAATATTTATTGGTCCTTTTAAAAAATCATAATCCCCTACAGTTTGGGCCACATTTTTAAAAGTGCTTATCTAATTAAGACTGACCTATTTTCCTCAATAAGGTAGTAAATCAGAAATAAAAGCACCACTTACTTTTTTCCATTTTCCGGCATGTTTTCTGCAAGAGCAAAGGAAAAAAAAGCAACATTTAATTTACAATCATATACAAAGTAAGTGCTTAGTTTAGATGCTAACTTATATATATATATATATATATATATATATATATATATATATATATATATATATATATATATATATATATATATATATATATATATATATATATATATATATATATATATATATATATATATATATATATATATATACCTTATGGTCGTGAAAATATGGTACTAGCTTGGATGTTTTTTTTACATATATATATATATATAAATATATATATATATATATATATATATTTATATATATATATATATATATATATATATATATATATATATATATATATATATATATATATATATATATATATATATTTATATATATATATATATATATATATGTAAAAAAAACATCCAAGCTAGTACCATATTTTCACGACCATAAGGTACTACGGTAATTAAAAAAAACAATTATATTTGTAATATAGTGGCTTTATCCATTTTAAACCCACGCTAGCCGGTTACTGTTTTTTAAACAGTTTAGTTAATCATTAAACTAGAAAGATTTAGAATTTGTTAAAACTCCAAGCACATCTTTTAGTTTGGTTGGTTGAGTTACCAGAATCATTCCTCTTTTTACAATTTTACTTGCATTTCCTACTTAATGGAAACACCGTAATTGCTAAAATTAGCATTTTTGAAACAAGCAGAGTACCAACATAGTTTTGTGCACATTTGTAATGGAAATGCAGCTACTGCATCGTACCAAGAATGCCTTCTAATCTGTGTTGCATAGAAATGACCAAGCCCTGTACTAAATGAAGGCCTGGGGATTGGGTTAGCAACACCATAATTCTAATCTCTTAAAATGCGCTACATCTGATTTCCCATTAGAATAATGTTGTTGTGCGGTTCAATTTAAAATGTCTTTCTGTTTTCTCAAACCGAATTCAGGACTGACCGTTCTCTGTGCCGGTCATCTGTGCGAGGATACGGAAGGAGCGAGACTGAGAGGTACCGGACCGTGGGTGCCAGTCCTCTGTGTCTTCTATAAGACGTTTCTTGCTGGCTTCGCTGAGAGGGGACGCGCTCTTTTCAAGCTCCACACCAACTTTCCTGGACAGCAAAAGTAACATAAATTAGTATTGGACAATACAATAACCAAACAGCTTGTACTCTCATTTAAGTGTTTATTATCCAGCTTATTGATTCCTAAGTTGGAGTCATGATTCCAACTGGGGTTCTTGATCAACCAGTCTTGAGATCCACTAAAGATATTAAAGTAAACAGTAAACACTGATGCATTTATTTATAAAGTGGTAAATGATATAAAAGCATTACTTAAACATTAAGAAAACCTACTGCTTTAGTTGTTGATACTGTTTTTAATATTAATACACCTGTAGTTAATTGATTTTATTTGTATATTCAGCCAATAGTTTGGGTCATGAGTCGACACTGATAGCATTCTGTGGGTCAGAAGTTGGAAGGTTTGGGAACCTAATCTAGATCACATATGTCTCACTTCAGTCCTCAAGGGTTGGTGTCTTGGATCATTAAATGATCCTCTATGTCAATACCACTATATTGTTTAAATAGGTATCTAGCAGGATCCTGTAAAGATTAAATATATGCAGAGGTTATTCAGCCACTTGATTTAGGCATGTTATGCATGGGTCATCTAAAGATTGAACATAATCATGTGATCAATGTGAAAAGGTTTAGAGTTTATTAGCTTTTTCCAATAAAAGACTTAGTTTGCAATAAAGAAAAATAATGTAACACTAAATTGTTAGAATTGATGTTTTTCAGCTCAATGCGCTATAAAGAAAGATAGCTAGGGAATGTGTGAGCTGGAGAGAGTTGGAACCTAATTTAGAAAGATTATTGCTCACTACTGGAAATCCTCAGAGCTGTACAGTATAGCATTAAAATGTGTTTGTTGGTTAATTGAGTCTCACTTGTTAAAACATTTTTATTTGTTCATTAGAAAATATAAAAAATTCTAAAAGCATAAACATTTGTCTCTTAAACAATTATTCTTCACCATTTATATTGTTTTGCCCTCAAATTTCTACTAAAACAACTAAAATTTTTACTACATATTTTCTGCTGCAGGTTAAATATGTCATGTTGAACACACTACAGGGTGCAATATTAAAGATTCCTCCATTAATTTGATTTAAAGAGATTTAAATCATACATTTTTCCTTATGTTGGGTTGGATGTGATGGAATTTTCAAAACCAAATCCAATAAACATTTGTATAGTTGTTAGACTCTTACAACAGTAATGATTATTATTGGGAAAAAAATTATTAGATTTATAATGTGATGCGTAACTGTGGATAATATCTCTGAGTTGAAAACTCAGAGATGATATTTCAAGTTGATGTTAAAAAAAAACAAAACTTAGTTGTAACTGTTTTTTAAAACCTTAAACAATTCAATCTAATGATCAGTTTTTCATTTTATAACAAAAATATGTTGAAAGTGCTGCAAGACCAATGAAAACCAAAAAGTTGTAGCTTGTAGAAACACAATATGATGTTTCAGCAGGTTTAAGCCAGATAATTACCTCCTAGGAGGAGTTGGAGCTCTGCACAGGAAGAGGCAAAGTTTGTTGAAGGGAGAAAATGAACAAAAGAATTTCATATTTACAGATATAGAGAGATACAGACAAAAAAAGAAAATGAAGTATTGGGAATTTGGCAAAATATTAGAAAACACCTAAAAGTAAAAGAGTGAATATTGTATTGATAATTAAATTCCCTAAAGTATACTTACAACAAGGTAACCTTTAGCAAAATAGCAAGCTAGTGAAAATCATTTAACTCAGACAAGCAAATTTTTTTTATTTTATTTTTTTTAGAAATCACTAAAGTGTGAGTCAGTGCTACACCACAAGGTGGTAGTAACATGCTTTCAATGTTAAATCTGACCTCTTTATAAAAACAATAATGCTGGGCTGTTTACTCTGAACTTTGAGGTGCAGTGTACAGTGTCTACATGCTCAGACAGTGAGCAGGTTTATCATCAAGCGCTTAAACCTGTGCACCATGTTTCACTTTGTTTAAAAAACTCAACCTGAATGCAATCAAATAGACTTGGTTGAAAACACAGCTGCTCTAAAGTGCCTGAAAAAAACTGCCAAGGCCATCCTGCTAATCAGTGCCTGCTGAGGTTTGTACAAAATGATTATTCGCTGGTTTGTTCTCATGTTAAAATAAGCTTTTCATGTTAACCGATGAGGTTTGTGAGGGTTAACTCAAAGAGGTGTAAGCATGCCTTAATCTAATCATAACCCAGAGAGATGTGGAGGCTATAATCACAAGCTACAGCAGCAACCACGTTATCAATCATAGCACTAACTTGGTGTTTGTCTCTTCCTCCTCCTGTGGGAAAGAAAATGGTAGATGGAAAAGAATTAAAGCCAAAAAGAAAGGAAAAATGTTGTATGATCCAAGACTCTCTTCTCAGAGAAGATCAAGTAAAACAAATCATAAAAAGAAAGCATGCAGGTTAGGAAGCAAAGACCCACATGCAGATAAAAAACTAGACTTCATAAAGGGGACAAGGAGCAGTTTAAGAAATGTATGATGAAAAGCTGAAGAAATAAACACACTAAAGCTCAGTAAAGTGAGTCCGTGAACCAAAACCATTGAGATAAAGCCCATTCCTCTTAATCTGTTTGATGGTAAGTGTTGATACAAGACCTCGGTTTGACAACTTCTATTGAGATTGAAAGCAATTAGAGCTTTAAAATCCTCATCACTAAATTTTTCTGTCAAGTATTTTATCCTGAAATGTTTTTCTTTTTTTTTAGTTTTACAAAAACTAAAAAAGAATCCAATCAAAATGCCGCCGCGAGCGCAGCAGCCCCTTACGTTCGCTCTCTCCTTTGTTTTCTAAGTAAATTTATCCATTGGGTATTGAGAAACTGGGTATTCATACTGTTCAACAATATTGCCGGTTAAATAAAAAAAAAATGGATCGTCTGTTTTAGTGCCTTATTTCACCACAGTGATATTTACTCCAAGCAGTTCCCGTTTTTTTCTCTCCATGTGGTTAAAAACCAACGTGCCCACAGCAATACTATAGCTGTTTGGTTTAAAGCAAAACATTCAGTCTGGGCTAAACTGTGCAAATATAGGCAGATGAAACATTAATTTACTGAATGAGTGAGAATATACATCAGCAAGAGAAGAAATGATAAACCATACATGACAACTCTTCCTGTTTTATCCGATTGTTATAGCTAATAATGAAAAAGTGCTACAAAACACGCTCAGAAAAATCTTCCAACAGTGCCAGAACAGAAACCAGCCTGGGCGGCACTTAAAGTGGTTGAAAACAAATCAATCAAGCGTCGAAAAAGAATGCCACTCTCATTTTTTTTCTTGCTCCCAGCTGCACACAGATTATAATCGGTGGTTTCTCTCTTTGCTTTTCAAGTATCATTTTTTTCAGGTGAAGTGTTTTAAAGCGCAGAGTTTCATATGGCGGAGATCAGAATGAGTTATATTGGCTTTAATGCATTTTTCAGACAGACGGACCACAAGAATGTTCCATACCATGAAGTCCTGTAATTTCCAGCTACGAGACCTGATAGCTGGAAAAAATAATCGCTTGTTTGTTTTAATAAAATGTATGAAACAGAAAGAAAAAACATTAAAACCATAGACCTACCCATTGACATGTTCTGAAAGGCCCTGGCTCTCCAAAAGGCCTCGCCTCTGTCCAATAGCCACTTCACAAGCATTGTCATTGGAGTACAGGTTGATAGGTGTGTTATAGACGGAGGGCTGAGGGACATTAGGATTGGAGGGAGGGGCGGTCACTCTGGGTGATGATGAGGAGTTAGATGAGGTGGACGAAGCAGACGGGGAGGTGAATGCAGAGCGGCCGGGGTTGATTTTAAGAGACGAGTTTACTGCAGCCGAATCGGAAGCAGAGTGGCTCGACTTCAGTGCGAATGGAGGCTGTGGCGGTTGAGAGGGGGCAGCTGGCGTGAAAGCTGATGACTCTGAGGGAATAGTGGCAACTTTTGGTGCAGAGGGGGATGAAGAAGTTGTGAACCCACTGCCTCCCCCCCCAAATGGCCGAGCTGTCTTGTTGTACAGAGGAGTGGACTGGCTCAGTGGCTTGGTGTATGTGTTGCTGGGCGCGGGGTGAGTGATCGGCACGGGCTTAATGATTTCCTGAGGCTCTTCCTGGATGAAGGTGAAGACAAACAGCAAAAATCCACAGAAATCCCATGCACTAACACTAGATTTCACAGCAACAACACACAAAAATAAATCGTGGCATCAAACTGATGGAAAATTTAAGCTGCATCTCTGCCACACAACCTCAAAAGGTGACCTTTTTTTTGTTTTTTTACAATTTGTCACTTTACAAGATGAAATGAATGTGTTTTGGGGGGATTTGACACGATATTTGGACGTAACTTTGTAGTTGAAAGAAACAAACATAAACTAATTCACCCCCGTATCAGACACCCCTAAATAAAAATAAAGTTCAGCCATTTCTTCTGATAACTCTCACTCCCTCAGTGTTTTATGAAGCCTTAGTATCCCAAAAGTTAGAGAACATGTGGAAAGGGTTAAATGGGGGAAAGGCCGAAAGTGAATATAAGTGCTGAAGGAGTTGTAGGGCCCAGTTCAAATAAAAAAACAAAAGTATTAATCAAAAGAGCTGAATGATTTGCAGAGATCCAGAGTTTAGGTGCTAGAATCAGCAGTGGATCATGATGCTTTACTTCAACAAGAATAGGTAGGCTGGTCAGAATTGTCAAAAGGATGGCTGAAGCTAAAAATTGAGATGAAATCCCACTATTTGGAGGTTGCCAAAGACTTGAAATTAGGGTTCAGTTTGACCTTTTAGCAAGATGACAACCCTTAAAGAGCCAAACTACAACAGCATGGTTGAGGTTAAAGCCTATTCATATATTAGAGTGGTCTAGTCAAAGCTTCAAATGTATTCTATGAAAAAATCCATCACAATATTTGAAAATCCTTGTTTAAAACGGCTCTCATTCGAGTCTGAGTTTGGGCTAAATTAGAAAGAAAGCTGGTTTGTCATGAATCAACTCAGGTAGAAGGAATAAATATGGACACCAGACCTCTGATTTTTATTTTAGGAGATATTTTGACACAATATGCATTTCAGCAGAAATGTATATTTGTATAAAAACCCTGAATTATTTTCTCTTGGTCTGTTTCATAAATCCTAGCTATATTCATTGATGTATATGTTTGTAAAGTGACAAAAATGTAAAAAAAAAAAAAAAAAAAAAAAAAAAAAAAAAAAAAAATGGGTGTAAACACTTTTAAAGGGTAATGTGAACATGCAAAGCCATTTTTATTTTTCAGAAAATCTCAGAAGGTTTCTGTCATGGGCCTAAATGAAACGATTCAGATGCAGTGTTAAATGAATGTTCGGCCACATACCTTTACAGATTCCTCTTTGGAGACAGTGGAGGGTCTGTGAAGACAGAAGAAAACAGAAGTTATTGTTATCTTTTTATTGTTTTTGAATTTGGAGAAAAGTTCAACTCAAATCTTTTGCTCTGACCAACAAATTCCAAATTCTAGCTCATACCTTCTGTTTGGTGTGCAGAGGCAAAATAAAATATATTAACACATGCACCAATATAACATAGATGTGCCTCTCCTTTGCAGATTTGACAGAACTTTTACAAATATGTTGAAAACATCAAAAACTATGCAGTCATTTTTGTGCTGAAGTCTGCACTCATTAACGAGTGCTGGAACTACAGCAGCTTCTCCATTTCGAAATCCTGTAGGTTTACGGTGGTCTGTTTGTCTCCTCTTCCTTCTTATTTTACTCTGGAGGTATTTTGGGAACCGAAGAGCATCCAACAAACCTTTCAGCTCCTTATTGGTTTATTCTTGCTATGTGTTAATAGCCTTTCTATTGTATCAAAGTTTTGGAGCTTTAATTAATCCAAATACAGTCTGATTTATGTTAAACAAAAATAAGTTATCATCAGTAGTTTAAAGCCCTTTTAAATGTATGGCTACTTTAAATGATGACAGGTTTTAATAACAATTTGTTCTATATTTGCTCTGAACTCACAGGTTATGTGTCCCTATCTGCCTATAAAAATAAGACAGAACAAAAGCGAAAAAACAGATGGAGTTAGAGAGGCTGGTCCTAGACCAGGAACAGTGGTGCGTCTCCTGGCTCCCTTCCTGTCTGCATCAAGACAACAGGCAACAAACTCGCATGTTTCCTTTCTGACTGAGCTGAAGTGCATTAAGGGAGCCCTGCACCGGGTTTTTAAACAGCTCTGCCCTGCAGAATCCAATGTCATCTGCGGCCATGCTTCCTCTAACAATTTTCCACCTTACGTTAATATCCAGTCTGCTTATTTTCCAATGAGCTGCACCACTGCATTATTACAATTGCTTATGGAGAAACACATTGCGGCGCCAGGGAAAACAGTCAGAGGAACAAAGATCAAATGGCACGGCCTGTTTTGAACAGAATCCGATCTATAATAATAAAGCGCAGCTATCGTTGTCCCAGACTAGGGCAGTTGGGCTGACTGTCTGCTTCTGTCTTTTTCCACAGCAAACTGAACAAACACTTGACAGGGTGGTCCCCTGAACATCTGTCTAATTCAGACCCACTGCTGTCCAGCTCTCTGTGTAACCAGACCTGCTCTTGTTTTGCCATCAAAAAGACACAACACACGTGGCAATCAAACAGGAGTTATGTGCTGCTGACCAGCATAAAAGTTGGTTAATGCTTCTTGAGATGGACATTTGAACAGTATAAACTCAGTTCTTATGTGAAGCACCATTTTTCTTTCTTTTTATTTAAATGGCAAAATGGTACATAAGCAATCCACCCTCAGGATTCACGCTTCACTTAATACTAGGGCTGAAAAAATTATTCACAATTGATCGATTATTGAAATAATCTTCAACTAATTTAGCAATCGATTAATCGTTAACTGCAGTATAGAGACCTTTAACTGACAGAGTAACCCACTTAAAGGAGTAATTATAGCAAAATGGTAAAAAAAAATATAGATATTTAAACATTTTGCATTTAAGACAAAAAATATATTTTCATCTGTCAATGTGCTCTATTGAGAACTCCTCAAGTGGAAAAGTTTTAGCTTCACCTGGCTAAATTTGTATTAAAAAAAAATCTTCTTAGAGGAACCTTTTGCTGTCTGATTATTAATCGATTCATTGAAAAAAAGAATCAACAGATTAATCGATTTGCAAAAATAATCCTTAGTTGCAGCCCTACTTCAAAATGCCATTCCAACGCATTAAATGCAACTCTTTTAAGAATGGTATGAGCCTTGTATAGATGCGATGACTTGAAGGCATAGTCAAACGAATTGAATCTTCTCACAATTTTGTCTAGAAATTGTGTTGGGATTTTATAGCCTAGTTTTCAACATTTTCTGCAGATAAAAGTCAGAAAGGTGTGTCACGCATTTCCATTCATCCTCTTAGAGTTGATAATCCATAGAACCACCTTTTTCTAAATACATAGCATTAGTAGTTGAGTACTCTATCTACCATCAGTCAAATGAATAATTGTAATTTTTCATTATTTTCTGCAGTGTAGTGCCAGCACTGTCACACTGGATGAAAAAAGTCTGAAAACATCAGTTTTTAATGATCATTTCAGGCTTTAACCTACATTTCTGGTCTTGACTTTGACTAGGCCATCCTAAGATATATGCTTTGATCTATCTAAATTAGTTACCTGCAGCTTTGCTTGTTTGTTTAGGATGGCCATTAATATCAACATGGTACTCTTCAGATTTTTATCTGTAACAAGCTAAACTTGCATTGTTTTCCTTCATCTTAATTTGGTCCTGCTTTGTATTGGATAATAATATAAAACACCAAATCAGACTTTATGGTAAAGAAAGTGGTTTTAAAAGTTTAGTTTTGAATATAATGATCTAAGTTTATCGCATTTTAATGTCTCTAAATGGAGCCATAGTTGAGCATTGCTTTCACTTCTTTCGATTTATATAAGACTAGCTTCATGCCTCTCCAAAGAAGATGGCCATTTTATCTATTACCTGGCTAAGGTATTTCAAAATAAGTATATTAGGTTGCGAAATCCTGCTTCCAACAGAGAAATAGTTTAGTCAGAACATGTCTCTATCAGAAAGAATGATTCATCTTTTGGAGATATTTTTAGTAGCTGTAAGAAAAGCTAATTAACATCAGGAATCAGTTTGTTAAGTTAGAATTTAATCAAAAAAAGTGGGCTGCATCTTATGGTCTTCATCAGTGCAGGTTTTTTTGTGAACAGATCCTGACATACAGCTGCAGCTTCTGAGAATAGGGAGGTTAACAAGAGCAGTAAAGCCTAAGGGGCAGAGCACACTGACGCATTTCCACTCTGCCTGTGTCTCTTTGAGGGCCAAGAGAAACAGTCTGGCTTATGGCATTTGACTGAAGTATGGAGAGCTTAATTGACAACTTTCTCAGCATAAACTCAAGGATTAAGGTTTTAAATTTCTTTTACACAAGTAAAACTGCTCACATATGACGAGCCTCTCATTTTTCTTCCATTTTATACAGTTTTAGGAGCAAAAAAGTTTGGATTGTGAAACAGCACTATATAAACCTCATTAAATGACCCACAGTAATCCTGTTGCTCCAAGCATCTGTCTCTGTCTTGTGCAGAGATCTCGGGTTACGGTTTATTTTACTATATTTAAACTGGAGCAGGTCGAGAGTTATCATGAGATATGCAGGAAAACATGCCTGAGGGCGTGTCATTAATGACAGAGGAATCCCTTCCATTAGTTTCATTATTGCAATATGCTCTGAAAATCTAATCTTTATAGGAGTCACTTAGTCAAGTGAAGTCTGCTCAGAAGGTGTTTTCTTTTGTCAGTTTATTTATTCTACAAAAAAGAAACATGGCCAATCAAGGTATGCAAAAGCGTTAAAAGGTTCTGGTTTCAAAACTATTGACATGTCAATAATATAAGCTGCATCAGCGTAGCATGTCCAGACCTGCGTTACATTAAGGCACAGTCTACTGTGTATATAGTTATATACTACATATTGTATATAGTGTATTGTAGGTTTTATATTGTATAAAGCTCTAGATTCTGTATATATAATATATACATATATAATTTGTCTGCACCATCAACACCAAGTCAAATTCTTGTAAGTTCAAGCCTACTCTGCAATAAACTTGATTCTGATAAGGTAAACTAGAACTGAGTAACTTTGTTTTTGTTTGATCAGTCATACAGTATATATAGGCTTGTTCTATTCATGTAGATCTACATATTGGGTTGGTTTACCTTAAAGTCATGATTTTAAAATGTATTGGTACAACATTCCTGCAATTGAAAGGCCAGTAATGAGATGTCGCTGAAAATACAAAACAAGACGTTCTCCGGGCTATTTAATGAGTAACTCGTTTGCTGCCTTGCTTTCAGTTGTTGCAAAATGCTGCAGGTCACATGGATCAAAAACTTCAACCACACTTTCCCTTTGCTGACAAACCTGAAACCACGAGCTGTTTGCAAATGTATACTTACAGTTTTAATGAACTGGCTGGGATTAAATGCACAACACAAACATTGAGATTAGAAGTTTCACAAGGCAGATCTGGAAAGATTTCTGCTCAGATGGAATATGTTTAGTCATGGCTGAGAAACCAAAATTAATTTCACTCATCCCTTTGATTAAGAAACAGCTTTAAAATGACACTTTTCTAAATATGTGTGCCATGTCTGTAAAGGAATACATTCCACCCTAGTTTCCCCATTAGAAATCCTTATTTACCAGCTAATATCAACTTGATGTCCAGTGTTTCTGTAAAGAGCAAAATAAGAAGAAATTATAATATTCTATTAACAAGAAATTTAAAAAATCATTACTTAATTAAGAAGCTCTGTTCAAGTCTTTGATCGAGTATATGCATATACACCAATTAAGGAGTATACTGTATGCCCCCCATCAACTTTTTGACAGACCTGTAGGCTTTATTCAAAAAGGAAGAAAACAAAGAATTTGACGCAAAAAGGTTCATAAAGACCAGGATGCTGACCAATATATCTTGCTACAGATTCTACATAACTGTTCTTCCGTTTCAAATTATTGCACGTAGATCCAATTACACACTTTTCACATTTTTCTTTAAATATGCAGTTTTTTATTGTTTTGTTTTAACTAAAAAAATCTAAATATAAGAATCTCAAATCACTCATGCTTACTGCCTAAAGGGTCTACAACCTCTGACCCTGAGTATGTTAACAATGACAGAAACACACTGGGCTACACCAGGGTGATCATTGTGGGGTTTGTAACCAGCCTGCCTGCTGTTACTCTCGGTTGCCTGGATACATTTCAAACACAGTGTTTATCCTGCGTGTGCGTTAAGTGATTATGTAAACATGTCAAACAGAAGCATTGTCGGTCCTTTGTATCAGTAGTCTCAAGCATTTCCCTGATAGAGGGATTTTACTGTAAGCCATCCGTTTCATTGTGCCTGTGGCCATAATAACTTCTATCATTTTCTATCATCTAGGCAGGTTTTAATTGCGCTTTAAAGTAGAACAAGCTGCAGAATTTCCTATATGCCCGAATAATAAGCTCAATGTGTTTTTTCTTTACTTTCAGCCACCAGAACACATCAGGCTAGAAGTCAGTCTAGCAGGGGGCTCAGAATAGCTTAACTGCCCTCTACTTGACCCTGTATGACTCTAGCTTATTGGATGTAGAGTAACTGTGGCAATCTACATGAGATTGCAAGGCAGACCACCTAATCCAGAATTTACACAGTAGGTTCTAGATTAAGTACAGTTCTGATTAGACAAGTTGTGAAATGAGAAATGTAAACAATAAGTTGTTGAAATATGCTGATACCACCGGTTATCTTTCTGATATATTTTAATCTGGAAAAATCATAAAGATTCAAAAGCAATAATCAAAGTGATATCCACAGAGGATAAATGCATTAAGTCATAGAAAAAATATAGTGGTTGAACCAAGCGGCTGCCTGTTTTTAATCCATCATCTTTGAGGTTTTGGATGAGGAAGAAAACAGCGGCTTCCTTCAGGACATGGTGTTTCATTGCACTGTGCTGCATGTTTCAATGACAAATAAACATCAATTACCATACTTTCCTAACCCTGCTTCCCACAGCCATCTGGTGACCAACTAATGGCTAAACAACGAGATTTTTGTGATATTAGAATAAAAAGGACCCGTAAAATAAACTACAAACCGCTGCTCATAGCAACCAGCAGACATAAATAGGAGGCAAGAAAAAGTCAGTCCTGCTAAATGAACACAATGTATAAACAGAAACTGGGGAATAGTGTTCTAATTACAGATGTGAGAGACCTTATATCTGCCTTTGCAAAAATATTTATAGGAGGTTTACATCAAAATGTTATTTTTAAAACAGTAACATGTTTTTATTCAGTAAGTCCAAGTATTGGTTCTATAATTTCTCCATATCAATATTCCTAGTTGTTTTTGCCTGACATTTGCACATAAAAAAAATGCTTTTCTTCGGTTTTAACATGAAAACGTAAAATTTGTGACTCATAGTGTCCTTTTAGGTCTGTCAAGTGTCATTAATAATGCATCCCAGCTTTGGCATATAACATGTGTTTTTGTGATGAAAGGTGTAGAATTGAGTTTAATAATTCATCACATCATAGGAAGTAACTTGTCCTGCGGTCTCTCAAAAATATAAAATAAAATAAAAAGAGATGTGTACAACTATATTGTTCAACACAATACGATGAATGCTTCTGGTTCATGTGAACAAACACACTTGTCAAACAGTCATAGAGCTGCATTAAACATTGCATTGTCTTTCCTGGTTGTAATTTCCAAACACTGAGCTGTGCTGCAAAATATCGCTTTAAAAATAGCAGTTTTACAGACCTGGATATTGTCTATCTGACTAATTTAGTTGGAACCTCGGCTCTCTGTGGCTTTTCCGAACTGAACATGTTATTGTTTTGAATTACCTTTTTAATGGATTATGGAATTAGAGCAGGATAAGGAGTGTCCTTCCACAGTTCATTTCCGCTCAGAGAAAAACATGTTTACCCCGACTCATGAAACAGGCAGAGTTGTTCTAGGCTCATAGGAAAATTTTCCATTCTAAAAATAAATATTGAGCATCTTTGTCAACTAAATATTCTTAATTGTGGGTGTTTAAGAGCACAGAGGATGCAGCATTCGGTTTGACATAAAATCCATATCTTTCCTAATCCAATCCAAAAGAAATTCCTAAATATCCATATAAAATAATGTGTGAGCTTATTCAGACAGTGAGTCTGGGTACTTGACTTTAAATAAATATAAATCCAAGAGTGTTTCTCTTTAGTCAGGTATTTTTTCGCTCCTCCTACAGATGATTTAGACACTGAAGTGTCTTTTTAAGGAAGTGCTTGAAGAATGTAAACTATGACAAAGTGACATAACTAAGCAAAACTGTCCCATTAATCATCTCCTAGCAGCACTCTCCCTGCGTAGCTGGAATGTCAGCAGCCTTATCAGTGATCATCGAAACCATAAATTACAGAGAGAAAGAGAAAAAAAAATAACGGTCACTCCGAGGGGTATGTTTGATTTTAGTTGTGCTGTATTTAGATTTCTCGGGCTGGGTTGTTTCAGAGGACAATATTAGCATTTATTTATTTAGATTACAAATTTTTAAGCCGCCTTTCACAATAGCACTCAGAAAACTCAATAAATACAATGTGAATAATAAACACAACACAAGCAAAACAGACCACAATTAAGCACCAATTGTTACAAGAACTTTGTTGTTTGCAGGGTAATTTAGTTGTAGTTTGCTTGCTTCACGAGCGCCAGAAATGTTTGAAGTTTCATTATGCATCCGTTACACACTGCAGATTATATACAGCTGTGGGACGGGACTATTTTCAGATGGCTTTCCCACGATTAAAGCAAAGAGGCTCCTTTCTCCTTTGATGTGGTGATGGAATGACAGGACGGGCAGAGCAGACTTTGAGTTTTGTTGTCAACATGTTTTACAGCTTGGAAAATGTGCGTGCTTTGGCTCCATTTGTCTCCGTCTCACACAACACTGACTCTTTGCTTATTTGAAATACGGCTCCCTTAATGATAACTTAACTTAAACTAGAATATGGCAGACCACATTATTGTCAGCTTTACACTACTTAAAAGGAAATCATCCTAAAGCTTCTTCATGTTTTCCACCTTATTTCTAAACAAAGATGTTTCATAGGAATCAAATGTTTAGGTCCAACAGACATAAACTGACAATAGTGGCAGAAGCTTCAAAATCATGATTTATTATTTGTTAGGAAAAAAAAAAATATTTTGCAAGCGAACTTGACTGTATTTGAAAAATAAAACATAATTGCCTGTGTCGCCATCAGCGGGAAAAACTGCCATCAAGTGTTGCTATTAAATGCTGCAAGTCTTCCAGGTCTTGAAGTAGTTATGCAGCCCAACTAGTATCAACATATTTTACTGTTGGAATTATGTTTTCTTCTGGTTTACTGTATTAATTTTAAGCCCCTGAAACGTGAGAAACTCCTTTAAAAATCCTTATACATGGGTTCTTTTGATATTTGACAAAGAAAAAAAAACATTGCGTATCATTAAGATGTTTATATAATTATCAAAGATTTAGACTTTAAACCAGTGTGTTTTTCGTTCCCGGTCCTCAAGGCACACTGCCCTGCATGGCTTAGGCTACGTTTACACTGCAGGCCTTGATGCTTTTTTAATGAAATCCAATTTTGTTTGCGTTCCCGTTAACATTTCCAAATATATGCAACTTGTACTTAAGTAGTTACTTAAGTAGAAGTATAGATACTGCAGTTTAAAAACACTCTGGTAAAAGTTGAAGTATCAATTTGACCTCTTTACTCAAGTAAAAGTGAAAAAGTATGTGCTCCAAAAACTACTTCAAGTATAAAAGTATAAAGTAACCTTTAAAAAAAAACAGCCAGATGCCGCTATATGAATATTAAAGATAAATTTTTCGACTATTTCTAAAAATTCTCTGAGATAGGGCCAAGGATCTCCGTCTCCCGATACGCTCTCGCCTGTGTCCGACCTTTCACACATTTCAACATCTTTTTCTGAATCCCACATTTTAGCATGGCATAGACAATTCACGTTAGCAGTTTGAAGAACACTTCCTTGCTTCTGATGATTTCCTTTAGCTAACCAATGAGTGTTTGTGTTCTATGACTCATCCAATCACACTAGTTTTCACTAGATGTCGATGGAGCCAATGATCTGCATTGGATGGAGCACATGACGGGAAATAAATATTTACAAACATTAAACCAGGGGTAGCCAATTAAAATCAGTGGGTCTGAATAAAGAAAATACATTAAATTTTTAAATTGAAAAAAAAAAAAAATTGCATCCTGTGTTATCTCAGAGGAGTTGACACTTATATGACTGTATTCCTATACATCCATCAGTAGTTAAAGGTCAAGGGTCAGCAAATGCAAATTCTACCTGTAAAACAATGACAGCGTAATTGTCGCTGTCTGATCTGAGGCCTCATTTGGAGCTTCTAAACTGGCTTTTGAAAAACTTTGATAATTTGCTGCTAATATTACAGATTTTTTTTTAAATAAAAAACTAGCAGATGAGCACAATCAAACAAAAATTAGAATTACAATTATAGAGCAATCAGTATTATAAAAAAAAGTCCACACTGTTTCTGAATAGATACATTATTGTATTAGTTAAGTTCTGTTCCGTTTATGTATCTTTCCTTGAAAATATGAAATGTCCCATGCTCCTGAATGCACCATAGCTATCTGACGCTCGTGAATGCATCACACTGGTCTGTGAAAGCTGTGCTGTGTTGATGCGCGTTTGATTTTCCGCTTCAGACAAAGCTTTTCGGTTTCCAAACTCACGTCGGCATCACTGTTTATTGTTGTGTGTGAAAAACAAGAGACTAGAAAAAATAAATCAGCCGTACCTCGTTCAAAATCTTTGGATTAAATGTTGTTCATAACACCCATATATTTTTTAAATGAATCTTCCATATAATCACAAATGTTTTCCTCAGGAGAGGAATATTTAAACGTTTTTATATCATTAATATAACAACAAGTAGCTCTATTGGTCATAGTTTAATCCATTTCCCTCGTTGATATGTGGTTGTACAGAGCGAGGCGCGCTCTCGCTCTGTACAACCGCATAACACCGGACCGCGGTCCGCTAATCCGTGACCTCTGCATTAAACCGAAGCCAAAAGTAACGAGTAACGGTTGTTTTAATAATGTAAGGAATAGAAAGTACAGATACTCGTGAGAAAATGTAATGAGTAGAAGTCAGAAGTAAGAAGAAAAATTAGTAATGGAGTAAAGTATAGATACCTAAAAAGTGTACTTAAGTACAGTAAAGAAGTATTTGTACTTCGTTACTTGACACCTCTGAACTTGTATGTGATCTCCTGTGTGAACTGCAGTCATACAACGCAAATGTCCTGCATGCGCAGTAGAGGACGCAATGACGTCACAGGCCAGTGTGCTCTGTGTTTACAGAAGTAAACATGGATGGTAGTGCTCGAGAACATCTAGCGACCTTTCCCAACCATAACAACAAAATCTTTTCAAGATGGTTAAACATAAATACTACTCTCCACATCATCGTCCGCCATTTTTGTTGTTTTTCCTGCCGCTTCTGTGTAACAAGATCCAGAACATTGACCTTTGTCGGGTATTAATGGCGTATAGGTCAGATGAATGCGACCTGGCCGTTCAGACTCAGGTCACATTTGAAAAGATCAGATTTGTATCGGATTCAGGACCACATAGCCAAGTGGCCTGGGTCGGATTCGAAAAAATCGGATCTGTGTTGTTCAGACATCCATGAAAAGATCAGATCCAGTAGCCTGGGTGCCATTCCGAACTTAGTCCCGCCCACAACGTTTGAGGTCGGGAAGTTCGGTCTGGCATTGCTCAACAATAGCGCGAGTATGCTAGCACAATATCTGGCGGGCCAATCAAATTGTCAGGGCGGGCTTTTTACGATGATGGACAGATGATCAACAGTAAAGTAATCAACCATGTGACCAAAACGCGCATGGGTGACAACAACAATGGCTGCCGCTGGAGAGTTGGGGTGAGTAGATTCTGCTATTAGGTCTGTTTTAGAAGCTATCGACAGCAAATTAATTTTAAAAGAGGAACAGAGAAACGCGATCAAGGCTCATCTTCTTATTCTAGGCGTGCAACTGCACGCTTTGATTTTTGTTGACAAAAACTATGTGTCGCTTAACATACGTCTCGCACTCCGTTGCTCTTATTGGTTGTAGGTCTATCCATTTGAGTGCAGAGGCATTTTTTTTCCTGGTTCGTTCAAAACACGCCCCATAATCACAGCTCTATGGAGCAGTATCAGACTCATATTCTGACTAGAATTGAGTAGGACTACGTCAGGCTACAGATCCAGGTCGCATATGGGCAAAAAAAAAAATGAATGCAGCCTTAGATGTTTCGGTGCTTCAACACACCTGATATCTACCTGATATATTGATAGCAGATTAACTCTCCTACATGCCATTTCTGCACAGCCTTTCCTGTTTTAATCAGTTTTACAGCGACCTTAACTGGGCCTGCAAAGCATTCGGTGGTATTATGGGTTCTTTCTCCCTCCAGGATGAATTCCTGATCTACTCTTGCAGTAATTTTGGCAGGTCAGCCACTCCAGGTTCAGAAATATTGCATGTTTTCTCTATTTTGTGATAATTTCTCTGACTGTGAGTCAATGGACACTCAGAGCCTTAGAAGGTGCTCACTTACCCCTGTCCACAATGATAAATCTCAATGTTTTTCACATCTGTTCTTGAATTTATTTGGATCATGAACTAGGGCCTGCCTCCTTCAATCTTTTTCGACTTTACTCATGTTTTGAAACAGGTCTGGATTTTGGCTGTAGTGAAAACTTTTTGTTAAAAGCTACATGACAATCAGATTTCTAAAAAAAAAAAGGAAAATTATAGAAAAAATATTTAAAAAAGGAGGATAACTGTTTTTCCACATACGTCTAGGTAGGTAAGTATTGCTGTATCCCATACTGTAAAAAAAATAAAACAAATGAAAAACTGGTCTACTATGCAGTAAAATGTAGTTTATTGATGTTCTAAAATACTTCAATTGGACAAAAAGCAGTAAAAATTTTTAATCTCTTAAATGCTTTGCTAAAGCTTAGCCCTTACTTTAAGTTTGAAGTATTTTTTTATCAATCAAGAAATCACTCCCAAAGAAACACAATTTGCTGAGTAAAATATATGCTTTACACACAGACTGATTAATACAATGATTTCCTTACAGCTAACACGAACAGGACATTTAAAATCATATCACACCAAATGTGTGCTTACTGAGAAGTATGTTTAATACCTGCTTACGGATTATTTTTATTTAGAGGTACTTTTAATCTGATAAATGAGACACATATTGAATGGAATAAGATGATCTCTGAAGCTTAATCTCTGATATAACAAAGATCATTAAAGCTATTAGCATTTACTAAGGCTTACCTTTTAAGATTATGTTCTTTGCTTAAGGGAGGCAGTGATAATATCCAAGTCTGTAGAAGCAGCAGAATCGATGCAGAGCCAAATGTTTTGCAATAGGCAAAGCATGGAAGGACATGTGGAGACTATTAGTTACGGATTGGTAACCTAGAATTAAGATAGTACTTTATGTCCTTTCTGTGTGATATGCAGCATTCATATACATAACACTGTGGCTTCGAAAAAGATCCGCTAAAGATTTTGCTTTTTGAAAAGGCCCTATGGAAGACCAAATGGTCCCGAACCTCAAGTACATTTGCATTTGCCATGCTTTTTAACAACCTAAATATAATGCTGCAATGTGAACCCTGCCCACGCTCAGAGGTAAAGTCTAGCTTTTCCAAACATGCAGGAGCATGAATGCAGTTTAGAGCCTCTGCAAAAATGTCTTTTACTACACGGTAGATAACATGATACTCAAATGTTGTCAATGACCATGAAAGTTACTCCCAACCTCTGAGAAAATGTAGTGTTTTCAGATACTATTGTTATTAACAAAGCAAATTTAACCTAGAGATTTTTGAATTTATAATAATCTATTTCTTTATTTACAAGGTTTTTGTTTGGTTTCCCTTGGTTGCATTTGTTTCTTGTTGTGTCTTCCATTGCTCTAAGAACAGTATGTTTATGTTTCTCTACATGCTCAGTGATGCAAGCATTTTTTTGCTTAGTTTTTGATAGAGATAACGATAACCCTAAACTATATAAAAGCTGCACAGCGAGCTGCTGAGAAAGCATTATATCAAGAGAAAGAACAGGTGCTGCTGCCCTCCCTGCAGAGGTTAGATCTTAAAAACTTACTGAAAGTTCATAGATGTTATGTGAGCAACATTTTAGTTACAACTTGTCTTTAGAAAGGTTTCATTCAGGTATATTATTTTCCTTTCTTAAAAAGATAAACAGATACATCACCTAGGACTCTAACACAGATTTGGGTGTCCATGATTAGTGTCCTCTACTTTAGCCTCACCTGTAACCCTGTTTTGCTTCTAACCTTCAATCAGCATGGCCACATTGACGCAGCTCTCCATGCATGTCCATGTTTTAACCAACCACCTGATTCATCCACAGACACCATCATTTCAAATATTAACTTTAAAAAGCAAGAGATACATTTCCCTCTGAACCTACATTTCCTTTGCAGGCAAAATCTTGGCACAAATGTAATATACACAAGTAGAATAAATTCAGAAAAAGGAAAACTATGTGAAAACCAACCTAAGGTCTACCTTATAGGAAAAGTGTGTGAATTATGCTGTAAACGTTTGTGTAAGTGTGACTCTTACCTTTGTAGAGTGAGGCTGAGGTTGCCTGTGCAAGCCTTAATCTTGTTCTGAGCTTCAAGGTGATTCATACCCTCTGAAGAAATACCGTTGATAGAAAGTATGATATCTCCGATGTTCATCCCAGCTTTAACTGCCTTGCCGCCATCAGTCAGCTGCAAAGGAACACAAAAACAAACAGTTCAATATTGAAAGAATAGATTTGGGTTATACCAGCTCTGTTTAATGAGGAGTCGTCTTTACTTTCTCCATATAATCTCCAATTTCAAACACTTATAATTCAAACCTAGTGTTTTCTCATGTTAAAGACATGAGAAGGACTTTTCAGGGAGTTATGTAAGCACATTTGTTTGATTTGTTTCTCATAACCAACAACCATTGTGATCTCCTTTCCTTTTCCTGTCTTATCAGCTGAGATAGGAATCTTGTTCTCCAAACATTTCTCAGATACTACTCAACTTCCACAGCAACAATCTGCAAATAAAAAAATAAAAAAATGACTTGGACACATGATGGAAGAAATGAAAACTGAAAAGTTTTAAAGCTAAAACCTTTTAACTATGAAACATCTTGGCTTTAATGTTACAAATATTCTGAATCCGACTCAAGGTCGTCTTTAAATAATCTTTTATTTTTGGTGCTTAAAGTTCAATCTATCTTGGTTCAGTTCTTTTCCTACTTTGTATTCCAATCCACCATGACAGCTTTGTTTGTTTTTTTATGACGCATATTGAGGTCTTAATAGGTGCTAAAATAAAGGGCTGGAATTTGTTAAAAATGCACCTTACTGTTAGAAAGTGGAAAACTGATTACAGAGGAACATTTAACTCTTGTTTTTATTTTTAATCAATCATTACCACGTGTTTATAGATGGTATAATGAAAGTCCACACAGATCCTGAATACTTTAGTTTAAGGTCATTGTGTAATAGAACCAAAACAAGTACTTTAAAACATTCTTTTCCTAAAACCAAGAACAAATACCTGAATAACAAGACCCCAAATGAAATATGTTACGAAAAATATGATCCCCTAATGATCAAATCTTTAATCTAGACATATTTTAATACTAGATCAATCAGATTAACTGCTTTAGATCCAAATATATAAAAAACCAAGGTGCACCAAGTGTTAAAAATGTGCTAGGCGTTGAACTCCATAACTGCATAGGGAAGTTTTTTTTTGCAAAGGTAATTCTTCTCAAGCAGAAGGAAATATGAGTAGAGAGTAGCAGAATATTAACTAATGCTAAGACAGGTAAACAAAGAAAAATACTTTATTAACTGCTTCCTCATGCACTCAAACCAAAATTGACTATCTGTAAGCTCTTCTATCATACGGAAGATTTTCCAAAGCAAATGAAAAGTAAGACGAGATTACCTTTTTAGTATGGCTACCATAAAAATCCAAAGTATCACCTGATGGTTTTTATTATGAAAGCTAAAACAGGGTCTTAAAAGTGTCTTGCAGAGCGAAGTGAGAGTTAAGGCCAATGTTTCATCAATTTTCACTGTGCTGAGTCTTGCATTTTATGCATGGAAATAACGTCATAAAATCGTGACGACTGCATGACACGCTTTGAGGTGTGATGACTGACATGTTATTACACATAAGGCTGTGCACACCTCATCAATCAATCAGCACTCTCTTAACACACTCAAACCCTGCACAGCCATGCTGACTGCCAAAAGGACTCTGTGCACTCATTATCTTAGTCTTTATTACCACCATAACTTCATGTCATCTTTCAACGAGGTGATCCAACATGAATCAATGTGACAATAGACAGTTTAAGTAAAGTGGGAAAGTTCAACAAAAGGAGTTTTCTCAATATTTTGTCTGCTTGCTGGTTTAGATATTGAGCGAAACAAACAAAAAAAACAACCTCTTACAGACAACTCAGCAAATTTCTAGGATCCCTTATCTTGCATCTGTTATCCTCACCCCCATTCAGTTGGGTGAAGCTATTTATACGAACCAAAACTGATAAGGACAGCGAAACAAAGAAAAACAACATATCCCCTTTCCTCACAGCTAAAGAATGCATTCAGGTTGGGCAACTCTGAAATGCAGCCATTGTCCCATTGTGTTTACTCTCAACGTAACAAAATAGAGGAAAAGAATGGGAAAGGGAATGGAGGAATGAGGAAGTGACACCACTAGTGCCAGCAATTGCCACATTTTTCTCTGGGCTTTGAAGAGCGCTGCTTTCCTCCCCTCACTTGCTACTTGATCAGTATCAGGAAGTCTACAGCTCAAAGCTGAGGCTGATGTAAGGATACCAACGTCTAGGACAGCGGTTCCCAACCTTTTTGGACTTGGCCATTATATAATACCATGAGTTGGTTGTTATTTTCCAAAAAAAATAGAAAGTACAACTGATTATAAAATGAAAAATATCTTTTTATTTTCCTCAACCTGAACATTTAATACTCAGACATTTAATTCTTTTCAATTAGAACCTTAAACCTGGGTTTGAATGGCGACAAAGCCATTCTCAAGCACATATCAAGGTGCTCATTTTAAGCCTGGATCAATATTTATTTTTGATAATGTTCATGGTGGGGAATGCTGCTTCACAGCAGCAGGTTGAGCCAAACATACTCAAAATGTGCAGGGTGATCTTTGAGCAGGACATTTCACTTTTCTGTTGCCAGTTCACCGTAGTTCTTCCAGCAATCGACAATTTCTCTGCTTTTCTCCTTCTTTCCCATCACCCAGTTTGCAACAGGTTTGCCTGCTGACACAGCTCATTGGCTAATTTGTGTCACGTGTAGCCTGGTCCCGGCACTCCGGAGGGCTTTACCATATTAACAGCAGAAGTGGCGCAAGTGAAGTTAGACACTGTCGTCGAAAAACATGCGGTAATTTATACATTTTTTAAATCAGGTTGGGTCCGGATTAGCCAGCCGATGGGTCTGGATCCGGACCGCGGTCCGCTAATCTGTGACCTCTGCTCTAGTCTTACAGAAAATTTCAATATGACTTTTTATTTTTTTTTTTTATCTTTTCGGTTGATAAAATCTTGGTTTATTTTGCATTTGGTTCCTTAAAAAGTAAAACCCATCCCAGACATATTTTATTTTATTTCTTTATCTGCAAAGTAAAATATTAAAGGTTTTCATGTACCCCCTGCAATGCATTGGCAGACCACTAGGAGTGCTAGTACCCCTGGTCAGAAATCACTGGTCTAGGTCAGCAGTACCCAACCACCGGGCCCCGGACCAGTACCGGTCCGTTGGTCATTTGGTACCGGGCCGCATAGAAAAAAAAAAAAAAAAGACTGGACATCAGGAGCATACTACGTGTGTCATTGTCTCCGATTACACCTAGATGGGACCGGCTTGTTTCGGAGAAACAAGCTCAGGGCTTCCACTACTTCAATAGTGGTGATTTTTATTTTTATGCTGTTTGTATTTGATTTTATACCGCTTGTATCATTTTATTTGATCGCATTTACCCCCCACACTTTAAAGGCCGGTCCGTGAAAATATTGCCTGACATATAACCGGTCCATGGCGCAAAAAAGGTTGGGGACCGCTGGTGTAGGTCATCTATGATGAGGCCACATGGTATAATAGGGCTCTGAAAAGCCCAGTGTGTGGACAGACTCCTTCCTTTAAGTGAATCACTTGCTAATTAAACGTGTGACACAGATTCTGACGTACCTACAAGCATTTAGTGAATCATATTGGTTTACTTTTAATGAAGCAACCAACATTCTCAGAGTATTCGTCACAATCCTCGTTTTCAAAACCTCTGTTTTCACAAGTGGAAAAGGCTTGTAGATTGTGATGATTATAAACAGCTTCATGTTCAAGTTGAATAAATAATCAAATAAATAGAGAGTAAGGGTTACATTTTGAGTTCACTCATCCTCTTTATCCATCCATTCTAGCACAGAGATCACACAACGGCCTACATAAATAGTTTCCATAGAGAAAATCCTCCTTTTATCATCTTTTTGTCTTGTCAAGAAGTTGACATTCATCCATATAAAATGTATTCATTAAAATAGTTTTACTTTTTCTATCCTCCTCCTCAACTTTTCAAAAGTCTTTTTTTATTTTCAGAACAGACTTTAAAGTATGTCAGCTATTTTGAATCCCACAGTTTCAGAGATCGGTACTAGAGAAACTGGAATTTTGTGCAGTATAATAAGATACTTCTCTGAAGCGCACATTTTGATTTACTGTAATCTGAAGTGAACAAACCATACTTTGTAAATCCCAACTTTCCCCCATTCAATCACTGTCGATCTCATGTGGATACAAAACAAATAGATGTTGAGTAAGAATCTCTGGCATGTGGAGTCTATAAATATAAATCAAGCAAGGTCCGGGAGAAACTCGTGACAGAAAGCAGATAAGTTATAAAAATTGACATTTGCTGTTCTCCAAAGAGAGAAGTATTTTGTCACATAGTGTTTAATCAGATCCTATAATTTCATGTCCACCATTAAAACTTGGAATTACTTAAATCTTTGCAACATAAAATGGAAAAGACCATGTAATGGCTGTGTAAAAATTTAATGTAATTACGGGAGTGGGTGATGGCTGTGCTTTTTAAATTAATAAGGGTAACTGTCCAGCTGTGTTGAAGCGAATGGGATTTCGCCTGCATCATAGTGAGGCCACTGTTTCGTGGTTTTCTTCGCCATACTGGTAAATTTACTGCTGTGCAGTCATTAATAATGACTGGTGTTTTCAGTGTGGTTCTGTGAAGGCAATAAGTCAGACAAGTAGCTGGGAATTTAACATGTTATACAGCTCTAACAGAAATGATGTTACATTTTAACCAAAAAGAACATAAAAAACATTTTTGTTGTGTTAAAAAAGTGTCCCCTTTGCCTAAAAAAGCAAGCAACCATAGTATTATCCTTGATGAATGGAAGTTTAAAGACAAATTGGCAGTCTATTAATGTTTCAGTTGAACATAAAGCTGATTCTTTAAACATACTTGAAAACATTTAAATCTAAATAATACACTTTAACATCTTTCATCAACACCTTTTCTCGACAGTTTAACTAGCCATTGCTTTCAGCCTCTCCCATTGTCATGAGGACACTAATCACCTCCCCTGGTTCTCAGTGTGCAACTTCCTGCCTTTGGCGAAAGCATGGAATAAGGAATGGAGTTGTCTCACATCTGAGAAGTCATGCTACAGGAAGTATCTTGTGGTGGGAGCTGAAAGGCCAGTGAGCCGCATGCCATGTCTGAGCAGGATGGAGTAAGACGGAGGACCTTATATGGAGAGGACTTTGGTTTAACGCTCCTGTCATCACAAAAAAGGAAAGGCAGCTCTCTGTGACACAATGCTGCCAGATTAAATACCTCAGTCCATGTGTGAGGCTTCTGATGCCAAATTTCAGACACAAACCTATAAAGTTTCAGATCTACTATGACTTGACACACTACTAATGCATTTCATCACTAAAGCCACTAATTAAACACAGTTTATAAAATGTAGAATAGTTGGGAAACAGAAAGGAACATTCATGGGTTTATACAGACAAGCATGGCATGTGATTTAGTCTTATGTACTCACTTTGACAGTGGATTTAGGGATATTTCTGAGCTTCTTTTTCTAAAAGAACATCCCAACAATGCTATATAGATTCTATATAAATATGAATTAGGGTATAGGTTCAACCAATATATATAAAAGATTATAAAAACCTAGGAATTGTGCTTTTTAAGACAAACAATCAAGCTTCCATAAACATGACACCGAATATAGCACTTCCATGTCGGTAGCCCATACAATAGTGTCTGTGTCGTTTCCAAAATAAATAGATATTAATGTTTTTTCCTCTCTCTCTTGTGAGCGCTTATTGTTTGTGCAGAGTGTTTGACTGCTGCAAAGTAACCCCCCCTCAAGGATAATATAAAGTCTGTCACATCAATTCCACTTCAGGACTACGGGGCTGTAGATAACTACAAGTTCAATTTGCTTTAAGTCTTCATTTACTAAATTGAAAACATAAATGAATACCAAGCTATCATGCAAAAGTTGCAATATTAATACTCTTGTTTGTGGCAAGCAGAACACAACAGTGTAGAGGCATCTGCATACCAAAGGATCATCTTCTCAAAGCCAAATATCCCAATTAAGGACATGAACAGTGGTAGACAAGCGGTTGTCATGGTTTGACCTCAGTCTGTTACTATATCACTGTGGCAGCTACAAAACCTGAGATGCCAGGAAAACCTTAAAGGAGCTCTAAGTCAAATTACCATGACAACACAAACAAAAACACACAGTGTAGCCCCGACCATGCACTGAATACTAAATACTCCTCATAGACAGGTCCAGAAGAGAGCCAGCTGGTTTACCCTGCTGAGCCAGAAGATATGAAAAGGTTTGAGGGAAACCCAAGATTGGGCCCTAACTCCATCCTGCCTGGTTTAAAGTTAGATTTGAGATAACAGCATCCTGCGTTACAACACAATGTAAACAGCAGGGCTTTATCCAAAGGGGCATTCTTAGAACTTTTTGAGAAAAAAGAAGACATTAAATCAATAAAGCACCACATAACTATACATGCCTGATAATAATTTTAATGGTGGCACAAAAAATTGCAGGTTTTAGTCAAAGCTCTCCCCATGTCACAAATCATGTGCAGTAACGGGATAAAGAATCTTTCTAAAAAGTATGAATGATCTAAATCAAGTGACAGCTCAGCTACTCTTTATAGCCCTGCCATATTGCATAAGTAAACCTAAAAGCACCCCCCCAAAAAAGATCCAGACAGACAGAAACCAATCATACAGGGATCAAACAGATACTGCAGAGAACAGCTTCTAGTAAATCCATATGGATCCTGAACGCATCCCCAGCAGCCTGCAGAGTGCACAATGGATGCTTAGGAAAGTACGAGCTGCTTCCCAGCTAAGCAGCACAAACCACAACTTGTCTCTGTGGTTTCCTAAAATGCAGGGTATGTTTTTATCCTTTAACAGCTTGCTTTTATTTGTTTCTGCACCAGCATTTATGGCTAAAACCAGACAGCCAGCATTGTCAAAGAGCCAAAAAAGATAGTTATGTTTGGAGTCCTAAAACTTTCTTAAATAAAAGAAATGATATATCCAACACAGTGGCAGCTTTTTAAACACCGTTTTTGATTTCTGAACCAATAGTTAAACTGCCAGGCAGAAGAAAGACAGAAATACGACAAATAAACACAGACACTTCCCTTACCTTAAGCATAAATTATATTCCTTTTACTATGTATGAGAAAAGTTCTAGTATAAAAGTCTTCCTTAAGTTAGTTTCCTCAGTATTTCATGGCGGTTTATGGAGGTCTGTCGAGTCTGCGGAGAGGAAATTAAACTGCAGTTTTGGCCACCGTCTCGGCTGCTTGGACTTAACAGTGTTTCAGAAAAATGTCTGAGAAGAATAATGGCTGGTGGGTGAAGGGGCTGTTTAAAGACGGATCAAAGAAGGCAGTAAAACGCTTCTACAAACAAAATTACACTCACAACACTTTCAAAAAGGGGAAAGTGTCCAAATTTAAAGCTGTAATATCTCAGGGAGGGGTTTGCTTTAAAATAAAAAAAATAAAAAATGAATTATTTATATATATATATCTATATATATATAGATATATATATATATAAACTTACCCCCTACTCTGGTCTGGATACTCTCCACAGACTAGTTCCTATTTATACAGAGTTGAACCAAACTTTCCCATATAAAAAAATACAGTGACTAAAAACAGAGCCCGTATGGAGGTAGGAGACCTTCTGCAAATACAGACCTAAAATTAGCCTGCATGTTTTCAGAAAATATGACAAGCCACTTACAACAGCAAATAAAAGGAAAGTAAAGAGAAAGAGGCCAAAGGACAAGGAAAGAGCATGCTTTCCAACAGTGGAAAACAGTTAAAAAGAGATCTCTGAAGGGAAGCAGCAGCTTCATTCTTCCAAAAGGCATTCATAAGGCATTGGGTGGTCCCAGTTTCAACACTTACCGTCACTAAAACAAGTTAGATATTTCACTTAAAACGTCAAATGCGATTATACCCTGCATATGTTATTTACTTAATCAAATACATACAGCATGCCCCCACAGCATTATAAACAGAAAATGCTCTGTTATATAGTGCATAATACAATTTTTCAAGTTATTAAATGATATTTTAAGCACTAAAGCTGAAAATCCCTTTAAAAGGAAATCACAATGATTGTTTGAGGTCATTCTGCAGCAAGCTTTATATTTTATCCCCAATCATTAGCTCAGTTACATGTGGTAGGCATATGTAAAATATAGCTATTACATCATTACTCCATGGAAACACCATTCATCAGAGAATAAATACAAGCTCAGATGTGTTGTCAACAGATGTATTTTCCATTTACCTGGTGAGTGCATCTAACATGGCAGGTTTCTGATGAACCCTGAAACAAGCTTGAGGTCAACACAATTTTCTCCCTCACCAATCTAAGGGATTAAAGCAGCAGTGAAAACTATTTGCAGATGTTTCCAAACACGTCTTGTCTACTTACTCTACAAAATGGATTGATTCCAATGATGTTGTCCATGTCTAAATGGAGGTTAAATTATACATCATAATCCAACACAGTCAGGACACAAACCAACCACCGAATCATAAACAAATCAGACAGGATCGTTTAAAAAAGCCTCACTATAAACAAGAAATCAGAGCTATTTACTCAGACTTCGCAAGTATTTTTGAAATAAAACACTAACTGGTAATTAGATGTGATGAGGGATTTACTTCAAACCGCAACTCATTCGACGTAATACGCATATTCAGAAGGCGGCAGTATAATTTTACTGATAATCAGAAAGTAGTACATTCGGAATCTTTTAAACATAAAACCTATATGGTGAAATTTACTGAGCAATTCAACATAATATGAAGAAGGTAAAGAGTTTGTGAAGTGGTTAAAACCATTAAACAAAGCAAGAGGCAACATTTTCAATAAAACCTTGCTGAAAATTAAGTTATCTGATTTTTTCCCCCACCAAGTAACTGAAAATACCACTGACCAATAGAGTCTAAGCGCTTACTATGACCCGAGATTAAATAAATACAAAACATTAAACTATTAATCACATGTTATATTAAGATATTTAAAAAATGATCAAGTCTTATTTTGATATCATGCAATGAACTTGCAGTGCTTATAGCAGAGAGACACATTGCATGAAGTTGAGAAATGTACATTTCCTGTCCCACAGTTATTAATATTTAGCATTGGTAAAAAAAGATTAATTTTCCTTTTTAAATGATGAACTTTGACTTTAATTTCTTAATGGTGGGATGATTAAACAGCTGTAATTCTTATCTAATCTACAAAATTATCAGAATGATTCATATAGTTTTAGAAAATTAGGAAGATTAGAAATCATAAAACGGCCTTTTTATTTTTGATGCACATTTTGAAAGTAAGACTCCTGCCATGTTTTAGAAATCTATTACACATACAGTAGACTAATATATTTCAAGCCTTTAAATGTGTAATTTTGATAAGTGTTGTGCACAGATAATTCAAGTCCGAAATTCAGTCTCAGAAAATAAATAAGATTAAGGCTGGGTTGTAATTGAAGTCCATGTTATTTTGAAAGGATGTAACTTCCTTCAGATCTTCTGCATTTGTCTATCCTGCTGGTGTCAATACTTCACAGGTTCTCTGTGGGGTTCAGGTCAGGCCAGTTTGTTTGCCAGTCAGGCTTAGCTCACCATGGTCACTTAATCAGCCTGGTGTGCCGGTAATTTTGACTGAAAAATGAAATCAATATCTCCATAAAGCTTTTCAGAAGAAAGAAGCAGGAGTTTTTTTTTATGTCGTGGGAGATAGCTGCTCTGACAGCTGACTTCTGAAAACATAGTGGACCAGAACCAGCCGATGACATTAACACAAATTATTACACCGGACTTTAAGCAGCTTCAGAGCCTTCCCACCCTTCATACACTTTGTGGAGCCCTGACCTCCAAATAAGATTCAAGCTTGCCTTCTTTTTATCTCTGGACAGTTGAGCTATAGTAAGAATTTATCCTCCTTTGCCAAGATGTTTGTAGTCAATGAGTAGGATTTGCAGTCGCAGTTGTATTTGGGGCTTCTGTCCAGTCAGCAATCATCCTCATCAGACTGAGAAAGCATTAAGAGTTTCAAAAATACATTTTTTTTTTTATTCTAATTTATACCTGAGGCATCAAATTTGGGAATTTATTATCTGTAAACCATAAAGAACAGAATAGCAAGAAATAAAAGCTTGAAAAGTTTTCAACCTATGTGTATTGATGAATCCATACGATACACGATTTTCCCTTTCTGAAATGAGTGATTAAATATATTTATTGCTTTTTACACTGTACTTATTTATTTATTTTTTATTAACATGCACATTCAGTTGTACACTGATAAACAAGGATCCAAAATAATCAGTGAATTGTACAAAACCTTTTCATTTTGAAATTCCTTTACTTTGTTTAAAACCACATGAGTTTGGGATATTTTAAGCTTCATATAATCTATGAAATCTGTGAGGTTTCCATGATAAATGTTCATCAAAGAGTTTTTGTATTTCAAAATTATCCACATTAATGGCGCATCAATACTTTTTTACCACTATAAAATATTATAAAAATTTGCTTTAATAACATTTAGATTATTAAATATTATATTATGTTAATATTAAAAGATATTTTAATTATTATAAATTCTGTTTCAACCATCTTAAGCACTTCAACTAAGCATGGTTACAATCCCAAAAGACAGATTAGATGTAGTGTTTGGTAGAATAGTCTTTTCAACTGTTATATATTGATTTTTTCATATATTTGGCCATGTTAATGGACTCCAGCTGTCGATGACAAAACTCAGTTTGTATTGTTTTATAGGACTCACAATGGGGAGATTATATGAAAACAAATCGAAAAAAGAGTAAGCTAAATGTTTTACTGCAAATGGCATTAAAATTATAATATTCACCAAAGCTTAATATTTTTGTTTGATACCATGCTGCCCATGTCCAGGGATTATGCACACTGAATATTTCACTACACTTTAGTAAAAGTGGTATAGTTCAATTAAACTGCTTGTTTACCTACATTAAACTAGTTTCTAATTGCAGTCCACAAATTTTCAACAAGGTAGTGGTTGTGAGAAATAAAAAAGGGGTTTCATTCATTCCTAAACCAGTTTTAATGGGTGTTTGGGAGCTTTTTCAGCTGGAAACCTGGAACTATTATCTCCGTCCAAAACCTGATTGTTATTTAAAACAGTTTTTTAGCTTGGGTAGTTCCCAGCTTGTTCAGTAGAACTGAACCAACTTAATTATAAGTGGGCAGAACTGTGTGTCTCAGCAGGACCATTATCTCCAGCTAAAACTAACCTTTGTTTTTATTGGAACGGATAAACCTGGTTGATACTGAGCTTCTGGAATGTCTCTGACCTCGACTCTGAAAAAAAAAAAATGTTTACTACACTATCATAATAATACTACCGATGAGTGGATGTAGACGTCTGGAAAATTTAACACATTCCACTGTTATGTTTTCTTTTTTATTCTGACTTGTACTATGGAAGGAACTCTGCCATTCAATCAGCTCATGAATGTGGACGTGCTTCGTGCTTCATTCATCAGCTGCTTTCACAGTGACAAGAGGTCCACTGACAACATTATGTCCTGCATACCACCATTATCGCAGCAGCAGGACTTTAAATAGTGTGGACGTCCAAATGCTGATGGACACATCACCAAATGAGAGACGTAATTTCTTTGCACACATGATAGTCGACATTCCGTAACTGATCCTGCCAACAACAAATAAACAGAGGAACTGACCTTGGTCAAGTCACTCAGATTAGAGTTTCATAACAGGAAGCAGCAAGACCTGAGTAACTCCCCTCTCATTCTGCAGAAGTACACAAAGCACAGCCCATACTGGCTGAAAACTAAATGCCAACTTTTAGCTGTATCGGACTGTTAGTATAAACTCCTACTGCGCAAAAGGTTTCCGTGTAATTTTTTTAGCAGATCCTCTAACACAATGCTGGATAAAATGTCCTCCGCAGCCATGAGCATAAATGATGGTACTGTGTATATGCAGATGCCAACAATAAGCCAGAACAGTTTGAAAGATTCTGGTCAGTCCACTTTGAATTAATGTGGCAGAAAGTCCCCAAATAGTTATTACAGAACCACTGTGGCTCTCTAGAGTTACACTCAACTGCTTCCACAGCACACAGCACACATCACGTCTCCTGTGTCTTTAATCAGGGCAAATACCAGGAAGAGGGTAGGACGCTTATCCCTCATTCGAATGACAGCAGTCATCAACGCCCATTTGCTTCATCCATGAAATATGTGCTTCACTTTTCAAATGGACTGATTATGTCAAATATTTAGGTATGTAATGATAGGCAGAAAGACAGAGAGTAAAAATCCAAAGCTATAGTCCATGAGCAGTTAAAGGATCTGACCAAATCTAGAAATTGGTGTCCAACGGGAGGCAAATGGTCCTTTTGTCACTGAGGAGGCAAATGGCAAAATGTGCATTGGTTGGATTCCTTTGGGGTGACTGTCACGAGGTGACGGCAACACAAGAGTGGCTGTGTGTGTGTGTGTGTGTACCTGCCTTTCCCTCAGAGTGAGGACCATTTTTCCAATTTCACCATCAAATTGAGGACCAGTTGCTGCAAAGTCAGGACAATTTTGCCGGTCCTCACATGCTATTTTGCTAATGGTTAGGTCTAGGGCTAAGGTGTCAATTGGTTAGGGTTAGGGTTCAGTATGCATTGGTAAGGGTTAGGTTTATGGTTAGTTTTAGAGTTAGGGCATAGAAAGGGTTGAAAATGACAAAAAATCGATGGAAGTCAATGGGAGTCAACACATGGTTCTCACTACGATGGCAGAATGAGTAGGGGTGTGTGTGTGTGTGTGTGTTTGTCCTCCTCACCCGAGAGATGGTAAGAGGCAAGCAGAAGTCCTTTCCTCCTTGCAGCCTAAAGCCCCACGGGGCTGGACCGATCAGGGAAACACTGTAGCTGCTGCTCATGATGCACCTAGAAGATAAACAACTTATTAGGGATAGGCCTACAAAAATGGGTTTAAATTCTAAGCCCCAAATATACTCATTGGACGATCTCATGTAAACATAATTTTTTTGATTAATCCATCAATAATCAGATAGCAAAAGATTCCTTAAAGAAGACTTTTTACAAAATGAAACTAGATGAAAATACATTTTTCCAATTGAGGAGTTATGGATAGAGCATATTCACAGACAAAACACATTTTTATTCGTTTCTTAAAAGCAAATTTTTACATATTTGTTTTTCCAATTTTGGTATCATTGCTGCTGAGTGTGGTCTGCTCTGTCAGCTAAAGGCATGAAAAGGCATATGTATTTACAAATGAAAATAAAATATACATTTATTTCATTCCAACCTGAACCAAAACTTGGCTAACTTTCACAATTTAACAATGAACGTAACAAACGCTACTTTCTAAAACAAGGCTCAGTCAAACTGGATTTAGAGTACAGAAGCGGCACATTTTCACGTGTCTCCCACAGGTTAATGGTTGGATTTATTTCTGGACTTTGACTGGGCATAGCTAATAAATCAACAAGCTTGGATCTCATTCTAAACCCTTACCACCCCAAAGATCCACAGGGGGGTAATGTGCTCAGATTACCTTGCAGTTTTTTTTTTTTCTGCCATACAGCGTTTAGAATACATATCAAAAAGTTCCCTTGGTCACATCTAACCAGACCACCTTCCTAGACTTGTCTGCAGAGTCCCATGCACGGCTGCATTTCTTATATCTCTCTTTCTGAAAGTCAAAATAGAGTTGTTGTTATTTTTATTGAGTTACCAACTGGTGGTTTGCCTGACAACAATTTTGAATCTCATGCTTCTCAGGTTAACGTTTGCAGAAGCTCTACTTAATTCATCCTCAGGGGTTAAAACTCAACAGACAAGAACACAAAATAACTTGCATGCATTCATATCTAGCCTCTCATATCGAGGTGAAAAGAGACAAGATTTCTTTTAGATACTGGACCTCCACGAGGAAGGAGTAAAGACAAGACACACCCAGGGCAGTGAGGGACTTTGTAGAGCTCAGTTTTTATTGGCAGCTCCAAGCTCCAAGCTCTCCTAGAATTTCTGTGACACCAAAAAACCTCAGTGGCTGCATGTAAATTGTCACGTAAAAAATATATCAATAATGTCCAAATTAAGAATTAAAAGCACAAAAAGGCATTTAGACTCATGCAAGAGTAAAATATTTCATGCACTATAACATTTCCCTGTTTAATTCCTGTCTGTTATGCATTCCATTTTCCATTGAAATACTAAAGCTGGAAGCTCTTTGTTGGAAGCAGGACAAAAGACTAATGTATTGTTAAATTTATTAGAGTGACAGCTGAGGAAATTGGTAAACCAGATTTGCAGAAGATATATTTCCTTAAAGATTAAGGTGTGTGAGAGAAAATGTGTCCGTTAACTACAGAAACCCAACAGTCATGTGCAAATATCACCTTTGTCCCGACCATACAGGAAGGGTGCGTGCTGACACCAAACCAAACATCAAACAACGCAAGCTTTATAGTTTGTTTACAACACATGGAAAAGGATCTCTCGTATTTTATTAACAAGTTAGCGGGGGAAAAAAAGTTGTTTCTTGGGATAAAAGGTAAAAAAAATGTTTCATTAAAATCGAGAAATTGCATAGTGTATGCCCTGTAATGCAGTAAGCATGCATCTGTGCACTGGGTTATAAGAGGACATGCCTTTCTGTCCCATTAAATATTTCATGTTTAAAAAATGTTTTGTCATCATAAAGGAATGTCTTTTTGAAGCTGCAAGTCAGGCTGCCTCTGGGACAAAGAACCACCTGCTGCAACCCGTCACCTGGTCCTGTTGTACCAGACGCATAGCAAATCGGAGGGGTTGTTTTCACACGATCTCCCATTCAAGCCTGAAGGGTAATAAGTGGATATAACGAGGGAAGACGTGAAAGTGTTGAGAAAAAGGAAAGGAAATCATTTCAAATAGATGCTTATGATACAGACAAGCTCAACACCTGAGAAAATCCATCTATTTACTGTCCACAAAAGGACTTTTTCCCATTATGACATTAATAAGGCTGTTATCTGCATATTTCACCATGTCTGCAGCGGTGGAAAAGACAAGAGAAACAAAGTAAAGTCAGAAACATGAGGGCAGGTTAAAGAAGGGCACCAAACACGCCTTTTGAATAAAACAGGAAAAGTAAACAACTGTTTTCCTTTCTCTTCTACACGGGCTGATAAAGCTTCAATAAAAAGATAGAGGATGGGTTTGGAAGCGGTTACAACATTCACTCCAAGGCAAATGTGGGTAGATCAGTGAAACTTGGCAAAATACCAAGGTAAAAAGTCAAACAAAATTAATCAAGAAGAAAATCTAGACACCCTAGAAATTCAGATTAACATAGGTGGCTATAAAAGAGGATTTAGTTTGTTTTAAGCTATGTATTTGATTTTGCTGTTTAATAAAAAAACTAAAAGAGTTCAGCAGGGGAATTGAGAAAAAAGTAAATATTAAGAAAGTCTTATAAATCATCACGGTGGAAAAACCCACCAAATTGTGAATGAGATAAAGCAGGTTAACCAAAAATCTGCTGGCTGAAAGTTTCATAAAGCAGTTGGCTTTAAAGTGATTGCATTGAAAAGAAGTTAGCCCTGGACTAACCCTGGTTTGATCACTAAAACAGGCATTATTATAGCGCTGGAGGCCATCTTCAGTGACAGCTTTAGAATGTATAAAGCAGCAGGCACAGTGCCCCTCCACGTGAATAAGAAAACAGGATTTTTTTTTCTCATTTCTTTCATTTTATTGAGTGGAATAAATCAGTACAGGTTTGATTAGTGGCTATACGTTTTTACACTGTAACAAAAATAAGCAAAGACAACAATCTTATGTTTTTTTTTTTTTTTTTATTATCATTATTTTTTAGTAAAACAGTTTTGGAGATCTCAGATTATGGAACAACTGAGTTCAGAGATTTGGCCTTCCTCTTAGTATTTATCTGACGACAGGAAATGCAGTGAAAATTACTTTGACACAAACAATACAGGTGCTGGTCATAAAATTAGAATATCATGAAAAAGTAGATTGATTT
The DNA here is from genome assembly GCF_016077235.1 of Cyprinodon tularosa. Classification (NCBI taxonomy): domain Eukaryota; kingdom Metazoa; phylum Chordata; class Actinopteri; order Cyprinodontiformes; family Cyprinodontidae; genus Cyprinodon; species Cyprinodon tularosa. The sequence goes on from NW_024039094.1 coordinate 327,145, forward strand.
CAGTAATTCCATTTAAAAAGTGAAACTTGTATATTATATTCATACATTACATACAAACTCATATATTTCAGATGTTTATTTTGTTTAATTTTGATGATTACAAATGACAACAAATGAAAATCTCAAATTCATCATATCAGAAAATTAGAATATTACTGAAGACCAATAAAAACAAAGGATTTATAGAAATGTTGGCCAACTGAAAAGTATGAACATGAAAAGTATGAGCATGTACAGCACTCAGTATTTAGTTGGGCCTCCTTTGGCCTGTATTACTGCAGCAATGCGGCGTGGCATGGAGTCGATCAGTCTGTGGCACTGCTCAGGTGTTATGATAGCCCAGGTTGCTCTAATAGTGGCTTTTAGCTCTTCTGAATTGTTGGGTCTGGTGTATTGCATCTTCTTCTTCACAATACCCCATAGATTTTCTATGGGGTTAAGGTCAGGAGAGTTTGCTGGCCAATTAAGAACAGGGATACCATGGTCCTTCAACCAGGTACTGGTAGCTTTGGCACTGTGTGCAGGTGCCAAGTCCTGTTGGAAAATGAAATCTGCATCTCCAAAAAGTTGGTCAGCTGCAGGAAGCATGAAGTGCTCTAAAACTTCCTGGTATGTGGCTGCGTTGACCCTGGACCTCAGAAAACACAATGGACCAACACCAGCAGATGACATGGCACCCCAAACCATCACTGACTGTGGAAACTTTACACTGGACTTCAAGCAACGTGGATGAAGTGCCTCTCTTCTTTTCCTCCAGACTCTGGGACCTTGATTTCCAAAGGAAATGCAAAATTTACTTTCATCAGAGAACATGACTTTGGACCACTCACCAGCAGTCCAGTCCTGTTTCTCTTTAGACGCTTCTGACGCTGTCTGTGGTTCAAGAGTGGCTTGACACAAGGAATGCGACAGCAGAAACCCATGTCTTTCATACGTCTGTGTGTGGTGGTTCTTGAAGCACTCACTCCAGCTGCAGTCCACTCTTTGTGAATCTCCCCCACATTTTTGAATGGGTTTTGTTTCACAATCCTCTCCAGGGTGCGGTTATCTCTCTTGCTTGTACACTTTTTTCGACCACATATTTTCCTTCCCTTCGCCTCTCTATTAATGTGCTTGGACACTGAGCTCTGTGAACAGCCAGCCTGTTTAGCGATGACCTTTTGTGTCTTGCCCTCCTTGTGCAAGGTGTCGATGGTCGTCTTTTGGACAACTGTCAAGTCAGCAGTCTTCCCCATGATTGTGTAGCCTATAGAACTAGACTGAAAGACCATTTAAAGGCTTTTGCAGGTGGTTTGAGTTAATTAGCTGATTAGAGTGTGGCACCAGGGGCCATCAATTTTTAACCTTTTCACAATATTCTAATTTTCTGATATGATGAATTTGAGATTTTCATTTGTTGTCATTTGTAATCATCAAAATTAAACAAAATAAACATCTGAAATATATGAGTTTGTATGTAATGTATGAATATAATATACAAGTTTCACTTTTTAAATGGAATTACTGAAATCAATCTACTTTTTCATGATATTCTAATTTTATGACCAGCACCTGTATATTATAATTAAGCACTCTCATCAATTTACCAGAGATGTACCGACCCAATTTGATATTGGTTATCAGTCTAATATCAGCCAAAACACTAACATCAGAATAGATCTGATTACGTCTAAAATGTCCAATATTAACAAGGTGATGGAAAAACTCCACACATGTTTATGTCATTGGTTTACAATAAATGGGTGACTTGGGTTGCTCAGTGGTACAGTGGGTAGCACTGGTGCCTTGCAGCAAGAAGGTTCTGGGTTTGATTCCCAGCCCGGGTCTTTCTGCATGGAGTTTGCATGTTCTCCCTGAGCATGCGTGGGTTCTCTCTGGGTACTCCAGCTTCCTCCCACAGTCCAAAAACCTGACTGCTAGGTTAATTGGCTTCCCCTTAGGTGTGAGTGTGTGTGTGAATGGTTGTTTGTCTCTGTGTTGCCCTGCGATGGAGTGGTGACCTGTCCAGGGTGTACCCCACCTCTCGCCCGTAGACAGCTGGAGATAAGACACCAGCACCCCTCGCGACCCTACTTGGGACAAGTGTGTAAGAAAAAGGATAGATGGGTGAGTTGTTATCTTATCTGTTCTTGTTGAGAATAATTTTTCTGTTTGAATAAAACTTGATCAAAACTTCTTATATTTTACACAACAACATGAGTAATAAAAGTAAGCGTGATTTTGTGCTGATATCGTATTGGGTCAATGTTGGTATTAGTCAGCACTCAAAGCTGCGATATCTGCTTCGTACTGGAAATTAAAAAGTCGGATCAGGAACTTGCCACCAATTGCAACCATATCTCTGGGGAGTCTTCATCTAAACTGTGATTATCCCTCATATAAATGATTCTATTCATTTTTTAAAACAATGCAGCAGGCACCTAAAAAATTCATTAGAAATGCTATTATCTGTTTGCCTTAGATTAAGACATTGACATCTAACTTTCCCATTTAAGGTCTTGTTTAACATTTTTCTTCAAAGCTTAATCTGTGAGTCTACAATGTAGACAGATATGTACAGTGTCCAAATTTCAAAACCCTTAAGGCGGAGTTCTTCAGCAGGGGGTCCGCGACCCCTAGGGGGTCCATGGAGGTACATCATGGGGGTCGTGAAAGTTTTGGTTGATTAGACTTTTTGTTTTTTTTATACTCCCCCTGCAATTTTGTCCCCTAATTGATTTTTTTTTTATTACACATTACCATGAATTCAACACACTGTAGTAAACAGATAAATGGAGGAAGAAGATGTCTTTAAGTCATCAATGCTCACATTCAGCGACACACAGGAGCTCTTTCAAGCTGGGCACCGTTTCATTCACACCTGTCCCATCAACCAGGAATCCGAATCAGAAATACTTTAATAATCCTAGGGAGAAATTATTTTCGTTACATTACTCCATCTGTAATAGAGTGACTAAAGGACCAGTTTGATATAACACAATTTCATACAATATATATATAATTAGGGGGTCCCCGCTCCATATTGCCATAAGTTTGGGTGTTCTTGGCCTGGAAAATGTTGAAAACCCCTGCCTTAGGGAATACACGACTCTGAACTGCTCCATTTTGCATAGTTTTCAGTGTTTTTATTTCCCGGTGAAATAGAGCGACTCATGAGTGTTGAAATTTGGTTCACAATGACTCAAGTCATGATAGACGCACATATATCAATAGCATTACCTAATAAGGAGAGAACAAACATTAGGCCCATGCCCCTGCTTGTTTTGCAGTCGTCAATGATATCAAGCGTAGACATGAGCAGACACACCTCTCAGTGTTCTCCCACAGATGAGACAGAGTCAATATGTGCATCACAATTCATCAGCAACACTCGTATCAATACATCTGTAAGTCTGAAAGAAATTACCCCCTTTGGGCCTCATCTGTCAAGTTCCTATCGTGTTGGCACCATAGCAAAGGATTTCAACACTTTTTTCCCTAAAACATTGCCTTAAATATTTAAAAATGTTGTAGAGCTGAAAGGCATGGCAGAAAACAGAAATATTTTGAAAGATCCTTTTTAGGCAGAGACTGACTGCAAAGTAAATAGCAGATGCTGACAGGGGCAGTTTGGATTTTTGCTGAATCTTCTTATTTGATCACCTCTAGGGTTGTATGGGTTTAAAATACAACATTTAGAAAGAAGCATGTGGAGAAAAATAAAGTACGAATCAGTTACAGTCTTACAAATAGTAATACGGCAAAACTATTAAACATTCACCTTCTGTCATGTGGCAACAAGAAAGCGTCAATGTCATTCATCTGAATTTTTTCAAAAAGCTAAATTATGGCCATTCTAAGTCACACAGATCTAATATCTTTGTAAGAGTAGCAAAAGAAAACAATTTCTAAAAAAAAAACATTTGTTTTTTGTGTGTCCATTGCACGACCATTTGTGTAACCATTGCACCAACACGACATTGGACATATCATGGTGTGGGGATAATATTCGTCAGAAGAAAATTTGTGAAAGGGAATATACTTAAAAATGGAGGTAAGGGTCACCTATTTGCAGGACAACAATCCTAAACATACGGCTAATGCTACAAGAACTACTACAATGGAGGCTTCTTCATGTGATAACCTGGGCAAAGTTCAGTTTCAACAGAGAAACCGAGTTAAGACATGAAAAGCTCTACACCTAATCTGACTGATTTTGAGCTGAGAACGGGGCACACCCAGAGCAACTGTTGCTAGATTGTTAAATAAGGAGGCTGAATGCATCTGCATCACACCCTGAAGAGATCGACTTGTAAAAAACGTTATAAAACGATCCACGTATTCCTCTTACTCCACAATTATACACGGTTTTGTTTTTGTTTCTTACATAAAATTCATCCTGAGGTTCAAACGACATAAAAGCTTTTACAAGGCACTGCAAGTTTCTAATTAAGTTTAGGCCGGTACAGTTAATTTCCAAAAAAAATAAAAAATAAAAAAAACAAAGGTCAATATTGAAAAGGTTTGTTTTTGTTTTCCTTATGGATTCCAACTGGTCACCTGAATTAAATGCTGAGCCTCTCCTTATCTGACCTCAGCTTTGTGCGTCACACCAAAAGCTGTTTCTAGCCTTGTTTACCTCAAGTTTTATTCAAAAGAAAGAATGTCTCCAAGTTTTACTGAGAAATGTGTGTGAGCTTGTCCAGCTTCAGGTTTCAGATGTAACGCCCATTTCACAAGGTTTCAGAAGCAGACACTGCTGCTAGGTAACTATACAGACTCTAAGGGGCCATTTTTACTGCCCCTTATCAGAGCACTTTCACTAAAGATAAAATGCGTCTCTATTTATCCAAATAAAATTCTAAAATAAGTTATATATTAGCACATATTCCTAATTTATAATCTCATTTATTTAACTTAAACTATCCCTTAGCAAAAAGTAGTATACTTAAAGTAAATTTTATTAAGAATACTTAAGTATAAGTTTAGAAAGTATACCAAACAGAGTACTTTAAGTATTACTAAAGTAATACTTCTTCGAACTAAATTGGGACATTTTTAAGTTTACTAAAATATACTTTACTGATCAATAAAGTAAACAATAGTATAGTCAAGTACATTTGACTATACAATTGTTAAGTATATGAAATATAGTTTAGAATAAGTAAACTCTAAGTGCACTGCCTGATTTTAAGTATGAAATTAGTGCACTTTTAGTATACTTGAATAAACTACTTTTTGCTAAGGGATATAAAGTGTGGATAATAAAGGTCATAAATGGAACATTTACTTTTCCTATTTTCATGAACTATACCTACTGCTTATATAATATATATAATATATCTATACTATATAAAGAAGATATTTCGCTTATAAATCTTATTTATAGTGAACAAAAACCCAGAGTGTAATAGTGAAGGATCAGTCTGTCCACCCATGTTAATTTGGAGAAGGTGCATGACCGCACTGAAGCTCAGAGGGTGTGCCATAAAACACATAACAATAGAATAAAACACCATGTTCGCTCAAAAACATATTTTATCTATTTAAAAGTTTTACTAATACATTTTAATTTGGACTGAATCGGTTAGTTCTGAACTGCAGCTGTGTAACGGAAACCAACAAAAAATATGAAACAAACTAACAGAATAATTGATATTAAAAGAAACATTTTCTAATTGCTCTCGGTTGCTCACCTTATCTGAGGGAACCGCGTTTAGTGTTGGGAGAAAGAAGCGACTTCTGGTCTGTTCTCAGTTTCTAAGAACTGAATGAGCGGAACTAAAACTTCCGCCTTTAAGGGAGAGAGAGAGAGAGAGAGAGAGAGAGAGAGAGAGAGAGAGAGAGAGAGAGAGAGAGAGAGAGAGAGAGAGAGAGAGAGGAGGGTTAGAGCAGCTCTCCTAGGCTGGGGGGGGCAGCGCTGCTGCAGGCTGCAGGCACAGGCTTGTCCTGAAGGTGGGGAAAACAGAGAAGAACGACCTGTTAAAGGCAAAAAAAAACCCAGAGAGCACCTAAATATATACATCTTTGGATGCTCAAATCATAAACTTCTAACGGAAAGTTAAGCTTCATTTATCTATTGTGACTTTTTTTGTGTGCATATAATGTGTCTGTTTGGAAGGGTTTCAGATATCCCAAGTTCCAAAAACTCATTTAACTATAATTTCTTAAACACAAAACAGAACAGTATTGGTCTTTTATTTTCAATACTTTCAATCTTGTAGCCTTGAACACCGGTAGTGCTTTCTGTTTTTCATGGGACTTCACTTCAGCACCTCCTCACAGGGCCGGAGCTAGATGTGGGGCCAGGGGTGGCCATGGCCACCCTCAGCCAATCATTGGCCACCACTGTGGCCACCCCTACCATTTTTTCCCCTAATCCAGACGGTGGCAGCAGTAATACTCTCATGTGGAATATTCTAAACATTTAAATTTTTTGGGGGGGTAATTATGCACATCAATATACTAACATCAAAGATGATAAATACAGAATTCATGCTGTTTTCAGAACTAGATTTTGTGTTTTATGGGGTAAAGACAAAATATATCTTTGCAAGTCATCTGGGAGTCTTCAGTGAAATCATAGATAAATAACAATTTTGATAAAAACTTATCAATTTATGTAGATATTAGTGCTTGTAAATATCAATTTAAAGCTGAATTTTTATCGATACAAGTAGGTAAGTAAGATTTACGCAGTGTTGGGCAAGCTACTTGTCCAGTGTAGTGAGCTAAGCTATCAACTACTCAACAATAAATTAAGCTTCACTACACAAAAGCTACCACCTAAAGAATTATAGCAAGCTAAGTTACACTAATGTGTTAAAAGTAGCTTAACTACATCAGAAGCTACTTAACGTTGTACCAACCTAATGTCAATTCAAAATGAGTCTGACACACTAGTTAAAATATTTATTAAAGATCAGCCAATGACATATCACAGTGTAAACATGGCTTTATGATCAGCATATTAAAATAAAAACTAAAGTAATTACTAGTAGACAAACTAGTAAACAATCTGCTGTTATTAGAACCAAATTAAAGGTACTGTGTAGTGTTCTACACACCGAGACATGGCTATGAGTTTGCATTCAATGGACATCTCTAGGGAAACAAAACCCTACAAAAGACCTCAATTAAACAGTTGATTCAAGTAACAAACAAAACTGTTTACAAAAGAAGGTGAAAAAATAAAGAAGCTAATTAAGAGATACATATATATATGTCTCACCATTTAATTTAATTTCTACCTACATATTTATTCATTGTATTTTTGGAGGCAATTAATTGAATGCTTATTTATTTATTTATTGAGCATTTATTTATTTATGTATTTATTTTATATACGGTAGAACTGTTCCTCCATAAAAAATCTTATCTGTGCACAGCCTAAAAACAGATTTATGTAAACATCCTGTCAGGTAAACTAGGCCATGAAAATACAATATGGAAGTTTCACTACTGCTCTCTAATTAGAGTATCTTAGTGGCACATAGATATGGGAGAATTATCCTGCCATAATGCAAGAGCACATCATTTCAATTTGAGAAAAGAATTTCATCTTCTTGCTCTCAAAACTTATAATGCTCACACTTAAAACATGTGCTCTCTCTCAAATATTTTCTCTTCTCTCTTTGTTTCTTCTCTCAGATTTAATCCTTCTTGCACAGATATTTTCTCCTCTCGCTTGCCTCCTTCTCTTCGCGCACAAACCGCGCTCTGTTACGCTCGCAAATCCGTAGGCTCTGCTTGCGGATTTGTTTTGCTCTCTCAGACTGCAGTTGGATCGTTGCCTAGCAACCTTTCCAGCCAATAGAACGACAGCCTCGGAAAGGGTGCGCTTGTTTAACCCTACTGAGTGTGCCTGTGCTACTACGCCACTTATAAGAGCATCAGCTGAAACTGCTATTTACAGTAGCTTGTGGCTGATTGTTGTTTCAAAATAGAAAACTTGGTTTCATTTCTTAGTTTTGCCCTGGATTTTGTAGCGTTTGTGGACGCTACGTCGCTACTTGATCAAAACAATAACGTCGCTACAGGAAAGTTACTTGATAAATAAAGCAGCGACGCTACAGTCAAGCTACTGGAAAATGTAGTTAAACTAATAGCTTCGCTACATGTAGCGGCGCTACTGCCCATCACTGGATTTACGCCCCAGATCTCAAAACTGAAGGAATTAAATCTGCTACACCTTTTATTTAGAAAGCACGGATGTTTAAAAATATGCGTCTATTTGTTAGCAAAGGCTGTAGGAAAGTATAGTTTGTCTGTATTTAGAAAATATGGATGTTTTTCTGTTGGAACAGTGTAGACTGACCGTGAGGTTCTGGTGCCTATCTGCTTTTGGCCACCCCTCAGTTTACATTTGTTATAGCCTGGCCACCCTTATAAAAATTTTCTGGATATGCCTCTGCCTCATCACAGTGTCGTCACTCCTCACCATGGCCGGTTTTAGAAAGGGGCCAACGGGGGCCAGTGCCCCTGTAGATCATGTCCTGAAGACATAGGCTATGTTCACACTGCAGGCCTTGATGCTCAATTCCACTTTCACAAGTGGAGCAGTAGGGCTATTGCCATAGTGTTCCACTTGTTTCATGCATATAAATTGCTTTACTATAATTATGCAGGGAGTTTTATAGATTATATGGACACAGCAATGTAAATAGAATATAAGAGCAAAAACGGAAAAGAAAAGGAGAAAAGATCAAAGAAAGAGGAGATAGAAAGGAGATAAAGATAAAACATTTTCAGTCTGCTTCATCACCTGCAATGAGATGTAAAAAGAACAGCTCAACCAACAGACATTAAACGAGACATACAATAAAGAAACACCTTGAAACTATCGCTGAAGTGGTATTATGTATATCAGCACATGTCAGAATTTATATTCCGACATGTGCTCTGTTTTACCTGAAGATAAAAATGTGGGCTTTCTGTTCAATTCCGATTTTCTTTGCAAAATCCGATTTTTTTATGCTGCCGTTCATATTTCTAAATATATGAGACTTGTATGTGATCTCCTGTGTGAACTGCTTTCATACAACGAGAGTGTCCCGCATGCGCAGTAGAGGACACATTGACGTCACAGGCCAGCGTGCTCTTTTTTTCCGGATAAACATGGTTAAACATAAATACTGCTCTCCGCATCATCTGCCATGGTTGTTGTTTTTCTTGCCGCTTCTGCATAACAAGACGCATAATAGTAACCTTTGTCAAATATTAATGACGTTCAGAAGTTTTACTTTGCTCCTTGTTTTCTAGTTTTAATGGTTTAATTCTTATTTTGTTGTGTTTTCTGGTTATTTTCAGTTTTCAGTTTTTTTTATTTGTTGCCCTTTGCTGCCCTCTTGTGTTCTCCTTTTTCCCTATCTCCTTTCCTGTTCTTCTCTGTTCACACCTGCTCCCAATCTCCTCATTAGTCCTTTGTTTCAGTCTCCCATAAATACTCTCTCTGTTCAGTTCCTCTGTGCTGATTCCTCGTGTAACTTCCTCCAACTTTGTCTCTGAGTCTTCCTCCTCGTGATAGTTTTCCCCCCTGATGTCTCCATGGTTTCTGGTTTGTTTGACTTTGTTTTCATGTTTTGATTTTTGGATTTTGGATTCCTGCCTCAGTTGTTTGTTTACTCTTCATTAAATCATCAAGAAACTCACCTCTGCCTCCCTGCCTCTGCATTTGGGTCCTCACACCACAACCAAATCCTGACACATAATACTTAAAAGAAAATTTAAAGATTATATGCGCTGGAACAGACATGGTTACTGATAGGCCCTTTGGATCTATTTAATTCTTTTTCTTTACAAATTCTGTTTTACTAATTATTCAAAAACAATAAGGTGATAACTTCAGTGGGATTGAGATAGGATCCCAGTTTTCATCTGCTAAATGTTTTTTTTTCACAACAAATAAAAAAAATGATCTAATTTTTACAGATGAATTTAACAGTTTTTCTTGATTTCTAATTCAAAATTTATAGAAAACGGTAGTTTTAACTTAAATCGAAAATATGTAAAATTCCGAAATTATAAATGTATATTGACCTCAAAAGAGATCATTTTTTTATTGAACCTATTAAAAAGAAATTTCACTTTGCTTTTCTGGCCCCCCATGAAAACACACTGGCCCCCTCCTGGCCCCCTGGTACATTTGGTCTAGATCTGCCACTGTTCCTCACCTTCACTAGATGTGGATATACTTTAGTATATTCTGCTGTAAAATTTGTCCTATATTTTCATTATTTACTCGAGGATTGAACCTCTGCTGTTTCACAGAATGCAGAGCTTTGAGTTGTAACTAGGTGAGAGTAACCCGAAACTTATCGAACTGATCCAATCAGCTTCGTGACAACCAGTCGCCTTGAACGCTCATTGAACAGAGCATCGCTTTGGGCAGACACGCTGCACAGGTTTCAACAGCAACCTCCTCCCCACACCCTACGCTCTCTTTTTGTCTACACAATCTCAGCAGTTACAATCCGCACATGATGCAAGAATTATTGTGCTGCCTTTCCGCTCTCACTCGCATTAAAAAGACACCATCTCCCATAGTCTAAAATACGGGATAATTTATCAGACTCACAGGCATCCGTGAACAACTATCTATATCAGGGAGACTTCCGGGAGGCTTGGGATGTCTGCGGTTTCAAGTAATTAATTTTGATGACAGTTTTTACAATGGTGTAAATATCAGTAAGCAGAGACTGCAGTTGCTTAGGGGCCCCCAACCTCTAAGGGGCCCCGTCACTGACACCTGGTTGGCCCCGTACGCAATTGTAGACAAGGACGTGTCTTTGTCACGGTCTTGGTTCTGTCATGTTTTATTTTGCTCCATGTTTTATTGGTTTTATTCCTATTTTGTTGTATTTTCTGGATCTATCTGAGTTCTCAGGTTTTAATTTGGTGCCCTCTTGTGTTGGTCTCCTTTTCCCTATCTCCTTCCTTGACTGCTCTCTTCACATCTGCTCCCAATCTGCTCGTTAGTCCTCTCTTTGTTCAGTCTACCATAAATACTCTCCTTGTGCAGTTCCTCAATGCTGGTTCCTCGTCTAACACCGTCTCTCCTTGCTTTTCCCTGACTCCACATGCTCTTTACCCTGATGTCTCCATGGTTCTGTTTGTTTTACATTTCATGTTGGATTTTTGGATTCTTGCCTTTGTTTACTGTTATCACTGATTAAAACTGCAAGAAATCACCTCTGCCTCCCTGCCTCTGCATTTGGGTCCTCAAACCACAACCAAACCCTGACACTCTTTGCAGTTGTAATGGTGCGAAAAAACTCTTCTTAAACCCAACTAAGACTAATTGAATTGCCCGGACCTTATTTATACCCCAACACATGGCAGATTTCAACATGATGGTGAGCCGTTTAAACATGACACCAATAGCAAAGCAGACAGTGGTACTTTTAATTACTATGGTCATAACTGTGTATAGTTCATTAGAAGGTTGGTAAAACATACACTCATATAATATGTTTCAAACCACAATAAAGATCTTAAAAGAACAATGTATTTGAGTGTTTTATTTCTTACACTACGACTTGGAATTATGGGTAATCCAGAGCGTTGATTAAAACCATAACTGTTGAGTACAATGTGGAAAAAAAGAGGTACTGAAGCGGATTCCAGAAAAGAAAACGCAAAGAAGAGCTGCTGGAAGAATGGAAAAAAAACTTCCCAAAATTAACATGTTCTTTCAAAGAACCGAAGAGGGAGAGGTGGCCGTTGCTGCAGCAGTGAGTGAAGATTGCAACCAGAAGATGAATGGAGAGAGTGTGGGATAGGAGGGGGCTGTGAAGCTCAAGGTAGCCTGATAAGACTAATTTTACAGGTTATGGGGTTGATGGGGTATTGTACTTCATATGGCACCTACCCAGATAATGTTGCTTACGGGCCTATTGTTATGTCCTTACTCCATTGAGTTTTCAGCAAGTAAGACATTCAAATGGTAGACATGTAAAAGTGAATAACTTTTCTAACTTTTACCAGTTGAGGTAAATTCGGACTGGACCCCTGAGACTTGTGCCACAGCATGGGTGCCTCAAGTCCTCAAGAGCTACAGTCCTGTGACTTTTGGATGCAGTATTTCTCCAATCCACCTGAATCATATAGATCGACTCTCTCATCAGCATGTCATTTAGTTCTGCAGAGGGCCTGGCTGTGATGGATCACTTTATTTCATATAGGTGTGTCGGTAAAAAGGGAGGCACCTTAACTCAAGGGCTGAAGTTAGGCAATCCCATTTTACTGGGTTTCTGTATTGAGAGTGCCGGCCTTGTGGTTAGGGCATAGAGCTTGGAATCTGAGGTTCTGAGTTCGAGCCCCACTCCCACAGACTGCCACTCTGGGTCACAGTGGATGGGTTAAATGCAGAGTTCAATAAAGTGCAATTTCAATTGACTAGGAATGGAACAGTATGGCTACGCCGTTGTCTGGATGATAAAGGGAATTAAGATTATTTACATATATCTACCCCTGTGAGGTTAATATTCCCTACTCGGTTGTCTTAAAGTTGTAATCATCTCCATTCAGTCTGTTCAGCCAGACAGCCATCTTGTCTTTAATCCATACATCTATCCATTGGTGCAGCCATCCAACTGCCTTTTGATTTATCCATCCAACCTTCTCGCCAGCCGCCCACAGGATAAAGACTGACAGGATAAAGGGCCCTCTCTCCTGTTACTGTAGCAACAACTAACAATAGAAATACATTTTGGTAAATCTGACTGACAGAAAATATTAAAAAGAGTAAGTCTAATATAATGTCAGATAGTTATAAAAATTCAAGTTGAAGACTGTGTTTGTAAATATCTTAAGTAAAATGTATTTGCTGTATTTTTGAAGGTTTCTGTGTCAGTGTTACTGTATTTTTGCGCCCTCTAGTGGTCAAAATGCCACCTAACATTTTTTGTATTTGATACTACTTGTAACATTTTACTGCTTAGGATAGAGTAAGTAGGCTCTTGAGAACAAACATACTTGTTTGTATGAATTCTTTATTGTGATCTAAGAAAACATATGTTATGAAAATACAATGTTCTCTCAAGGTTAAGATGTAATGTTTCTTCAAAGAAATACACCTAGTGTAATTACCAAACACACTGTTATTGTTTATCTGTTTTTTTTTCTACTCACAAAGTTTTTTTTAATTATTTAACCTTTATTAAACCAGATAAGTTTCATTAACCAATTCTTATGTAAAGTAAGACCAAGGAGGAAGGAAGACACACAGGAGCAGAACAGTCAAGACTTTGTTTATCACAATACACCAATGGCCAATTCAAAAAAAAAGAAGAATACTAATAAAATTATAATAATGCATTACTCTGACACAAATAAAGAGATACGGGGAAAAGCTGTAATATTCTTTTAATGTTTAATGTTTTTATCTAACAATTTACTGTACTGCTTGTTGTTTTGATTTTATCTTTTTAATCCAGAGTAGATATGAACCACATTTTTGCCTGCAGATTAACCGGTAATCCAGCAGCTCAATCCCCTGCATAATGCTTTTAAATCACTCAGCTGTACAGTTCATTCATCTGAGGTCCTGGTACATACCTTTAGAATATTATACCTAACTGAGCAAGCACACTGCTTGAAAATTCCTGATGTTAATGTTGGAGGATGGTTCGGAAATGATGTGGGTCTAAATCAGAAGACCTCAGTGTGTCACAAGTACATTAACTCCATTATAACTGAATCGTCCATTTGCTGGGTCAATATTATTGATATTTTTCCCAACATAGTAGTTCAGAGGGTACAATTATTTGTTTTTGTTTTTTATAATCCAATGTTAGACATTATCATTTCATTCTCTTATGTTTCACTGTCGGTGACACTTCAAGTAGCTAAAGTATATATAGCTGTACTAACAAGCAGACCTTCTAAAGATAATAGATCCTAGAAACTGACTGATGATAAATAAAATAAATTGATTTAATGCTGAAAAATATTGAAACCCTGCCTAGAATCATAAAACATTATAATGTATAAGTTCATTAACTAGAGTACACATCGCTATGACTGATAGAGCAAATTAAGACTATCAGAGGACATTTCCACACTGGATTTTCAATGTCATTAAGATCATATACCAATTCTCCAAACTGGTTTAAAGTAGCTTTGGGGTGTTGAGAAGTTTAAGCCTTTATCTTTTTTATATAGTTTCAGATTTAGTACAATGTTCATCTGTTCATCTAAAAATACACAGGTTCCAGTGTTCATGTTTTTCTTAGGAAAACAGATTCTTTGTCAGATTAACTTTTGTTTTCCTGTTTTGCATTCTTGAAAAATGTATGAATCGATTCCCAGAGCAAAAGCAAAAACCATGTATAGATGTTTGGTTTATCTGCAGCGTAACAAGTCTTGTACCGACATGGACTGAAAGGCCACTCAGCCAAGAGGAGGCCATTACTCCTGAAAGCATCATGAAAAGTCAGATTACGGGCTGGGAGTGTATGCATAGATGTATCATTTGGAGTACTGATTAAACTAAAGTCATAATGTTTTACCCAAATGACCAAAGGAAAGCTTGGAAGTAAGATGAGTGAGGAATGGGTGGAGCACTCTACATTTTTTGTAAAAGGAGAGATTGAATCAGTTCACAAATTAGATAGTGGGATAAAAAAAAGGAAAGTTATGTGAACTAGTGAAGTAAAATCTCTGGAGTTTTATCTGGAAATTGAAGGGTGAGTATAGATAGGTCTTCTCAGTGGACAATAACACAAGACATCATCTTAGCCAAATCTCAATCTCCACCTTGCACATCAAGAGTTATCCAAAGTATGCCAAAGCGATACAAAGTAATCAGCTTTTAAACAATTTCCAGGTAAGTAATAATTGTATAATAACAACTGATGCCATAAAATTTTTTGACAGATTTAGTTAATTAAAAAGCAAGCAATTGAAACCATAACATTGCAAAAAATGATTTCTTATGGCAGCCTTGTTCTTGTTAGATAGCTCATTTTAATACATGACTGTGACAAACACATTTCAACCCTTGAGTTTATATTTGTAATTCTACCTTATTTTCCAAGATGTTTCCCCATTTTAACATTACCAATTTTACAGGTTTTTGTTACTTAGTTTACTCATATTCATCATGAAGCAGTTTCAAGCAGGATTTGGGGCATAAATCATATATATATATATGAAACATTAAACTTACAAAATAGGTAACTTTTTTTTTTAAAGAAACTTAATTTTGATTAAACTACTTTGTTAGATTTAAATAGTGCAAATAAAGATAATGAAATAATATAAAGGTGAAAATATAAGGCAGAGAACAGGGCAGAACCTTGATGAAATTCTGAAAGTTTGAATGACTATCTGATATTCGTATTTATTATAACAGGTGATGCACTTCAGTATTTTTACTTCCTAGTGATATTTTGAGTGTAATGCAGGTAAATAACATTTTCTTGCTGACTTAAATCCAAAACATAAACCACCACACCCACTGTCGATACAGTGGTAAACAGACATCAATATCAAGTGGAAAAGAATTCGACTTGAGTGGATCTCTTGATTTAAAAAAAACAACAAAAAGTGTTACATATGGTTAGCATTTTTCCACAAGAAAATAAAGGACACTGTGAGAAATAACCCGTTTTGTCCTCCGATACACTGATGTCAAAAATAATCTAAGTGATAGGAATTTCAACCCAGTGAATAATTTCTTTTCCACTTTTTCCAGTTTGATAAAATGATGGTTGTTTTTCCTCAGTATTCTTAAGATTATAATTAAATGGCCAATTGGGTAAGCTTTAGGCACTGGATTGCATTGCATAGTGGTAGCAAATTAAAGACTAATAAACATTAAAATCGCAAAGCAAGAAACACATGAACACAGGCTTGGTGTAGTTTTAGTCAAAATAAGATAGGAATCAGAGATAGAGCCTCAGAGTTATTGAGACCATAGCAAAGATACTTAAAAAAATGTCATTATTGTATCTGCAGTATGGTTTGTCCTTTTGATACCAAGTGCCACAATCAAACACAAGTAATTACAGAAAGATGTCATTTCTGTATGTACAGGTTGATCTAATAACTTTCCAGCAAAAAGTGTACTTTGATTTATCCTTTTCTTACATACTGACACTTTTGATTTTGTGTTATTACTTATAAAAAAAATATATATATATATATATATATATATATATATATATATATATATATATATATATATATATAATTTCTCCAATAATAATATATAAAATTGATTGTGTAATTGCTGGCTGTTAAATATAAATTTCAAACTTCAAACTTCAAAACACTACAATCTGCTTATATAACTTTGTTTACCTCAATATAATTTTCAAAATATCATATTGGTTTTATGATAGCAGTATGTTAGCAATACATAGATTGGTTACTCAATACTTGAGTAGCAGTTTTCCAAAAACGTATTTTACTCTAAATTGAGTAATTTCTCACATGACTACTTTTTACTTGGATAAAAACATCATGAAGTAGTGCTACTCTTACTTGAGAAGAATCTTTTGGTACTCTATCTTCATATGGCTTTGTATGGAGCCTCATTTCTTTTAGTCCCTTTTCTAAATTGGATAAGCAAGAAAACCTGTTACCATACAGACAATTCTTCTCAACTAGATATGGAGAAAGCAAATCAACAGCAAAGAAAAAAAACACATGGCTGGGCTCCAAAACTCACAGGGAGATAAATGCTGCAAATTTTTTTTGTTGGATGACACAAAAGCAATAAAAGACAAATTAATTTCTAAGGCTTTTCACACATCCTTATCAAGTAGTGCTGATAGGCAAGGGAGTTTTCTAAAAACCTGATTTGGGCTATAAATTAAAACAGGAATGTATGTATTTCTACAGGCTAAATCTATCTAAATAAGTGTACTCTTTGGTTTATTTGTATAAAAAAGAAATACATGTGAAAAATGATTTTGAACCTTGGTCTTTCAAATCTCTAAAAATATAAGTTGTTCATGAGTTTCTTCGTGTGATGTGACAGTATGGTAAATGTAAAAAATATATAAAACACTTGTATTTTTTATAGTGTACATAACGTTACAAAGAACAAAGGAGGTTCTTTTTAAAACAATAAAAACAAGGATTTACAGATCTGGTTAAGATAGGCTGAATTTCTTTGGTGAAAATAGTTGTACTCTTTGCTCCGTTGTGTTTCAGTATCAACTGTAGTCCAAGTCCACATGAATCCAGTCAGTTTGGAAGAAGCTGTCGAGTCCAAACTTGTGCTTCAGAAATATTTGTAATCTTAACTTGCTGCACAAAGCAGTCCCGAGCTTGTAAACAAACTATCAGGTTCTTCCTTTAGCTTTCTCCTTGATTCTCCTATTTCCATAGTAGTCCAGCTTTTCTCTGAGTCACATTGACCACTCAGGAGTAACATAACCATAGAACGTTGTCCAAAGTTTTAGGACCCGTGACTAATCCTTGTTTTTTCTCTTCCTGTAGCTCCTGTGCCTAAATGTCTCCACTCTGAAATGCTTCATTCATCTTCCTGCTTTCTCTGCTCCTGCTTTCTCTCTGGTTCAGCTGCCAAAGTTCCGCTCCTCCAATACAAAAACATTTATTCTGTTGATAGCTGGATGTGATATACTGCAGATATATTTTTCAGAGAAGTTTGTTCTGGAAAAGCAGTCTATGAAATAAAAAAAGGGAAAAAGAACATAGATAATTAATTATTCGCATCAGCTTTTTCATCCATTCGTGGTTATACTGTAATTTTTTATCTACACTGATGAGGAGCATTACCTTTTCCCGAATTGGACTTCCATTCTCCTTTGGCTGTTTAGTTGAAGAATCAACTTTTCCTTTTTGACCTCCAGGTGAATGACTGAGCTTAAGACAATGACTCTGATCCACAGAGTCCAGCTCCACATCACTGTAAACCTGCTACAAGGGTTGAACATTATATGTGGAAAAAAAGGCATAAATTGTTACAACAATCTAAAGATTCAGATTTTTTTTTTTAAATGCACTCTGGGTTAAGTAAAGCAAATTGATGAATATTCTTACAAAGTTACATTTTCCTTATTTTCTTTAAGAGAATTCATAAGGGATGCTGTGAAGCTAAAGAAATAACACCTTCCCACTGGCAGAAAAAACAGTTTTAACCCGGAAACAGCTCACTGACGTGTGTCTACCCGGGCCAAACAACTCGGCAAGTGACCCATGTTAAAATCACCTCTGCTCTGATCAGCATGCCGAGAGAACACGGGATTCTGGTTTACCCACTAATTTACATGAAAGTATTGGGCGCAACGTACGGACGTCAAAACACTATGCCAGTCGCTTCTGATCGAACAAGCCGAAAGAAACTCAGTTTACATTCGGTAAACATGGTGCAGCACTCGTTAGAGGGATTCGGAGAGATAAAAGACCTAAAAAATAAAGCACACTGACTACCCCCTGGCTACCCCCTTACGTTGCCTTCCATTGTTTACCTTTCGCATTTCTGTCACACTGGTGACAGCATCAACGCTAACCCTGCGTGATGTTGTCACCAGACAGGCGGCAGCAGGAGTCAAAGGCCATGCAGGTGACCAGCAAGGGGTTAGACCCAGCTTTTTTTTTTTTTTTTACCATCAGTAAGGGAGACAAATGCAAATTGTTAGTGGGTCGAACCATGTTTAAAAAAAAACATGTTAACCCAGTATTTCCAGTGGGAAAAAGGCTAAAGTATCCTATCAAGCCAGGTCGTCCTGTGGGACACAACAAGCTGATATCATTATGGTAAGCGTGCTGCTGCCTGGGGTGGTAGCAGAGGCAAAAATGTAGGCCTTCGAGGAGTTGAGAAAGACCACAGAGAAAGACTAACAGTCAGCCACAAAATGATTTACAACATAACTACAAGTATCACCAGTACCAGTAATTCTTTAATTTAATGTTAGTTTAATGTAATTTGCAAACAACTGTAAATTAAAATAAAGCTCTCTGATGTTAGATAGCTTTACATTTCAAACTTTATAAACAATTCAATACTATCGGTGTCTTCCTCAGGAAAACAGTTGAACCCAGCAGAAAATGGATGTATTTGTCATTTTTTACAGTGTGCATTATGGCTTTATACTAAATGAAACCCAAGGACTTTTATTTTATTAAGAACAGTCCACATCAGATAAAGTATTAATGTTTCTAAAGTAATTACAGATATTTTTTTATTCAATATACATATATATTTTTTGTAATTTTTTTTTTATTTTACCTCTAAAGCTATTAAACTTTTAGCTTTTTTGGTAAAGTTAGTTAATATATTTTGTTTTTTATCAATGCATGCAGAACATGTCTCTATTTTGCCTTTCTGAAACATACAGGGTGCGCTGATACTCACTGTGTCTGTTGTAGACATGGAGGAAACTCTCTGGGACTCTGATTTGGAGGCTGAAGACTGCCGGTTAAACCCAGAGTCCTTGATAAAGCACTTGGTGTTTGACACTGATATGCAGTTCCTCTTAGGGGCATGGACCAGGAAGTGAAGACAGGGGACCCTCTCTGCCAGGATGTCCCTTTTGAAATATTTCTGATTATTGGCTGAAATTACATCCTTTCTATTTTAACATTTAGTTAGCAGTTAGTCAGAAATCTGTCCTCACCTGTATTTCGAGTGAGTGATGGCGTATATGAAAGGGTTGTAGATGGCAGATGCCTTTGCTATAACAGCAGGGACAGCTTTGGAGTATGGGTTAAGAATGTGTGCATATCTGAAAGGCAGGGTGTGGAGAAAAATGTTAAAGCATTTACAGACAGATAATATTACATCATTTATAGGCACTGATATTCCATTCAGATCAAAAGGGGGTCATAATTAATGACCAAAGTGAATCAAAATGATCTTAAAAAAATATAAATTTGCTATAAAGATAAAAGTTGTATATTTACCCAGCCCAGGCAGTGAGAGTGACACATGCATAGGGTGACCAGGAGAGTACAAACACTATGATGACCACAAAGGCAATTTTTGCTAACTTCCATTCAGTCCTGATAGACTGCTGTTGGATCAGGGTTGACTTTCTCACCTGGGACCCCAATCGCTCCACATCTCTGATTGCAAAAAGTGGAAAGGTGCAGATAAAAAAAAAAAAGTCCACAAAATCAAATAAACATATGAGACAATATAAAAATCTTATAAATAAAAATGTTAAGTAGAATGGCAATACCCAGCAAATGTAATTTATTTATTTGCCATCCTGGAAATGTGTCAAAATATTGAGAATGTCTGAAAATGCAATAAGTAAATAACTTATGAAAAAAAGATTTCAATGTGTTATTAATTTCTAAAACTGGAAATAATAAATGATAATAATTTATTTATTTAAACTGTTAAGGGAGGCGGGACTAAGGTCATTTCCATAGAAACCCTGCCGTCTGACTGCTTGCAACTGACCAACATTAGATATCTTATTCCTGGTTTTATGTAAAGTCATAAATATCTCTGAAAAAGGAAGAAATACACTAAAAAGTGTGTTGCAATGAATATACAGCATATTGGGGCAGCAGCTCCAGCCTCTACATCCCTAATTTGATCAGAAATATATCTAATTAGCTTGCAAGAGTACTATATCTTCTATCATAGAGGGAGCTGCAATAAGCTTCAGCAGAATCAAAGTTAGCCCCGCCCACTGTCTAACACTGCCTCACATCCTCTCATTAATTTTTCAGAGACCAAACTAGGGATATAGAAGCCGTAGTTGCCCACCCAGTGTGCTGTAAATAAATCACTAGACATTTAGAAAATTATTTACAACTTTTTCAGAACTTCTGTTGATTTTAGAATAAAAGAAAAACAGAAAATGTTGTAATATCTTGCTTAGTGAGAAGTATCCAATTAAATGTCACTGTTTCGATATGCAGCCCTTGTGCCACCTTCTTGACTTTGATGATGTGTGGCAGTTTAAATAAATTTGTGTTGCACTTCAGCAAAGGAACAGGACATTTTTAAATAAATCTATTCTATATTTCCAGTTTTAAGAAATAAATGACACAATTATTGCACTGTGGTATTCCTCAAAAAATACCTCAAAAAGAATATCTAATCTTTTAAAGATGCATTTCTTTAAGAGAGAGCTTTAGAGATGTTTACAGGTGCTGGTCATAAAATTAGAATATCATGAAAAAGTAGATTGATTTCAGTAATTCCATTTAAAAAGTGAAACTTGTATATTATATTCATACATTACATACAAACTCATATATTTCAGATGTTTATTTTGTTTAATTTTGATGATTACAAATGACAACAAATGAAAATCTCAAATTCATCATATCAGAAAATTAGAATATTGTGAAAAGGTTCAAAATTGATGGCCCCTGATGCCACACTCTAATCAGCTAATTAACTCAAACCACCTGCAAAAGCCTTTAAAATGTCTTTCAGTCTAGTTCTATAGGCTACACAATCATGGGGAAGACTGCTGACTTGACAGTTGTCCAAAAGACGACCATCGACACCTTGCACAAGGAGGGCAAGACACAAAAGGTCATCGCTAAAGAGGCTGGCTGTTCACAGAGCTCAGTGTCCAAGCACATTAATAGAGAGGCGAAGGGAAGGAAAAGATGTGGTCGAAAAAAGTGTACAAGCAAGAGAGATAACCGCACCCTGGAGAGGATTGTGAAACAAAACCCATTCAAAAATGTGGGGGAGATTCACAAAGAGTGGACTGCAGCTGGAGTGAGTGCTTCAAGAACCACCACACACAGACGTATGAAAGACATGGGTTTCTGCTGTCGCATTCCTTGTGTCAAGCCACTCTTGAACCACAGACAGCGTCAGAAGCGTCTTGCCTGGGCTAAAGAGAAACAGGACTGGACTGCTGGTGAGTGGTCCAAAGTCATGTTCTCTGATGAAAGTAAATTTTGCATTTCCTTTGGAAATCAAGGTCCCAGAGTCTGGAGGAAAAGAAGAGAGGCACTTCATCCACGTTGCTTGAAGTCCAGTGTAAAGTTTCCACAGTCAGTGATGGTTTGGGGTGCCATGTCATCTGCTGGTGTTGGTCCATTGTGTTTTCTGAGGTCCAGGGTCAACGCAGCCACATACCAGGAAGTTTTAGAGCACTTCATGCTTCCTGCAGCTGACCAACTTTTTGGAGATGCAGATTTCATTTTCCAACAGGACTTGGCACCTGCACACAGTGCCAAAGCTACCAGTACCTGGTTGAAGGACCATGGTATCCCTGTTCTTAATTGGCCAGCAAACTCTCCTGACCTTAACCCCATAGAAAATCTATGGGGTATTGTGAAGAAGAAGATGCAATACACCAGACCCAACAATTCAGAAGAGCTAAAAGCCACTATTAGAGCAACCTGGGCTATCATAACACCTGAGCAGTGCCACAGACTGATCGACTCCATGCCACGCCGCATTGCTGCAGTAATACAGGCCAAAGGAGGCCCAACTAAATACTGAGTGCTGTACATGCTCATACTTTTCATGTTCATACTTTTCAGTTGGCCAACATTTCTATAAATCCTTTGTTTTTATTGGTCTTCAGTAATATTCTAATTTTCTGATATGATGAATTTGAGATTTTCATTTGTTGTCCTTTGGAATCATCAAAATTAAACAAAATAAACATCTGAAATATATGAGTTTGTATGTAATGTATGAATATAATATACAAGTTTCACTTTTTAAATGGAATTACTGAAATCAATCTACTTTTTCATGATATTCTAATTTTATGACCAGCACCTGTATTGTTCTTCTCTTGACATTTTCCCAACAGCATAACTGTCTCAGCTCCAGTTGTTTTTAGCTTTACACTTTCATGCTAGGTGTTTATACATTTTGTCCTGTTAAAACAGAAGTTCTCTGTGTTTCTCTGTGTTGTACAAAAAAAATAATAAAAACTCCTAAAATATTTATTGTTTTCCACAAGCCAAGGAGGGGTTACAAAAAACATTTGGGAAAAGGTCGTTTGCTCTGCTGAGACCCAAACCTAATGTTTTGGCTGGCATGAAAAGCTGAGCAAATCCTCCCTATGGTGACAGCTTGATGTGATAAAATTGTCCCATGGGAAGGCTTTGAATTAGCAAGCTCAGGGAAGCTGACAATAGGAAAGACGGATAGAGCTAAATTCAGGTCAATAATAGAAGAAAAGTGTTTAGAAGCTGCAAAAGTTTAAGTCAGGAATGAAAGTACATCTCCCTGTTGGACAGTGACTCTAAAAACCCATCCAGATAATATAATTAGAATTATTATGGAAAACTTGAAATCTTAGGTTGTTTATCCAGTCAGACAAATCTTTTATCAGCTATTTTGCAAAGAACATGCAGAAATGATTGAAGACGTGCAATGCTATTAGCGGCAAACCCCCAAAAGACAAATTTGCAATTACAAAATTTGTGGTGAAATTTCAGATAACAAACTGATCTGGAAATCTTTTTAGGGATTAATGGGTGTTATATTAATGGGTGCTTTTACCTGCTTGCATGGCGGATTGCCAGGAACATGCACAAGTAACAATAGGATATGATGCCCAGAGGGATGAAGAATACGAAACAGCATAACATCAAAGTGTAACTTTTATTGGCCGGAGTAGATGTCACATAGTCCCATGTACAAGAGGTCATCAGGCCTTCAGGTATGTAGGAACCTTTGGAAAGAAATTTAGCATGAAGAACGTGCAAATTAGAAAGAGTAAAGAGTATCTGAAAATACTGCTTGATGAAGCTACTTACTCCACCCTAAAAGTGGTGCAAGGCTCCAGGCAAGTGAATAAAGCCAAACCAGAGCAATTATGAGGAAGGTTCGTCTTGATGAAGTCCACACCATGGACTGCAAAGGCTTGGTGATGACTATGTAGCGGTCTATAGAAATGGCCAGGAGGTTTATCATGGAAGTGATTCCAAATAAAGCCCCACAGAAGGCATACATTTTACACCCTGTAGGGGATTAATATAGAAGTAAACAGCTTTTTACTACATGAGCACTGGGGTGCAGGCGAACGGTCACATTTTACTCATCTGCAAAAAATCTGCTTATGAATTTTAAGCTTTTTTTATATATGAGATATCCTGTTCATAAGAAGAGTAAGATTTAAATCATTGATGAAAATAAGGAAAAATATACCTGTTTCTCCAAAAATCCACCCTTTATAGAGAGAGTTAACGAAAAAGATCGGTGACTGTGTGATTGCCATTAAGAAGTCACTGATGGCCAGGTTCATGATGAAGAAGTTGGGAGGTGTTCGAAGTTTCTTGTCGCTGAAAGACATTAGTGTTAAATATTTTGACATAAAATGTTCTCATTAGTTTACAAAACAATTTAATTATCACAAAGCAGATGCAAGATTATGAACTTAAAAATGGCTATTTTTAAGTTATTTTAAGCAATTACAATAAGACATTAGAACTCTTTAAGATGGAATCTGATTTTAAACAATCAAACTCTAAATTATTAATTCCTTTATATATGCTGTTTTAGATTAATGCTGCATCATATACAAGTTGAGCTAAAGTATATGAAGAAATGGCATCAGAGTTTTAGATGGTAGACAGTATATAACTGGTTTAAAAAGCATTCATTTGGATCAGCTACCTAACTTTTGTGCATTTTTTCAGATTTCCAAAATGTTCACGATGGCATGGACTTTTAAATCATAATAAGCTTAAGGATTGAGCATAGGGTTGTGGAAGGGGATGTTAGCCTTCAAGGTAGCAGGTAAAGGGTTTGGATTTATATAGCACTGCTCTAGTCATACTAACCACTGAAAGCACTTTACATTAGGGCCACAGTCACCCATCAATACATATGTTGATATGCAGATCGGTTGGAAATTTGTGGTTAAGTGCCTCCCATGGGTACATCAACATGTGACAGAAAGCTGGAAAGGAACCTTCCCCCTTCCATGTAAAAACTTCATTTTACTTTAGTTACATATGCCTCATTTTTCCATCCTCCTTTCCTGTTGGATCAATATGAATAAAAGCCACATTACCACAGAATCTTTAAAAAGAAGTTCACAGAGATATTCTAGAAAATGAGACAGGCACACAGCATCATAGATCTTTTAAAATTATTCTAACCTGGAGTTTTTGTTGCAGAAAAGCTCAATCTTCTCAACAACAAATCATTGGATTCATTATAAGTATATATAGATACATGCATCTAAATACATCCGTCTTTAAATGCATTTTTAAAATCACTGGCACAGGAGTTACATCTCTGCAGTGTTTGATCAAACATACCATACATAAGAAATTTACACTCATATTGACTGCATATTTCTTTGATATGTAAGTAAGGTTAAACATATTTAAACACATGTTTACGATAAAGAAACAGGAACTGATCTGATAGTGGTAAAATATGTAAAAACAAAGGTGACACAGCCTTTTGATTAGAGGAATTTGTTTAACAGAATATTTTTCCTCTTCTAAGAAATCAACATCGTTTATCATTTGTAACCACAGTCCTTGGACACATTCTTTGACTTTTAAGGGCAACAGGCTTTTATTAACACATGTATAGGATAAATAATTGCTGGGGCTAGACTGATAGTGGGAAAACAAACTGTCACTTTGACAAAGAAAAATAGAGAAACCCTTTTTGAAGACAACTTAAAAACATACAAGCTGCCCTTGACCATCAATCATTTATATCAGTACTTACATTCTTCCCTTTTTAAAAGGGCTTTTGGCTTTGATTTGGCAGATATTTTTATTGTAGTATTTTTATAGAACAGCTTTTGTGAGATAGCTTAAAATCTGATAAATAAGCTCTCCCTCTACTTGCCTAGCATATATATTATACATTTTAGACACAGATTTGTTGACATCTAATATTTATTTTTTACATACTTTTTTTTTTCTATCTGTGCTGACTTAGATGCCCACTCACCGAGATGAAATATCAATAGTGGTAAACACGGCTCAGGCAGAT
The DNA here is from genome assembly GCF_016077235.1 of Cyprinodon tularosa. Classification (NCBI taxonomy): domain Eukaryota; kingdom Metazoa; phylum Chordata; class Actinopteri; order Cyprinodontiformes; family Cyprinodontidae; genus Cyprinodon; species Cyprinodon tularosa. The sequence goes on from NW_024039094.1 coordinate 353,003, forward strand.
AGGATAGAGTGATTTTGTGTGTACTAAACAAGTGTGACATGAGATGCAATTGAGTGATGCATCATTTGAAGGAGACATGCATCACCAGCTGTTGCAAGAGAGATGTCAGGCACCAGGATTTTGGTGCTTCAGTTGGTATATTATATAGTAAACTGTATATGAATGTGTTTTTGTTTCCCCCCAAAAAAGTAGAATTAGCAGGAATATTTATTTCACTTTATTTATTTATTTTTATTCTACAGGAGACCTCTAACCTATATGAGAAGGCATAGCTAATATGATGAGCTGGACAGCTGCAGCAATGTGACTTCCCAGTTGGTACAGTATTAGGCTCTTCCAAGAAATTCAACTTTAAACTATTCTGTCCTATCAACATTATTCCAGAAATTATTGTTAGTCTTAGAGAGCAATAGTGTGTTTCTTGCCAACCTTTAATGCAGCTTAACAATGTTAGTCTCTTTCTGCTACAGGCATGCACCTTTACATCAAAAATTGAAAGAGTAATGAAATGTAAAGTTTTTGGAGATTTTTTTTTGCCCTCTCGTGGTCTGCTTTCATGGCTAACCCGTTCAGACGAGCAGACCCAGGCATGGTGCTGGTTGTTCTGAATGACTCTAACTTGTACACTATTTTCCCTACTGTGGAATGGCAGATTTACAGTTCTTTTGACACTTCTTTAAAACCCTTTCCAGACTCTTAAGCTGCTCAAATCTTAGCTCTGCAGACATCAAACAGCACCTTACTGATGTTCACTGGTGCACACCAGACTAAGCTCTTCCAAAATGCAGAGAGGCCAACTTTCTTTTATTTTTTCATATATCATTGATGTGATAGTCCTGTGTGTGATTTTAGTAATTTTATTTGTATATAGAAAAATGGGGTGACCTAATAAATTCCTCATCACTTTTTTATATAAAACTTTTTAAGTTGTGTTGAGATTACATCACATTTATTTGTATTTTAATGTTTATTTTACATATCCCTATATGTGAATGTGTTAAAACATTGTATTGGCCAAAGGTGTTGGATTCATTTTTATTTATGTTTTAGCTTGTATGTTTTAAACTTTTAACCAATTGCAATTAAATCTCCAATGAATTCACATTGTTTTACTAGTTTCTTAGTTCTACAATTCATTAAAAGTATTTAATATGTGATCATTCTACTCTTAGGAAACACAGCTGAAATAAAGTCTTAAAAATCTCGAAAATTATATATTATTGTAGACATTTGTAATTAAGTTTTTTATTAAGTTTTAATAAAAGGCACTGTACAACTTTTTAATCACTGATGTAGAATAGAAAAATCAGTATAGATAAATAAATATTTTCTTTATAAGTAAAGAAGTGAATCAACATAATTACCAGGAAAAAGCATACATGACCAAGGCATTTCCAGTGACTCCCACTGTTCCAATCACTAAGACGAAGAAGGCGACAATGTAGTGAACATGGTCGGGGACGTCCACATGCCGGTAAAATCCGGGTTCTACATCCATACCTGTGATACAAACAAACAGATTTTATAAAACATTCGAAAAGCCTGAAACTCCAGCAGATTTCTTTTTTCCCACATAACCTACTGAACTCTGTTGCATTGTGCAACAAAGTTTTTCATGAGGTGCTTTCCTCATGGTCATATGAAATGTTCTCTTTGTTACTGGAAAACGTTGAACATGTGCCTTGTAGGTTCACACGAACAGTGAAATTCCACTTTGGAAAACAGGAAATTCCAAAATGTCCAAAATTTATAAATTTGAAGAAATCATAGTAAACCCCATTGTTAAATTCACAGACATATATAATGGTAGAGCCCAGCTTCTGCATCATAGGGTTTATCATCCAACGTCTGTTACAGTGAATCCAGTTAACCTGAAATAAGGTTAAAAAACTGGCAGGGAAGCAAATTTTAAGAGATGTTATAAAGAATCTAAACATTAAACAAATGTCAAAGACAAGAAGAGTAAAATCTTAAAAATATATATACTTTTCTGCAAATATGATAATATTTTTAACACAGGAGCTGTTAGAATTTCTGGAATGTACGGATTAAATGCCAAATTGGAAAAATATGCCCTGTGATGATTGCATGTCTGGACTAAAATGTTAGGCTGAGGCCAGAGAGCCTTTTCTTTCAAAGTACAGATTAATAGCAGAATGAAATATCCAGAGGATGACGGAAGTCAAAACAAACAGGCATGATTGGCTCTGATACTTCAGTGTAAGAGCAGAAAGCCTACACTAAAACATGGCAGTGGCAGTGTCATGCTTTTAGGACATTTTACATCAGTTTCAACAAGGATGTTTTTCATATTTTGTGATGTGAATAAATCTATAAAAAGTGCCAAATATCAGATAGTTTTGATTGGTATCTTTCAAGAGTCAAGAAATCTTAATATAAAGGGGGGGTTTATTTTTAAACAACACAATTAGACCTAGCATGCATCTGAACCGCAGAAGTTATGAGAAAAAATAGGAAGATTGATAAAAACCAACTAGCTGAAGATCTTTAGCATTTTTTCCCTGCAGACACCAGGGAAAAAATTATTCTGCATGATGCACAGTCGGGCAGCAACGTCCTAACCCCATTTCTTTTTCTTTACAAACGTCATTTGTAATTGTGTCTCATCTATTGCCTATTAAATAAGCTCTGCTAAGATAAAAAAAAAAAGGCATCATCTTAACACAAGAATATTATTGTGTTGATATAGAACACATTCCAGCTACTAGGCATCCATAAATTCAAGCACTAATAAAATTACTCTATTAATAACATATTCTAGCATTTTTATTATATAAATCCCATTTTTTGAATGGACATGAAAAGGTACAATCCTGGCTATTTCTGGTAAATTCTGGATTCTCTTCAGCAGACCACATATTGAAATTGATGCAGTACACTCGTCACAAATGATTTTTTTTTTTAGTATATATTTAAAACCTCCATAAAGTCTCTCTCTTATGCTGACATGCCGTGACAGATTATGACTAAGCTTTACGGAAGGAGTGGTGGTAATTATTTACAGGTGTTATAGGTTATTTAATCAAGGGTATTGCGAAAGCCAGAACATTTTAATATCAATTAATAAGGCTTCCAGACAGTAAAATGGGGCAGGTGAGTAATTATCATGATAAAGGTTGAGCAGAGGTGGAGACTGCAGTGCTTTTTCTGATGAGAGCAGAGATGTTCATTACTGACCCGGCCTGCTTCAACAATTAGTGGCGTTCAATTTAAAAGTACTTCCTACCCTCTGTGGCTTGTCTTTATAATGTGGAAGCCATTTAAAAAATAAATTGTTATTGAATACAAAATGGTTAAATTGACGCCATGGAAGCGATTATAAGGGAATTTTTCTTTGATTTGGTCCTAGAGAAGATATTTCTGTTTGTAACGCACAAAGAAACTCCTAATCAGAGTGACTGATAGGTCTTTTAGAGAGGAGTCAGAAAGCTTCTGCTTCATTAGTTTAGGGTAAGCTGGAAAATGTCCTGTATCTTATAGCTAACGATGTGTACATACAGCAATGAGTCTATAAGAAATAAGCTGATTCTTCTAATATCACATTTTTTAATAGAGTTATAGTTTAAACCTGTAATGGTAGACATAAATGTAGAGCAGTTGGTGCTGCTGCACAGGGAGTACAGTGCATGAACCTGTTGGAGATGCTTGCTGTGCTCATTGAGCTTTTCCCAGTCAGAGATAGTCGGAATTAACTCTTACTTCCTCACAAATTCAATACCTCGAAGGTTAATGTCACTGAAAAGTGGGACACAGTCAGCGTCTTTATGGTGAAATATGGCTCATGAAATTCTAATTTAAGAAAGCAGGTGATATTATTCTTTTCACATTGCAGCACCGTCTCTGGCAGGCGAGATGAGAAATAAATAAACACATGTTCTTCAACTCCAAAGTAGCATTGGCATCTGATAGATTAGACTCTAGCTGCCTGTCTGTCTAACTTTATTTTCTGGCTACATAATTACAAGTCTTTTTGTATATGTGTGAGGCAGCAGAAGGAAGGGTCTGCACACATTGATGCAAAAACCTACATGTGATTACCTATTCAGGGAAGCTTTATATTTGTTAAAATTTTGCTTCTGCAAGTTTTGCCTCCTTTGGATGAAACTGTGACCCCAGTTTGTTGGGTTAGAGAGAGAGAGTAGAAAGGAGTGGACATCCTTCACATATTGTTATTTTCAAAGATACATCCTGAAGAATTTTCATTGAACCTGTGAAAGGTGTTAATGGCTAAATTTACAACCGTTTTTTTACACACTGTAACACTGACCTTTTATCTGCAAAGAAGTAAGGGCTATGCTGTCATCTATTTCAAATAAAATGTTTACAAAATCCAGTTGTTTGTCAGTAGAGATCTTCCTGGAGTTTTTTTTTTTATGCAGAACTTAAAAACAGAAATATTTTATTTCAGCTCAAATATAACTTCTTTTAAAATCTAGGTTATGGGTAAGTATTTTAGCCCTGTGACTTGTTTGTTTATATTACTTCACATTGTGTATTGGCCAAACATTTAAGTAGTTTCACAGTGTATAGATTCTCTTTTATTGGTAGAAAAGCAAACCCACAACCCAACCATGCAGTCAAGTCTAGCCAGTATCAAGTTGGTCCATATTTGATCTGGATTTGGCTTAGTTAGATAAGAAAACTGGATTATCTTTATTTCTGCTGTTTTTATTTTGCATAGATACCAATAGAAATTTTACCTAATGTAGATGATACATGTAGGATGTGCCATGTTTACAAGGATTCAACCTGAAAAATTCCCCTTTATCTTAATGCGATACTCTACCTGGATAAATAAAGTATATACATTACAATGATTTAGATCTTTTATAATCTGTTCTGTGCATACACATCTTAGATTCTTTCATGTTTAAAGACTCAGCTGGAGCTAACTAACTGAATCAAATGCCCCTTTTAGAAAATAAACAATTGTAATTTGATTGACTTGGAAAAGATTTTCAGGAATCAAGTACACATGTGATATTATCTACACTTTGCACAGTAATGTTTTTTTACAGTTATTTTTGGAAGCTTAATCAGATGGGTTGCATTGATTTTCAATAAATGATTTAAAAAGGATAGCTTAGTTATGAAATGTAATTTACTCAATGCTGCTGCTTTTTCTTAATTGGATGTTTGCTACAATAGCTTTTAAATGCATCATCTACAATTCTTATTTGTCACTGGAAAAAATCTCAATACTCAAAAGAAGGTTTTAGGTTTCAAAAATAAAACAACTTTAACTGTACTGTACCTTCTGCTGAAATTGTATTCTCCTTCCCTCAACAGGTTAAGTCTTCTTGATCTTTTTTCTTCTTTTTTTGCAGAAGATCAAAAACATAGAAGCTGTACAGCCGGTGATAAATCCAGTTAGTTTTAGTATCTTATTCTCAGCTCTCTAAACTCCAACATCTGAAGCTTTTCATGCTTGATACACTGCTACCAGTGCTCCACAGAAGCAGGAATGCACAGAATGAGCCTGAAAGCTACAAGCAGCACATTGGCCCATCCTCCAGATAGCTCCCCATCATGCATATCTCTCATGGCACAATGAATCAATGATCCAGCTAGTGTGTGTTGCATGCATGAGCGAGGATAGTCATTTGTTTCTGATTGTGTGGAAAGGCAGGTATCAGCAGCAAAATATAACTTGTTTGTTTTCGTTTGTCGCCTTTTTGTTTTTTTAATGCTAAAAATAATAAGCTAGTCCCAGGAATCATGGGCTCTTGATTATGGTTTGTGCACATTGATAACTTTTTATCAAACAGAAAATACAAGTGGTGCATTTATATTCATGCATTGGGTAGGAAATTTAGACAGGACGTGTCAAAGTGCCCCGAGGCAGTTGAAACATGCTCTCTGAGAATAAGGGAAAGAAGTCTTGTGGTTTTTAAGAGGGGGGAGCGAAATCTACCCTGGCTGGTACAAAGTATCATAATTGTTCGCTGCTCATCCATGTGGGAGAAGATTTCTGAGAAAAGCATTCAGATGAAAGTCTCCCAATGTTTATTATCTCATGCCCAAGTGAGCAGGCAGCAATAGCACCTCCTTGTGCCCTTAATATTTCCATTTTTAACGCCAAATATTTACGGGGGAAATTTGTAGATACCGTCCAGGATGAGAAGGATAAGACATTACAATTGCAGGTCACTGCACTTCCAAGAAAAGCAGTTCTATCAATATGTGCAGGTTTCAAATCAGTAAGCTTCACGGAAATAACCCCTGAGAAAGAAAACAAAGGGTTAGTTGTTCCTTCTGTTTCTCTTTATTTTGTTTTCTTATTTCTTACAGATGCCATGCTTTACGAACATTATTTAAAGACAAGTAACTGGTTAAGTCAAAGGTTTTAGTTGTGATGACCAGCTGATTCACTATGAGCAGCATTGGTACAAAGTTTTACTGTCTTCTTCATTTGGCTCAGACAAAGAGAGCTTTCATCATTTTGTGCCTGTTGTGTTGGAATCTGCAGTGATATAAAAATGATTTATGTATACTGTATGAAGGAGGGCATATTGAACATTCATTGTATCATTCATGGTAGTCCCAGTGAGGAAGACGAACATTACACAAATATACTACATTAAATATATTAGCATGATCAAAAAGTTCTAAATGGGTCAAATTAAGATGGTTAAAATGAAACAGTGTTTATAAATCAAGCACATAATAACTTAGGTGAGTGGTTTTACTTTTTTGCATGGAGAAGATTGTGTGATTATTCTGTCCTTTTTATAGAATTCCTGGGGGTGCAAATCACAGATAGCCCCAAAATAATCTATAAACACCACCTCACTGGTTAAGAGGGCACACAAGTGCTTGTACTTCCTGCGGAGCATGAGGAAAGCCCTCCTGTCTTACTGTGTGGTGTGGAGGCTGCAGCACCTGAGAGTGGAGGAACGTGAGAAGAGTGGTTTGGACAGCAGAGAGGATTTTTGGGGCTCCTCTGCCCTCCATTAAGGACATTTCATCCCAGCGCTGCGTGTCCCAAGCCCATAACATCATCAGTGACTCCTCACACCCCCACCATGGACTGTTCTACCTGCTGCCGTCTGGGAAGAGACTTTGCAGCATCCTCTGCAGGACCAGCAGGCTCTGCAACAGCTTTTTCCCTGCTGTCATCAGACTGTTGCACTGTTGAACTCTAAACTGGACTCTGCATCCCACTTGCAACATTATTTTGCACCACCAAAGTGGCTGAAACATTTGTAATCCTTTTAAATAGGGCACATCTCAATGTTATACTTTATTTTGCACCATATTTATTTTGCACTGCACTGAAGCTTTCCATATGAATGCCTTTTTGCACATTATATTTAAACTAGTTTCCTTTTCTCCTACACTTTTTACATTCTGATCACTGCTGCATTATAATGTTCATTTCACAGTTGTAACCTATAAATAACAAGATTTTGTTTTTGTATGCACTCAGTGTATACAAAATGAAAATAAAGTTTCTCTAAATCTAAGTCATATATGTAAAGAGTCTCAGGTAGGAAAAACTGCACAGCACCAGGTCCTGACATGATACACGCCTACTGGCTTAAACTCACGGAGCTCCATGAATGCTTGGCAGCACAAATGAACCAACTGCTGAGAAATGGGAACCACCCTGAATGGCTAATCCTGATACTGAAGGATCCCTCAAAGGGTACAGTCCCATCCAACTATCGACCAATAACCTGCCTCTCCACAACGTCGAAGCTGATGTCTGGCATCAGAGCGGCTAAGGCAAGCAGGCACATGAATCAATACATGAGCCCAGGTCCAAAGAGAGTCGGTAAAAATACCAGCTCCTGGTTGACAGAACAGTCGCTCGAGACTGCAGAACCCGAAACACTAACCTGAGCACATCCTAGATTGATTACAAGAAAACTTATGACTCAATGCCACACACTTGGATCATTAAATGCTTGAAGCTACACAACATCAACAGGACTCTAAGGGCGTTTATTGCAAACTCGAAGAGGTTGTAGAAAACAAGAAACTTGCACAAGTCTTCATCTAATGTGGCATATATCAAGGAGATGCGCTGTCCCCACTGCTGTTCTGCATGGGTGTGAACCCCCTCAGACAGACGTGGTGATTTATATTAATTTGTAGGTTTCTTTCTTTACTGGCGGCCTGTCCAGGGTGTACCCCACCTCTTGCCCATTGACTGCTGGAGATAGGCACCAGCACCTCTCGCGACCCCACTCGGGACAAGCGTGTCAGATAATGGATGGATGATTTCTTTCTTTAAACATAGCCTATATTATTTTTGATAAAACTAATGCTGATAATAACCAGCCCTTTTTGAGTCAGTTTAGAAATTTGTTTGGGATCATTGCTCTGTCGAAACTTTGTGTCCCAGTTTTCAGTACCCAACTGTTAATTTGAACTAATGTCTAACTATTTAAGGATACTGCTCTGTCCGCTCCTTTCCTTTAAATTTCTGGAGTACACCATTTGCAACAAAGTAAATCTTTCACAAGATGTTATAATTTGACTATAATTTAGCTTGAAATTGGGCTGCAACTAGTGATTATTTTGTTAATAGATGGATCTGTTGATTCTTTTTTCGATTATTCAATTAATAATCAGATGGCAAAAGGTTACACAGAATTTAAGGCACATGAAGCTAACAGTGTGCCCTTTGACGGTGTCTGGATAGAGCATATCAATGAACAAAACAACAGTTTTTGTTTTATTTTTTTTTAAACCAAAAATAATAAGCTAGTCCCAGGTATAATGGGCTCTTGATTAAGTTTTGTGCACATTGATAATGTAGTGATGCCCGCTGCTCTTGAAGCTTTTTTTTATCTTTACTTTGGTTGTCTGTTATGTTCTCGGTTTTGTGTTCCTCTAATCTCACACAGTTATGGAAGCTAACTTCTAGTGTGTGAATGAATGTATAAAAAGTTCCAAATATCAGATAGTTTTGATTTGTATCTTTCAAGTGTCAACTAGAAAGCTGTATATTCTAGGAGGCTTTATTTTTGAACAGCACAATTGTTTTGTCTATTTTTGCTGTTTTGTTTTATTTTCTCTCTTTAAATGCACTCTTTCCTGTCTCCATCTCTTCCCATATTTCTTATACCCTCTTTCTTTCTCACCTCTCTTTCGTTCTCGGTGTCTATTATGTACGATTTTACTAACAAAAGTTTATGTAGTAAAATCTTATAAAATTGTTTCAATTTATTTATTATACAAATTTTAAAACATCATGAATGTTTGTTTGACATTCTGAATACCATATTAAAACAGTAATAAAAAAAAAAACTTCATACATTTTTGACAAAGCTCCAGGGAGCCGCAACGGGCACGCTAAAGGCTCCGGAGCCGAGGGTTGCCGACCCCTGACATAAACTATTCTCAATAAAGTTTAATATACAACCATCAAGGAGAAGAGTCATAATGGTCTGCTTGTGAAAGCAAAGCTGTTGGGCTATCATCTAGGTCTTGGACATCTATTCCTAGAGCTATATTGGCAAGACAGGACCCCAAAAGAAAAAAAAAAAAAGAGAAGAGAAGAAAGCAAAAGGTTTTTATCTTGAATGTAAAATGTAAAAAAAAAAAATGTTTGTATATAGTTTTGGTATAATAACTGCTCCAAGTGGGTTGCTCCTTCAGCTGAAGGTATGTTTTAGAGCAGGGGTGCTCAAGTCCAGTCCTCAACAGCTACTATCCTGCACCTTTTTGATGCACCCCATTTTTAAAACACCTGAATTAAATGACTGGCTCATTACCACGCCTCTGCTGAGCTAAATGAGGGAAATGAGCCTTTAGATTCAGGTGCAATAGAGAAGTGATACAGCTAAAAGTTACAGGATGGTAGCTCTTGAGGACTGGACCTGAGCACCCCTGTTTTAGAGTCTCTTTTTGTTCCAGTACTAGTTTGAATTTTAAGCAGTGTGATTTTTTTACACGGATCATACGGGAAGTTACCCAGGGTGGCATTAGAATGAAGAGCACACAGGCATCAGATAAAACCAATATTGTCAGGTTTAGTGGAGGTTTTAGAGGACCCAAATCCAGAGACGGAAGGAGGCAGAGATGAGTTTTTGCTGATCCGTAAGGCAACAGAGGCCAATTCCAAAAAACAAAACACAGAAAACCAAAAACAAGAAGACATCAGGGAAAGCACACATAAGGAGCAAAGAAACAACAATGAACCAGCCAACAGTAACTAAAAAGAGGAATATATTTGCCAAACAGACACAAACACTAGAGTAATCAACTGATTGGGAGAAGGTATGGACAGATAAATCTATCATGGAGCAAAGGGAAGGAGGCTGACACAAGGGGGCAACAGAGGGTAAACAAGCAATAAGAAATCAAATACAACCAAGAAAGACACAAAATGGATATGAAACAATGAAAACTCCAAAAGAATACTCACACAGAACCAAAACCATGACAAATATAACTTCCCTACAGTTGCAGCCTAAACAAATCGTATGTTCATTTTTGATTCCAGAAATACATTATAACTATTTGTAAATTTCCCCATACTTGCCTGAATTCTCCTGAGATCGTCATTTCTGATGTACCTCATGACTTCCAGGAAAATGTTATAGAAGGCATAAAGTATATTATCCAGCAGATTTAAACGTCTCACTAAATGTGACTGAAATAACAATGGATTAAGTCATTTGTACCATCAGCCACCTATATAGAAAAATTCTTTACGTCCCCTTATGGTATTGTCATTAACACTTAAAGAGTGGAGGAAGGTCCTGTTGGTTTCTTTTGCCTTCAGCAATCCACTACAATCAGCTGTCCAATTACTGTCAAAGTGGTCAGTCACCTCTTCGCTTCTCTATAAAGGGCAAAAAAGACAGGTGCATCCAGCAAGAAAAAGGTTTTGTAATAGCTTTTGCTCTAAAATGAGTCTGACTGATCCTTGAGTGACAAACACCAGGAAAGAGTTCTTGTCTTCAACACTTAAGGTAGGATTTTTTTAAACATATACAGGCATAAGAATGTTCTAAAAAAGTGTATCAGTTTATTTCTAATCTGAATAAAATGTTTTATAGTTTTATGGATTCTGAATAGACAAATAAATGGTTGTAAAATTAAAAATATCCACTTCCTTTCTTCACTAATCTAACAGTATTTTTATGCCTGATAAATGTTACTGTGAATGCAAAACTTATCAAGAAGCAGTCCCATTCAACCTCTTAGATTCTACAACACTCATGTAAAAGGTTCCTTTCTGTAGGGACTAAATGACTTGTTGTTTTATACTTGGGTCAGAGCAAAGACAACCTCAGGATGTTTATATTCTCCAGCAAATAAGTTTTGGTTTTGTATCATCTGTTATATTTATAAAGTCATGTGGCTTTTAAGAAGTACTTTTGTGCCTGGAAGCTGTGACTCAATAGTTTTAGAGCCATCAGTCCCTGCCGCCCCAAGGTTGTATTGGGCAGAACTGGATTTAGGGCCCCTTTACCACATACAGTTTTCTTTGAGAGTCTGGGAGAGCAGAGCCAAATTTCATTGGTTGTGCTTAAAAGAAATCACAGATAATTGTTTAATTATTTGCTGAGATGTATTTGTGAACAAAGTGTGCTCAAACACAGAAAGAAAAAAGCATTTCATAATATTGTACCTATGTTAGCAAACAGATTATTATTTGCACTAATCAAAGTAAACCTGCTTATTCCTCAAAATTTTAAGATGAAATTGTAAACGATTTAAAATATTTCTGATTATCTATGCTGAAACTGTCAGGTTGGGTGGAGGTTGGTTGAGGACACAAATGCAAAGATGAGTTCTTGCAGATTTATTTGATGTGGTAAAAGAAAAAGAATTATTCCAATAAACAACAGGCTGGGAAATCATGAAACAAAACAGGGAGATACTGAGAATAAAGTAATGAAGAAAAACCATCACTGATAAACAGCAGAGGAGGGTTATATATGGGAGACAGAACCAAGAGTTGGGCGCTCAGTTAATTGGGAGCAGGTGTTGACAGAAACAGCTAGAAAGGAGGTGAGGAGAAAAGAAAGAGGCACTAGGGGGCAAGAAAGAGTAACCATGGAAAACAGGGTTTAACCACTGATCTCTATTTATTTACTGGATTGCTGATTGCCTTGTTGGCACTCAGCAAGTAAAAATGCCTACTTATGTAGCATTTGCTTGCAAAAACAAGCAATTTGCCAGCTGTGGGAAGTTGTTTCTAGAGTCAGTGTATGTGCTAACCAAGAAAATCCATATATACGCCGATATATCCTATAGTGTAGTATGTAGAATAACATTAGTCTGGCTCGAAGACATTGACTGAGTCATTGACATGGTGTCTAACATTAGAAAATAGAAATTAGAGTAAATAGAAAGCAATTAACTGTGAAATGTCAATGTAGTAATTCTTTATTAGGTGGATGACACTGTCGTTTTTGTAGTGTTTGTTGTATTTCTCATTAAACAGTTGTGTACTGAAATATATTGCATGTTATATTGACAGAAAAAAGCAACTCAAAATTTTTGAAGGCTAATGCATAGACAAAGCATGAAAGTATATGGCATCATTCATGCACAATTTGCAAATAGGAAAATGCTGTAGCATTAACAGACATGTACAGTACTTGTATATGTAATATGTTATAACAATAGTAATGTCATTAATACATGTAGATCACATGTACATTATCAATTTAGCACTTTTGGCAAATCTGTATTATTATCCTAAATTAACACGTCCATTTTGTTGTGATGGATTTGTATAATATGTTATATTACATGAGTTATAGACTTCACTGGCTTCATAATTGCTATGCAATGTGATGTACCTATTTTTTTTATTATATGTTAAAGTAATCTACCTATGCTATGAAGCAGCCGGTCTAACTAGGGAGTACCAATATGGTGGTCGGTAAAACTAAATACTACAAAATAAGGATTTACCAAGGAGAAAACTAGAGGATAAATGCAGGAACTGGAGATAACTGAAGCCATGGAAAACCTAAGGATAAGAGAAAGCATAACTGAGAACCCAGAATGAAAACTTACACAGAACCAAAAAGTGAAACTGTCCATTTTGTTTGTAGTTTATTTATCGGTACACTCGACAATGCTTTTAAGATACATTTAATAATTTATCTTTAATGACTTAAATTTAATAAACTAAATCTAATTATATTTAATTGTGTTTAAGTTGACCAAAAATATTATCAGTAATTCACAGCATCATTTTTCCTAAGATAAGAAACAGCAGTTAAGTGTAATAAAAAATATATTAAAAGTTCATTACAAAAAAAGGGATCTCAGGGTTATACAAGCTGGAGGCAAGGTTAACTAAACTCTAGTGGAACTTAAAGTGTTACCCTGATCAGATTTAGACCCTCCTGCCTCCTCAAACGCCATCTTTATGTTCATTGCAAATTTAAAACAATGCTGTGAAAGAGTGCTGAACTTGAGTTGAAACCCAAAGAAAAGAACTGAGCATTTAGTGAACCTTGAAAAATCTCTTTTCACTCCATAGGAGTCATAATAACACGAATAAAAGACTTACCTTCAAAGAATATTAGTTCCAGTGTGATTTAAATACGTCATAAGCACCCCATCCTCAGCAAGGTAGATGAAGCGGTTAAAGAACAATCCCAAATCTGGAGCATGATTTGAAAATTATTATCTAATGGCAGAGAGGATCAGCCTCTCATTATTTCTAAGAGCTTCGGTAGACTTGTCTGACTGGATTACTACAGATTTAGCTAATAGCACAGCAGCTAGATGGGGTAGGACATTATTAATAGACCATCCTTAGTGACACAGTAAACTCTGCCAGAGACCCGCCAATAGCTCTTCAGAAACATTTGTGAATTATTGCTTCTGGTTCTGTCACTCAGCAACATTAAGATGACGACCACTGTCACATGGTGTATACTCTAAAACAGCTATAAAGGACATGGGCTGCAATGTTGAGTAGGGTGAAAGGGATTTCACATATGTCCCTGTTAAAAAAGTATTTTTCCTCAGCCTTTAGCTCAATCATGAATTTATTCATTTAACCACCTTTTGGACACTTTTGCAGCAGTTAACTGGATCATTGTTCCCATCTGTGACTCCTCTATCTACCTGCACCCCCGATCTCAGTCATGTTTCTGCCTCCTGGATCTCCATGTTCTGCATGGTCAGATATTCTCCTGACTTCTAATTTCTCTATATTGGCTTTGCTTTTGCCTCCTCCTTCCGTCTCCTGCTTATCCTCTGCATTTGTTTGCCTGAATATGCTTACCTTCATTTCTGTGCACCAATTACAAATTCTTTCACTATTTTCTGATCCTTTGACACTTCTTGTCAAGGTTGGTTGTGGTTTGGAGGACCCAAATGCAGAGGCAGAGAGGCAGAGGTGAATACTTGTAGGTTTAATGAAAAAATGGTTAACAAAGGCAGTCCAAAAATCCAACTAAAATGTTACAGACCAGAACCATGGAGACATCAAGGAAAAACCAAAGAAGGAGCCAGGGAGAGACGAGGGGAGACGATTGCAGCGATGACAGGACCAGCAACAACAGAGGAACCAACAAAGAGTGAGAGCAGAGGGAGAGCATAAATAGCTGACAGAGACAAAGGGAAGGCTAACGAGCTGACAAGGAGCAGGTGTGAGAGGAGACAATGAGGGAGCCAAGGGGAAAGGAACATACAAACAAGCAGGGCTACAGAGGATAACAGAAAAACATGAGAACTAACAAATCTAGAAAATACAACAAAAGGAATTAAACCAATAAACTAGGAAACATAGAACAAAGTAAAGCACAATACAGTATAACCAAAACCATGACACTTCTGTTAAGCTTTGTTATTTAACCTGAAGATATACCCGTGTGCTTTGCCACTTGATCTTCTGGATATAACTCCCTCTTTCTAACAAGAAGTCTCCCTCACATCTTGTCAAGCTCTGGATTCTGATAAAGTTGGTGGCTTTGATTTTAAACTTCTCATTTTTAAGTAACTGCACAGCTTTAAACTTACTCTCCTACTGTAGTTCTTAACTTTGCTGCTGATGGTGTCCTGCTGATCCTCAAGTTAATTTCTAAACAAAATATTGAATCTGCACAGTTGTGTGTGGCTAGGCTCTGAGGAAATTTGTTTCCCATTTCATTATTGTTGGTTTAGATATTTTGCTACTTTGACAAGAACAATAATCTTTTGAAAATTGCATTTTGCTTGTATTAATTTGTCTGAAATCAAAAGTAGACTGACTATCTGAAACGATGCCAACCAAAGCCTGAGGATATGTGACTGATGAGGTGATGATAGCAGATCAGGCTTTGCATGGGTAATGAATCAAGACAAGTAACATGACGCGTTCTGCACCTCACACATCTACAGGTCATGCATGGGTCCTTCGTGGATTATTAGCTGGGGCATTAAATTCCTGCTTTGCATTATTCTCTTTTCTACTTGTTCTTTTTTGCTGTAAGATTATTTTTGAAAGTGACCAAAGTCTATTAAAAGCCTTGTTCCCCAGACATTTAAGATATATATTTAGATTAAAGGTTTAGATACAAGGTATAGATTAAAGATTTATATGTAAAATGTAGATATACATATTTGATGTAGAAATATATATATCATATACATTAAAATATGATATTTAGGAGTAGATATAGCGTTTACAGAGAAAATGTTGTAAGGCAAAAAAAAAAAGAAAGAAAAAAAAGTAAACCAGTGCAGAGCATTTGATATCTTTCAACTTGACCTAAGTCTACTGTAAACAGCTACATGGAGGATAATGACTGAGTCTACTTAATCTACAACTAATAAAATAACATTACAAATATTTAAAATACATTTTATGAGTATAAATGATTTTTCAAAACCTGACTGAAATATCTCAAGCATTTTGAGAGCATTTGAAAAAGACTAGAATTGATTCAAATGGATACTTACTAAAATGTTTAATACTAGCATATGACCACCAGAGGGGGCCATTTAGTTTTTTTTCTTTCCTGTCTGCTGTGAATTGATTGGGTTGTACAGCTTTTTAAACATGCAAATATAATGTTAATTGTTGAAGAAGTTGTAAACAATATAAGACTGCCAAAATATAATATTAAAAAAAAAAAATTAATAAATCTAAGAGAGATAAACAACAATAAATAAATACATTTGGGCATTTAGAAAGACAGGTTCTACAAAGAAAATACTGACCTTGCAATTTATCACATTATTTACATTTATACTGCTATCGACAATACTACTAATATAGTAATAGATACTATATAACAATAATAATAATGATAAAGGTCATGCAAGTACACCTTACCTTCCTTACTGTACATATAAATATATGTATACATATGTAACTAAATTATAGTTCTCTGAGGGAATGACTTCAAATTGGATCATCCTGCATATTTATTGGCATAAAAATAGTTTTCATGTAACCATCCTGCAGTCATCCGCAGCCTCTGGCAAATTCAGAGTATGTATATTCTCCAGACTGGGAGGTGGCCGGATTTGGAGAAGCATATTCTTGTATGATCGCTGCTTCCAGATCAAGGATGAAAAGATATCCATAGCAATGTAGTGAGGAGTGATGCTCTCATGTTGCATATAGAGATCTATTTTGGATATTTGACTAATAGATTTAGCATGTAGGTCTTATTGGTTGGGGCCGATGTGCATTCCAATAATGTTAGCCACTCTGCTGAACTCATGTTTTAATGTTCAGCTGAAACTCAGGAGCCCAAAGTCTTATTTCTGTAAAATTAAGCAGCACAACCATTGTCTCAGATTGCTGAATTCTTTCTTAGTCCTAAACAATCAGAGTTCAGAGCACCCACACACACGGTGACAATCACTGCAAGAATCAAGAAGATCAAGAGGATGTCAGGATGAATAAAGGCTGTTTGTTGATTTTCAGTACCACCTAGTGGATCCTGAGGCACAGAGCTGTCTGCTTGTCTATACTGTGCAGCACTGAAGGAGCTCTTGTAGGTGGTCTAAGGTGGGCCTCCCCAGCTGTAAATAGTGTTCTGACACGTGTGTGACCAAACCAGTGTCTGCAACCTCTCACCCCTGAAAGCTTAGCTTTACCACCTGCAGGTAGACTGTTCTTGATCCCACGGCACCTCCAGGAGGATTGCATAAACCGCTTTCCTTCATGCTTCCTGTAAAAGACCCCATGGTCCCCAGGACACTCAAATATATAAACATGGCATGTAAGTGACTGTATTTACATTCCGTGTCTGTACAGTGGTATTTACATGGAGGCCTTGGTGGCTGTGTTACTCATTTCAGAGCTCCCAGGAGTTTACGTTTGTAAGAGCTGGTTTAATATCTTTGTTTATTACACAGTTTATTTATGTCAAAGATATCTCGATCAAAACACAAGCAGTCTGAAAGCCGAAGCACATTCTGCACTTTGAAGATTAAATCAATCATGCTTTTGATTAGCTTTATTTATTTAGCATCCTGTATGATTAACTGTCTCGTGTTTTACCTCTGCTGCTTGATCTTCGCTTAATCCTGGGAACTAAATCTTTAACAGTACAAGACAGGATTGTCTTACGTCAGTGTAAATAGGAGTGAACATTTTGAAACTGGAGTTAGCTATTGTTTATTTTGGGTTAAAACTAATCTCAAGGAGTTTTTTTGGATTTGAATGAACCAGGTGGTGACATACAGATAGGATGAAATGTGTTGCATTATCTACTGAAAGTGTTTAAAAACCCCAACGTTAATTTGTTTTTATGTAGTAGTGTAATCCTACACTGACAAACAGAAAAAAGAAAACACAGGAGTAGATTTACTTAAAATGGACAAAAAACTAACTAGACAAAGAAAGTAATCTTTAATTAAGTCAATGGTCAACAATTGCTGGTACAGCTTTTTTTTTTTCTTTTTTTTTCCACAATTAAATATTAACTAGTAATGGCTAGTAATGATTTTTATTAATTAAAATTTTACCTCGTTGAATGATACTAGATAAAAGTTCATATACAATTCAAATCAGGAAAAAAAATTATATTTATCAATATTTCCCTGAAGTAAAAAAAAAAGGACTTGCCATGATTTTCTACTATTCTGTTATTTAGCAAAGGTGCTAAGACTTAAAATGGAAAAAAAAAAATCCTACATTTACCGTACTAAAATCTAGAGCTAGAATAATAAATATAATGTTTATTACATCTGCATGTGTGACATACAAGGAATGACAAGGCCCTTACCTCTTCTGTCCAACAATCTGAAGCTTAGTTTTAAGGAGCTGAAGCAGATTGGTGGCTTAACATTACCAAATGTCCTTAAATTAGGGGTCTGCAATCTGTGGCTCTAGTGCTACAAGTGATTTTTACAACATTCACATTGGTCTTTTAGTATAAAGAGACACAGAACTGAGTTCAGTTTTTAAACATGTGAAAATTATTATAAGAAGGCTGATATTGCAGTACTTTGAAGTGTTTCAATTTAAATTCTGAATAGAATTTCCACAGCTGATGGTGGAGGGACTCATTTTTTACCAATGCTATGTCTTTATCATTGAATCATATATATTTTTGGTTTCTTCTTTTCTACATATGTGGAGCATTCCCATCAAGAAAGAAAAAAAATTTAATATCAGGCATATATATTTTTCTTCTTATTCTAAGACCTTGAAATGTACCTAAAAATGTGATTTGTTTAATCATAAAATGAATTCCATATAGTTGATATCTACAAAACTTTTTGTAACCTTTTTTTTTTGTTTGTTTTTGCAGGTTGTTGACTTTAGTACAGGATTTAGTTCTAGCAGGTACAAAAAAATAAACAATTCTATGACAAGCATTGTTATGTGTAGTGATGCCAGAATATAGTCTTAAGCATCCTTCCATCACAAACACTATCAATTGCATTTTTTGGGGGGTTTTTTTAGATTTGGAGTGAATTTAAATAGAATTTTGTTATTCGATCAAACAACAAAAAACAATGGTGTAGGGCAAGCGATGCAGTCATCCTTTTTCTATATGAAAGGATATGGGAGCTTTTATCAAACTCAAGGCAGCATGGATTTATTTTATTCTTTTTTGAGGGGCATAAAAGAGATTTTCATAACAATCTGTCACCAAAGAGCTTAACAAATGATGATTAAAAACATATGGCCTTCTAAATAAATAATTGTTCAGTAAATTCAACTTCATTAGGTGTAATAGTAAAAGTCTAAAGGCCTGATTTTCAAAGATTCAGAATAGAGGGGAACCCAATTGCACATACAATTTTTATTATTTAAAAAAATTTTAGTACACACCATAATTGACAGTAAAATGTAAAAGCTTTACACATTTTACATTTTACTGTCCAAAAACAATGTTACACTACAGTACACTCGTCAAGCACTAGGACAAAGCGGAAAACAGTAGCTCCAGCTGAACATGAAGCTGAAACACGCTTCCATGTGTTAAGACTGATTGGCCCTCCATCTTTTCTTGTGTGTTTAGCTGTCACCCCTGTCACTCCTAAGTACCTGAGAAGCTGGCTTTACAAACATCTGATGTGCTACTGAATCACGTCAGGGATTGGATGATCACAGCTCTGAGAAAGTTGAGGAAACAAACACAGAAAATCTACTAGAAAACACCCTGAACAAATAAGAGTTATATTAAAATCTACTTGCATCCCTCCCACTTCTGAAATCAAAATTTCACCCATGGTTGAATGTAATAATGGTGAAAAACATTTTGAAATAATAATCATAATACTAAATGATATGTTCAGAGCACTTTAAATCACTTGACATAGGTAGCCTATCTGTAAGTGCTATGAATAATGTAAAAAAGAAAACACATATAATTAAAGCTAAACATAAAAAAAGGACCCTAAGACAAGGGAAAAAATAGACTGATCTGCACGTTGATGAAGACACATTCAAAAAATTGTTTTCACACTGTATGTGCTGAATTGCAAACGTAAATCGTTTTGCACCTTATGCGAAGATCTATTCTGATCTTACAAACAATGTTGGTACTCGTTTCAAGATGAGCAAACCCTCTGAAGATCAGGCCCTAAGTTTTGTGGTGATGTACTAAATACCGTTTATCACTTGTACATATATTAATAGGTATGTTAAATCTCCAGTTATTAAAATGGGACATTAACATACCTATTAAAATGTATTCAATTACGTAAATCTTGAATTTCTTTTGGGGGGTTTTCAGTCTGAGATGAAGCTATTCAATAGAAATTCAGCTTACAACACATGCCATCAAATTTTCAATCTGAAGAAACACAGCTGATTTCTTTGACTCAATTCCTTGCAGCATTCCATGTAACAACAGTAAACAGTCACATGCAATGTGTCATTGGCTTTGCAGCAAACCCTTTCCCTAATACAGAGTATGCATGTAGCGACAGTGGAGAGGAAAACTCCCCTTTAAAAGCAAGAAATCTCCAGTCGAACCATAATAAGGCTTATCTGTTGTGACTGACTGGGATTTTAAAATGACATAGCAAACACACAAATGTAAAAGAGTGACCCGATGTAAATAATCATTGCATATTTGCCTCAAACTGCTTCATATTAAATGCACGCCAGTATAAACTTTGTATTTATTGGTCCAAGTTATGCACATTATGCCCAATTTTGCGAATTTGCATTCAAAACATCAATCATAATACATGTTTGCCCTGTATTCAAAAACATTTTTTATAGATCTGTGTACTTTTATTCATCTTTACCAGGGGGAACAATAAATTTCTGGTTTTGATCATCAGACGGTAATAAAAATACAGCATAGCTGTGATGTTCACTGAATGATCTCAGGTGTGACTTTTAAGAGCCACACCATATAGGGTTACAGTTATTAAGCCTCTACATCTTTAAAAGCTTTTCTACTCCTATATTTCATTCATCCAGAGCCATAACTCATAACTCAGAATGCAACAAAGCAATAAAATACTCCTCTTTGATCAGATTTATCCCTCACTTTAGTTGTGTAAAAAAAGAAAATACAGGAGTGACAATAGACTAAAATGTGTCTCACTCCCACTGCCTGGCTGGCTGTCTTTTTTCATTATGTATTCTCCTTTATTCTGCTGCACAGAACAATACATTGCAGGCGGACAGGGTGGAGGCTCCTGTCAGGCCTGGGTAATATGATGACACACCAAAGGCTTAGGTGAGTAAAATCCCCCTCCACGATGGGACATGTGTCACAGTCCAGCCATGTCTCCAACCTTTTTTGTGGTCTCTGGTCTCTCCTCTTGGCCCCCTTCTTCCCCCCGCGGCCTAAACGATAAAGCTCCCATCTGCTGTGAAGGGACTAGGTTGTTTCTTTCTTCTAACCGATCCCTCAAAGAAGCTCTCTCCCCCTTTGTCAGATGTGCTGGTCATGTTTCAGTTTTGACACCTCTCTTTCTTACACATGCAACAGGTAGCAAAGTTCTTCTGTTCTCCACAGAAACATATTGGAAATGCGATAGTTATCACTTTCCAAGGCTTTGCCCCTTTGCCCCCCTTGTGTCCTTGAAAACAGTATTTTTAAAGCAAGAAAACAACTCTAAAAGAATGCAACTTGAATGTAGCTGGGAACTGGATATTTGACTTTGTGGCTCTGTGAGAATTTACCACACAAAAGCAACAATCCTTAAATTTAATGGTATTTTACCAATAACTAACCCTTTCTTTAACAGAATGTTTCAAATTATCCAAGCCTCTTAAAACCAATGGTAAGTGCCAATCTGATTGTTTCATTCAAGTGGATGGAATGTGTTGAATAAATATGCCTAAAAACTGAGCAGCGATTCATACTGCATATTAACTCTAGAAGTTCAGCTCTGATGCAGGATCCATCCATCCATCCATCCATCCACCCACCCACCCTTCCTTCCACCCACCCTTCCTTCCATCCATCCATCCATCTACCCACCCACTGACCCATCCATCCATCCATCCACCCACCCACCCTTCCTTCCACCCACCCTTCCATCCATCCATCCATCCATCCATCCACCTACCCTTCCATCCATCCATCCATCCATCCACCCACCCACCCTTCCTTCCACCCACCCTTCCATCTATCAATCCATCCATCCATCCATCCATCCATCCATCCCTCCATCCATCCATCCACCTACCCACCCACCGGCCCATATAACAATCCATCCATCCATCCATCCATCCATCCATCCATCCATCCATCCATCCACCCATCCATCCATCCATCCATCCATCCGTCCATCCATCCATCCATCCATCCATCCATCCATCCATCCATCCATCCATCCATTCATCCATCCAACTACACAAATTGATCCATGACTCATAACTTGAGAAACCTCGTAACAAGATGCCTAATCCATAGTAGGGTGTTTAAAACTTTTCTGACAAACTGCAGCCAAAGACCCAAAAGCAGGCTTCTTGTTTCTATCAGTCCATGAATATTGTGTTGTTTGCCATCAGCCAGTAAATATCTCTTAGAATTTCTTTATTTTGCAGGTTTTAATAGAATCGGATCGGTCTGGAGCTTATTGTCCGATCCTATGGGCTACTCTTTCATCCAGTCAAATTGAAGTATTATGTTTTCTTGTCTTCTTAGTTCTGGTTCCCATTTCCCATCCATTCTAGCAGAGCAATCTGTCATTGTCTCCACATTTAGTATGACTGGCCCTCTCCCATGAAGCTCATATCCAAACAATGCCAATCCTCCATAATGGAAGGACAGATTTTGATCAGATTTTTAAAGCAGCCTTACTAGCTTGTAAAACATTTGATGCTTTCCTCCTTAAAAAAGCAAAACCTTGTTTACAGAATAAATAACTTCAATGAAATTTTATTTTTAACACTCCTCTTATAGATATGAATTCAGTCATACAGAGCAATCGACATTCATGCCATTACTTATTGTACCTCACCAAGTAAATTATTTTCCATGTATTTATTCTACAGTACCAAAGCAATGATATATCCAGTTAGTCAGGTGGCTGTTATGCTGAAACATTAAAAAATTTATTTGTTTTGCTGTGCAGTTCTATGTTTCTGAGGTCATTGTTCATCCACAGTGTTTTCAGCTGCTTCCGTGTATCAGCAGTGTTGCACATGCCAAAAGTAAGTAACATGAACCGACTGAGCATCCTAACCTGTGGTGAGATTGCCTGTCACAGGTCAAAAAGACAGCTGTAGGGCACTCAGACTCTCCCTTTAACTGATAAAGAGTCTCTTAATGGCTGCGATGTGTGATATGCGAGGGGATTATCATTTTAGAGTCATTATAAAGTTTATGGTGTCATGTTGGCCTACAAACTTTAAAGAGTTCAAGTCTCATGATTAAGTGCTTTTCTCTGAATCCACAAGCTTCAGAATTTATGTAAAACGTTTGCAGTGATTTTATTGACTTTTTGTAATATTGGCTTACCGAATATAAGGGTTAGATAGAAAATAGGTTAAAGTCATTTAAATATGAGATTGCTGAACTTTGAACTATGAACCCAAGCACATGTCTGTAGCTCCTTCTGCTATCAGGTCAACTTAAAGTAAGTAGTGGGGAGAGCTTTAAATTTTATCTGAACCGCACATGACTCAGTGGGCCTGTGTGGTATGCCTCTATCCTGGCTTTGGACCAATTTAACTACCAACTAAACCTCACCTATGTGTTTGGTATTATTTACTTTTTATCTCATTTGCAAAACTTCAGTTTCACTTTTTTATGAAAACTGATCCAAAATGATCCAATCCGATGTTGATTCTTTGTTCTGTTTATCTTCTGAAAGAGAAATCACTATTTTTATATTTTTTGATAGATCCAACATCAGTATTTTAGAAAATCTGGATGTCATTCAATATTGCGTCATGGAAGCAGTAGCTTTCACTTATCGGTTTAACCTTGGGGTGCATTTAATACTACTTTTATGACATGTATTATCAAATGAATTGAGATTAGATTAGCAAGGTTTTTTATCTTATTGTCTCTCCAGTTATCAGTTATTGTAAGCTACCTGTAAACTGTTATTAGAGAGACAAAGTTCAAGTCTCCTCCTCCATCTTTATTTTCATTTCAAGAATAACCCAGCAGTGTTTGCTTTGTCTGCATGCTGGATTGGACAAAGAGGTAGAATAGTCACGAAAAGCAATAGATAAGCAATAAAATTACAGGGTTATGTTGAACACTGTTTCTTGATTTACATCTCTTAGGGTTGAAACTGTTTAACTTCCTCTTCGGCTTGTCAGTCCACGGAGGATTAAGCTGACCTGGCAGCAGGATGCTACACATTTTCACACGGGTGGTCCCACTTAAAATCTGAACTTTTGACCTTTGCCATGTAAAAGCCTTGCTTCATTGAGACATGCAATAGCCTCTTTTTTTTTTCTTTACTTGCAGCTTTACAGTGTCATGTCTAGAAACCTTCATCTGCCTGAAGAGGAAAAGAGGGCCTGATTATTAGGATTTGCTTTTACACAAGAACTCAAAACTCAAAGGGTCCTTGCAATGGTCATATTTCTTAAGATACTGTCCTGATTATTTCTTTTTTCCAAAATATTGATCTGCATATATTCTAGATGAAACTTAACAAAAAATAAAACAACTCAGTGAACTAGAATATACAGTTCTATGAGGCTTATATATTTGATTAAATGTATCTTTAAAAAATCATACTTCCAACCTGATATCAAACAACTTTTTATGAAAACCGACATTTCTTTATCTTTGTTAAATACATTATTCTTATCTTAGACATTACATTTTCAGATTCTAAGTCAGAAATGTGATAACATTTTTTGTCCCTTATCTCATACTCTCAGTGCTTTAGTGTGGATATAATAATGATTTATTGAGTCACTGTTTCATCTGCTTTCTGTATGCTCTTCTCTCTGGTACCATCAGCTGTCTAAGCACAGTTAGCAAAGCAAGTCAGTTCATAGAGATTGACCAGGAGCTGCCGCAAATGTAGGACGTGCTTTTTTAATATTGACTGAACAAAATGTTACTATGTGGTTCATTAGGCATTAGGCTGGTGTAAAATACCAGAGCACAAGCAGTTCCCATTTAGAGCAAATGTACACAAGCAGTTAACCGAAGTTACATTCAGTCAGGGACTCACATATTAGAAAAAAAAGTTGGTGCTGGATTGGAAAGTAGCTTCTTTTGATGGTGGATATGCATGAAGGTCTTAGCTTTAAAGTTAAACACAATGTTGATTTCCACAAAACTAGCTACATTCTTTTGAGAAACAAGCAAAGACAACACACTAACAGTTAAATAAAAGCTGTACTATATCAAAATGTGAAGAATTACTGATAAGTCATTATGATGGCTGATTAGTAACAGACAAAGCATAAAAGTGAAAAATAATTTAGTTTATTGAATTTGCCTTGCAAAAGACTTAAGTATCATCCAGCATTTTCAATACGTAGTTTTGGGGGAAATGCAGCTTTAAGTAAAGAGAGAGAAATGTTCACTCATTAAACTCAGATGCAGGTTTCCACAAACTCCAGATAAAACTTATTTGCTTATATATGTTAATGATATAAAACTTTTATCCTAAATTCTTATTTCTACTCTCATTTTGAGAGATTCCCACATTATATCTATAGATCTAATTCAATTTTAATGTCATGTTTAAACTGAACAGCTTAAAAAAAAAAAAAAGGAGTTTGTTTCATAGGTTTTTGTGTGTTTTAAATCCCAATAAGTATTTTTTTGGTAGGCTTAGATTTTCTACAAAAAGAAATCCATTGGTAATAAAAACCAATATAAAATGTGGTAATTTATTGTGAAAAAGATTATTCTCACACATTTTTGTATATTTTAAACAATTTTCAAGGTTACTGCACTACATGGTTTACATCAAAGTGACTGTGTGCTCATGTTGCTGTGATCAACTGTCCCGTCTACTGAGAGAGACATAATATCCGTGGGGTATTACTGACATGGAGCATGATATCTGTGTGGTGTGTGTGTGTCCATTTACTTGCATTGAGTGTCACTGTCGGTGTGCACTCATGCCCAGGACCTTCTGGGTGAATGTGAACATGTCTGTATGCCACAGCGCATCTATGATAGCGTCAGACATAAATACATCAAGGGAAGTACATAGATGACCGGCACCGTGAATTTTTTCAGGGTCCGGCACCTGAAATGACCAGCGGGACTTTTTCTGTTGGGTCAAAGTTTCTTTTACCAAACTTTGCTCCCTGTGACAGACGACCCTCCTGGTAGATTCTGTTCTAAATGTGAAGCAGTAGAGGAAACACAGAATTAGCAGGTCCTACTTCAGAGCCACCGAATGGCAGCAGTGAAAGGGACCTGCTCTGATCTCAACACATACCAGGCTGGATTAGAACAGGAGGACCAAAGCAGAAACAGGATCTGTCTCTCTCTGCTGTCACTCTCAAACGCTACTGCTCTTTCCTGAAGACATCTTCAACACTTCCTTCTCCAATTAATGTGACCTTGATGTGCTTGAGGAGCATCTCTGGGTCCTGTGAAAGGCAGGACCTCGTTTTATTCCCTTCACTTTTAGTGAGCGGGCAGCCGAAGGTAGTAAATAAAATAACTTAGATCAAACCTGTAAACTGATATAGAAACAGTAAACGGATGGACAACTTGCAGCGTAATGGTGATCGCTTCCCAGGAGAGCTTTACATCTTGGATGACCGTGACTGTGATCAGCACTTAGCCTGTCCTGTTTATTTTGTAATAAACACGGAGGAAGCCCTGACAGATTCCCTTTGAATGCTGAAAACTGTAAAGCCAGCACAGAGCCTGTCACCGTACCACATTGGAGACGAGTCCTAGCG
Organism: Cyprinodon tularosa; assembly: GCF_016077235.1. Lineage (NCBI taxonomy): Eukaryota > Metazoa > Chordata > Actinopteri > Cyprinodontiformes > Cyprinodontidae > Cyprinodon > Cyprinodon tularosa. Next base: position 379,719 of record NW_024039094.1, read on the forward strand.
TTCCATGTGTCCCTTCTTCGAAGATGGGCCCCAGTGGCAGCTGATGAAAGTCAGGGTTCAGAGCCATGCCAGGTAGATCAGTGGTCAGAGTGCAGGCTGTGAACGATTGTGCAACTTGGTTGTACTTGGACAGCTGAACACAGCGTAAAGAGATTGGGTCAGAAGAAGGAAGTCTAAGAGGATTTGTACAAAGTATGTAACTGTCACAGAAAAATTGTAAGGCTTAAAGGATTCATTACATGCAACAATTTTAACTTCCACCTCACCAAATAAAAACAACGAAAGGAAGACATACTAATTAGGTGATCATGGGAAGAGTATACCATAACTCTTAATAAGCTTTTCATAAGCCGTGCTTTGTAGTTTTAGTGACTCCAAAATCCTCCTCTGTAATAGACAGAGAAGAGAGCCGTACAACTAAAACCAGCAATGTTTTTCTACAGTATTAATGTATAGCTGGAGTGCGGAGCAGAAATATGTTCTGTGAAGTAGGTCGAGTCGGACATATGGGGGTTTAAATGGCTTCACTCCCTTCATTTAGTATCAGAGATTTAACCTTCCTTACTTCCTCCCTTCTATTTATAACAGTGTCATAGTCCTGCCTGCACTGTGATAGTACCAAGCGATCTCATTTACACATTTTCATGCACACTTGCTTACATACACTCACACGCAGTACCTCGTGATTGCAGGTATTTATGCATGCAAGCACTCTGTGCACAAAAGATGGCATCAAATACTCTTCAGTGGTGGGCAGAGCAGTAATGCTGCTATCAGCTGTGCGATAGGCAGTGGTTTGGCAGGGAGCCATGTTGGGATTGTAGTATGTCCTAATGGATCAGCAAAAAGCTATGTGAATCCCTGAGTATATGTTCTGACTACCTGCTCTCTGTCTCTGTGCCAAGAGTGATCCGTGTGACAGCTGAGCTTTCTCATGCAGACAACTGGCACTTCTGCACACCCCATGCATAATACAGGATAAAAAGTCCCTATTCTGATAGCATGAAGGTCAAAGGTGCTCTGTCAATATTGGCACAATGTATAGACAGCAAGATGCAAGATTTTATTCCTATTCGTATGTAAAAGTGTTAAAATCAATCAATATCTTCCACAAAGAACCATTAACAGGCAGCCTCTCAAAAATCTACAAAGAAGTACATGATTTTATTTTTACAGTCCCTGAGTCTCTGAACTCTGAACCCTCTTTAAAGATGATATTTCAAATGTGCCTTAGTATTATTAAACATCTCGCCAGATTCCCTTAGATTTTTCATTAAGATGTCCTGCTATTTTAATTTTCTCTTTAACATGGTTTAAGGGCATAGGAAGAGGAACAAGCCCACATAATAACTCATTTTATACGGCAGTAATTTCTTGATCCTACACCATAGTTTTCTATTCTAGGCTAATCTGATTAAATCACAGTTGAAGCTACAGCAATATTTAGAAAATAGAACACATTTTTGACAGGAGAAGAGATTGATTTGCTCTGAACATATGGCATGTAGTTACCACCTAAGTTTTGCATCAATGGGTTGTTATGGGGACTTTCACTCCAAAACATCATTTTTTGGGGCAATTTTCTGACATCCTTTTTTTTTTAGACATTGCTTTACCTTTGTTACTATTATTGTAAATGTAGGCAAGGAGCATCTTCCTTGTAGCCATATCCTGACTTATGAAGATGACCACAGAGCTGTCTTTATGTAACAAAGTAGATTAGATTAGATTAGATTAGATTAGATTAGATTCAACTTTATTGTCATTACAGGTACAAGGCAACAAAATGCAGTTTAGGTCTAACCAGAAGTGCAATAGCAGCAAGTGCAGGATAGATAATGGTTCCATAAATACAGGACATGGGTTTCTACCTAATAAGTATATAGATGAATACCATTATAAACAGAATCTTACAAAAGATGAATATAGATAACTATTGTTATGAACTACATTTACAGCTGGATATGTACCGAATATAAAATATGAATCTTTGCTATCATATTTATGGCTATAGCTACCAGGAAGACATAGAAAAATGTATCCAGAATCCAGAGTTCAATATAACTTCAGTTTTTATTTGTTTATTTTATTTTTAAATAGGGTTATTCATCCTGTAAAGTGTACTTAGATTAGGGGCAATGTTTTTCTATTTCTATACCTACATATTCTACAAGTATTGTGATATTTTATCACCACATAAATGATGGGAGAGTGTTTACAGTCTTTTATTAGTTTAAAGGACTAGGTAGAATAAAAATAATTCTTTATTCTGATTGGTCAAGAAGGTTCACATCATAACTCCTTTACTAAAACCATTAACAGCTCACAGTGAGCAAGCAGAAAAGGTCCAGTTCAGTCAAAACGGACTCTTTATAACACTATTCGAATCTGGTTTTGCGTTAATACTTCCTTCATACATTTTTTTATTTATTTTCTATACTCTAATAATCCCAGAGGGAAATTACTTCTCTGCATTTAACCCATCCCCTTGGGGAGCAGTGGACTGCCATTGTGTGGTGCCCAGGGAGCAGTGTGGGGTTAAGGGTCTTGCTCAGGGACCCAGAGTGGCAGTCTGGGATCGAACTCACAACCTCAGGATTCAAAGCCCTATGCCCCAACCACTAGGCCGCCACTCCCCAATTATTGACGCCGGATGAAGGAGTATCGCCTGCAACTGGAAGGTTGTCGGTTCAAGCTCCAGCTTTTAGCTTTGTTGTGTCGTGAGCAAGACACCTCCCCTGCATCGCCAACTGATGGTGGTCAGAGAGCCTGGTGGCGCCTGTGTCCAGCAGCCTCGCTCCTGTTTGTGAGCCCCAGGGCAGCTGTGGCTACAATGTAGTTTACCACCATCAGTGTGTGAGTGTGTGTGTGAACGGGTGGATGACAGAATGTAGAGTAAAGCGCTTTGGTTAAGTCCTCTGACTTGAAAAAGGGCTATATAAGTAAAGGCCATTTACCTTTTGTTTAAAATTCCAAGTACATCTAGTCTAACTATCCTTTCAGTTCTGGAGAAATATAAAGTTAGAAACCAATAGTATTTCTGAAACCCAAACAGTAACCTAGAGCGTTCTGTTCAGAGTGACCCTCTCAGCTGAGACAACAGCTGTTGTATCCAGATTTCACCCTTTAGCTAAGCTAAGAGATGGGACTGCAGGAGCAGCATGAACCAAAATCCAACTCAGAACAAAATGTTATCCAACAGTTTGACTCTGCGCCACAAAGTAAACTTTCTCTATTCTTGTTTCATCCCTGGCATTAAAAAATAAGAAATAATGGGATCCTTGTGGTTTGGAAACTTTAAATTGATCCTTTATTTCTTAAACTTTTCCCACTCAGATAGATGTTAGATATCAGTGTTCATGCAAAACCCTTTCTTTAAAGGGAGAAACCAGAAAGTTTTAATCACCATAGGAAAACTTTCCTTTTCACTGTAGAAGTGGAATGTTGAATTAGCTTAAGATTTTTTTCTTTCAAGTTGTGTTCCTTTTTACTTGATTAGATTATTAGAAAAAAAAGTTAAACGTGTGAATAAGAATAAACACCAGCTGATATTATAACTATAATTTAGTGAATGAAAAAATCCCAATTGTGCTACTTCTATTCCTCTTCTCTCTAATCACATTTCCTGAAGGCCATAAAGCCTAAAAAGCAATTATAAAAAATCTTGAGAGTAAAATACAAATAATTTGTCCTTTAGATTATGTTTTGAATCTGAATTATGCTGCAGATTCTTTACATGATAACTATAATTCTCTGTAGCATAGCATCAAACATTTCATATAAAATTCTGTAATTCAATTTAAAAAGAAGAGTATGATGCTGCCAAGGCTGTTTAATAAAAAATTTGCAAATATAGAATAAACAAAGACATTTCAGGCAATGCAGATACTGGTGTCACTAGTTTCTTTTTCTTTTCAAACTGCAGGAGAAAAGTATAAACCATTTTTATTATAATGATCATTCTAAAGCCTTAGAGACAGTGGATGGATCAGAATCACCTAAAAATCCTCCACATTAGGTGGTAACTTGAGCATTGGAGGGTTTTAGGATTTCATCAGGTTGACTTTGACAAAAGTATTCCAGTCAGTTGAATTTACTGCATGCAGACATTAATCTTGCGTTGTAACTGTTTATCCTCCAAAACAAATAAAACTAGATTGAACCATAAATCCAAAATACTCAACTTCTATCACATGCATCATGAAGCAATGAGCCATTAAAGAGGCATAAGACTACGGCTGTTTTTCATTGCGTTTTCAAATCCAAAAAGACAATTTTGGAAATAAAAATATTGTCGCTATAAGTCTGTGTAGGGTCTACATAAAGATGACATGAGGTTGTTGGGAAAATCAAATCAATCAGTGATGTTGAGCATTTGTTTCAGATTATCTTTTTACAGCCTAATGGTAAACAGAACCAGATGCAGTGATGCGGATGGTTTATGGGAGCATTGTTAAATGCTCACAGAATCTCTGTGGGAACTCCTTGATGTTTCCATCTGAGGGCCTGACAGAGCTTAGTGAAGGGAACAAATTCAAGAATTAGGGTGGTTCTCCCATCAGCGGGACAGGAAAAAGAGAGCTTTTCAGATGGAGTGACGAGCCTCTTCATCAGACTCGATGTGGTGATGATTCGTCCGTCTTACTCATGTTTCTCCTCCTAATACATTCAAATTGTAATCAGTAAAGTCTTTCAGCTCATGGGATGCCAGACACCCACAGAGTGTGCTGCGCTCCCACATAAAGAGAAGATCTTGAAGATGAGTCTATTTTTGGTTGCCATTATCTCCAGGGTTCAGTCTGAATGAGGCAGAGGAGGGCTACATGGGACTTTTTCTGCAGATGCGTCTGCAGATATTATCAACAATACAGCGCCTGTCTGCCTGTCTCTGTCAAACACAAAGTCCCAAACGCTACGATAAAAAGAGCTTCTGTGAAATTTGTTGCACCCTCTTCTCATTCAAGTAGTAATATAACCATATATGAAATTACAATCAACTTCACAGTGAAATCACTTTTATTTCTTTCGAGTCTCAATTTGTGAATTTAAAATAATAAAAGAATATTGATTGTATTCAAGGGGTTGTTGCTGCATTTCTAAAGTAATTTTATATGTTTTTTCTTACTTGCATTTCCTTTTCTGGAATTTTTGCTGCCAGTACATTATTATTTTTTTTTTTTCATTGTTCCTCTAACAAAATGTTATCACATTTTTTACAGTGTTTTGAAAATAATTTGGTGAATGACATTTTTTTTTTTCACTATGTAATTATCATTCCGGAATTTCAACTGCTTGAAAAGTGTGTAATTTGTTTTAAAGTAAATTTCTTACCAAAGTGTGTTTTGTTTTACTTTTTATTGTTGTTTTTTTTATATAATTGGAGCAAAATTATTTTTGATAGTTGATTTGAGTTGATAAAAGCTTTTTGCTGCCTATGGAACAAATCAGTATTTCTTTTGTTGTTTTTGTAATTGTTATTTACAGTTGCTTTGAGTAGTTTAGATTTAATCCTTCATTCTTTTTTAGTAATACTTTTTCCAACAAAATAATTGTGGCTACTATACACATGTTCATCTCTGTATCCCAGCTTTTCAGTGTTTACAACTTTTCAGCAATTTTTCACAGTAATTGTGTTTTTGTTTTTATGTTATTCAGGCTTTTTGATCTAATCATTAAGAGTCCGTCAATGGGAGGAAAGCTTAAATGTGGTGAATTAAAACAACGGTAACTGAAACTGAGCTTTTACTTTCTTTGTACCTCTTTAATGTCTTCAATTGTAGTTTTGTGCCATCAATCTTTCAGTAATGGTTTTAAAATGCACAGTAACACTCTTTTGTTTTATACTTTTAATTTCCTTGTTTTTTGTTTGAATATTGTCACCCTTCGTAGTTCTAAAAATGATTCTTTATAAATGGCACATTATAAAATGGGATTTATATAAAAAAAAATCTATTTAAAGCCACTTTGTATTTTAAAGGTATCTAACTGTGTAAGGCTGCACTTGTTACTAGATTTGGCTGCTCTGAATCCTTTAGAAAATTCCCACTGTTCATTCTCTGCTGTCTTATTTATCTGAATGTCAGTTACCACAAAATTTCCTCGTGTGTGTTTTTTATACAGTGTTAAAAGCTGAATTACTTTCATTCATCTCTTGTTTGGGGTTGTGCAGATCCAAACCGCACTGGCAGGGGAAGAGAAATGTTTCACTGCAGCCAAACAAGACAGACAGACAGACAGACAGACAGATTTTCTATTCACTTCAGTTTCAGTGTTGAGTGACTCTAAAAAGGTAAGAATCGGAAGCATTAGGCGTTTTCACTTGAATAGAAAGTGTAAATGCACTTCCTGTTTTTCAATAATCCATTGTCAAAGTCTTTTATGACTATATTTTTCATGTTTAAAGGAGGCTTAAGAAGTATTACTCAAGAAGACAAAAACAATGAATTAGCAAATGCGTAATAAAACCTTCAATGAAGAAAAAGTAGGTTTTGCCAACAGGAAAAGGCAACAGGACTCCCTTTGATTATTAAATCTAGGCTTACGTTGATTAATAACATAATACTCCGTGAAAACTATTAAGAAATGTTAAATGATTTATTAGTATGGGCTGATTCACCATTAAAATGATATAAATGTTGAGGGTACTGAAACTGAAAATGAACAAGAAGCTGTTAATAAAAGACAATAAAACCATGTGAGAACTTGACAGGTAGGAATCCATACGATGTAGATTAGGCAGACTGCTACGTAGACGCAGTAGGGATGGGCAGGGCCCAGCGAAAGCGCCTGAAAGAAAAACATGTATAAACAAGACGTTTTAGGATTGTGAGCAAACAAATCTGAGCTTTGATGCTGCTGAGTAACAGGTAAGCCAGCGTGGATTTAGGGTGTCAGGGCAAGGATTTCCAGCCTTTTATTCAACAGCTCTCCTTTTTTTTTTCAGTCAGTGTTTTGAATATAAAAATTAAAACAGAGCATTTTTTGTGGACACACAAGTGTTGAGTTGTGGTTGGATCCGGTCTCCTAGCTCAGAAACACAAATAAGTTTAATTCTTAAAAGCCTAAGTAACTTGTGTAATTCACATTTGCAGGAGATAAGTAAGCAACAGAGGCGGTACTACGGGGAGAACAAGGAGGGCAGTGGCCCCCTGCAAAACTTAGGGGGAGTGGCGGCCTAGGGTTTAGAGCATAGGGCTTTGAATCCTGATGTTGTGAGTTTGATTCCCCACTCCCACAGACTGCCACTCTGGCTCCTGAGCAAGACCCTTAACCCCACACTGCTCCCCGGGTGCCGCACAATGGCAGCCCACTGCTCCACAAGGGGATGGGTTAAATGCAGAGAAGTTATTTTCCCTCTGGGATTATTAAAGTATATATATATATATATATAAAAAAAATTAAAATCTGCTGCTCGGTATTGAGTGTATACAGTTTTTGCATGATGGCACCTTTAGGGCAAGGGGGGGGGGGGATTTACCATTAGGCAATAGGCAGTTGCCTAGGGCCCCAAGTTCCTGGGGGCTCCATAAAACTGTTTAGATGTATGGTTAATACAACTGTTCCTTATCTGTACACATTATGTTTTTGATTAATTTGATCCTTTCACTAAAATTACATCAGAACGCCTATAACAATGTATTATATTATATCTTTCAAATGCCTCCCGGCACAAACGTAAAATAATAGTAGTATTAAATACCTTAGTTAAAAATAAGGAGGATTGTTATACAAAAAAATATTTTTACATCTGGCAAAATTTTTATTTCTAACATCAGAACAGTTCATTTGCATAGTGGTATTTAGTTAATAGCTACTTTTAAAAAAATGGGGACATAATCTTTTCAGTTGCATCTATATTTTCAGTAGGCTATAACCAGGAACAAAAAAATAAAAGCCTCTAGTAGCTTTTGGATTTTCTGTGCCTAAGATTAGAAGCATATAACCCTCTTGTTCAAAACATAGGCGCCCCTGGAAAGCAAGCGCCTTTAAAATCAGAGAAAGATGGTGCAGCCTTTCCAGGTTCTCTCAGTTTGACCTCACACCAGAACCCGCTCACATCCTCACCACATGCGGTGAAATGAACTTTTCTGAGTTTGCAGTGCAATAAACACAAAACGTCTGCATGCTTAAGTTAAAAAAAAAAAAAATTCCTTAAAAGCTCCCCCTCGCATCTGCGCCAATATGTTCCTGGTAAATAGCAGGTGAAGTGGCACTCCTGCATGTGGGATGTGTGCAGCCATGAGACGGAACCTGACACTGCAGGCGCACGGAGCGCGGAGATCAGGTTGGAAACATGCACCGCAACAGAACATCTCCAAATCGCATTCCGCATACTGAAATCTAATCCGAGGACATCAGGATGTGTGACATAATCCCCAAGACATCTGAAAACTTCGCTCCTCCAAACAAGGCTCCAGAGGTGGTTGGGAGAGATATGCGGACCTCTGTTACTCACTGTTTGCGCTCACATGGGTCTATAAAAGAGGGGGCGGATACCAACTAACCCCCCCCCCCAACCACCCAAACGTCAGAGCGTCCTGAACTATAAATCTTTCCAAACAGCCCCTCTGCGGCTGGCGAGATGGTGTGCGCAGACATATGCCCAGCTTCAGTCCAACATGAGAACGATGCGTGTGGAGAGCTCTGCGTAAACACAGACTGACTTGGAGAAAAAAATATGACAATATTTATCAGAATATGTTTTGTTTACTATGGCGAGATGGGTAAGAAATATTGGAGATTCTGGAAAAGGTGCGATTGAACTATTTTACCAGGAGGCAAACGAGCGTTAAAAAAAAACATCCTCCGGCGCTTTTCTCACTTGTTGGAGACGCTGATGTCTTCATTGGACTTTTCTCGGTTGGAGATGGTGGAGCTCTCTCGGATTTCCAGCGTGGAAACGTAGCATCCAATTAATCAGCGACTGCAACTGTACTCCGCGACCTGCAGAGACACCTTGGTCCACCGTCTTCAGAGACGCATGGTTCTTTCGGAGCCCTACGCTGGAATACACAACATATCTGGCGCAAACCTTTCCTGCGCCATTTGGACTTATACTGGTTTAAAATAAATCTCCATTTGGAGATTCTGACATGATTTACACAGTTAAGTCAACTGGGGACACTCTTGGAGTTACGCTTTCTGTTTGGATTTTACTATAAACCACTGAGATAATTTTAGGTCTGCATGGGCCATATTTAAGGTAGGTCAGTCTCTTTAATTCCTTCAAGTTTCAGACTCTGAAAATGCGCACTGCACAATGCAATTAGTAGTTTGGTTGTGGTAGGCTGTGTTTTTCCTCTAAAATAAAAAAATAAAATAAAAGAAGGAATTACGCATTCAGACGCTGAGTGTAAGCCTAGTATTTATCTATATGGAGCTGTTTAGGTTTACTGCAGACTTAACATGCCATTAGACGGAGTCATGTAAGCTCCGGGATCGCCATCTGGCCAGCTCACACCATTATTTAGGGTATCTTTGCCAAAACGCTTACCGTGCGTGCTTACCGACCTACCAGTCGCATGTGTGCTTTTGCGTGTTTGTAAGGCACACCCTAAGCGCTTCATCTGGAACCATTGGAGAAAAAAAAAGCATTTCATCCAAAGCGCCTGGATACTTGCGCGCATATATGCACATATTTGCGCACAACTGTCTGAGTAACAGCACCACCCCCTTTAGCCAATTCCACTGATAAAAACTTTAAGGATTTAAACGATAACCTCAATGAACTCATTTGTGTATATTTTATTACGGTAAATATTAATCACTCCCCCATTGGTGAATATTATACCACTTATGAAGAGAACTTTGCATATCTGGTTTGTCCTACCATGCCAAACATAAATCAGTCAGATGTACATATAAAAGCCATGGTAAAATAGAATAAAACTTTAAAAATCATTCTAAAATTGGCATTTAGATGTTTCTAAACGTACATTAAATCTTTTTAGACTATTTCCATGTGTGAAAAATACACCTTTTTTTTTTTAAATAACTACTGTTAAGTTGTCCTGTCATTGCTAATGACTTCATTAGTGTTAGGAAGAGCTGGCTACTAAGTTTGACTATAACATCGCTGCTGTTAGACTAGCAGAACTGGAGCAAAATGTTTGAAAGCTAATCTAATTAGGTGGCATGTAAATGTTTGCTTAGAAAGCCACACCAGTCAGTATGGCCTCGGGTTAAGATATACAGCCAGGTAAAGAAATCTGACTTTAGTATTAGCTGTATGCATGATACTAAAATAAAATATTGCTGGACAGAGTATTTTCTAGGGATGCACCGATCCAGTGTTTTCCGATCTAATCCGATACCTGGGCTGAGCATATTGGCCAATATTCAATACCAATTCAACTGTTGAATGAATGAATCATATATATCTTGCAATGGAAGGCTTTAGCGTTGATATAAGCATTGTTAAAAAAAAAAGGTTAAAAAAAATAACAGTAAATGTACTTTATATTACTTGTTAACAAATAAGCAGCAAAAAAAAAAAAAAAAAGAAAAGAAAGAAATAACAGCTCCATGCAAAGTGCACTGGATTGGGTCTCTGATATCTGATATCCAAACCAGCTAATTAGTCAATATTGGAGGCGATATCTGATCCAGGAGTTGGATCGGTGTAACTTTCGTGTTTTTGTCATCACAAGTCTTACAATCCTGAGAAAAATAAATCAAATGCTCTACAGGGTAAAATGTGAGAGGCGAAAAGTAATCCACATGGAGACGTCTATGAATGTCTACATTAAGGGTGTGCAAAATAATCGTCAAATCGATGAATCGTGATTCTAATTTTTGTGATCTACTGAATCGATTCTTGAAGGCAAGAATCGATTATTAAAAAAAAAAAAAAATGAACAAATAAAATACATGAATGGTTGGCGCACATCAATCAAACCAAGTGGAATACAACTTCCAGTCCAGCAGATGTCGCTGCGGATGTGTTGGCGCCTGCTGCTTTGTGTCATAAGCATGTCCGGACTGATTATCCTCATTTTGTTATTTTAAATTTGATGAATCCTAAGATCTTTTTGTTGGTGTGTCCATGCCAGTAATAGTAATATTTCTGTCCAGTATTTGTTTTCATGACAACACCTCCAAAAGTAATTTCAATAAATACAGCTATGTATGAATTCAGTTGCTTTCAGTTATGTATCAATTGAAGACACGATCCAGATCACACCCAGCCAGTCAGCCACTGGTAAGGGCTGTATCTTTTTCTTACAGTGTTCAGTGAAAATATCACAATGCATCGCAATATTTCAAGTATCGTGATGCATCGTGATAGAATCGCATCGTGGCATGGGAATCGTGATTCGAATCGAATCGTGACTTCTTTGCCAATACCCACCCCTAGTCTACATATTAATGAAATGTTGTTTGGGTTGATGACGTCATGCTAAGTAAGCCTTACTTTTACCATTTTCTTTCAGCCAATTAAAAAAAAATTACACAACCACTGAAGATGTACATTTTTAAACATGTTTTTTCAGCTAAAATATGGCTAAAGGGATATTTCGCATTATTCAGCATTGAAACATCTGCTGGAGACTCCAACTTAGAATAACAGGTGAATTTTTCCATTTAGACTTAGACAACTTTTGTCATTTAATTAAAGTTGGTTAAGTCTAAGTCATTTGAGGGAAATCTCTAAACTCTAAACCTTACATATGCAAATGTGTACTTGAATAAAATTAGTTAACTGTAAAAGACTCAAATTGAATATTATTCAAAATTATTTTGTTGTTGTGAAAATAGGCTGTCTGTCTGCTGTTGTACATCTTTATGGTGAGCTTTTTATCTTCTTCTCCGCTCACCAGAGACATAATTTGTGATCAAACTCGTTTGACACGATGATGCACTGATTATCACAAAAAGAGATGTGCTACATCTAACCACAGCACTGATATTGATATGTTGATTTTTCTTGTCCCCATTAGAAAAATACTGGTTGATTTTCTCAGAGAACGTAGATATTTTAAAGATTTGCTTCACCTCATCATTTTAGTTGACTTACATTTTAGACATTTTAGATAACTTACACCAGTGTTCTGTGGTCTATGTTTATTTTTGCAGCTTTCATCATTGGAACTGAGTCTAAGATGAAGTTATGGGATGTTCTGGCCACGTGTTTCTTGCTCCTGACCTCCGTTGCTACACGGCCTCTCTACCAAAACACTCAGCCAGCCAAGAGGACTCCCTTCTCCAGCAGCTACCGTGATTCTGGGTCTCTATCTGTGGAAGACGAAGAACCACTGTTCCAGGGTGAAGTGCAAAACCTGCAGGAGATCTCCATGGAGGATCATTGTAAGACTTCTTTGTAGATGTATTAGCAGAAGATGTTTTGTAACTGATTCTTTTTAGGCAGGATTAGTTAAAAATGTTCAGTTTTCAGCCTCTGTAAATTATGCTTTGGATTTCTTAAATTCAATTTAGTCCCAGTGGGAATATTTGTCATTTTACAGATCAAATAGTATTTTCCAGATCAAGTAGGAGAGGGTATATACAGTATGCAAAAATAAGTAACATGCCTTATCTAAACATAATCTCACTCAGGTGCTTCTAAATGCAAAGTAATTTGGCGTATTCTGACTAATTGCTCTTAAGAAACACCCTGTAAAGTGATTAGAAATGGGTGGGTAGTCCATCACAAAGGTTATCAGATGCAAGGTCTTAATTTTTGTTTTATTGCTGCTTTTGTGTTACATCATCATGTTGTCTAAACAAACCAGCAGCAAGTGGAAGACTTTGAACAGCTCCAATCAGCAGACTTCTCTTTTCACATTTTTCTGTCTCCTCTTGTTTACATTCACCCCTGCCTCTCTTCAGCTCAGACACCCATGACCTCTACCCATCTGCCAAAACTCAGAGATCATGGCAGGTTTTAGATGAGGCACTGCGAACCAGGTCACAAGAGTTTTTTTTTTTTAAGTTGGGGGGGCTTTTCTGAAGCACAGAACAAGCATTCTATGTTTATATTCATTCCGGCAGAGACGGTGGGCAGGAATTTATTCTGTTTGGATCAGCGTGACACTGTATCATCCTCACTTTGGAGTAATCACAGCTAAGAACTAGATAAGGCATGGAACATTTGGGGCAAGTGTTTGTCTTTGCCACTTCATATTGTGTTTGGAGCGCAGTGACATTACCGATCTGCAGTGGATCCCAAGACGATGAAGTCTTCAGGAACTGTGTAAACAAAGCGGCAATGGGGAAAGAAAGGATTGGTCGCTTGGTTTATGCCTATGTCAAATAAAAACAGCAGTTGCTGTTAAATTTTGGCTTCAGCTTTGAAAGTACTAATTTTAAAACATTCTTAGGCAGTCTGGAAAAGTTTGGAATTTTACTCTCAAGTCGGATGGCCATGGAAAAATTAATTAGGGCTTAATTTCAAGACTTTATTCCCTACTTTCAACCATTTATCTATGTTACAGAATCCTTATATGAGGTCCGACTTCTTAATCAGTCTTTAATTTCTTAGACAGAAACAGTAGGTCTATTTATACTTAAAATATTTGCTAGAAAAATAGCAAAATTTGATTAAGATCATTAGCTGTGTGCAGTATAGTCTGTCAACAGGTGAACTCTGTGACCTGTTGTCTTTCAGCTGACACACAATAGAAGGTGTCTAAATCAAAGGATAGGTGTGTCTAAACAGATTGGCCCCGTAGTTCACCTGATACACGAAGGCCAGCCTAATCAGCTGTGGCGCTCAGCGAGATCAGATAGCGCAGGTTAAAAAGAAAAGATAGGGGACACTGCAGAGTAGACGCTGCGTTAACCGCAACACCACCTGCCAGATATCTCACCCCCGCTGGCCGTGACTTCTTGATGCACGTACAACATGTCAACACACATCTGAGCGCTCAGGCGTGCCCACGTTACGCAGAGTTGCTCAGGTGATATAATTAGTATTTGACTAATTGAGTCATGACAGATAGATGCTTTTTTATGACCAAGTTAAGTGTTGCAGTACCTGCGGGCGTTCACCCAACTGCTTAATAGGATCAACGTTGAATTCAGGAGGGTCTTCATTTCATCTAAGAGCAGATGGCTCTGAGTTGTACTGCAACCTATTTTTCAGTTTCATCTAAATAACTCAAAGCATATGCCTTCCTGCCCTGTCCATCCATCAGACATTTAAACACATTTGTCATCTATTTGCCCTTGACTGTATCAAACCAGGCAGTTCCTGTGTGAAAGCTCACTAAATCTGCCTCAAAGGGAAAAAAAATCTACAGGTGTAGCAAGAAAACCAGGATGTGTTTCTACCTTTAAGACAGAATGGCCAACAAATACTGCAGAACCTTACAGGACAACATGATAAAGACAAAAGAAAAGCAGGAAATCTTGCAGAAGATTAACTGAAATTCCTATATTAATGTAAGTTAGTTTTATGTATTTATCATCAGCTTCAACCAGATTTCGATCTTTTTATTATCTCATAAGCACTAAATGGATAAATAGCCCCATTACTGATATATCTTAAAAAGACGTTATCAGTGATAACGTCTCAGGTTTGAGTCTTGGCCTTTGGACCTTCTCCACATGTTGTCTCACACTAACCCCCATCTCCTGTCAAAATAAATAAAGTCACTAGTGCCAAATAAACACAGCTGCTTGGAAAAAAATTTTGATATTATGATAAAAAAAACTCAGTGTTTCTAAATAGAATATGATGTAAAACTCCAACACAGATTAGCTTATGAATGTGAAATGGGAGGAAAATTTGACATGCTTTTCAATATAATTTTAAAAGAAAAAAGGAAAGGTTTTCCAGGCTTTTCACTCCAGTCTCCTTTACTCTGATACCTTCAAACAAAATTAGTTAAATTAACCACCTTCAGAAGTCAGCTGTTTGGTTTTATTTAGGTCCACCAATTCACTTTAATTTAAACTCTGAGGGCCACAGAGGGTTTATGGAGAAAGCAATATCATGAAAACCAAGGGACCACCAGAAGCAGTTTAAAACAGTTTGATTATAAAATTATTTTCCCTCAATGTCCAGCTGCTTTAAAAACTACAAACCTGACAAGACATTCAATGCAAGGAAAGTATTCATCAATGATATAAGCAAGAAGTCAGGGTTAAGTCTGGATAAGCTGCAAAGATTATATCCACAGCTCAGGTAGGAGGATCTGCTCCGATGACAAATAGTAATCATGCATTCCAAAAGTATGATCTTCATGGAAGAGTTGCAAACAGAAAATCATAGCTGGAAGAAATCCAGAAGAAGTTCCCTCAGCGGTTTGCCAAAATCCATTTAGGGAAGACAGCAAGCAAAATCTTTCCTCTTCAGAGAAAGAGAAGCAGTTTGATTACTTAGATCAAAACATGCAAATGTTTTAGGACTGCCAGACCAAAATCCAAATCTATAGCGAAAGCTTCAAAGTAATCCAATCTGACTTAGCTTGAGCTATTTCACCCAAAGAATGATCAAATATGTTCCTCTTCAGAAGACTTCAAGCTGTGGTTGCAGCAAAAGTGATTGTAAAACTAACATTTTTTAATCAACACACTTTTTAGATTGACATGTAAAAAACAAAGGAATTAACAAAAAGCTAAGCTGTGTATAATTGCCTTTTCACCTCACTGATCTTTAAAATAAAATCCTAATGATGTTTTTTGTCTATACATTTTGTTTTTTGTAAACTACAGATCTTACAATGTATTTAACAGTATATTAAAACCAGATTTGTCAAAAGTATTCATGTTTATTACTCAAGTAAAAGTATGAATCCTACGGTTTAAAAACACTTTTGTAGAAGTTAGAATATCAATTAAAGCTTTTAATAAAGTAAAAGTGTAAAAGTACAATTTTAAAAACTATTTAAAGTATAAAAGCAATGCAGGAACTTTTTTTAAAGGTGTAGTGGAGGATGTTTTCTTCCCGGGTGGATCATCAAAATAAGTGGTCCTCCTAACAGTCAATCATTCTGGTGATATGTTTACGTAAGGCCATCCCTTGTGCTCATCCCTATTTTCACTTACCGGTGGTGAGTCTGACATAGTGGAAATATTGCAAATCTTCTTTTATAAAGTAAGCTTGTATAGGCGATGCAAACAGCAACTTTTAAACAGAGCGTGCACCAGGAGAAATGGGCTTGTGCGTGCTCTTGCACAAATTTAATAGTAATTCCCTCTTGGGGGCGGTTACTGGGTGATGCATGTGCATTTTTTCTTTAAAATTCACAAAAATCCTTCACTACACCTTTAAGGAGAGATGCTTTAAACCTTATACTGGTTACTGGTCTACCCGATTAAAGGAAAATTTTTCTACTATTCTGGATTATAATTTCCTTATACCGAATTTTCTTAGTTTCATAACTAGTGGTATTTATCATATTTAAATTTGCATTATATTGAAAAACTGTGTATTTTGGTATGTGGCAAACAACAAGTTGGAGTCCACGCATTATCCCTGCTGGGTCGCGAGGGGTGCTGGTGCTTATCTCCAGCTGTCTACTGAGGCGGGGTACACCCTGGACAGGTCGCCAGTCCATCGCAGGGCAGTATTGAGTCCAACCACAAAGAAACTGTCTGGATGAAACAAATTATTTGGATTGATGGTTCTTTTTTTCTTTAAATACCAACAGGCCATGAAAATTAGCTTAAATGAAGCAAAACTAACAAGTCTGTTTTTAAAATGTAAGTAGTAGAAAGAGATAATTGCAAGAAAATGTAAGAGTAAAAAATAATTACTCAAGTAAAGTATAGCTAGCCAAAATGTCTACGTAAGTAAGGTAACAAAGTATTTGTAGTTTTTTATTTTACACCTCTGGTTAAAATCCTATTTAGAACACATGTCAAATGTATGTTAATGTACACATTACGACCAAGCAATCACAAGTTTATCTCGTCCTTCAGCCCAGACAGCGTTCATGAGCCAAGACATTCAGGCCAATAGTTATGGGTCTTTAAAACTTGTTAATAATAAGGATGACGGTTCAATCTGCTTCACACTAACATTAGTAGTATTAGTATGTTATTGTGCGAGATAGTTTTGAGGTTGTTAAAGCTTTCTAGGCTATTAAAATATTCCTTCATTGACATTTTAACCAAACTTTTGTTCTTTCTAGCCCGTCTTTTTTATTTTTTATACATATATATATATATATATATATATATATATATATATATATATATATATATATATATATATATATATATATATATATATATATATATATATATATATATATATATATATATACATATATATATATATATATATATATATATATATATATATATATATATATATATATATATATATATATATATATATATATATATATATATATATATATATATATATATATATAAACGACAGGGTGTTGTCAGCAAAATGTTTAGATAGGTGGGAAGTCAAAATGCAGGTTTGCCAATTTGTGGTCAAAGTGATGGAGTGGAGTCCTGGTGCAATGACTCATTTGTTGTAGCTCCATAAACATGAGAAAGAATAATTAAAAGAAGGGAACAGAGTAAGCAATTGAAGCCAACATGTTTTGCAGCTCTGACCTTTGATTTAGCTATTTAAAGCTCAAGTTATAAATGACTCAGTAATGTGTTGGTTCTCTAGATTTTTTTATTTCATGAAAAATAAGACATTCTGACAGAAAGAAAGGCTGATAAGAAAACAAAGAATGATACTAAGTGAAAAAATAGCATATCTTCTCAAAAAGCACTGCAAATAAAGCATTTCAGTTTCCTTTGGTGTAAAAAAATTGTACTAATTTCTACATGAATGGCGTTTGTGTTATTTGTCAAAACATCATAGATGACATGAAAGTTTTGGGACAATCATAACTCGGTGTTAGCGTGGCATCACTCCTCCCCTAGTCTAAAGTGTGCTGAAAGCCCCTCAGGCAACAGACTGAAACTACTTTTGCTCCTGATGTGTTCATTGTTGTGTGAAGGAAAGTACAAAGTGCTGGGTTTATATAACATAACGGAAAGCATGGTGTTAAATGAGAACAGGAACCCCGAAGATACAGTTTCAGTGTGGAGCAGTTTACACAGGTCACATTTATATAGAAATGGTAATCAGGGGAACCTTTGGTTTTGTATACTAGTATTTATCTCTGTGAATATCTTTGGAAACCAACAGATCGTTTCACAGAGTACCCCATTCATACTCACATTTCTACAAACAGTTTCCATACAAATAATCATTCTAATATAATTGTAAATCATTTTCTGTAACTTGGATGTCATGATGGGCTGTAATTCAGTGGTTAAACCCCAGTCGGCCTCGGCAGATGGCCGCTCACACTGAGCCTGGTTCTGCTGGAGGTTTCTTTCTGTTAAAAGGGAGTTTTTCCTCTCCACTGTCGCTACAAGCATGCTTAGTGTGAGGGATTGTATTTGAGTCAATGAGTCAATGCAATCAACTGGTTTTCCTTAGATAGAAAACTTTGTATCAATTTGACTGTATGATCTGGTTGAACTGTAAAGTGCCTTGAGATGACATGTGTTGTGAATTTGGCGCTATATAAATAAACTGACTTGAAATTGAATTGAATTGGTTAGCACTTCTGCTTTGCAGCAAAAGGTTTGATTCCTGGCCCGGGTTCTTTTGCATGGAGTTTGCATGTTCTCCCTGTGCATGCATGGGTTCTCTATGGGTACTCTGGCTTCCTCCCACAGTCCAAAAACATGACTGTTAGGTAAATTGGCTTCTCTAAATTCTCCTTATGTGTGAGCGTGTGTGGGAATGGTTGTTTTTCCTGTGTGTCTCTGTGTTGCCCTGGGATAGACCGCCGACCTGCCCAGGGTGTACCCCGCCTCTCACCCATTGACAGCTGGAGATAGGCACCAGCATTTCTCACGACCCCAGCAGGGATAAGCCTGAAGGAAAATGGATGGATGGATGGATGGATAGATGGATGGATGGATGGATGGATGGATGGATGGATGGATGGATGGATGGATGGATGGATGGATGGATGGATGGATGGATGGATGGATGGGTGGATGGATGGATGGATGGATGGGTGGATGGATGAATGGATGGATGGATGGATGGATGGATGGATGGATGGATGTTATGATTGCAGTTCAAATAAACAGTTTATAAACTCGGATTGGTCGAAATAACTACTGGTGAATTCCTGCTGGTAACGTGATTACTGGAGCTACATAACACATTTATTTGTGAGAAGATAAGGTACAAATACTTTAAATAATGAAATTTTAAAATATTGCTAAATCTAAATCTCGCATTGGTCAGACTCTTTTCTACCTGCAAAGGTTGGGTACAAACACCCTGAGGGAGTTGCTATCTCCAGGTTCAGAGTCAGCGTCTGCCCCAAGAATAGTCATGAGATGTGAATAACAAAGAAAACAATGAGTTACTTGAAGGAAGCAGTTGACCCAAGGGCTCTCTAAAAAGGTGATGGACTAAGCTTTGAATGTCATGATGGTTGAAATTGTGCCATATGGAGGCCAATTTTCTACAGCATCACCTGTTAAATTATAGTGGTATTTATATTAGCGCAGGAAGAGAGAGGCCCAATCTTCTAAAATGACCTTGCATCTGTTCAATTTTCTTTATGGCCTATACAGAGTTCTACCTCAATGACATACAGGACAGACATTCTTAAAGTGACTGCGGACAAGGTCTTCTTATCCAACATCAGTAGTTGACCTCAAAGATGAGGTCATCAGCCCATTAACACACTCCTAGACATTTCTGAAAAGTGTTATAGTAGTAGCAGTATTTAATACAGATCAATAAATTAACTTTTCTCTTCTTCACCTTTTAGATGACACGATAGCTCCCTACCCAAACCAGTTTGAGGATGTGATGGATTTTATCGAGGCTACCATTGGCAGACTGCGGAGGTCATCGGACAATAGCGGGAGCACCGGAGGACGGAGAGAGCAGAGACAGAGAGGAGCAACAAAAACAAGAAGCACAAAAGATGAGAGAAGAGGGCACGGGGGGAAGAGGAAGGGTCGAGGCCGGGCAGGAGGCCGAGGAGGCAAGGGAGGGGAGAGAGAGAGGGAGAGGATATCTGTACAGAGTCGTGGCTGCTTACTTAAGGAGGTCCATCTCAATGTGACGGATTTGGGGTTGGGGTACCAGACTAAGGAAGAGCTGATCTTCCGGTACTGTAGCGGACCCTGCATTGAGGCAGAGACCAACTATGACAAGATCCTAAATAACCTCACACACAACAAAAAGCTGGACAAGGACACACCCTCTCGCACCTGCTGTCGACCGATCGCGTTCGATGACGATTTGTCTTTTTTAGATGACAATGTCGTGTATCACACATTGAAAAAGCATTCAGCTCGAAAGTGTGGCTGCGTCTGAGAAAGTGAGAAAAGCATGACAAAATTGGATCGTTTTAGCAGATGCTGCAGACAGAGGCATTGCAGTGAGACATGTGCACTGGAGGTCAGAAGGTGTTGCCTCATATTTGTCAGCTGGTACCAAGATGAGACAAAGTGGAGAGCCTTGAGAGCTTCTGAGAGACAATGGAACTGCTGGGCTAAAACAAAACAACCTGCACCAATTTACATACGATATTCCAGTTTGTGCATAAAGGTTCCAGTTCACAGCAGATTGAATACTGTTACACTAACAGAGTGTGGTCAAAAAAAGAAGATGAAGGAAAACTGTGATTTTGCAGGAGGATATCTTTCCCTGGGAGTTACGTCTTTTCATAGGTGGCTGGATGAACCCCGAGATTTTAAGGGGAACTCTCTCAGTTGTAGTCAAAATCACTTCCACTGCAAAGTCTGGATGTTGACATTCAGAGCCAAGGAATACACACTGAGGCGCAGCAAAGACTGGTGCAAAACATTTACATAAGAAAATTAACATATTAACATACAGTATATATATATATATATATATATATATATATATATATATATATATATATATATATATATATATATATATATATATATATATATATATATATATATATATATATATATATATATATAATTTTAAAATGGTATGTGTAAGAGGTATATTTATTGAGATGGAATTAAGTTATTGTTATTTATTTCAATCCATTGTATGAAAGAAAAAGTATTTTTTCTTATTTATTTACTAGCTTTGTTTGTCCTGGATGGTGCCACAGTACTAGGTTTTCTAATGCAAAATATTTCAAGGTTTCTCAGAACTGCTAAACACTCCCAAATATCTTGGAAATGCTTTTTCATGTCGTTTAAATTCCAGCAATGTTCACAAGTGACAACCAAAAGATGATCATTTACCGTGAAGGCAATGTACAGAGACAGAGGAGGGGACCAGTAGATGAGTTATGGTAGAAATGATTGGAGGAATTTTGAGCTTTTTTAAACTGTTTTAAACAAACAGTGGTATATTTTGCATCATTTTTCACTTAGGCAAATGCTTTGGCATGGGAAACATTAACTTACTTCCAACAAAACCTGACTCCTATATTTAAAACCATCCATTTATTATGCTCTGTTTGCAATAAAGATGTACTGAGAATTCATTTGGTGACCAAAACCAAAATTCAAAAATACTATAGAAAGAAAAATAGGAAAAATACCATCATCACTGATGTCATTTTATTTAGGCTGTGGTAGAAACACCACTCTTTTGTGTGGTTGCTGTCATTGCAGGAAAAAGGTAAAGTGAGGTATCAGAAGAGTTTGACATTAGGTCACAAGAAGCAAAGCAAAAATAAAAATAAGTTAAACTATTTAAAAGGAACCAGTATTTTTGCTTAATTTTGAATGCAATATAGAGAGCTAAACACAACAAAACATGCCTATCCAGTGACAGAACAAATTTTAAACTTCAATATCAACTTTGAGCATTTTATAAAGGAGTTTAGACTTCAATTAGCTGTGAAGTTAAAACTCAGAACTAAAAATAACCATCAACCATCTTAAGTGCCACTTTGGTAACTGAAATTCAACAATCGTTTATACAACCATGTGTTTTCTCAGTACTCTGTAGCAACATGTTTGTAAAGGAGGTTCTAAAGTACATTTGTATGACTGATATAAATAGATAGAAATTACCAAAGGTGATAAGTAACCAATTTTTAATTAGTTTTAAATGAAAAGCAAGAATATTGTATCTTTTATCAGTTGGCTGTTGAAACTTCTAATTTTCCACACATTAAATCACAGCTTCCAGGTACTTTTCAGTTAATTTAGCAACCTTCTGATTACCCATAAAGTATATTAATGCGTCTACTTTCTGTTCTTCAACCAGTTAAGAAGCACCAATAGACAAGAAAGGTTTTCTAGATGATTTTTGGTTGATGTAACTTATTAACCAACATTAGTTGAATTGTGTTGTGCCTAAAGTGTACCCTAGCGGCCTTCGGAATGACAAAAACACAACTTAAGACAGGCATACAGTTGGTTGGGCAACATTTGGCACAGGCCGTTAATGCAGATGAGTGATTTTTAAGATATTTAGGCTGGAAATGGGAAATCGGTGAGGCTCTTAAAAAGATGAAAACAAATGTTAAATAGGAAAATATAATGTATAACAAAAGGTATGTGCCTTTTACCGACTCTGATTTATGCTCTCATTATAATTCCTTAGTAAATATAACTCCAGCGACTTCGTCCCACCCATTTACCATTTTCAGAGAGTGAGTAACCAATATCCCGCTTTTGTAGCTTACAACAGACAAAACAGTTACCTGGACTAAAGAATAGTAATCGGTTAAATCAAACTGTTTTTAAAGTTGTTTATATTTAAGGTTTTAAAATGTTAATTAAAAAAGGCCAATATATAGTTTTAATAGTACCATTTTAGACCATTTGACAAAATGCTTGGACACCATAAACTAGAAGGTTTTACCTAAAGAAACAAAATTTTGTTGAGTAAGTCATTCTGCCTAATATTAGAGTAACTTCTCTAAATACTGTACATGGACATTAATGTAGCATTGATAGCCACATTTCTTGTGATTTGCCATGAAATAAGATTCTAAAGACATTTTGAAATACCAACTCCATTACCACACACAGTATGACAACGCCTCTGCTATTAATCTAAATAATAAATTACCATTTAATTATTAAGCAGCTGCATCAATGAAACCTTTTTGAAAGGCTTAATAAGATTATTACTTACAATTTAAAATTGGGACACATTCAGCTTTTAGATAAACTATTTAAATGGAGAAAATGCATGTTAATTCACCCAGAATACCTTTTAGGTTATTCTAAAGCAATTATAGAAATGGGAATCTCAAAGACATCACAAGCAAGCTTTGGCAGATGCATGAATCCTTGCCAAATAGCAGAGGTTATACAAAATCCATGAATGGCCTTGCACTAGTTCTAAGTGCAGATTTACAGCAGTAAATGTCCCAGTGAGCTTTAAACTTCACAAGTCTGCCTATGTTTCTGCCCACACCATGACTGACAGCTCTTATTCCTTCAAAGGGGATTTGGAAGTGATCCTCTGACATGAGTCTTAACTGTATATCCCCTCCAGCAAAGACAGTTTAAGGAAGATCTAGCTACTGTAGCTGCTGTTGTCATGCAGCCGCTATATGTATGTGAAGACTAGACGTTTAGACAAAGGAGTATGTTTTGGAAAAACCTAGAGAGAGGACAATGGGTCTGCTCAGTATGCTTTCTGCACGTAACAACTTGTCGAACAGAAGACATTTCTCAAACTAAAACAAAGATATATATGAAAAGCAGCTGTGTATCCCCCTTTTAAAGACAGGGCAGTCATTATAAGTGGAACAAAGAGAGCCCTCGTTTAGGTCTCGATGTTAGCACGGATTAGGGACCAAGGTATCTGTGCCCACCCGGCAGCAAGCTAGCCAGTTTTACTGTGTAATCCCCCACCCCCCATGCACAGAACAAATCCACTGCATCAGGATGAATTTAGGCCAAATACTAAACACAGATAAAAAAAATAAAATAATCTAAATTTTATCACCTGAAACTGTATCATCTACGCTTCTTAATAATCCATTTGTGCATAGATCAGACATCCTTGCCACTCCTCGGTAAGCATGGCAACTTCTCATCTTCATTACCTTTAACCTAACTGTCCACCGGCAAGCTTCCTCTTAAAAACGAAGGAATCTGCAATGTTAGCATTTGTTTTCACTCTGTTAGAATTTTTGTTGAGGAAAGAACCTGTATTGTCTCACTTGTTTTGTGTTACAGAACCAAAGCTCTCTGCAAACTTTATTTTTGTACAATATTCATTTTATAACTTTTTACAGAATTAAAACTGTTTCTATTAAATCAACAGGACTCCTGGTATTCCAATGATCGAGCATGATTCACTTATGACTTGCATGACTATGTTATTATTTTTTCTTAATCTTTTCTATATGGGGGCGCTTTGAGCTGCAGAGGACAAAGGGAATGACGTATTGAAGAAGGATGAGTATCTTCAATTTTTTTTCAACTTCATCTTCAATTTACAAAATCATTTTTTTTTTATTTTAGTTACCCTCTTTTTTTCAAAAGTGACAATAATCCCAAATGCATCATGGTTGTAAAGCAAAGCCGACTGACAAGGCAAGGCAAGGCAAGGCAAATTTATTTGTATAGCACAATTCAGTACAAAGACAATGCAAAGTGCTTTACATGATTAAAATATAGGAAAATAAAACAGAATCAAAGCAAGTAGGAAAAAAATAAGAAAATAAATAAATAAAAAAAATTAAACATTGGGTATTAATCTGACCATAACCATAGGGAAAATCCCATCTCTGCCAATTTTGCCAAGGAAAGTTGTCAACCATACAGATGAGTTAAATGAATCCAAAACATAGGCATCAAATCCTTCTTTTAAACATTTTTTAGTTAGCCTTTCCACCCTGGAAAAAATAAAGATTCAAATCTCTCCTAAAAAAAGCCCTAAATTAAGAGTTTTTATACCCATGGTGAGTGTATGTAAACTGCTCACTGCCACTGTCTCTCTTTACACAAACATGAAAAATTTTGGTTTAGTGGTAAATTTAGTCAATCCTTTGCAAGTTAGCCTCAACAATGGGCCACTGACTTTTGCGTTTAGATTCTTGAACCAGAGCCCAGGGTCTGCTGTAAACAAAAGCGTGGTTAAGAGCCCTGAGTTGTAAATTACAATTCTGGAGAATGTTTCCACTGTACTAGGGAGATGTGTGCCGATTTTGTGACACAGAAAGAGTTACAAAAGAAGCAATGTAATCCAACTAGTGAAATGCAAGAGCTAATTTCTAGCAAAATTAGCTCTTAGAACAAATGCAATTAGAACACAATTGCAGATCAAATGTGAAAATTAACTTTTAATCTGGAAATTTAAAAATACCACAGCCCTACAGACCCATGTTGACTTTTTTCCTTTTTATCATGATTCAAGAGCAATCCAGATGTTAGATACAAGGAATTAAAAGATGGAAAAAGCAATAAGCATAACCTTTTTTCCCCCCAGATTTCAATTTGCAGCTTTATTTTTCTGTGATCCTTCCACTCTTAGTGAGATTGGATTGTTAGTAGACCATATTAAGATCCTTTCCTAGAATGTTTTATTTAGATTTACATCGGGGTCTGGATGGGCCACTGAGGGACAATCATTAATTGTTCCAGCTTTTATCATCTAGTATGCTGGGTCATTGCTTTGTTGGAAGATGATTGGTTGGTATAATTTCTTTATGAATTTCTCTAGATTTGGGTGCTGTCATCTCGCCATATTCTATGTGGAATAGCTGCTGGCTGCTTAATGAAAAACAAAAAAACTGTTTTGCTGTTTATTGTCTATTTCTAAAGCCTGCCAATCAATGTGTTGGCATGTCCATCAGGCCATTCTACCATAAATGTCTGACAGGTAAAGTGCATTAGCAATGGTAGGTCTTCTAAGTATCTCCATGAAGAGACTATTAAACACAGACTTAAAGACTGTTTGGTTTTTGGTCGCCTCTCTGACCAAAAAGTGCTCAGTGTTTCAGACAGCCAGTCATATTTAGGATTCTAGTGGTTCCAAACTTTAAAAAGGCACTAAATGCCACCGCTTTCTTTTTCCAGATTCTGTTTTAGTCTTCAGAATTTTTTTTGCTTCATCACTTGCTTTGCAAAGAGAGCTGTGAGATCTGGCATACAAACATTTCTAAATCATGTCCTAATCGAAGCGGACTTGCAGAAAGTTGCAGAAGCATCTTACCGTATATACATTTTTTGATTTTGTTTAAAAATACTTATTTGCTCTTGTTTCATGTGGATATGATTTAAAGTTATAAGAAGAAGGCAATAAATGAAATTTAATTTCTACAATATCAGAAAGGGTTTTTCCTACAGCAGACTGACAAGCTTTTCAGGATTATTACCTGCTGACCAGAGGTATCACTCAAATGCTCATCACACCAATCACATCTGTAAGTCATATCCTGTGTGAGAAAGATTCTCCAACAACTAAATGTCAGAATCAATTGCAATGTTTTGAGTCTGACCCCTTTCATTTTGGAAACCTTCCTGGAAACTTCAAAATTATGTTTTGGTACAACCACAGCATGTATAAAATAAACTAAAGATTTTATTTAGTTCATCTGGTCTCATGAAGATATCACTGGCAGATTATATATGTAAAAAAATAGTCATTTGAGTGAACTGAGCTTTTAATAGGTGATTATTTAAATTACTTTACCTTCAGGCAGGTATTTCCACACCAAGCGTCTCAGTTTCACAGGTGCTGGTGCCAGGTGACAGGACTTCAGGGTAACCAACCATCCCCTTCACTTACTTTGGCTGCAGTGCAAAAAAAAAACATTAGCCTGCTACCACACAGTTAGTCTGCCCTTTTCAATTTTGTAATTAAATATTCTAATTCCTCCAAATTGATTCTGGTAAAACCTTTGTCTTCATTTCATCTTCTGACTAAACAGTATTTCAAAAGACAATAAATCTGTCCCCTCATTCCTACTGGCCAGAAAGCACTTTTTTTTTGGTTTCTGGGTTCGTAGGTAACTGAAAACGAACATCAGAAAAAATTATGAGACTCAAGGTTTTAAAAGGGCTTTAGAAAAAAGGAAGTTACACAGAAACGTAAGATACCAACCCTAAGCGTGTTGTTCACTTTTCTTCACCAAAGATTTAAAGGATGCTGATGTTAAACTACAACTTTAATGCATTTTAATAGGATTGCAAATATGAATCTGAAGTGAATAAGGTTCGTTTGCATCAACACATTTTGGGAAAATGTTTTATACAAATAAAGCTGCAAATCCTTTAAGGTATGAAGACCGGCCTGGCACATCTAGAAACATGAAAGATTTGCTTGTGGTCTATTGCTAATTCTAGGTTAGACATGATGGGGAGTGTATGTAAATATGTAATTTTAAGGTTGACTTATGTAAATTTTGATTACGCCACTACAACTCATTAACATTCTTTGATCTGAAGCATTTCTTTGCTATACGTTTATAGTCATCCTCTTGCTGGAAGGTGAACCTCAATCATTACCCTTTCTCAGCCTTGAATAGATTTTCTTCCAGATTTGTTCTGTCCAGGATTCCTCTTCAGCTCTCCTGCAGCATGAAGATACCACCAACAGGTTTTTGTTTTGGTCAGACTGATTCTGAGTATCTAGCTGTGTTTTGCATGTAGACCAGAAGGTTTCATTCTATCCTCATCTAACCAGACCAGTTCTTTCACATTTGCTCTGTCCCTACTTAATTCCTGGCAACCTTCTTTCTTTCCACATCTTCATAAAGTCCACGTTTGTTCTTCTGTCGACAGTTTCTCTGCAGTTTCTCCAAAGTTACCATGCAGCCTGTTTTTAATCAAAGGTTGGACACCAAGATCTAGGTGGGATTCAGGCTGGAGGATACATGTTTTAAGCACAGGAAGTTGTTTTCTAACCTAACTTTACGTTACAGTCATTCACAGCTTTATCCCTGACCAGTCTGCCACGTTCCTCGTTTTTCCTAACCATCTTTGCTACTTAATATTTCCAACAAACCTCTAAAGATTTCAAAGAACAGCTGAATTTACACGTTGATCAAATGCATTTCATATCACCCAGATTCTTTTACAAAAGAAAGTAAACTATGGATGATTTTCCTTCCACTTCTCCAAGTGTTGATTATATAAAATAGAAAGAAGTTCATGGTTGTAACAGGACAAAATGTGTAAATGTTTTACTTTTGGAAGGCATTGCATGCTATAAAGCAAATAAAACTCACAGTAACACGTGGTAGGCAGAGGCTGCATTCCAATATGCTGAACACAAACATGGCTTTCATTATTTCTATTGTGGGCTTTCTCTGTCACTCCAACTATCACAGACACAACGCAGGTCATTTGACATTTTTCTAAAGAAACTGTTTCATGTCACAGACAAAGATGTGAAAAGGTTGTAAAGGTGTAAAGGAGAAAAAAGGCCTAATTTAAAACAGGAGAAAATATAGTATTGGACCTCAGGAGGTTTTCAAAACTCATGCTTAAGTCAGAGTTCTATGCAAAACTGAGATCTAGAAACTCAAATTAATAGAGCATGTTTACTGTAAAGGTGAAAATCCGCTAAATGAAACTATAACAGGCCAATGGTGACGGTCAGGAATATAAATTTCTCCTCCATGCAACCACAGCTTTACAAAAAAAATAAAATAAAAATTATTTTGCCAGAGTAAAAATTCCCTTCTTTATTTTAAGCAATGCATAGCGTGTAAAAGGCTTTCAATGCAGTAAGTAAAAACAGCAGGACTGCTGCGTATCTTCAGGTTTGAGCTTGTGTCTCACAGGAAAGGCATTCCTTTGATCAGCAGGTAAAACAGATCAGACTCAGCTTCACTTTGGATGAAAAACGACTATTTGACAAGAGGAGATATGTTCCTTTATTTAAGGTTTGAGTTGGTTTACATGGTGTAGAGAAAACAGCAAATAATTGAAGGCCTTGCGAAAAAAAGCACAGCTTTCAAAACGTAGAATCTAAAAAATATTCCCACATAAAAACAGCTAAAATCATATTACGATGCACTATTTGCAAACTCTCCTGGTAACGAACGGCACCGAACCACAAAAATCTGGAGCTGATTTACGAGGTATTAGTAACCTCTGGAGACCTAGGGTGTGAGGACAATAGAAATTATATAATTATAGTCGACACAATCAAAACAGACATAAAAAGGGAAGCGGTTCATGTTTAGCAGTGAAAGGATCATAAAACTGTAGAATGGTAAATTTAGATTTACGAGTTTACTTTATTCACTACAGCAGAATATAAAGAGAGGCTTTA
Source organism: Cyprinodon tularosa (assembly GCF_016077235.1). Lineage (NCBI taxonomy): Eukaryota > Metazoa > Chordata > Actinopteri > Cyprinodontiformes > Cyprinodontidae > Cyprinodon > Cyprinodon tularosa. The sequence goes on from NW_024039094.1 coordinate 408,913, forward strand.
AGCTTTATGTCTACAGAACAGAGGGCAGAGATGGAATTTAATTGACGTTCCTGAGCATTTTGTCTGCCTTTCTGCTTTAACCAAACTATCAGCTAATCTCTTCAGTCTTCTAGATCTTGCGTTTCTTCCACTCTGGTTCTTTTTCAGCCTCCTCATCCTCGTCCGACTCCTCTGCGAACACAGGCTCCGGTTGGGTCCTGCAGGGATTCACAGAGACGAGCAATGACTAAACTGTCTTTTGATTTAATTAATGTTCAGACAGATTTAGAGCAAACAATAGAATCATCCAGTTGCAATGGAATGAATTAAATCAGACGCTGGAGTTTCAAAGTGGCAGATCAACGATTTCCTCTTTACAAACCAAGTGGATTATTCTCTTATGAAGAATGATGCACAAACACAATTTTCCAGGCAAACTTCCCATCTTTTTAAGACAAACTTCCAGGTAGATGGATGATACTTTTAGACAAGATAATAGGGAATAAAATCTGGAAATATAGACAAAGACTTTTCCAGGCTGTGAATTAAACCCAGACATATGTTCCATTAAGTTGGATAATATGACACATACTTCTTGCTAGATAAAAAAACATTAATAAAAAAAGGTAATGTCATAATTATTGACCCCCCCCCTCCTTGTCTGTTTAGAATAATTCAAACATAAAATGCAAAACAAGCAACTTTTCTAGGAAAAAAACAAAAAAACAAATATCTAATACACCGCCTCTAATCTGTCCTTAAAACTCAGTGTTTTTTACACAACTGAAAAAGATGTCCACTAAAAGACAGTAAGAGGTTAATTATTTACTGTTTGTATGCGGGTGCGATCCAGTAAGGGTTCTCTGATGCCTCCTTGGCATGACGCAGAATGGCTTCTCTTGGATTACTGTCGTCCGTTTTATCCAAAGCGATGTTCTTTACGATAAACGAAGACAGCGTGCCCCCGTGAGCAGCTACTCTACCTCCTCGACCTGTAAGGACACAGAGATGAGTGAAATAAAGATTATTTTATGATGTATGTTCATGGAAGGCAGCTCATAGACATCCTGCTTATGATCGGCCTGGAGAAGCCGACTACTGCAGCTGACATGACTTTGAGCTACTGATTTTGGTTTGGATCCAGATTTCATCTGCTATAATCTCTAGCAATGCACAGACGGTGGTATGACCTAGCATCGTAGATCCGTATGTAGCAGATGTGTTGGTAAGTTATTTTTACCAGTTGTGAAAGTATCAGCATGTAGACAAATCAAGCTGGGAGATCCAGCTGTAGCTACTAAGCTGTTGTTTCTGAGCTTTTCAAACATTACCTTCGCGTTTATGCAAAGTCAGGTCACACACAAGATAAATACTATAATAGAAGTCTGTAATCTAAGCGCCACGAGTCCACCCATCACCAAGTGAGTCTCCTTTTTACCTAGATTTAAATGCTGGATCATTCTCTAAATCTCAGTAATAGGTTTGTTTTATTTAGGAAAAAAAGTGTACAAATGTGTACCTGGCAAAAACCTGAGATAATGAAATGTGGAAACCATGAAATTAGTCTATTTGCTAAAAAAACTTACAGCTCCACTGAAAAAAAGAATGAAAAGGATCAGCAGATGGATCGGGTCTTTAATCCAACTCTGCAAAAACAATCTAGAAGCATGTAAAAAATTGAGATGAAAATGATAAAACTAAGATCATATACCAATGGAATTAATATTTTTATACTCAAATTAAGATAATAATATAAAATGCACATGGAATAAGAAAATGCAATTCTTTTTTCTTATTTTAAATGTAAATTGTCTTGTTCCAATGAGGAACTGTCTCACTTGCCTCCTCAATTCAAGACAAAATGTGCTTATTTTAAGAAAAAAAAATCACCTATAAAAATTTCATTTTGTTGCAGTGGAGGTGAGGTAGTGAAGAAATAGCTGAGACAAAAAGTAAAACTCTCCATTTCTCAGTCCACTTATGATGCTAGCTGCTGTAACTGACTTCCACTATAGTTCGGTGGGCTTGGATCTAAAGTGAGGTGAGGAGATCCTTCACCCAAGGGAACCTTCTAGTACTGCTTCTCATTATTAGAGGGAGTAAATTATGGCAGTTTGAGCATCTAACCAGGAAGCCCCTTGGTAAGCCTTGATATCGAGCCATGTCGTGTCTGGAGGAGCCTCCAGGCCAACCTAGGACTTGCTGGAGGAGTCATGCATGTATTCTGATCTTGGAACGCCGTGGGATATCTTAGAACAACAGGAAAGTATGGCCCTAATGTGGGAAATCAGTTTTTTCTCCTCATCTCCCCAAACTGATTTACATTCATGTCAAAGTCATTTTAAGAGTGGCTTCATTGAATGTCGAATACAGACATCCAACAAATATTTCTTGCTATAAGTGCTTTCTCCTTCAGCTATAAAGTGAACATTGTCACCCCTAAGAAACTACCAACTACAGTTAATGCAAACTGTTAATTTAACCACCTTTCATCCATTAAATGTGTTTACCTCATTTTCTTATTGGATATCTGATATTTAAGCATTTACAGCTTACATTCCTCTGAATAAGCTGCCAGAGTAGAAAAATCAAAAAAATATTTCACAGCTTTGCACCAATGCGCCAGCTGGGTTACAGGGAAATGTTGTCTGCGGTTAATTAGAGCTCAAAACCATTGTTTTCAAAATAAAGATTATTAATATTTTTAATATATTTAAATTTCAACTATATATATATATATATATATATATATATATATATATATATATATATGTTATACATGTATATATGTTATACATGTCATTGATGCTTGTATTGCTTCATCATGTGGTAGCAGTTAAAAAAAAAGGCTTAAATCCAGACATGGTGGGTCTCTACATAGGATAGACTTCACAGTGAGGTTTTAAACCAACTGTAGACTCACACATCCGCAGAAAACAAGTAGATTATCTGTTCAGTTTTAAAGCAGGCGGCTTCATATGCTTGAAAACAGCTGCAAACTGAAGCTGTATCTCACTGCTTGTATTTCTCAGCTCATCATTCTCCTTTTTTTGGTCGTTTTGTCAGTTTTGTTCTATAAAACACCTGAAATCTATAAATATGTTACCAGGTCCGGAAACAGGAGGCTCCGGTTTGTGGGATTTCTTGGGGTCCAGTCTATCTTTCTCCAGCTGTTTCCGTGTACTCCGCTGCCGGGCCTCTCTGAACATGGGCAGAGCATGAGCTGAAAAGAGTAAACAAACAAACAGACATGAGTCAGCACAGTAAATGACTCTTATTCTATGGCTTCCTTCTGCTGAACATTTACACCCCCCATATTCAATATGTCTGGCCGCTGTTCATCTTTACTCTTTGGTGAGAACAGCTATAACTGACACCCAGGAGGTAATGGGGGAATGGGATCAAGTGTGAATGAGTGCACGCAGAGTAGAATCAGACAGACGCTACCTGAGCGTGTGGGCGACAGAGCATCTGTTGTAGAAAGTGTGTATGCTCTGCTCTCATCCTCGGGGGTTACAAGGAGACACTTAAGTGAAGAGGTAGATAAAGTGATTTTCCATTCAGGAGATCTGTCGCCGTTCAGTGGTCATTCTTCTCCTCCATGCTACATTTGGCAAAAAGGTTACTGTTAACAGATTCCCTCGCTTTTCTCAATGGGCCATCACTTGCTTCCTGTCCCGTCTAATTTTCCAGTGCCAAGGCATCAAGTGCGTCACTCACCACTTGGAGCAGCGCAATGCTTGGCTATTTCACACCCTGTTGGCATGACGATGAGCTCACATGATGCGTCTGAAAAGGCTGAAGCAGGCCAATAGGTAAATGTTGTTGTGGGTGGGGGGGATAGATGGGAGCCACGCACAGAGAAGATGACAGCCTCATGTGTTAGCCTCACGATTGCTGGAGGGGGCAGTTTTAGGTGAGTGTGGCGACACCAGAAGATCACGCCAGCAAGGGCAGGAGAGGAGGTCATTCCTCTCGTGATTCCTGCGTGACAGGAAAGTACATGGCGGTCGCGTGGCTATTGGTTCAATAATCCACTCCCAAATCCATCTGCTAGTGGAAAGGGGGAACATCCAGAGCAAGCTGTTGTTCCATCCAAAAACGCCTGCAGCATCGGATGGAGTCTGAATATATATCCTAGTTTGTGATCCAGCAGCAGGCCAGCTTGAGAAGAAACAGGCTCCTCTTGTCAAATCTTTAAAAAAGGTTTGTCAAAGTGTTTACATTTACAGTAGCCCCATCATAGGAGGGCCAGACTGCTCTGCAGAGAGGTTAGGGACTCCGTGAAGCAGAGCTTTAAAAGATGCACAAGAATCTAAGAGAAGCTAGAAAGTTTTTTTTTTTTTTTGCAATGTGTGAAACAACTCCTTTGCATTTTGAATTTGTCCCATACAGACACTGAAGGACTTACGTGTGATGATGTAATCCTGCGTTAGTGTCTCTGCGTGTTTCTCTTTCCGTTTGTTCTTCACTACACACAGCTTGGCCCCTCTGGAAAAAAAAAAAGATTATGAGAAAAACAGCTGAGAGGCGATTTACAACAACACCAATAATAGTTACTTTTTTTAATCAGTTGTTGCAGCAACATCTTATTTCTACCATTAAACAATACAAAGGCATTAAAATTACCTTAACATGTTTCTAAAAAATAAATGAAGCAGAGTTGATTTAGTCAGTTTTGTCTTCTGTTGCATGTCTATATAATTAAATGCGTAATTTTTTTAAAAAGGTAACTACTTATTAATAATTTGCCAAAATCTATCTTTTCCAGGTTTGATTTTCCTACATTTTGATGGCTTTTAATGACAATATAGTCCATTTGAGTAAAATCCCTCTTAGGGTTTTATTTTCAGAAATCATCAAAATGCTGAAGCAGGGAGCCAAAGGGGCATATTAACCTGCTTTTGGTTTCTAGACAAACTAAAATCTATTAATATCTATAATAGCTGTACTGGATGATCCTCTGTTAAAGGAAGATCTTGAATCACACCTTTTTTTTTTTTTTTTTTGTTCTACCTTAATTACCTAAAATCCCTCAAAATTATTATTGCACTCTTTTCATAAACTGAATTAAGTTAGAAAAAAACCTTCTGTTTTATACCCTGAAGAGAAAGGGTTCACACATAAAAGCCCTAAACTGCTCCTTTGTGATATTTTACTGGTGTAACTCAAGAACTAAAACATTCATTTTATAACTTTATATTGATGACAACCTTTATTTTTTTAAGTTAAGCATCATTGCCTCAGTAAGTCCAACTTTGAAACTGGACAAAATATCAAGTCTGTAAACTTCAACTTTTTTCCTGATATCAGTTTAATTTTTTTCCTGACTTGGAACATCATTAAGCTTCTACTGCTTTCAAGTGTTTGGCATCACAAGATCAATGAAGTAGAAAGAAAAATATTGCTAGTAAAAACTGGAATTATTGATTTAAAAGTATAGATTCCTACTTTAACGATGTGTATACATTTCAAATGTGAGTCAGACAACATGATACAATGGCGCACTTGCTGCTGTGCAACAAAATGAAAATGTGGCCACAATATTTTTGTTAAATATTAACATTTTAATAATGTAGTTATTAATAACCTTCTTTTGTCATTGTAATTGTACATTCAAATGAAATGTATCACTCAATGATGACATCACTGTAAAGCCATCCATTGTCAGGACTCATCCTAATGTCCAGTGGTCATTGGGTGAAGGGCAGGTTGTATCCTGCACAGGTCGCCTAGAGCACAGACAGCCATGTAGGCAGATTCTCTCACCTAAAGGACTATAGAGACCAGGTGACCTATTACCCATGTTTTTTTGACAGTAGGAAGAAGCTGGAGTATCCAGAGACACTCAGACATGGGATCAAACCCTCTTGCTTCGAGCAGTATTACCCGCTCCATCATGCTTTACCTTTGAAATATAACTGCCAACTAATCTATTGCATATTTGCTTCTGTGTTAGTGAATACATTTTCTTTGATCATTTGATCATCAGACTGCACTGATTTGCAGATAAAGGACTCAAAAGTCCCTCCAAGCATAGGTTCTTGCCACCGTAAATCTGAGTCTAGGTCTAAGCGATACATACCTGTGACTTTTAACTGGATCGTAGTATACCTTGACCAGGCCGTTCCCAGTACCCGCCATTATTTGATTCAGTTTTGGATGCCACAGGCAGCGAATGACACTCTGGAACAAACACACAAGCAAACAAAACTGTTTGTTTTATTGAAGTTTTTAAGGAGGTTGTATACAAAACCGAAAACCACAGCATGCTATTGGTGATTTGAACTTGAAGGGATCATGTTCCTCCTACTCTGCAAACAGAAGATAACAATCATATTTTATTCCCCAGAGTAGTGAGTGTGTGTAACCCAGGTCAGATGTGTAGGTACAGTGAGCAGAAGTCTCAGTGGGCTTTGCTGCTCTAGTTGACTATATTTGGTTGGTGGGATGAGGGCCGGATCTCTGAGTCTGTGTGTGACAGATGGCCTGGTGCCAATAGGCGAATGCGACCACATTTATCCAGAGATATGTGTGGGCGGGTGTGTGTGTGTGTGTGAGAGACAGAGGCAGAAAATATAAGCACAGCTGTTAGACAAGGATGAAGATCTTCAGCTCATTTCGATATGAGAGCAGCTTCAGAGCAACAAAACTATAGTACTATAGCTACCTATAGTAGCGTCCCAATTTTTCACCCCCTTAATGTCCCGATGCTCTGATGGGGGGGCATCTAGAGCAGTTTTTAGGGGTGGGGGGGTGGGTAAGACCATGCATACAGTGAAAGCTGCTTAACGCCCAGCTGTTCAGCCTCCCACCAGGACACCAGAGGAATGAGCCTCAATCACAGATGCAAAATTAAAAAAATGAAAAAACAAGCAGCAAAGACAGTTCCCCATTTTATTCCCTTTGGTGGTTTCAGTAACCTATAGATGTGTAAATCATCTGTTAAGACGGAATACAGTCATTTAAAAAAGACAGAGGACTTTTTAAAACTCAACGCTCACCTCAAGGATTTAAAATAACTTTCTGTATCTTCCTAATATTTTATTGACATTGAGTCTGTGTTGTGGCTCTTCAGTTTTTTTTTTTTTTGGCTAGATTTCAATGATTTTAGGATCTGGCAAAAAACAGATTATTTATACATCAAAGCCTAATCCCAATACGATAGAATTGTAATCACCTAATGTATACACTAATTGTAAGGCTTGCATTGTAAGGATCATCTGTGATTTTGTTAAAACAATAATAGTTTTAGGAAGAACCTTTGAAAGGAAAGTGCAACATACGTCAGTGGATTGCACTTTCTGTAAACTAGTGGAAAAAGAAGTTAAGGAAAAAAACAAATTAAATTGAAAATAAAAATAAGAAGTTTAAGGTCTTAGGTTGGATTGAAATTAGAGAAAAACCAACATGGTTGGATCATCTGAGGAAGCCTGTCTCATCCACAGAGATCCCATCCCACACAACACAGTTTAAATAGCAAATGGTCTGGCAGTTTAGCTAATCCATTTGTCCTTGAAAAGTCAGAGGTCATTCATGGAGAAAGCCTTTACTCATAGGACGAGTGGTCATAATGTAAGGGTTGATCGCTCTATAACAACCCAGTCAGGTCAGCAGGTCACAGTGTCATTGGGCTCTGCAGCCAGATGAAGGCTAATCTGCTCAATCAAATCAGTAGACACTGACTGAGAGAACCATCCAGAAAAAAAGCCTAACATTCTCAATAATAAACTAGTAGCTGGTAGCTTAAAACAATATTTTACATCATGCGCTTTTTTTCTTCAAAATATGCATACCATTTTGTCATGTTACAAACACACATTTCTATTTATTTCATTGGGTAATATACGCTTCTGTTTTTCATGAATACAATTTATTTTTAGGCCAATTTAGGTGGCAAGTGGAATGCCAATTTAAAAAGGGACAGAGGACCTTGTAGCACGAATCCTACATACCTTTAATATGTATTTTGTAGTCAACAACAACTGTTACATACAACAAATCTGTTACATAAACTTTAGCTACTATCAGAGATTTTAGGTTCAGGTCCTATATTCCAATAGTAGTTGATCAGATCAGATTGGGACGTCCCTAAAATATATGCCTACAATTGACTTTGAAAGGCTTAAAAAGAGCATACTATAGGAACTTTAATGCATAGATGCAGAAAACAGGTAGATTTACAGCAAAGGATCAGAGCAGCAGAAAGGCTGAATATCAATGCAGACACAAGAAAGGTGGACTCTGTTAAAAAAGCTGTGATTTCTGAAGGAGACTGGTTGGACTGGATTGGATTTAGCTGTGTTGAGGTAAAGGTTGTTGATTACTATGCTTTCCTAAATTTTCTTAAAAAACAAAAAGTATAGCATCTCAGTTTCATCAACATGAAAAAAAAGACTGAAGTTTAAGTTATACGACAACATGTGGAAAAGCTTAAGCAGTATACCATATAATTCTTCATACAGATCTGTTGAATTGATGCAGAACGAGAACATGTATCAGCAAGTAAGAAAGCATTATGAGTCACATTATGTGAGGGCTCCACTGAAAATGTGTAATGGGTTATAAATTGGCCTGTCAGGAATGCTACACCGACAGTGGCAGTCGCTCCTATTCCAGAACAAAGCCTGAGATATGGTTACACTCCAACGGTACCATCAAACCATCCAGGTTAACAGCTCCCGCAGTTTAGCCTGTAGTAATCGTAAATCCCAAATATCCAGCCAGGTACCGTAAACTCAGGCCGTTTAGGTTCCCTGAACGGTCTCTCAGACCCAAACAAATCACTCTGTCAACACTAGAACAAGATTCACAGAAACAGGACTGCAACAGCCCAGCTGACTGAGGCCCACGCCACAACTGTGTACATACAAAACACACAGACACACACACACAAAAAAAAAAAGGACGGCTGCCAAATCGGTCCAGTTTAATTGTTGGACTTTTTTTTTTTTCCCCAGAAATTCGGAGAAGCCTGTTTATACTCCAAGAATCCCTGTTTACACATTGTGTCCGCAGAGTTGCATCATGGGAGAAGAAGCTTTAATCAGTCTATTCTCCAGGAGCGAGATGTCTCACCAGAATAAAACACCAAAGGACTGAACAAAGATGAATGAGTTAACAGCCACTTTCACAACATGTATGCTAATTATGAAATAAAACTGGGCAGCAGTAATGAGAGCTGACAGTAAACTGCTATCCTTGTTCAGCACTGGTTGGAGGCCAATCTAAAGCTGCAGCAGAAGGGAAAACCAAATGTTTACCCTTCTAAGCCCCATGCAGTGAGAGCTACTGTCCACAAAGGCAGAAACTGTGCAACTCAAATTCGAAACATCATAGAACGGCCGAGCTGAGCCTTTCTGTCTGCCTTACATGCTTTTTAATGCCTTTGGCGGAGGAAAGGCTCTTCTATAAAAATAAGGAGGTACGGAGTAACTCATCAAAGAAGTAAGAGCTGCACAGCAAACAGGGCTCATCTAATTAAACATACATAAGTGGAGTCAATATTTAACTGTATTTGGAGGATTTGTACAGCTCATAAAGACAAATGTCTATGGGCTGAGCAGGTTTTTGTTATATCTCCATCTAAATGTTGCTTGATGGTTTTTCTGGTTCCTGAAGCTCTTACGACGGAAGAAGCTTAAGCATGTCTGATATATTTACTAAACAGGCCTGGAAGGACAGCCCAGAATCCAGGTCTGGGGTTGTATAGACTGTTTAGTTAAAAATGATTGGTGGTCTGTCCTTTCACTCGCCCGCCTGGTGAGACCCTTTATGACTGCTGCACTTAAATTCCTGGGCCCTGTGAGTGACAGTCGGCCCATGTAAACATGCAGTGAAACAGCGCTAAGATGAGGGCATGAAGGGGAAGATGATCAGAGAGGACCACCTTATATTTCTAATAAAAAGTAATACATTGATGCAGGAATGCAGGTAAGGTGATTAACTGGGTGGTCACCGTATGAAGCACATTTAAAGTTAACCTTAGTGCTCCATTTGGATAGGATACATTTTGCAACCTGCATGCCTGATATATCTGTAAACAATAACAATACAATAATCTTTCTAGGGAAGATTAAAATACTCTAATTATTAATTAATAAACAACAATCTGCAAAGTGGCTGCAAGTTTTATCATGTTGAAAGGGATAGCAAATAATTCAAAGAGGGCACATGCAAGACAGTGCAGAAACCAGGCATATCTCCCCCCTTGTTTGTTCATTGAGGTGGATTTTGTGTGGAGGGTCTGCAGAAGTTGATAACAACACAGATGTTAAACGGAAGGTATAAAATTCCTTTATGAAAAAACTGAGCTAAAGCTTGGGGAATTTCTTACACTACCAGACAGTGGAACAAGCGAAAGGGCAATGGAAAAATCACTTCCAAATGTTTACCCTCCCCTCAGCGGGGTGAAAGGGAAGACAAACGTCCACAGAGTGATGCAAGGGAGCAGAGTTGTGGCGTTCTAAATACACTCTTTGACCCACAGCGTGTGTCCTTTGTCTGGGACTTCCTAGACCAAATGTGGCTGCAAACAGACTCTGTCAAGAACATAAACCAAGAGTAACTGCTTGGTCAAAGGATTTCCATATATGCATGGAATACGGGGTTTGCAGTAAAACAACACAATGTTCTTATTATTTTGGACTGAGACAATTGGGACCACTTAACAAAAACAGAGTTCTTTAACCAAACGCTTTCAGAAGATCAACACCTTCTAAGAACGAACGGGAGCCCCGACTAAGAGACAATGAAAACTCAGGCTTTATTTCGAGTGAAAGTCAAACAAACAATCCTGGAACAAATTATCGCAAGACAGATTAGCTGTCTCAGCAAACGCACTTCTTCTTAGCATCTGTGTTGATGGTTGGAGCTGCTATTTTCAGTAATTTTCGTCATCAGAAGAAATAACAGAGAATGGAGTACAGTCTGTTCAGTCTAGTATCGTCAGAGAACTGTGCTGAAAAAAAAAATGTGGCTCTAACAGTAAAGGCAGATCTTTAAGCCAATGTTAAACTTTGAGTATTTTATTTGTTTTGACAGCCAGAGTGCTAAATAACTGCATCAAATATGTGGCTTTGCATGCATTTGTTTGGCGTGAATAGCATGTTAGGCTTTAAAAACTCCTTGAATTTGTTTATTCAAGTAGTCTGAGTTAAAATAGAAGGCATTACCCCCAGTAAAACCTTTTTGTTTTGACTACAGAAAGATCAGAGGCAGGATGCAACAGAACACATGTTTCTATAGCAGGCAGCAGCTCAGCACTCCAGTTTAACACCTATGGTTGGCTGCCTCCATGAAATACGTTTCTCAGAAAGCAGGATTAGCTCAAAGCACACCATTTGCTACTGTGAATAGAACATACTGATTGTTACCACAGATAATTGAATCGTAGATACCAGTCAGCACGTTTAAGAGCTTCACAACTGTCCTGCCAGCAGTTTGTGGGAGAGAAATAAAGAAGGGATCACATTCCACCGTTTTCTTCAGCTCGCCTCTGGCCATTCTGCAAGATGTTCTGCCTTTTGCTTAAATTTTCCCCAAATGCTTCGAGACTTTTTTTAAATGTGAAAATGGAGTAAAATTAAATTTGCTACTAAAATACAACCAGATTCTGATATATAATTGTATAAGGATAGATATTTTGTTACAGACAAGTAAAAAGAACTGAAAGAAGAAAAAAAAACAAAAAAAAAAACAAACTTTTTTTTATTTTTTTAGGCAGAAGAACTTATGGCTTTAAAATATGTTTAGAAGGAAATAACCATACTACCAAATTATAGTATTTCTATGCTTTAAGCTCTTATTTGTGTGCTTGGAGTGAATTATGTACAACAAATCTATTCCCCTTGCTTATGAAAAAAGAAAAAAATCCAAACGTTTTTAATAGATACATTTTTGAAGCGTGTGTCCAAAAAGGGTTAAACCATCTAAATATAATGTTGGTCTTTGCTCATTTTGTTTAGGTGTTCAGTATCAAAGCTGCAAAGAAATGCTTAGACTACATCTTGTGTTATGTTTCTCAATATTTAAATGCAATGCAACTGCTGAAAACTGCGGTAACTCTGATTACGACTAATGTTGGTTTTTAAATGTCTCCATCAATCTCCTGCATCTCAGCCTCTCAATATACACATCAGATGTACTATCATTATTAATATCATAATTTACTGATATGCCCAACATGAATGCCCAACATTCTTTTTATAATTTCCAAACAAATATTGGATCCATGCAGTCATTTGTGATTTTGGTTTTGCACACACTGAGACTTCTGAGACAAATGTGATTTGAGGTATCATTCTTTTCCTTTTCCAGCTTTTATTGTCATTACACTGTCATAAGTAAAGACAGTAAAGACTTATGATATTGTAACTGTCATAAGTAAAGAGGAACAAAATTAACTCTGCATTTAAGCCATCCCATTGGGGAGCAGCGGGCTGCCATTGTGCGGCAACCGGGGAGCAGTGAGGGGCTTAAGTGTGTTTGCCTTAACCATTAAGCCATCACTCCGCTTCGTTGTAATAATCTTTGCATTTACCAATCACCTGCTGGATAACAGCTTTGGTGCCTTGAACAACGCGAAAAAATTTGATCTAATGTGACAGGGGAGATAATCACAATTAGCCAAATTTGTATTATCCAACTGCTTTTTTGAGGACAAGCCACAGCGTCACCATGTGTCCAACGTTCACATATTATTACAACCTGCAATCACTTTAACCCACACTGCTCCACCTGAACAATACACTGATCATCACCCTTTTGTGAATGAACCGATTCATTTTCAAGCCGCCTTTTTATTCACAGAAGTGTTCTTGGGTAAAATTGTGAGTAAGCGAACTCATTTCAAAAGCAGGCCCACACATGGACTGCAGTGGGAAACTTCCTTGTTGGCAAAACACAGGACTCATGGTAGCACTCAACTTTACTACACAAGTGATTCTCCAGATGTCCCAACAATAGGAAGGATGATTCCTCAGAGAAAGCCCAGTCCCCTGCTGTCTGTCCTCACACTTCCTGCAAATTTCAGTCAAGATTTTCTTTTGAGAGGTGGGTAACAAATACTTTCCTTTTAGGAAGAACATCCATTTAGCATTAGCTCCCATGTTTGTTCTTCTACTAGCGCAATATTTTAAAGTTACTCTTCTGCTTACAAGTCTGTAGCTCAAATGTTTTACCTGTCTTTGAGTCTAGATGTACTCAATTCTGTCTGCTGCCAGCCTAAGAGAACTTTTACCAGAAGCAACACTAACCCCCAATTAGCTTTTCTATACACAAGATTCATATGAAATATTTGGAGCTGCTGTCTTACATGAGAGGGCATTTGAGCTGTTTAGACCATTATGCTGATTTCAGATCAACTTTTTCAGAAGCTTCTCCCGAGCATATAACTATTTAATAAAATATATACAATAAAATACAATTAGATAATTATTTTTGTTCCAGGTTCAAAATTCAATGATAAGAGGTTCAGTAACTTAAAATGCTTTTCAAGCCAATGACACTCTCTGCAACCCATCAATATGCAACTCATGATTCTGCTCTATATAAACTGAAACAATGTGAGAAAAGTTTGAAAAAATCTAACATTTGTGTAACTGCAATATCTTTTGGGTTATGACTGTACAGAGTTAGCCATCATATACCAAGGGTAGCTTTTACACAACAGCAAGCTACAAAGGTTTATAGAGGCTGGTGACAAAGCAACATGACAAGTCGTCTTCTACCAATCACCAACTACAGAAAATCGAAAGATAAATAATAACTTAAATCATAGTAATTGCAAGTTCCTTACAGCTGATTGCAGGTTCTTTACTTGTTAATGTCTTATACTTCTACAGACCTCTTAGATCTTTTTACGCTCAAATACCAAAGACAAATGCTCTGAATATATTTCTGTCAGATATGTGTACAGTGACAACAGTCTATGTACTTTTAGTAAAAACCAGAAACTGGTAATAAAAAGGGAACCACAGAAGGAAAGAAGGTTAAACTGGAGGAAAAGGGGGAAAGGACAGAGAGGAGAGATGAGGAGGGTAGAAGGATACAATGAAGAAAAAAAGATCAAACTCAGGGAATGATGAAAGTAAAGGAAAGTGAAAGTAAAGAAGGGAAACAAAATGGAGGAAGTAAGGACACAAGTAAGGAATAATGGAATGTACAAGGAAGGAAGGAAGGAAGGAAGGAAGGAATTATTTTCATACCCTTTTCATTTTCTCTGTACTTATTCACACCTTGAGTCAAATTTCAGACTTTTTCAGACTCTACAGGAAGCATGTTAGTACTAGTCCAATGAAACATCAGCCCTGACTAATAAAATTATAGCCAAACATAATTACAAGAGATCTTTAAGTTGATTTTCAAAGGTCTTTAAATACTTTCAGTGCCATTCAGACCAGAATAAAACTTGTTAAACTGTGGAGAAAGGGTCATAATATCCCTTAAAGCTAAACCCTGATACTAATCCTGGTGACTTTATTTGAGAACATGTCAATCAAGATTAGCTTATTTCTCTTCTTGCTTAATTTTCTTTGCAACCAGGCAAAGCAGGATAAAAACCTCTGACGCGAGTGACAGTCGCTGCAGAACTTACTGCGTTGGTGACTTCAATTTCATAGACCTTCTGAAAAGAAGCTCTGTCAAAGAAAACCAGCTTTCCATTTCCCTCCTCCTTCTTCACGGAGGTCCCTGTCACAACAAGTCTGTCATCAGGGCTGAAACAGCAATCCGTCCTGGAAGGCAAAATGACACAAAGATATTTATAAATCATAGCAAGAATTAAAAACAAGTAGTCTATAAAAAATTAAAACTGAGATGTCTCACATGGAGAAGTAGTTGGTCAGTCTGTTTGCTTCATTTACAGGCTTCCTAAAGTTACGTATATCCCAGATCTTTAGTGTGTCATCACCTGAAAATAAAAAAAAAAACATCAAAGGAATTAGTTATTATGGGAGTGTCACAGATATATAGTTATTCCTTATTCATATTGCATAATCACATTGAAAGACATACTCCACTTTCCTTGGAGCTCCTTGTTGCTTTTTTATTTTGTTTATGTTTGTATTAGCAACCTCTTAATGAGAATATAAACTAAACATCTAAGTTGTTTAATGTTTATTTAGAGGGTCAATGTTTATTTGTGTACTAAGGAAGGAAAAAGCATTTAATTTGCCTCCAATCCATTGTTTTTACAAATTAGTAATTGCAGATAAAAGCTGGATGTTCTGATTCCAGAGTGTGCAGCTTCAACATGCACCCATGCCAGTCTTTTTCTTACCTCCACGGGAAGCGAGGGTGACGCCATCGTATGAAAAGCAAAGGCTGGAGGTGTCTGATCCTGGAGTGTGGGCTTGCCGACAGTGGAACTTTGTGTGAACCTAAGTTTAAAAAAATATATAAATGTATTTTATTCACATTGTTTATTACTTGTAATAATGGTTTTTGTAATGAGTCAGTAGTAATGGTTCCGACACAGCTCCTTTGTAAATGTGTGTTAAAGAGAAACCATTTTTACAATCTCTTATTATAGGAAACAGCCTGCCCTCTGATTTAATAGTAGATGTTTAGGTCTGTCACTACAGTAACAGAAAACCGTTTCCTCCCTCTGCGTCTTCAAAACAACACATGGTTTTCATCACCGTCATGAACAGCAAACTATACATCCATGAAGCCCACCATAACCTATGAAACACAAGCAGGTTAACACACTGTAGCAACGCCGCAGACATTTACCTTGGCAAACTCCATCCTTCCTGCCTAACAGATGGTATTTGGAGGTTGATTTTTTTGTTTTTTACATGAAATTCAATTATACTGTTTTATAGAGAACAGTTTACTCACCAATAACTCACAACAGACATATTTTGACTGCAAATGCAGCATTGCCTGCAAGACTCTACTGGGGGGTTATGATTTAAAAAGCCCTTTTTTAAACAATTTACAAATGTTTTGTCACAAATGTCAACAAATACATCGGTTATAAATAAACAAAAACAGAATTGTTACGATGCATTGACTAAAATACAGAAATGTATTTGAAAAGATGGGTCTTTAAAGCAGATATAAAACATTGTCAAATTGTCACTGCAAAACGACACTCTTTCACAGTCGTATAACACTCAATTTATCCATACATTGTCTGCTGCCTATCTGAGGCAAGTGATCTAGAAGGGAAACCATCTCGTTCCACTCTCCAGCCCATTTAGGGGGACCCCCCCCAAAAGCCAGGAGTTACACATATTTCCTCCCTATACAATTTCATGCCCAAAACAAGTCAAGAATGAAACAGACAAAAACTGCAAAGGCATAAAAAGATTAGGGACAGAAGACTGCCAACTAAGTTGTAAACCACGCAGGTATTGTTCGCTTCTTCTTAATTTATTTACATATTAGGTACTAATTATTATACATAGAGGGGAATAAAATTCATCACCATACAATAAAACAAAGTTGTTTTTATCTGGACAGCAGGGAAACTGATAGTATCTTCCCTGAAGTTTTTCATATAGGACGAAAGCAGCAGTGGTTAATTATTTAAAAAATAAATAAATAAATAGAAACATCAGCATGACTCATTGGTCAAGAAGCTCCTGAACTGCTTGCATTCAGTCTCCATGTTAACTAACTGTAGCAATAACCCAAAAACAAAAAAACACTGGTAGGATTCACTACTTACATTAAATGGAAGAAAAAGCAGCATCACCAATTAGTTGCCTAGACCAAAGGATGATTAATCCCAAGTTGTTGCTATGGAGATGGCCAATGCATCTCATTACTTGGTCATGTTGCAGGCAGTATATTTACTTCCAGCTATAAGTAAGCAGTTCTTTCACTCAACATAACCACTATTTGGAAAAACTGAATAGCTTCTATTGCCAAGTACAGCAGATACCATGCACCTTTGCTTGGTCAGCTGACTTCCATGCAGCCTCTCCTCCATTACAAGTGATTATTTTGCAAATTGATTAATCTGTCGATTATTATTTTTTTCTTCGATAAATCGATTGATAATCGGATAGCAAAAGGCTCCTTAAAGAAGACTTATTTACTAAATTAAACCAGGTCAAACTAAAACTTTTCCAGTTCTGCATAGAGCTTAATGACAAACAAAATGTGTTTTAAATCTTAAATGTTTACATATTTTCCTTTTTACAATTTTGGTCTAACTGCCGCTAAAGGTGGGTCGCTCTGTGAGCTAAAGACACATTAGAGTCTCTACACTCCATTTAATGATTAATCGATTATTAAATTAGTTGACAATTATTTCAGTAATCGATTGATCATTATTAATCTGATTGTTTCAGCCCTTATTACAAGCGTTCTATAATCTTTAAAATGTTATCAAAGCGTATCCTAATATTATGGATAACAGAAAAATACTTTTCCTGTTGAGAACATCTACATAGACCCTTCTTTAAAATGGATATTTAAACATCAAAAAGAGAAATTAAGCAGAACTTAAGCAGAAAAATGTTATGGCTTCAATTAAAAAGTTTTGTAATACAATTCCACAGCTGGACATTTTAGAAAAGTTATACCAGAGTCATACTTTTGAAAGTAAAGCAGGTTTAGAACAAAATAAAGAGCCGAGACAAGAAGGAAGATTTATTTGTAGATGTTCAAAATTAATTACTTTCAGCAATATTCAATAATATTCAATATTCAATAATATTCAATATTCAATAATCAATAATAATAAAATTCTGATTATTTGCTATCCTCTTTTTTGGGACTATTTAAATACTGGTTAAAGCACTATACTGACATATGAGGAAAAAAAACAAAAACCTCCAATTGAAGAAAAAAAATTGAATCTTTTTGTCTTTTTCACATTAAATTAGCAGCCAAAAGAATACAGTATTTAAAATCTGATTATTTTTACTCTGAGACAGTAGTTCTCAACCCTAGTCCTTAAAGTTGACTGTCCTTTATATTTTAATCCATTTCTGCTCATGGACACCTGATTCAAAGTGTTTCAGTATTTCTTACTTCCTCAAGATTAAAAGTTCACCAGAAGTAGGGGTGTAAATCACACCCATCATGGCGATTCGATTCAGTATCGATTTCCTAACCTAACGATTCGATTATTTTCGATACTTAAGAATACACCACGATACAATTCGATTTGATTAATTGGTTAATTATTTTATTTTTACCTTACCTCAAATTTCAAATTTGAAATAAATCAACGTCCCCACCCCCTCTGCAGACGCTCAGCTGCACCTCTCCCAAATTGTAGCTGACCGCAGACAATGGTCAGGAGGCCGGCTTGTTTTGTTTTTATGACCAAAATTGCGGAAAACAACTTGTGAAGTTTGAGCACTAGAAGAGTGAGGTGCACAAGAACGCCGGGACTCTTTTTCCACCTGGATCTCCGCTCTTTTTGGCGCTCATGTCCCTCCGTCATCGGACTAAACTCGCCCCCACTCACCTCACCGCCTCGGCCGTATCTAGACTCACAGTGTGTAGCACAGACCAAGCTTCAATATTGAGTATAAATCAAAAATGTCTGTGTCAAGCTCACTGCAACAAACTGCTGTAAGAGTATAACCAGGAAGCGAGGTAGGAGGACAAAATAGGTTTAGCGCCACCGCAGCAGGGGGGGGAAGAATTACGTCCAGGGTCAAATGGATAAAAATAGACCGGAGGAAAAAAAAAACGCATGAATCGATACTCTTGCGGACGTATCGATGCATCGGATCGTCGGCTGTTAGATCGATGCATCGATACAAAACGATTTATTATTTGTTTATGGCCCATTTATTTAGCTGCATAAAGCATGTAAGACCCGTGGGTCCTGAGGACCAGGATTGAGAACCATACAGTAGCTCTAAAGACTTCCAGGCACTTCAATGTTTCCAGACAGTCTTCAAAAACTCCTTTAACATCTCAGGTTATCTAATGTACAGCAAGTACAACCAAAGATGCTTTAACTTTAAAATGTATAACAACAAGTGTACACTTTCTTCCCTTCCAGTCCATTAGTGAGTTAACCTGTAACAGAACTGCAGCTGCTTTGGGACTCAGTCACCCCAATATTAACCACCCAGTGTCTTTGGCCTTACCTGGCCTGAGTACAGCCAAATTCCAGTGAAATCGATCATTACTAGACGACGGTGAAGCAATAAGCAAGAAAAGTACGCTTTTCTAATGCTCAGACAAACATAACCTTGGTTTATACGGCTACATTGCCATTAATTCCAAGCGGAACGCAAATAAATCATTGAAAAGGGAATTGCAGCACTGGAGAAGGAATTCGAAGTGAGCACATAGTGTGGAAGGCAGATAAGGCAGAGAAATAGAGAGAACTTTGCAGGAGTGAGCAGAGCTGGAGCTGAGTGAGTGATGTGCCCTCATGATAACAGAAAGAAAGGAGGCCATACTTCACCTCCAAAGTAAGTGAAGGGAAGTTATTAACTTGCTTGAGACAGATAACAGTGTTACCTTGGCCTCTAGATAAGTTGAATTACACTTTTTGAGGCATGGTCTCTCCTGGGCTTAATGGTCATTTTACTCAAAGATTAGTTCTGACTCAATCCTTTTATTCTCTTTTGTCTTTAAATACCTCTTCAGTATCTTTTTCGCTGAACTAAAATTAACTAAGTTGCAAAATAAAAGTCAGAAAGCCAATTTAATTCAGAAACTGCTATTTCTAATCTAACATGGGCCAACTTTATAAGTAGAAGCTAAGGTGAAATGTTAATAAGTGTGGCCACGGTGGCACACATCCAATACTAATACTTAGTGTATTTCAGCCACGCTGTGCAAATTCACTATAGGAAAAGGGGCCGTATCTCTGTAAGCCACAGATGTGCTGATTGTAGAAGTTGCTAACACTTGCGGTATTGTAGCAATGAAGCAGATTTAGGTTGCCATCTATGGCTTGTAGTGAGAGAAAGAATCACAGGCTGGAATAACACCAAAAAAATACTCTGTGATGAGATAGTGATGAGATCTGCTTTTGAGGACACCAGAAACAACTGTTTGTTTTTCCATCATTTCTTTCTCTAGATAAAACCTGCTCCAACTCAACTCAACTCCTTAGTAAAACCACAGTTTTCACATGTCCGCTAAAAAAGGAAAGTTTGGAGCTCTTGTTTGGCTAAGGATGAATCATCCCAAATTTTCCCCTTATTTGTAATATAAACATATCAAGTGTCTGTGCATGCTTTGTTTGTTTTGAAGTTGTTTAAAAATGAGAGCTTTATCTTCTTCTAGCAGCACACTGCAGAAACAAGGATACAGAGCTTTGAAAAAGTATTCACACCCGTATAATGTTTTTATAATAAAATATAATTTAGAATATTTTTAGACCAGATCTACAAACGTCAACATATTAGAATTTGATAAATAGTGGTGATAATATCATAGTGTGGCATCCATTTCTTCAAAATTAGAAAATAATGGCAAACATGGAGGAAAATAATCTTAGATCCTGCAGAGGACTTGAGACTGAGGTGAAATTTAAGTCCCCCCCCCCAAAAAAAAAGACAAATCCAATAAAAATAATTATGTGTAAAGACTTGACTTAATGTTCACAGATGTTCGTCATTGAATATTACAAAGTATGACTTATTTGTAAAATAAATATAGGCATATGGTTGTAGTCACTAATGTGAAAGCCTCTGAACTCTTGCTCTAATAGCAGCTATGTTAAAGGAATAGTACACCCAAAACATGATTAGCCTTCATTTTCTACTCACCCCCATGCTGAACAACACTCTGGAGTACTTTTTTGATATCTCAAATGCATCTGGAGATCTGGGAGGCTTCTTGCTGTCTGCTGACATTCAAATAATGGAGGTCTATGGCGCCCGAGACAGAAAGGTCCATAAAAGTCCACAAAAACGTGTCAATATTCCTCCATACTGCTCGTCCAATGTATTCCAAGTGTCCTGAGTGGGTAGCATCCAGAATTTACTCGAAACTAAGTCATTTAGAATGTTTTTAGAGCATAAACAGTAGTGTATAGGATTTCCTGAAAGCGCGCACATGCGCGTTCACGAAGCTACGGAAGCCTGCAGACCAAACCAGCGCATTCAGCTCGGCAAAGAACTCATGCTCTTCCTCAACACTGAAGTCCTCAGACATTTTTCTTTCGTTGTTTCTTTCTTTGCACAGGTAAACAGCACATTTCTTCTTCTACGCTTGCATTATTGGCAGAGCAGACGCTGAATGCGCACTTTCATCTGGTTTGGTGTGCCGGCTTCCGTAGCGTCGTGAGCGTGCATGTGCGCGCTTTCAGGAAATCCTATACACTACTGTTTATGCTCTAAAAACATTCTAAATGACTTTGTTTCGAGTAAATTCTGGATGCTACCCACTCAGGACACTTGGAATACATTGGACGAGCAGTATGGAGGAATATTGACACGTTTTTGTGGACTTTTATGGACCTTTCTGACTCGGGCACCATAGACCTCCATTATTTGAATGTCAGCAGACAGCAAGAAGCCTCCCAGATCTCCAGATGCATTTGAGATATCAAAAAAGTACTCCAGAGTGTTGTTCAGCATGGGGGTGAGTAGAAAATGAAGGCTAATCATGTTTTGGGTGTACTATTCCTTTAACGGTAACCGGTAAAAGATCAAACTAAAAAGTCACCTCTTCAACCTTCATTTTTTGACTCCAGCTATGTTTTGTTGGTCAATCACATGAAAAAATCCCAAAGAAATGCTTAAAATGTGAAAAAGGTCAAGAGTGTGTCCGGCTTTACCCAACGCTAAATTTTTGCACAAAACCAAAATAAATATCATTAACATTTTCCACAGCGAGAGATCTTAAATATCTGATGGAGCACAGTATTGGTCTCCTTCCTCTGCAGGCTGAGAGAAGAATCTCTCACAGCACCAACTGGTCAAATCACAGTATCCAACCTCAATGATATAAACACTGAATTAATCTAGATTTTTATATGTTTACAACTGAACACCTAAAAGAAAGTGGTTCCCTCAGCGCAGCTAGTTTACATCTCACTCTGACTTCATCACTCTGCGGGGATCAAACCGCCAAACCACAGCACTAACAGCTGTTATGATGTTTCAAGGTAATCATCGAGTTGTGGCGGTGAGTGTTTGGGAATCACGCTGCAGAGGGAGGCATGATAAACTAAAACATTTGCCTTGCTATTGGAACATATTCTACTATGTGTCAGTCAAGAGGAATAGTCAGAAGACATATAAAGCATTTAGGAATCTTCTGCTTTAATGCTAGTTAATGACTATGTTTAATATGTTTGATGGGGTGTTGACACAGATTTAAGAAGAAAAATAATGTATAGCTTCTCTGAGAAAGTATTCCTTTAAGGAAAGCCTACTTCAAAGGAATATATTCAGATATTATGTCTCCTGCTGTCTGAAATAGGTAAAGATCTGCCAGTAAAACACACAAAAGTAAGTGTCTAAAATAAAGGTTTTTCTGTTATGATAACCTGGCTACTATAGCCAAGAAGAACAAATGCCATGTGAACACATGATTTTGTACCAAATTCAAATAGTCCTGCAGACTTGAAAAATTAGACAAGCAAACTCAAAAGTTAGGCTAACAATCATAAAAATTAGCCTAGCAAGAGGGGATCTGTTGCTGCTCTGCACAACATTAAAACCAACACGCAAAACACTAGCAAAGGAAAACATGCTGCATGCAGCAGAAACAATTGCAAGTTAAGAAAAGCTGCAATCAGAAAACAGAGAGCAGTAAAGTGGGGACATGTTGCTAACACAAAACCCAATGCAAATACAGAAATGATGGCAATACAAACATAAAAAACACATGCAAAGGAGAAAAGTTGTATAAAAAAAAAAAAAGAAAAATGTACAAACTAGCTCTGCATAATCAAAGTGCTTCTGACCACTAGGGGGAGATAAACATGAACTCATATATGACCAAAACATAAATGTTAAAACAAATACATTTCCATGGGCCAGGCCCTTTACATTGTACCCCATCCAGAGGAAATCTGTGGGGCTTTTAGTTTTCTTTTTATCTTTGTTTTAATATTTAATATCTATTAGCTTCCCATTATGCCTTTTGTAAGGGTCCAATATCGCCCCCCTCTAGTGGTCCAGAGCACTTTGATTATGCCGTGCTAGTTTGCAACTTTTCCTATTTTTCCTAACTTTCTTTGCATGTTTTTTCTTTTCCGTTTGGCTATTAGTCTCATTTTTATTTGAGTGTTTGTCTAATTTTTTAGTTGAAGGACGCTTTGGATTTGCATGACCTTTTAAATTTACAGTAAAACCATGCATTTATGATTGCACCTCTTAGGAACTGCACCTGACAAAGCAAATAGCACCAATCTCTGACAGCAATTTAAAAACAAGGTTCTACAGAGTCTGTCTGTACCTGTTTTATTCTCTCTAAGAATTGAGAGAATAAAGGAAAAAGAAGTGGAAAAACGTTTCCTCCAAACCTTTTTAATAAAGTACCTTTAATCGATGAATTAAACGTAAATTAGTTATCACCAGTTCGAGCCATTTAAGCTGGAGTTTAATTTAGCCATCCATCAGTATGGAGCAAACATTTGGAGCACATTTATGAAAAATCTTCATGCAAATATTGTTTAGCCCTTATGCTTTATGATTTAAAAGAGATTTAGGTTGATAGGAATCGATTAAAAACTCTTTTCTTCTTCTTACAGATAACAATTGAAGAGTTTTGGGCTGGTCAAGCTATGGTACTGATAGAAAATCTACAAATATGCCTAAAGATTAGGACATTGACGTATAAGCAGGCCTACCATCCTCAAAGATTTGGAGCTTTTTGTCAAAGATAAAGAATCAAAATAGCAGCAGAGAGAGATAAGAGTCAGACGTAATGGGAGAGGATTTGTTTCTGCACTGCAAATAGACGATTCCATTGAATATTAACAAAGTCTACATATTTTTCTACAGACCATATTTTATCAAATTAAAAGCAAACTGGATACTTTGTTTTTTTCTCCATAAAAATGGTGCTCTTTTCCATTTTTGCATTATCTGTTGAGAAAAGGTTGTGTTTTTTTAAATAAAAAACAAAAGTCTTGGCTGGATGAAAGTACCGTATTTTCACGACCATAAGGCGCACCGTACTAAAAGGCGCACTCTCAGTTATGTGTCCCATTTCTGTATTTAACACACACATAAGGCGCACCGGACTATAGGGCGCGTTTTTTATATACAGGTACATGTCCTCTACTACCTTTAAATACCTCTACTGCGTATTTAAAAATACAGCGGGGGCAAAACTGAGTATGACTGTGCTTTATTCATGTATTTATTACAAAGTATTAATCAAACCTGGCAGCTGGCCGTGAGACAGACACATCGCAGATGACACAGCGCTGTGGTCACTCCTAAATTAAGTTAAAATCCTGAAACCTGCCGACAGAATATGTTCGCTTTTATTACCGGTATCCTGGTGCCTGCAGTTTAAATTATTTAGAAGAAAAACACCTGCCAGCAGCCGCGGTGAACGAAAGGATTTCTACTGTCGGTGCAACGCTGGTATGTGGGGGTCTGAGCGCCTCCGACAGAAATAGATAATCTGGATGAACTGACTGCAATTATGAAGTTTTCAGGTGGACTTTCTCACTTAAAAACATATTAAAACTACTTTATTCCCACTGATCACAGCAAATATAGCTGCAAGATTAAGATTATTTAGATGAAAAAACACCTGCCAGCCACCGAGGTGAAGAGGAAGAGACGCGCCCAGAGGCTGCTGTTGAATTAAGCTTTCAGGTAGAAAAATAGAGCGGGAGCAAAACTGAGTATGATTGTGCTTTATTCATGTAGGCTATTTATTACAAAGTATTAATCAAACCCATCAAAGTCATCATCCTCTGTTTCTGAATTAAACAGCTGCGCTAAATCAGACATACCAATTTCCCCTTCTTCGCTGTCAGTCACTTTCCGTGCAGCGCAGCTCCTCAGAAATAATGCCGGCTTTTGCAAAAGCTTGAAGAACAGAGCCAGCAGACACGTTATTCCAAGCATCTACAATCCATCCGCAAACTGTGGCGTAACTTGCCCAGCGCTGCGTTCCACTTATCCTGAAACTGTGGTCTCTGTCGGCCATCCATCGCTCCCACGCCGCTCGCAGCCTTACTTTGAACGGGCGCTTCACACCGATGTCAAGCGGTTGAAGTTCCTTTGTCAGACCCCCCGGGATAACGGCGAGCACAGCGTTCATTGATTCACCTTTTTTTTCACATCGGCTGTGAGATGGGCACGCAGCGATGGTGATGCGTGGAAAAAAACACCTGGTCTCCTCACATAGGCTACACCTCCGTCAGCCACGCTTTCATCATCTCCTCATCTATCCAGCCTTTTTCATTTAATATCATATGTCATCAGAGCGCTGTGTCTGTCTCGCTGTCAGCTCCCAGATCAGCTTCTCTGATTGGTTGATGCGGCGCGTCCAGCAGCAAAACTTAAATTTTTCCATCTCGAGCAGCAGCAGCGCGTTGGCGGTGCGTCAGATGCTTAAACGATCCCGACATGCTGCACCTGCGGCTCAAAACGCGCTGCAGGACCTTTTGCTGCACCTATACGCACGTCAACCATTGACTTTGCATGTAAACTCGCTGCTTCTGCTGCACCTGCTGGGTCCGGTTCACACTGATGTTGAGCGGTTGAACAGCGAGCACAGGGTTAATTTGTTTCCCAATGTTTTTCACATCAGCTGTGAGATGGGCACGCATGGAGTCACAGATTAATGGTGAAAAAAAACACCTGGTCTCCCTACATTCAGCCACTCTTTCATCATCTCCTCAATGAGGTGGTCTCAAAAGTCGCAGTTACAACACACATAGGGCGCACCGCACCATAGGGCGCACCGCACATTTTGAGGGGGAAAAAAGACGTTTAAGTGCGCCTTACAGTCGTGAAAATACGGTAACTGTTAATCTTGTTGTATGTCTTTTTACTTAAACATAAAGGCTGCTATGGCCATTTTAAATAACCGGACCTGTTAGTTGGTGTTAGTTGTTCAAACATCAAACAACAAACCAAAATAGTTACTTTAGGAAAAACTTGGTTTTAATACTAGTCAGACTAACTACTATCACTAGTTTCAAAATAGCCCTTTTCTACCATGCGGCAAACAAGCCAAATTAGCATAGGGCTGTTTAAATATTTGTGGAAAATAAAGATGCGCAAATGTTTGCATTGTATAGGCCTTTTCCAACTACATGTTTTGGAATGTTGGTTGTTTTATAAGTATTTTTAATTTTCATTCAGTTTACCTCTAATCAGAGCTTTTTGGAAGAGCTAAGGTGTAAATATTAGCACTGGGGTAGAACAAGCCTTTTCTAAGGCAGCTCTGAGACTTTGGAATAATCTCCCAGCTTACTCCATTTTACTCGTTGTAAAGCCCTTCATTTCAGCCTGATGGATAAGGCCACAATACATTATATACATAATTTCATTATACATTAGAAATGTATAACTGTCATTACTACATCTCACTTATCTGGAATGTTATGTAGGAAATACCTATGAGGATCTTCTCTGGGGGCTAAGCTATCTTATGGAGATTACCACTGAAAATCAGCCTTGACACACGAAGAAAACACTTGCACAGACCAAGGTATTCCTACTATCTCGTTTGTAGTCTCGCTTTGAAGTCGGGAAACATGAAAGTTCACAGCTGACATCATAGCATTCCTTAAGTCTCTGTGGTAATGTTTTTGGATGGGGGACAAGTCTCTCAGAGTGCTCATAAACCTAGCAACCTGAATGTGAGCTCATAATTGTGGTCAGGGGATGGACATGCAATCACTCTCTGCTGCAGTCCACTGGAAGCGACCTGTCTGACTCCCATCACTGGATCAATCAGCTCATACCATGGTGGAAGAACACCATGTCATCCCCAATAGCTTCTCTTCAACCTGAGCCACAGATCAAGGTCATGTATGTAATTGATCATGATTGACCTGCTTGCATATTCTGTGCATGAGTAATAGTAGCAATATAACAGGAGATAGGCCTCATTTAACTGGAGGAGGGAGCAGCAATAAAAGCACTGGAAGGTCAACTCCTTTTTAGGGTTTTGGCTGAATTTGAGTCAGCGGCGCAAGTTGCTGATTAGAGCAGAGGGTAACAAGAAAAGTTCTCTAGCCATTGGAACAAGACAGGCTCCAGTGGTCAGGAGAGAGAGATGGCTATTGTAAGCTGCTATGGGACGCAGGGTAAATATTTAGCCTGGAGAAGGAGGGGTAATAAATTCTGAAAGCTTTAACCCAATCATTTGAGGCATGCTGCTTTGTGCAGCACAGAGGTGGGATGATGGGTGGCTGGGGAAGAGGTGGGAGTCTTTATGAAGAACCAGGAAGCACACACTCATACCAGGAAAAAGAACCAGTTAGAGGGAGAAAGGAAACAAATTAAGCTAAAGTCGCTGTGTCTTTTGAGGATGAAGTTGGCCGTTGAAGCAATTATCATGTAGCCTACTTCCCATTTGACTTAATCTGGATAAGCCCTTCTTTCCAATCAAGCTGTTCCAACTCACTAACCACAGCTTGATTGTTGCCATCTCAATCCTCACAGGATGTGACCGAATTATTCAACTTTGTTCACATACTGCACAGGGTTTGACAAATTACAAATATAGAAAGAAGCAGCCAAAAAAACAAAACAAAACAACTATCTTGTAGAAACCAGCTGAGGGGTCTGCACTTCAGCACATGTGGCCCTTTATACCCTCGACAGTGGCTTGTAATAAGAAAGAATAAATATATGACCATAAGAAAATAAAGGCATTAGAATATGGTGGTTTTACACCACTCTGTTTTAAGGTTAAGAGTTTATTTTCATTTTCCTGGCATTGCTTAATGGGTGTTTTTTTTTTCTTTTC
This sequence comes from Cyprinodon tularosa, assembly GCF_016077235.1. Lineage (NCBI taxonomy): Eukaryota > Metazoa > Chordata > Actinopteri > Cyprinodontiformes > Cyprinodontidae > Cyprinodon > Cyprinodon tularosa. The sequence continues at coordinate 436,729 of NW_024039094.1, forward strand.
TTTTTTTTCAGATAAAGTATTAATATTTCTATTGTTTTAAGCCTTAAAGCAAAATCTAAAACATTTTTAAACTAAGAGTAAAGCAGCTTTTGCATTTCCAAAATGGAGCAATACCTAATTGCACTATGTAAGTTTTAGAAAATGACCTTAAAGCAAGCGACAGATAATGTTTGTCGCACTCTGACATTTTCTTTTTTGAGTTGGACAACTTTTTGATTTAATTATAAAAATTCCACTACTATCCCCTCTATGTTTACTATGTGAATACTGTTCTTATTGTTCAATATAATGTATTGTTTCCTTGAAGCTGTTAAAAATGGAACATAATACTACACTGGATTTGAAGCATTAACAAATTGTGAGCATATCAGCTTAATCTTTCCAAGAGAAAATAAAAATGTTCTCTAATTAAATGATTTAAATACAATGACTCAAAAAAAGAAAGAAAACTCTCAAAGGAAACAGCAGCTTGAAGTATTCCTTAGCTGCCCAAGCATTAACCCACAGGCTTATATATAGCCATATTGGTGAAACATGGAGGTGGTGCATTCTCAAGCCTGAAATATAATTCCTTTTATCCCCTGTGAAGATCTAAGAAATTAACTAAAGTAAAGCCTGCAAGACAAATGACGGTTAAGCTTCCTCAAAGCCAAAATCAACTCATACCTAAACAATGATAATCGTGAAGAAAAGTAATGCACGCTTTGATCAGATAATTGTCTAATTAACTAATTGTGGAAAATGTGCTGATGGAAACTGTAATCAGGCCTCCCAGCAGTTTTTACGCAACCCAAGTCGGCCATGAAAAGGCTGTTGTTACGCTTACGTCATGGGCTATTTTAAGTCATACTAATAGTATAACACATCCTACAGATGTTAGAAAGAATAGGAATTTGGTTGGGAAACAGAATTCTCATTTAAAACTTGCCTAGAAAAAAAAGTTGCTGATTTTAAACTGCAATACGTGTTCCTTAGAGTGCCTTTTTTAACATCTGCAGATTACATAAAAAATTCAGAGCTACATGAATTTGCAGCGCTTCAGTACCACTTCAGTCTGGGTTGTGACCGGACCATAGGTGTTCTGCATCGTCACCACAACAAATACAACGAATTTGTCGCTCAGTGCTGCACTTCAATTCTAGATGTTCAGGATTATGCAGTTTGTTCAACAACTGATGTCCTAGATGAAAACTGTTGTCACCTTTCCCTTTGGAGGCAATGCATTAATGAAGATTTCCTGTGCTTTTTTGAGAAAAAGTAAGATGTATAAAGCAATGCATAATCGTGTTGCCGCAAATTGATAGAAATTATCCCAGACTCAGGTTTTTGCTCCACTATAAACACCAGACAGCACTCACCAAAAGTCAAAATAACCATGACAATGGTGCCATCAAGTTATAACAGTGAGCGTTGTAAGGACACCTTAGGGACATTGTTTATAGCAAATAAAAAACTCATTGAATGACATTAGCAACTTCCTAAAGAACCCACTCGGTTCCTTTGTGCCGCTCTATGACTATCTAAACAACATAATGTCCCATCCATCATCATCTACCAGCAGGTCAGCAGGATCTGAGTAGACGTGGTGAAGTCTTCCAGAAGAGCCAAGCCTGCCATCCTTGCACAATTACTCAAGCCTTTACTCAGCTATTTATTGCCATCATTGTCTGCACCAGTGGCGACTGGCCAATGGAGGGCGCAAGGGCGCTGCCCCAATCTCCAAATGAACTTGATCAAAACATAAAAAAATGAAGCAATAAAATTTAATTATTTCGAAATATATCGAATTTTTTTTTTTTGATGTGCAAGATAAATATATGATCTTTAATGACGAGTGAAGCTGTTAATCAGATTGGTGACGTATTTCCGCCCTGGGACGCAATAATCTTTGCCTATAGACTCTTGCTAAAAGTTGTACATGCACCGTAGCTCCTCTTTATTGCTAACGATAGGAATATCCTGGGGCACAGTTCTCCTGAGCTCATAGCTGAAAGCAACTTTATTTGCACACCACCTCCCTTCACAGCTCTGACGTCACAGTCGTCTGTTATAAACTGCAGCTGATTGGCAAGTTTATATAATTAATGAGGAAAAAGGCTTGGCTAACTGTATGCAGCGGGGCTATCGCTCTATTCTGCTTTTCCTGCCTCCTTTTCCAAATGTCAGCAACTGACCCAGCATGGATTAAGACAGGTAGGACTGATTTAAAGCACTTTTCAGAAAATTTTATCTTTTTTTTTTTTTTTTTGGCATTTATGTAAATATACTGGTGTGATAACTTAGTATACATTTGAATGGTTTCTGGTATAAGTCTATTTTGATGTTATACTTGCCACCATCGGTCTGCACCTTGCTACCCTGATTAATCCTCACATCTGACTTGTTTGAACGTAAACTGCTGATTCACCACCTCTTTTCTGTTAGAATTAAAGTGGATTAACAGCTAGCATCCGAATGAGGATGTTTCCATCATTTCTGTAGCTGTGCAATGGTGCTGTATGAGGCTATATGCAATTCAGTTTTATCATTCAGGTTTAAATCCTAGAACCTAAAACCTATGGTAAACAAAGCAAAGCAAAATCTCATTTTATTGGATTACTTTAAATACTTTGAAGCTTGCAATTAAGCTTGACTGAAAAAGTTAGCTCAACTGCACCAAACTTTTACTGAAGGTGAAATGCACACTTTTCCTGAACGTTTGTTTTTATACATCCAGAGTTGTGCGTAAAGCATAGTACCGCAGATTTTTCAAGCATAGACACTATTCTATTCAGCATCTGTAACCAAGTCAATAAACAGATACAGTAAAGATTACTTTTATTTATTTGATAAATCATGATCCCTGTCAGCTGTATCTCCAACATTGTTGGAATAGTGGTACCCAAAGGGGGATGGGACAGCTGTGTTCAAAACCTTTTTATGTTTAATATGACAAAATGACCCCTTGGTGGTGCTAGCTACACAAAGAAAGTCTACTCTCCCTGGATTTTAATTAACAGTTATCTTACCATTTTAGGTAAAGTCATAAATAAGAGCCATAGAGGTCCAGCTTAGGAGGGTTTCAAGAGGTTGAGAACACTCAGAGTTAAACTGAGTCCTTGACAGTTATAGAGTTAAAGGTGGTTATACTGAATTATTCATAGCTTGTGTTTGGTTAACCTCTCTGGCATATGACTGGATTATCAATCTCTGACACGTTGTGGTGTTTGTAATGACTTTCAACACTTACGCTCATGTTTCGATCCCAGATCTGGATGGTGCCATCTTGGCACCCTGCTGCAATGAGCTTCCCGTCGCGGCTGTAAGTGCAGCAGGTGGGGACGACCTTCTTCCCCTGCTGGGAGCGAGGTTTGAACACCAACTTGTGCTTCTTTTCTGAGTTCACGTCCCAAGTGCGTACAGTGCTGAAAGCAGAAACAGACGGTTATACTTAAAAATATATTTGTTTAGGCTCAGGATGTGCTTGATTATAGACCCTCTTGTCTTCACCTTAAAAATAAAATGAATAAACACGGCTTGCAAAACAGCATAACTGTCATGACAAACATGTTAATAGGTCCTGTAAAATCTGAATAACCTATATTTTTTATTTTAGTCCAAAATGTTTTATAGGAAGCACTAATGGCTACAGACTTATAAATAAAAGTTTAAAAATTTAAATAGACACAATTAGAGCAGTACCAGTACCAAATATTTATCTAAATACTCCATGCTTTCCATACAAGTACAAAAATCTATTTTTGAGCAACAGCTAAAGGTCGTTCCAAGAAAGCTAAGGAGGAAGATGTTTCTGCATTGCTAAACATTTCACCTTTAACCTTTGAGCCATAACCTTTGGTTAGAATAATTTGCTTTTCACGCCAGCATACAACCCACGTTTATTTGTATTCTAAAGTTTATTTCTATTATTTTGCATTTGCAGAAATAAATGCAGCACATCTCGGAATCACTTAGTAAAGGTGTGCAAAAGACCTTAAAAGAATCTATTTGTTATTGCAGTCGGTAGCATTCGAACTTTGAACTTCAGCAAAACCATAACTCATAGTTCAACAAAATATTTAGAGCCACAGTTTGCCACAGCCAACTAGTTCTGTAAAATAAGCTTCACTGAAGCTTTTTTTTTTTTTTATGTACCGGTATGCTATACTTAAGCTGTTGATATTAATAGAAAACTTTTAAGTAGTAATCTATGAATACCTGCTACCTTGGTTATAATTATGGTGGGACACAAAGGGCGATTAGCCAAACCTCTAAAGATGAAAGTCTACAAAACTTATAATTCAAGTAAGGCAGATAAGAGAACATCTTTACAGAGATACAGGAATAAAGCCTCTTAACTTAAGGGAACGCAGATGTCAACAGGTGAACAAAAACATTAAAAAAAGGGGGGATTTAGCATATTTACCCCCGGATCAAGCAGGTTTAACTATAAATGTGACAACCTTTGCATGGTTGTTAAAAAGTTTCTCTCAAAAATACTTTGGGGACAATGTAAGGGAGGGAGGAGAAATCTCAAATTCAGATTAGGCTGCAATAAAAGACCTGAGACACACACAAAAAAAATCTGTTCCTCTCCAAAATTTTCCAAATCTGACAAGTAATACCTGCATCAACACCTGGAACATGCTGTCTATTTATTGCTGAACTGATAACCCTGCAGTCTGGGTAATTATTTATCTTTTTGCCTCATTCAATCAACCTAAACTAAGACTGACGGCAGAATAGCAGATGTAAAGTATCCAGATATAGAAAAAAGATAGATGATGCCACACATGACTTAAGTTAAAGAAACTTAACCCCTGACATTCATATATCAAAACACGCGTACTACACATACATGTTTAGCCGACCTCTCATACAAGCACACGTATTCACACAGCATGCCAGAGTACATCTAAATGTGTCTGTGACCCGCAGCTCACCTTAGTGAACATCTTACCTCTTTGGGTCGTGGGGTCAGAAGCAGAGTATAAACACACATGGAGCTGCTAGGAAAAGCCAGGCTAGGATTCCTCTATGGCAGGTTACAAAGTCACACACACTCAGCTGTGTTTGGTTAAGCCTAATAACGTGATACAACTGACAGCTAGGACATATGGATTGAGTGAGAACTGTCGAGGGTTAAAAAAGAAAAATCTTATTATCATCATTATCTATACAATCCTGAGTTCCTATTTAGAATAATCTGCTAAAAGTGGTGGTGTGGTCATTACTTTTTCCATTATCTGTTAATACGCCGGTGGATTTATAGGGAAACACCAATAATAGCCATGGTGTGGATGACAAATTGGTCCACCTGCTGCATCACACATACATCTCTATTGTGTTTACAGAAGGCCATAGGCCAATGAAGCAATATTACCTCCAGAGCCGCACACAGAACCTGGAATGCTATTTATCATAAAGACTCTTTTCAAAAAAAACACGGCACTGCAGGCTGTCAGAGGGACAGCGCAGATATCTGGGTGAAGACTGCACACCCTAACCTGTCACCACTAAGACACTAAGTGAGGGATGGAAAAAGGAAAGTGTTTGTGCCAATATGTGAAACGGCTTATTAAAATGTATGCTCTATTAAAATATCACCAAAAAAAAAAAAATACAAAGTTAGAAATAAAGTTAAATGGTTAGAAGTCAAACTTTACAGAACTGGAAATGTGGAATCATATTTAGACAAAAAAAAAGATAATTTTTTGCCACAGAATGCATGGGCCATTATGAAACAAGTAATCATCATATTTACACAAAACATCTTAAAGTATAAAGCATAATTGAAAGACAGCAAATAATCAAACATTTGATAAAAGAAAAAGATCAATTATAACACCTTTGATAAATTTATTGCACATTTTCAACAGGTAGTTCTGCAGAATATGGCATATTTTAGCTCCTCCTGCTTGAAGAGTGAAATAAGTTTCCTGAGCCAATATTAGCTGAGTAATTAGTCAGCAGCTAATTACCGGTAATCCAAGATTACACATCGAAACAATATGATATGTGTGTGTGTTTAAGATAGGGCTGGACAATATTTTAATATCAATATATAAAGCTGTGAAATGACTCTACATCACAGTGATTACAGCATTTTTCAGTTTTATATTTTAGTTTTAAATATTTCCTAACTGTTTTGTGGGAGGAGTTTTACAAACATGTCAAAATAACTGTAATAAGTTGGTACAGGGATCTGTTTTAGAAATTCTTGGCAGTCTTAGATTGATAGACAGATATGTAAATAAGAAAATCCAAAATGTTTATACTACTTGCAGTCAACTCCAACATTGTTAAGTGAAAAAAATGACTTTAAAGTATTGCTTCCCACATCTAGTTTAATTGCAAAACAAAAAGATTAGCAAAATAAAATAAAATATCCATCGAATCATAATGAGAAAGTTTTATATTTTTATATACCACTCTTAACTTTATATTTAACATCTTCCTACACCCCAGTGTTACTATGTGAAATATAAAACTAAGCTCTACTTTTACTATGCAATACTATAATCTTTATTATTCTTTTGCAGCGTCCTTCCTCTTATAGTGTTTTCCCTTCAATCAGCAGCCCCCCTTTCTCTGTACAGACTCTCCACAGACAGAGGGGTGAATGTAACAAAATGAGACCCATACAACCCCAGTCATGCATGAACACTTTACGAGGTAGCACCTTCGTTCACACATCGACTGAGGAGTGACGGCTCCCTGGGCCGGAGAGTTTATCTGTCCATCAGGTTCCAGGCACCACAGGGGTGATGGTTGCTAGGGTTTCTTTCACAGATGACGAGATAAGGAAAAGAGGGATACGCGTCCTCCATGAGGGTGTTTACTGGTTGAATTCCAGTGATAGCTGGTTGACTGATTAACTGGGACTGTGTTATGAGAAGGGGGGATTAAGAAAGGAAAGATGCACTATTTTCCTTCACAGTCAAAGAAGATAAAGCAGGGAAATAACAGACGGTTTAGGGGGAGGGACACTCAGAATTGCACTCAAGCAAAGAAGCAAGAGGAAACAATGTGGCTCAAGCACAGATGGACTGTGGAAACAGGGAGATGAAAGTTCAATTAATTTAACCACATTGTCTGGCTTTAAGCAGCTGAATTTTAGAGCTTTTTCTCTTAGACTGAGTCACAACACCAGCTAGATTTAATCAAGTTACTGTGCCATAGGATGACTTCACAGTAACAAGGAAAACAAACAAATACTGTGTTCACAGTTCACACAGAAAAGGACATAAAAGTTAATGTCAATCAAATATTCAGTCATGGCTACAGATTAGACAAAAAGGACAAATGTTCTCATTTAGGGCATTATATGTGCATTCTTGCGCAGGATATGGAACACTTGCACTGTAAGGTGGGAAGATTTGAATATGAACTGGACTGTGAATGAACCCGATGTGTCCAACGGGGTGAATCGCCTCGACATGTTCACAACCTCAGTGTTCATCCCCGATTTTCTCGTGCAGATAACCCACTTAACAACCGATGCCCACCTCAAGAAACTGGCCTCATCTGTGCTATTTTATAAAAAAAATGTCTAAAGTAAATCTTAAACTTCCCAAGTTACGTAATTAGACACAAGAACAACTTTTTATTTTTGTAAATTACTAAGAGGAAACCATCACGCTGCGCTCAATGGTTTGCAGCAAGAATTCCAAGTCCAGCTGCAGCCTTGGCAGACGGCCAGCATGAAGGGAATCCCTGGCATTCAAACGTCCTGCAAACATTCCTCAATGTGTGTCGTTTTGTTAGTACCCATGCTTAAGTGTGCCTCATGATACAAAAGGAAAAACAAAAAACAGCAACATGTGGGCCCAATTAGATAGTCGCCATTTGTCCTATTCTAAGCTCAGCTGGCTGAAATTTCAGTTGCAAAAGAAGAGAGCAAAACACCATTCCTACGATTCTCCGAGGACTTACAAAACGATATTCATCAAAACAAATATTCTCAAACTGTTTCCATAAAAACACAGATCTGTTTAGGATTGGACATACTCTGTTGTAAGTAAAAAATATAACAGAAATTTTATGAATGCAATTTAAATCTTAGCAGAAATGATCTTCAAGTCCAAGTTAGAGATAAGTTGTTGTTTTTTTTAGGCTACATTCAGTTTATCCACACCTTTTCACAAGACGTTGCATGTTCCCTACACGTTTTGATAATAAAAAAGAAAGTTTTGACATCAGTTTTTTAGCCTTACAGCAAATAGTCTGTTAGATCTGGGTTGGTACAAAACCCTTCTTGGATCAACTGAGTATTTGTCAGAAAACATTGAGCCATTTAAAACTTCCAAATGGGAAAAGTTGACATTTTCACACCAGTTAGAGTAGAAATACTGTCTTAGCATCCATTCTAGTCATACAGACGTCCCTTTTCTATCTTTTGGTTTTGGAAGAACAATCACTGCTTCCCTGCTGATGCATTCTGCGAGCTTCTCTTTAATCCACGTCCTGCTCTAAAGGCTTCATTAAAGAATGGAGGAAGAATTAGTGAATGAAATTCTGTCAAACTACAGGGGTCCCTTTAATTAAGGATTTGGGAGGTCTCCTGATCGTACATTATAGCCTTTTTTTTATTTTTATAATCACTGTAGAGACTCCTAAATAGGCAGGAAGAGAGGCATAGGTGTTGGTCTTACGGATGCCCAACGTTGCTATTATTGGTGTTAGCAGGCTGAATGGATGAAGATCATAAAACATGGGTGGTAAAGCAGTAAGGGAGAAACATTCTTTGAATGTCTGTCCATATTATTCAACGTAGACTAAAGGAGGAAACACTACAACATTTTACTGTGTTCCTTTATAGATCCTCGTGAGTCAACAGGCAGCTTTGGTGTTTGCTGCAGTCTATGCAAATCGTCATCATCAAATTTCTCAGAAAGAGTAATAAAATGGGAATAGCAAAAACAGAAGTGGTTTTATGTGGCTAATAAATCCACATAAAACCACTAAAACCACTAATAAATCGCAGAATGTGGATGAAGAAATTACAGCATTTTTATCATTGACTCCCCTACTTTCACTGATTATCACTAGTTACATCTAAACCTCGTTTTGTTGCGCTTCCCTATCCATTTACAAACTCCTTAATGACAGAGGGATCTGCCCATATAGATCGTTGTGTTTAAAATGGAGTATAAATACATCTTTAGATGTGCCCCCCCTCAAGTATATCCGATCCTTTTGATTCTATCGACGCCTATTGATGACTCATCTACAGGTGCTGGTCATAAAATTAGAATATCATGAAAAAGTAGATTGATTTCAGTAATTCCATTTAAAAAGTGAAACTTGTATATTATATTCATACATTACATACAAACTCATATATTTCAGATGTTTATTTTGTTTAATTTTGATGATTACAAATGACAACAAATGAAAATCTCAAATTCATCATATCAGAAAATTAGAATATTACTGAAGACCAATAAAAACAAAGGATTTATAGAAATGTTGGCCAACTGAAAAGTATGAACATGAAAAGTATGAGCATGTACAGCACTCAGTATTTAGTTGGGCCTCCTTTGGCCTGTATTACTGCAGCAATGCGGCGTGGCATGGAGTCGATCAGTCTGTGGCACTGCTCAGGTGTTATGATAGCCCAGGTTGCTCTAATAGTGGCTTTTAGCTCTTCTGAATTGTTGGGTCTGGTGTATTGCATCTTCTTCTTCACAATACCCCATAGATTTTCTATGGGGTTAAGGTCAGGAGAGTTTGCTGGCCAATTAAGAACAGGGATACCATGGTCCTTCAACCAGGTACTGGTAGCTTTGGCACTGTGTGCAGGTGCCAAGTCCTGTTGGAAAATGAAATCTGCATCTCCAAAAAGTTGGTCAGCTGCAGGAAGCATGAAGTGCTCTAAAACTTCCTGGTATGTGGCTGCGTTGACCCTGGACCTCAGAAAACACAATGGACCAACACCAGCAGATGACATGGCACCCCAAACCATCACTGACTGTGGAAACTTTACACTGGACTTCAAGCAACGTGGATGAAGTGCCTCTCTTCTTTTCCTCCAGACTCTGGGACCTTGATTTCCAAAGGAAATGCAAAATTTACTTTCATCAGAGAACATGACTTTGGACCACTCACCAGCAGTCCAGTCCTGTTTCTCTTTAGCCCAGGCAAGACGCTTCTGACGCTGTCTGTGGTTCAAGAGTGGCTTGACACAAGGAATGCGACAGCAGAAACCCATGTCTTTCATACGTCTGTGTGTGGTGGTTCTTGAAGCACTCACTCCAGCTGCAGTCCACTCTTTGTGAATCTCCCCCACATTTTTGAAGGGGTTTTGTTTCACAATCCTCTCCAGGGTGCGGTTATCTCTCTTGCTTGTACACTTTTTTCGACCACATCTTTTCCTTCCCTTCGCCTCTCTATTAATGTGCTTGGACACTGAGCTCTGTGAACAGCCAGCCTCTTTAGCGATGACCTTTTGTGTCTTGCCCTCCTTGTGCAAGGTGTCGATGGTCGTCTTTTGGACAACTGTCAAGTCAGCAGTCTTCCCCATGATTGTGTAGCCTATAGAACTAGACTGAAAGACCATTTAAAGGCTTTTGCAGGTGGTTTGAGTTAATTAGCTGATTAGAGTGTGGCACCAGGGGCCATCAATTTTGAACCTTTTCACAATATTCTAATTTTCTGATATGATGAATTTGAGATTTTCATTTGTTGTCATTTGTAATCATCAAAATTAAACAAAATAAACATCTGAAATATATGAGTTTGTATGTAATGTATGAATATAATATACAAGTTTCACTTTTTAAATGGAATTACTGAAATCAATCTACTTTTTCATGATATTCTAATTTTATGACCAGCACCTGTATTTAAACGAGTTTTCTGGCAAAAGAAAAACACCTAAAGCAGGAGCCTTAAACTCCTCTTCCCAGGATAAGATGCTGCTTCCTGCTTCAGAAATCCTGAAACCAAAGAATTGGGTTATTAGTAGGATCCTGTTAATCTGTGGAGTGCATTTGGAGATCTCAGATCTAAAACGTAAAGAGTGGAGAGCCTTTCCTGGCTGAATAACAAACAAGCTGACTAAAATTCAGAATCATTCCTGTTTCTCTTTCCGGATGCCCAAAGAACATGATCCCTTCAGCCCTGTTCTGGGTCCTCCAGCTGTGTGAACATTTCTTGAGTCTCAAATGTTACAAGTGTGGGCAGCAGCTTCGGAAAAACTCCACACTGAATGATACGCTCATTCTCCTCAACATCTCCAGTGTTCATCTGTGAAAATGCCTCGAATGGGAGCAATAAAGTGAGAGCTGCTCGACTTTGCTAGAGGATGTGAAAACAGACCAACAATTACTCTACAGTATTTATTGTGATCAGATATCAGATAGTACGTCATTTTTACACTTCTTTCATCAACTTTATAACATTCTGTCAAGTGAGTGTTTAACCAAAGAAAAAGATATGTTGGGGAAAACGTAATATCTCAGCAGTAGCCACACTTTGCAGAGGTCAGTAAACGCAACACTTTCTTTCCATTTCCTAAAGAGGATCAATAGCTTCAGTGTTCAACAACATGGATTGCTTAAAGAGGGTATATGACAAGCCTAAGTACTTGGGCCTGCTTCCAATTAACCTGATTTAGTGGCCTTTATTCAACCTTTCAGGAACCACTTTAACCCCAGCTGATTTCTCGCTTTCATTCAACTCAGGTGCCTTACTTTATTTTCTGCTACTTTAAAAAAAAACCTGCCTCAGGAACATATTCTGATGATTTGACCATTACAAACAAGGTTCAAATGAAAAAAAAAATTCAGTTCTCTTATAAAATGTCTACAAATACTTTTAAATGCTTGTAAAAAATGGAAAAGGAGCATTTCCAGTCCTACAGTTCTAAGTTCAGAAGAAAGAAGCAAGACAAACAAAGAAAGCTACTATATTTTATCATCTATTTCCACCTGTGTGGTTTAAAACATAAACAACTAAAATGAAAGCAAAATAACTAGAAATGATTGCAGCTAAATGAAATAGCGCTCCGCCCATCTACAAGCTCAGCTTGTGGTGCCGCGCTCTGCTGCGAGGAAGCTTTCCTACATGCAGCTGCTCTCTTTCTGTGAATGGCTCCCTATACGCTCCTCACTGTTGATCTCCTGTGAGCTGGCCGGGGGCAACACCCAGCGCTAACGTGCCAGCAGAGGATTTCCAGAGACACAGTAAGAGCTAAAGAAACCTACAGCCACATCTGGGAGAGCAGTTACACGGGTAAACAGCACGGCTGTGGCGTGAACCTCCTTTCCACCTAATGGTGATAACCCTAAATATCTGCACTGCAGTCTGTCACACTCACCTGGTCTCATCACTGTTTCTTTAGCACATGTTGATGCTCAAATATTTCTGTTCCCCTACAGCTACAGAGTCTCTCCCAGCATATTAGTTTAATCTACAGAAATGGCCACACTTGTAGGCTCTAAGAGCTGAAAAATAAACGTATCCGTCATTGTAGCATCATGGTCTCAGTCCAACGATTACTTTGAGGACATTTTTTATTAGGGGGAAGAAAATGTTCTTTGAAGAGCTCTTAGTTCTTCATTACTTTATACTCATTTGGAGCAAACATCATTAATCTTTATATCGTCATTAGAATTCCTTTCATTTGACATTTTGCATATTTCTCCAGCAATAGTTTTTCTACACAATCACACCAACAGCCATTTGTCTACTTTAAAGGAATAGTACACCCAAAACATGATTAGCCTTCATTTTCTACTCACCCCCATGCTGAACAACACTCTGGAGTACTTTTTTGATATCTAAAATGCATCTGGAGATCTGGGAGGCTTCTTGCTGTCTGCTGACATTCAAATAATGGAGGTCTATGGTGACCGAGACAGAAAGGTCCATAAAAGTCCACAAAAAACGTGTCAATACTCCTCCATACTGCTCGTCCAATGTATTCCAAGTGTCCTGAGTGGGTAGCATCCAGAATTTACTCGAAACTAAGTCATTTAGAATGTTTTTAGAGCATAAACAGTAGTGTATAGGATTTCCTGAAAGCGCGCACCTGCGCGTTCACGACGCTACGGAAACCGCGGCAGACCAAACCAGATGAAAGTGCGCATTCAGCTCAGCAAAGAACTCAAGCTCTTCCTCAACACTGAAGTCCTCAGACATTTTTCTTTCGTTGTTTCTTTCTTTGCACAGGTAAACAGCACATTTCTTCTTCTACGCTTGCATTATTGGCAGAGCAGACGCTGAATGCGCATTTTCATCTGGTTTGGTCTGCCGGCTTCCGTAGCGTCATGAACGCGCATGTGCGCGCTTTCAGGAAATCCTATACACTACTGTTTATGCTCTAAAAACATTCTAAATGACTTTGTTTCGAGTAAATTCTGGATGCTACCCACTCAGGACACTTGGAATACATTGGACGAGCAGTATGGAGGAATATTGACACGTTTTTTGTGGACTTTTATGGACCTTTCTGTCTCGGGCACAATAGACCTCCATTATTCGAATGTCAGCAGACAGCAAGAAGCCTCCCAGATCTCCAGATGCATTTGAGATATCAAAAAAGAACTCCAGAGTGTTGTTCAGCATGGGGGTGAGTAGAAAATGAAGGCCAATCATGTTTTGGGTGTACTATTCCTTTAATTTGCATCCTAACAGGATTCAAACAGATTTCTGTGAAAAGTTTATTTCCCATGGTGAGTTCAATAAACTTGTATCCTAAATTGTTAGTGTTTTCTCTGCAGTCTATTAAGCTTAGCACAGGATTCAGGTTTGGGATAGTGATGGCAACTAGAACGCTCCATTATTTTTGCATCTGGGGAAGCATTTTCGCACCAAAATAGAAATGTAAGTTTTGATGTCATCATCTAGGTCAGGCATCCCCTCGAGGGCCGTTGTCCTGCAGATATTAGAGGTTTCTCTGCTTTAGCACAGCTGATTCTAATTATTGCAGTTCAGCAAAAGCCTGTTAATCAACTATGAATGTAAATCAGCTGTGCTGGAGCAGGGAAACCTCTAAAATCTGCAGGACAAAGTCCCTAGAGGACCGACTTTGGGGATGCCTGATCTAGGTGATAACCAGGATGGTAACTCATGTCCAGGTCCCAACTAGAGTCTATTAATGAATATCAAGGTACCGGTATTTCAAAGATTTCACGAAGCCATGTAATACCTTGAGCCATATAGCAACAGATACAACCCTGGAGAGTTTAATCAAACTCCAAGTGTTAATGTTTGTCATGGTAGGCATCTCTTCAAATAAAATGTTTGTGGGGCCTGAAGGTTGTTATGACTTTTTCAATTTGAAAACACTTTTCTGCTTCTTTGAAGGTGAATTTGTGGATTTTCCATTCATCCTCCTGCTTAAGCACTGGTTATACTCTCTGCAGCAGTGTGTCGCAGTGAAATTGTCGTAGGTACCAATACTGAAGCGTGGTCTGTGCTATGTTATTTCACGCCACAACGCAGGAGGGAAAAATCAGGAACTAACTATGGGTCTAGATACGGGTGAGGCGATGAGGAAATGGGGGCAAGTCTGTGTGACAACGGAGGAACATGAGGGCGAGAAAGAGCGGGAATCCAGGTAGAAAAACAGTCCCAGCGTTCTCACGCACCTCGCTCTTCTAGCTGGTCCAACTTCACAAATAGTCGTTTTCAGCAATGGCGGTCATACAAACATAACAAGCCAGTAAGTTACCAAACAGGAAAAACACACAGCGTAGAGCGGATATAGATTTGACCAATCAGAGGCATCCTGTCTGCGGCACTGTCTCTGGTCACCTACAATTGTGGGGAGATGCACAGAGTGTCTGCGGCAGGGGCGGGGGCACATTTGCATTCACTGCAACAAAAACGCAGACGACCTGGTTCCTGAGTATAAATCAGCCTTTAGTGTGCACAGCAGCAAAAAAAACATTGGAGGAAATAAATAAACCTCATTCTAGTCCTATTTATACTCCAGATACCTGGAAAGTTGTAGATCACAAATGACAGGTCCACAAAAGGTTTATGCCCCCTCATCATGTGAAACATACTACTTTTTTCCCTCGGTGCATCTTGGAATCTGGTCTAGGCTCTGAGCAGCTTCCAGTTACTTTGTAGACCTAAAATACCCACAAATGAATCATTTCCTCTCAGTGGTGAGTTTAGCTTGTTACTTTTCTCTCTTTATATGCTGAATTTGGCTGCAGAACACTTTTGTTAACTTTAGTATTTTGTTATTCAGACAAGCTTGTTTACATGTCAGGGCTTTTTTTTTTCTTCTTCTATGGACTGAACCCAGAGCCATTTGATTGCGGGCTGATAGGATCAACTTTCATTTTCTGTCCTCCCCAGTCCTTGGATTATAGCCTTAATTTTTTTTTAGTTGTTCAATGATAACAGAGAAAAGCTCAACTTTTGAAAACAAACAAGGATTAGGAACTGAACCACAAACAAATCTAAACTAAACCTTTGAGAGAATCAAAGACAAAAGTAAAACTAAAAACATACTTTGGCTCTTTTCCTGCGTGTGTGTTTTCTTTGGGGGGACTAGGGTGTTAAGTTTATCTTGACATTTTCTGGACAGATTATTCAAAACTTACTGTTTGTTATTGCCACCATCCTGTATGTATCAACATTTTTTAAATGATTCCTTTATCATTTAATACATTTTCCTTATTCAAAGTTATTTAGTCTTTTGTCTGTCATGCCACACAAGCTCCACAAACTATTATTACAGTAATTACCATAAATAATCATTCACTTCAAAAAGTAATACCGTAGATTATCTGACAAAAAATATTTTTTTTAATGAATGAAAATTTCTTAATTCTCATTTCATTTATTTTCAAATAATTGTTACAGGAATTAAATTTTGTGTTTTGATACAAAAATAAAAATATGTACAGATGTCAGCTTATTTCTTCTTGCTAATTCAGTTCCTATTAATAGATAAAAAATCAGTTAAAATCTTTAATAATGACAAAAGTCTAAAAAAAAAAAAACACATTTAAGGATTTTCATGGGACTGGGGTTCACCAAAGAGAGCGTAGCAAGCAAAAAGACCTCTTTAAGAAACGTGAATGGATGAATATCTAAGATAGCATTGCACAAGCGCTGATTAACAAACATTTATCTGAATGACAACAGCTGGCAATTACATTTTATGAGGAATTTAGAGAAAGAAAAAAAAAGATAATGGGAAGTGAAGCTTTCTGCTCATTGCAGATTTAAAAACTCACCCGTCATACGAGCAGGTCATGAACTCTTCTTTCATCTTAGGATGCCAGCAGCCACTGTTCAGCATAGCTGTGTGTCCCTGGATAAAAAAGAAGAGCAGATAATGAAAGTTTTTAAACCTGGGCCAGTTGCGACAGGCTAAACACACAGATGGATGATGATCAGGATTTATTGACATTTAACCTAAAAAAAAAATCAAAGCTGCCACATCAATGTTGTCAAGCTAATCTACTATTATCAGAGAAGTCACAGAGTGGGCAGCCAGAAACAACATGGAGGACATTTAAAACGCTGAATGTTGCCAAGAACAACTAATAGATTTTGGTCATTTTAATCTAAACAAATTATATAAGACAGGGGTTGTTAATCATGCTAGTCATCAGGTGTAAACAGGGAATTTTTAGTTCTTAGTAGTTTAGACTGGAAGGAAAACTTCAGGTCTACATTTAAAAGCTAAAACTGCCTCATGTGAGGAACTTGAACTGATTTCAGGCCTCCTAAGACATAACACTTGTTTTGTAAACAAGCAAGAGAATTTAGAATTTAAACCCCGAACTGCTTGAACACTAATTCCAAAAAATAAATAGAAAAAAACCACTGGACTTGGTTTCCGAGTTTGAAGATATTTTGCTTTGCAAGGTTTTAACCTCGAACTCAAAGCTAATCCTGTCATTTTGAATTCAAAAAGCTTCCTGGATGGGAAGCGAAACGTCTTCAAACTCGGAAACCAAGTCCAGCGGATTGTTTTAGATTTTTTTGGAATGACTATGACCTGGATGACTGAGAACCTTTACCAGCATGTTTGAACACAAAGTTTTGCCTATCCCATTGTTATACTGCACATAATGAAATTGCATTTCTTATTTGTCATGTTGGTTGATCTGGGAATTTAAAAGGACAGAGAGACACAAGCTGAGATGTAAGGAAGAGAAATAAAAAGTAAGGTGTTTATTTGCATTAAATCCCATTTAGCCAAAGACCATTTGCCTTCAAAGGTCACCATGATGATAAACAGAGTTTCTCTGTTTGTAAACGTATCTAAACTGCATGCATGGATCCGCTTTTGTGTATCAAACCACTCAGCAGATAGTAGCCATCAGGAGGGATGTAATTACAAGTCAACTCAGGCAGAGAACAGGCAATGAGTTGATCACCACATGAGAGACGGCTAATCGACTGAGACACCGTTAGCATGCCAACATGCATTTCCATTGAACCAATCGACTCCAGATGGGACGGAGCAGGATAAGAATGTAGAACATCCCGAAAACAGCTTCCTGCAATAAATGGACCTTCACTTCAAGCACATTTATATGGCTTTTATAAACCATGTCTACATATGGTGCAGCTGGCAGACATGGTCGCTGACCACGAATACAGCTTTCTAAAACCCAAACATGGACGTTTAATTAGGGCTGTTTTCTAAGTTCAGCTATTTGAACCAAAACAGACCAGAAAACATTTGGAGTCCCTTTTCCCCAAAAATTAGCCTCTGACCATTGAACTTGTAACCAAAACAAGGAGAAGGTATGCCCCACTACCATCAAATGGTTGCAGGGTTTACCCAGAGAGCAGAGCAATCCTGGATTACACCTGGAAGAAGCTTTTTCAGTAAGGCTGCTACTAAAAAGAGGGAAACAAACACAGATTGGATCTTTTAACATTTGGAGTTTCACATGTTCTACATGTAAATTAGTAATGTATTAAGAAAAACAACAACAGGGCATTATTATAGAATCAGGCCTGTTGTTTTGAAGTATTTAATAGTTTGGACAAAAACATTAAAGTGCTTAGAGAATTTTATTTTTGTGTCTGTAATTGCTGAAAGCTGGAAAATCTGTACATTATCATTATTATAATTAGTGCTGTCAAAATTATCACGTTATTAACGCGTTAACGTGAGGCCATTTTAACAGCGATAATTTTTTTAACGTGAGATTAACGCTATGTGGTTTTATGGTACAATTTTCCAAGTACATCCCGCTGCAGCCTGCGGGAAGGCGGGGCTATTTTCCCCCAGTCTATGCATTTCTCATAGGCTTCAAGAGCGGAGCTCCTCAAGGGAAAAAGACGCTCATACACTGGGTGACGCTAGTGCCTTTTCTTTAAGCCCCACCACCAACAAACAAGTTGAGTGTCTGGTAACTAGTAGCAACCTGAAATACGCTGAGAAAACTGATTACTGAGGTGAAATGGAATCTCGTAGCAGCACTCTTGCCGTCTGTGTACGCAACAGGTCGGTATCGTGTGTGTGTGTGTGTGTGTGGGTGGGTGTGTCTGTGTGTGGGTGAGTGGGTGTGTGTGTGTTCTCATTTTTGTTAAGAGGCTGAAAAGTAACTTTCTAGAGCATAGACTACCTTCATCTAGTGATGTCGGTCTATTGATTTTGATGTATTGATTGAAAATTGTTCATTACCTTGGTTAATTAACATCTAATGTTAACTCTACTAAATTTTATAGCAGTAGGGTAAAATGCTTGTCTTTGTTCAAAAGACTGCATTAACTGTAAAGACTGTCTTTTACATCAGCCTGTTTTCAGGGCCTTTTTTTTTGGCTACATATTTGTTATTTTTTGCTACATGCCTCCCCATCTTCTTGCCATATGTTTCTATGGCATAAATCAGTATCTGTGACCTGTTTTCATTTTAAAAAAAGAACATTGGCACAAACCTAGCCTGTATGTATTTTTTTGTATGTCATCGAGAGTATTTAAATGATTTTCAATCAGGAAAAAAATGTGCGATTAAAATGCGATTAATCGCGAGTTAACTCAGGCATTGATGCGATTAATCGCGATTAAAAAATTTAATCGATTGACAGCACTAATTATAATGTATTAAAGTTGCCCATATTAGTAAAAATAATATTGATGTAGATATTATGATGCCCTGGTCTTATAAAAATAGGAACACATGGTCAATAATATATCAACTTTAGAAACCCATTGCACAACATAAAGGTAAACACATGCTTCTAGCACCTCATCTCCAATAATCAACCTTTCTGTAATTCAATCTTGATAGAGAAGATTCATCTGAACAGTGATAATAGCTAAACCACTGTGAATAAAGCTGATGGTTAATAATCAAAACATTCTTCTTAATATATTTGCACTTTTTCTCAAATATCATCAGTCTGATCTGAGAACATTTACTCTGTTATATTCATGATGATCATCTGATGCGAATATCTATTTTTCTGTTGGGCTTCCACTCTGAATAGCCAGGTCTAAAAACTACTATAATGTAATTTCAACATGAACACAGTGCTAAAAGGCATCAATAGAGATATTTTAAACAGTTTCTTTAGCTTAATGAATTAAGAAAGTTATTTTTGCAAACCTTTGTGTTGGCCATATCCACAATGTACTGGTCTCCTTTCACACACTCCATGACGTTAAAGCCATCCCGGTCCAACACTTTGGCCTGTGCATTGCCAGAGACCACCAGGAGGACATCACCTGTGATGCTGTATTGCAAGGTCTTGATCTGATGACTGTCAAACGCAACAGAATGAAGCAGATGTTAGCTGGCATGTCTGTGGTTCTAGCTTTTGTTTCTAAAAGTTAGCATATTGGTTGCATTAAGCTATAGACACATTCACATCTTGGGTGACCCTTATTTTGTATATTTGATGAGTGACAACAAACTCAAGCAATAAGATGAAGAGGCAGATGGTACATTTAAAGATTTTTTTTTGCTATTGAAATGGTTGAGTTGAGAGGTTGGGTAACCGACAGACTCAAAGAGTTCAGAAGCTGCAGTTTTATGTCAAAAGGAAACTTTTATGTTGAAAGTGGAACTCTGTTTCTCAGCTTTCCAACTTAGGTTCAGCACTTCAGTAAATTTAACAGGCTACCAGATCACACAGTAATCATATTAAATGTTGCATGAAATCTTCTTAATAAGGGGAAGCCTGATCTAGCTCAGGC
This sequence comes from Cyprinodon tularosa, assembly GCF_016077235.1. NCBI lineage: Eukaryota > Metazoa > Chordata > Actinopteri > Cyprinodontiformes > Cyprinodontidae > Cyprinodon > Cyprinodon tularosa. The sequence goes on from NW_024039094.1 coordinate 456,842, forward strand.
CACCGGTTCCCAAAAGCAAAAAAGAATGTGATCTTTAATAGCAGGTTCAGCGGAACTCAGAGTAAACACAAACACACACATAACTTCAAGATCTGCTTCTGGAAGCCACATTTTGCATGAAAAGAGGGGATTCCACAGAGTAAGCACTAGATCCGATGAAGCCTAAAAAGCCTTCATGTGCGTGTTTATGTGAGGGTACACTTTTAAGCACACCTAAATGAAGTCAGTATGCTTGACGTTTGCATGAAACAAATGTAAACACATGTTGAGCAACTGTGTTGATTTTCCACATACCACTCACAGGGCTGCAGGGTTCGGAAGGCCTGTAGAGCCTGGTCCATCCCGGCAAAGTCCCAGAACCGCACATCGTAATCGTATCCGCCCGTCACTAGGCGGGCTCCAGAGGGGTCTAAACCAAGAGCTGATACCTGAGGACGCAATTAGCCGTCGATTAAAGATCATCTTAAAGCTACAGAATCAGACTGGAACTTCTGTTAGCCTTTTCAAAACTGATTCATTCAAAGTGAGAAGCACCAAAAGCCAAATGTTTGAAGTCAATGCTGTCTGGTTGTTCAATTTTATTCAATTTTGTAAATGCTGTGCTTCAAGAAACAGGATCAGAACTGATCCAGAATAAAATGAAAGGATAAATGTAACTGCTATTGCAAATTTGCTAAATAGCCAAAGGGACTTCTTATTTCAAGGCATGAAACATACGTATTTGGTTATCTAACAATATTCTATCCACAATAAAAGTACTTTATATTTGAATATGTTTAAGTAGTCATCAGCAGAGTGATGCCAGCAAAACTTACTGTTTTGGTGCCGTGCTGTAAAGTGATCTCATGGGTGTCTGGAATCTTCTTCACTGGGTTCTGATAGAGGAACACAGAGCTGAATAAGTTTTCTTTTGTAATCTAGAATAGATCTGTCGATAAATAATCTTTGTAATGTAAGAGCTGTGGGTTGCTACATGCAAATAACCAAAGTTTGGTGTTTGACCTGAACCGTCTGCTCCAACCTGAGCCGTTTCTTCTTCATATCATAATTTTTTAGAAAAAATATATATACAAGTTGATATTTTTGGAAACCATTTGACATCAGCTAAGTTAAACACATAGGACAATACTACATGGTAAATGCCTGTTCTGGTGATGCCACCTAGTGGTCGTCTTTGTGACATCCCATAACTTTTCCAGCTTTTAATTGCCATTGCACGGTCACAGAGTGCCGAGCAACGAAATTAACCCTCTGCATTTAACCCATCCACCATGGGGCGCACGGGAAGTAGGGTGGGGTAAATGGTCTTTTTGCCCAGGGACCCAGAGTGGAAGTCTGTGGGAGTGGGACTCGAACCTCAGGATTCCAAGCTCTATGCCCTAACCACTACGCCGCCAATTCCCAACGACAACAACAAGGTCCTCTGTTCTTTTTAAAGTTCTATAATTGCAGAATAAGAAAAGTTGTGTGTCAAAAAACATAAGTTTTGTGAATAACATTAATAATTATTTTATAGTTTCATTTTTTTAGTCAACTGTTATGGTGACTACCAGGTGACTGTATTAGGATGGTAGAACAGATTAAGATCATTATCTATTCATTAAAAGGAATAGTACACCCAAAACATGATTAGCCTTCATTTTCTACTCACCCCCATGCTGAACAACACTCTGGAGTACTTTTTTGATATCTCAAATGCATCTGGAGATCTGGCAGGCTTCTTGCTGTCTGCTGACATTCAAATAATGGAGGTCTATGGTGACCGAGACAGAAAGGTCCATAAAAGTCCACAAAAAACGTTTCAATATTCCTCCATACTGCTCGTCCAATGTATTCCAAGTTTCCTGAGTGGGTAGCATCCAGAATTTACTCGAAACGAAGTCATTTAGAATGTTTTTATAGCATAAACAGTAGTGTATAGGATTTCCTGAAAGCGCGCACATGCGCGCTCCCGACGCTACGGAAGCCGGCAGACCAAACCAGCGCATTCAGCTCGGCAAAGAACTCATGCTCTTCCTCAACACTGAAGTCCTCAGACATTTTTCTTTCGTTGTTTCTTTCTTTGCACAGGTAAACGGCACATTTCTTCTTCTACGCTTGCATTATCGGCAGAGCAGACGCTGAATGCGCACTTTCATCTGGTTTGGTCTGCCGGCTTCCGTAGCGTTGGGAGCGCGCATGTGCGCGCTTTCAGGAAATCCTATACACTACTGTTTATGCTCTAAAAACATTCTAAATGACTTCGTTTCGAGTAAATTATGGACGCTACCCACTCAGGACACTTGGAATACATTGGACGAGCATTATGGAGGAATATTGACACGTTTTTTGTGGACTTTTATGGACCTTTCTGTCTCGGTCACCATAGACCTCCATTATTTGAATGTCAGCAGACAGCAAGAAGCCTCCCAGATCTCCAGATGCATTTGAGATATCAAAAAAGTACTCCAGAGTGTTGTTCAGCATGGGGGTGAGTAGAAAATGAAGGCTAATCATGTTTTGGGTGTACTATTCCTTTAAGAGGAAGAATTCACACTGGAAACTCGATATATGAAAGCTTAAGACACATACATCATCATCATCATCATCGTCGTCATCATCGTCGTCGTCATCATCATCTTTTGCCTCAGCTTCATCATCATCACTGTTGGCTGAGCTGTCCCTATAACCTGGTGGAAGGGGGGGGCCTATAGGCTCATCATTTTCCTCCTGGGCTACAGGTTGAGAGGGCACTGGAGGACCAATGATCTCAGAGTCTGAATCGCTGCTGTCACTGCCACCTTGGCTCCTTAGAATAATAATAATGAAAAACATAAATTCAGTCATGAACAGCAACGATTTTGGATTAGTTCACTCAAACATGTCTTGTCTTACCTAGCTGCACCTTTGTCTCTCTGACCGGGGACTGATGGATTAAGTGACTTGGAGCTCTCACCTTCCTCTTCCATCTGAGCTCCTCTCTGTCGCTCCTCTGAGGGGCAAGAAGTTTACAATGTCACTTTTACACATCAAACTCATCCCAATATTTGGAACAAATCAAACATTAGACATGTTAACCTGTGTCTACAATAATTCAATAGTTTTCTACTTTAATGATTATCACTCGCACAAACAAAAGGACACATGCTTTTATCCATCACCGCTATTGATTGAGCTATGGAAACATATGCAGAGGAAAATTTAACTCAATCTAATCATTAAAACATCTTGTGTCTGATATTTAAACACAGCTTTTTCTGTTTTAAAACAAAGTACCAGACATTTTATTATCAAATTTTCTTTTACAAATCTATTTAATTTGTATCAATTAACTGAAGAAGTCTGTAGTTTGTGTTTATGACCAACTTGGAGCCAACCCCAAATTTTTGAGAGACTGCACAATATCACCTGGCCATAAAGTTTACATTTCCACCACAACTCCTGAAACATGGAGCCCTTCAATCTGGATCCCAGGCTTTATAGGTCTAAGCGTTTGTTTTTGAAAGATAATTAATAGATCTTAACGCTTCTACAGGACAAGGAGGTTATCATATAAAGAATTGAATCCATGTGTAAGACAGCATCACTATACACGGGACAAAAGGAGACTAAAAAAAACTGTTGAGAAAGCCTGTTTCTGTCCTAATATGTGCTCTGGACTCGGTGGAGGAAGCTGAGAGGGGGGTGCTGTCCAAGCTTACATCCATAATGGATAACACCTTTCACCCCCTGCACCAGACCTATAGAGGAGCTGAGCTGCTCCTTTAGTGAAAGACTTTTACACCCTGTTTGTAAAAAGGAGTGCTAATACAGGTCAATCAGCCCTGCACCGACCACACACTTCAATCCAGCACTACAATGGTAATAACTTGTGCAATATATATATATATATATATATATATATATATATATATATATATATATATGGACGCACTGTATATACCCCCATGCACCTTTTCCCCCTTATGGCACCTTCTTCTTCTTCTTTTTGACTATTGAGCCAATGTGAGGAGTACATTTCTACACTGTGCGATCAATAAAGTCAATCAATCAGTCATTGAGTATACACACCCAGGATTCGCTGACTCCTTTCAATAGCTGTTCTCCTGGTCTGCTCAAAAATGGCTTCAAGATCAAATGTGCGAGCCTTCTTACCTAAAAAATAAAATAAAATAAAAACACACATTAGATGCACGTCCAACATCAACGAAAGGTCTGTGGTAAAATAAATATAATCAAGCCTTTAAAGCTGTGCATACCAAACCCAGAGAACCCCATGACAGATCCAATGTCTCCATCACTAGGTAGTTTGTCTGCTCAAAGAGAAAACAATACAGTACAATTTATAACAAATATTCCATTTTTAAGCATGGTGAACAGCTATTTGATGTCGCTTTCATATATGGTGAATAGATGCCTAAGAACAAAGATGCAAACAAGGGCTTTTATAATAGCATTTCAAATAGAAGAGAATCTAATAAAAAACGTGTTTTTTATGTTCAACTTTCAATTCCATTTTTATTTTTTTATTTCATTTTATTGGTTATTTATTTTCCATTTTGAAAAAAATGTAGATTGATAAGTAAAAAGAACTTCGAGCTAAATTGTGAAGCTAGCAAAACATTAGCAAGCATTTACAGGTGCTATCAAATTAAACCCGCAAAGAAACCTACAGGTATCCTACACTTTAAAAAGCACTAATGTAGTTAAGTAGTTAAAATGAATGTGATATTGATAAAATAGACATTAAAACCGGCAAAGTGTTTACCTTCATCCATGTTTTCAAACACGCCTGTTTACCTCTGACCTGCGGAAGTGCTTCCTCTTCTTCCTTAGTGATGTTGTGCACAGCGCCCCTGCCGTCTCGGGGAAGTACTGCAGCAGAGCAGCATTTGGTTCGCCAAACGACAAGCTTTTTTCAGGGTGAAATGTCTCTGGATATCTCAGGTTTTTGTGTATTTTGGATTTACACCGTTTGTTTTAGATCAACTGTAGTAAAACTAAAGAAATTTTTTATGTGCAACTTACAGAATACAATTTGTGTACTTGTACTCAAGAATTTGAAGAGGTTTTTTCTTTTGCCATTGTGACAGAATAGAAAAAAATTTCAGTAAAAAAAAAAAAAACACAATTACAATGCACAAATAGTTTGTCAACAATAGTTCTAAACCTTTTGAAGCAAAACTGAGAATGTAAGAGGTCTTTGATGTGCATCTTGTAGAACAGAATTTGTGTATTTGTACTTAAAATTTGCACGGGTGTAAAAAAAAAAAATTTACATGTGATTTTTTTTTTTTATTCTCCAAATACAAGACTTGGATTGTAACTCTCTCTCTACAACTTCGAATTCACACTTACAATGCACAAATAGTTTTGAAACAAAATAACCTTTATAATATACCAGAAATGAGGCCCAAGAAAGCTGAGTGCCCGACAAACATGGATCCAATACAGATATTTGTGAACTCATCTAACGTAATACATTTTCTTTGAATGTTTTTAAAGTGTTTAAATGTAAACATATTAGTAAACTATATATAGTAAATAAAATTTAGATTTGAGTCTGAAACAATGAAAGTCTGAAACAACAATTTATAATAAAGGGTTTTAATTAAACCACAGCTTAAAAAACAGTCAATAAGACATAGTAATAGAAATATAAAGATAACTCATAAAGACATTAAAAACAAAAATGTTTAAAAAGTTTCCATATCTAACTTCAGACAATAAAGAACATATTCTTAAATCTACAATTTATAATTCTGATTATAGGCAGCTATGGTACTATTTGATCAAGATTACTGTACAGTAGTTGTTTCTCCTATTAGTCTTCTTCTGTAGCCACAATCCTTTCAATAGCAGCCCAGTCTATTCTGCTCAGACTACTGCCTGCGCTGTCAGAGAGATCATCCAGCCAGTCGAATTCTGAAACTCCACCTGGCACAGCACCATCCTGCCCATCTAAAATCCTGTCTAAAACCTGAAGAAGAAAAAAAAAGAACACAAAAGGTGGTGGTAAAGATCAGATCGTTTGTTATGATTCAGAAAACTACATTAGCTGCATGTGAGCAAAGAAAAAAATCCTAATCGAGAAATTAGGGTGATCTGAAAAGGACATTTCTGCTCTTTTTTCTCTACAGGGGAAAGACTGGAACACAGGCTTTTTGACTCTTACCAAGGAAGAGTCTTCCCCAGTCTTAGGCTCCTTTACTTGTCTTAGTTCCCTCTGGTTCCCTCTTCGTAAAGCAGCTCCACAGGAAACCGTGTCGTTGGATCCAGTTCTTGTTTGGAATCCAACACGCTGGCCCTGACTCTGGTTAGATTCATGAAACTTGGATTGGTTCTTGGTGTTGCTTAGCATTCCACGCCTTGTTATCTGAGACAGTCGATCCCCCGGCAAAAATGTTACTAAAACAAAGAAATTCATAGTATAAGTAAACATAAAGTAATTTTTTGGAATAGGGTTTTGAACAATTCTGTCCCACATTTCAGCAGATAAGTAAAGTTCAAGGCTTTTGGTAATTCAACCATCCTACAGGACAATTATTTTCTTATTATTAATGGTCCACTATCAGCAGCAGACATCTAACCTATAGCAGCACATTCAAGCCAATATATAGAAGTCTTTAGTTTTCCTGTTTATCCCTGAAACGATGCCCCAACGCAGCACCGGATGTATTGAAGTACAGCATGTGATAACTATACCTGGTCGATGAAGTCCCAGTCTTCTGCTGCGATCTTCTGAAGGTCTCCCTTCTGCAGAATAATGTGGGGGTGGAGGGGAAACTCCTGACTGAGACTTAAGACTTCTTTTATCATTAGCTGCTATGGTCAGAGGCCTGCAGGAGAGAAATGTCACACAGATTAAACAAGGTCGACACTTGTCTTGCACTCTAGCAAAAACTTTCTGTCTTCTTCCAAACATGTAAACATGCAGGACATCTGAAGTATTGGTGTCACTCATGATCAATCCCTGTCATATGTTCTGTTTACAACAAGGTAATAGTTGCAAAATGATGTCCACCATGTTACAGCTTTCTTGATTCTCTGGACCTTTTAGGTCAGCTACATACATGTCATACTGAATATGTATAAATGAAATTAAATGAGAACAAAAAACAAATCTAGTTTTCTAACCATGAAATGTCTTAAGAGTTTTTTTCACTGTGTAACACAATTAAGCATCACTATCAACACTTTTTCTTATTTTTTAAATATCTTTTAAAAGTTTTATTTATATGTTTTATCTATAACTTTTTCACTTTAGGCAAGAAAGGGGACTATTCTGGCTAAATAAAGGTTTTCATAGAAGACAGAAATAATCTAGAGAGGATCCCTTAGAGGACTTCATAGGTGGTTATAAACTTAGAAAACTCCAAGCAAACTTGAAGACCACAGTGAAATCTCTAATAATATGTTTAATTGAAGAGTTGATTTTAAATCCCACAGGTAATATTACACTCTTTTGCCTTTACCAGGTTTAACAGGATTTATCTTTCGAAATGAACTTAACGGATAAGTTGTGGTTCTTTTCTTTAGCTGATAAGCAATTACTTACCCCAATTACTGTTTACAACATAATATACGTATTTCATTTTAGTACCACAGGATACCTCGAAGCGTTAAAAGGAGAGGGGGCTGGAGGTGAAATCAACCAGGTGCTGGAGAGAACTGGAGGCCCAAAACCCTGGGTGGAAGTGGATGCAGTTACAGAAGAACTGAGGATATCTTTGGCCAAAGAGCAAGCCTCCTGTGTTCTCTGGTAGGATTGCTTCAGAAGCATGGACCTAATAAATAAAGTGGACAGAACAGTTTATAAATGCATGCATGTTCTAATCGATCCAAAAGTACACAGGTACCTACTTTTCTTTTTCATCTTTGTTTCTCCCACTGCTCGATTGTTTTCTGCTTGCTGATAGCTGCAGAATTTTAAGGTGCAGTAATAAATATTTTTTACAAAAAAGATAAATTGAAAAAAAAAAAACTGGAATATCACATCTCGGAGTAAAAAGGCAAGCATATCTCACCCCTGCTGAAGAGGCAGAGAACGGTTTGTGCTCCCTCTCCCTCAGGCTCTGTCTGTGTTTCTGATAAGCTGCCAGTCTATCCCTTTGTTTTTGTCTCATCCAAATCCTCAGGTCCTTCTTTTCCTCCTCAGTACGTGTACTGTTTTGGGATGTCCAGCCATGTTGCTGTTGGTCCTGCCTCCTAAAGGTCACATTTTCCGTCAGATGGTGTATATCCCCAATTAAAAAAGCACACATTTGTACTCTGTACCTGCTTGGGCCTGCAGTCTGAGTGGGTTCCCAGTCAGAGGGAGATAAGTAGCCTTCCTTCACCAACTCGTCTAAGATTTCCATAGTGTCGGATAACTCAGTCTGACCCAGATTCATTTCTGTCCATCTGCACAATAACAAGAGTGAAACATTGTAAGTTAGAGGAAGTTTTACATTTTAACAAGACTTCAGGTCTGGTTAAACTTACTCGTGAGACACGTCGTAGCTTTCACTGTAGTGCTCTTTTTTCCCTTTGGGTGAAAGATTTGAGAAAATTTTAGCTTTTTTAAAATAAATTTCTACAAGGAAATACAATTAGATGAAATGCACTAAAGTCGCACTGTATTTAAAGAGCTAACAGATATCATCCTTTCAGATTGGGAGAAAAAAACAATCTGCATTTTCCCCAAATCCAGCTAATGGAATTGATGGTGTTGCATAAACTTGTGATTAAAGACAACAAAAATGTCTGAATTAGTTGCATTTGAACCTGGAGCGATGTGAGCAGAGGAAGGACCCCGACTTGGAGAGAAAGATTTGGTTGAATCATAAGGTGATGACTTTGTTGCAGGACTGCAGGAGACTTTATGAAACATGGATTCCTCTTCCTGTTCTTCCCTAATTTCGTCACATTCCTTCAAAGCAGGTAAGAGGTCTGGATCTGTCCTTGACGTCCATGCTTTTGGAGATAACAAACATGGTTTTAAAATTAAGACAAAATGAAATAAATACGAAATGGTGCTATAATTTTCATAACAGATAAAACAGTTCTGGTCTGACCTTTGATTGGAGCAGAAAGTCTGACACTTCTTTTAAATCCCTTTGCATCAGACTCACTTTCTGAGGACAGCTTTTCTATTTTGTTTACCAGCTACACAAAAACAAAATAGATAATTTAACTGGTGGTAGACAGATTTATAAAAGGATATCTAAATATTTTAAGCAACTCCCAGCAAACATCCCCACTTACCATTCTTGAATGTGAAAAGTCCATCTCAAGACGATCTGCGATGTTCTGCAAAGCAGCCAGCTGAGAGTCAAGCTCTGACAGACGTGAAGAGAAGCAAACTGCAGGAGGTGAGGAAGGGGCTCTGTCAGAGACACGCGTCTGGTCCTTTATGGCTCGACAGGTTTTGGATTCACCCGAATCTACCGATGCGCCGCCATTTAAAGGGATTCTCTCTGCAGGTCTACTGGAGCCAGAATGACTGAATGAAGGAGGAGCCTCAGGGACTTCTATGGGATCAGATCGTTGTGAGAAAAGCAGATAAGCAATAAGGACAATACTGGAGAAAAAAAAAGTTCACACTCTGTTATAAATTTCATCATGTAACAACTACAAACTATAAAGTATTTTACTATGATTTTTTGTGATAGATTAACAAAGATTTATAAAATGAAAAACATGATTTCTAAATAAAAATTTAAAAAGTCCACCTTTATTTTCATTCAGGCCTTCAAAACAATGCTTTGCAAAAAAAACATTTCAGTGGATTCCTGCTACAAATACTCTGAGATACATCCCTAGCAGCTTCGCTTTGCATAGACTATAATCCAGTGACCATTAATGCATGCAAACTACGTCCTGTTCAGTTAGATCGGATGAAGAGCATCTGGGAAAACCACAGATTCTTAAAGCAGGACTTTAAGCACTTGGCATTGCCTTAAAGTCAGTAGTTTATTCAAACAAACCTGCCTTGCCTTTAAGTGTTCTATTTCAGCACATCAAACTGCTTCCATCTAGACCTTTCCTCTGGCTGTATGTTTAGGATCAATGTCTGACTGGAGTGTAAACCTCCATCAACCCAAGTGTTCTGTGCCTAAAAGAAAATTTCCTGATTTAGCTCCACCTGTTTGCCCATTAATTCTGAGCAGCTTATCTCTCCATACCAAGAAACCTTTCCCTGCAGTATACTGCTGCCACTTTCATGTTTCATATGGATTATATATTAAGGGTTGGGTCAATGGTTAGTTTTTTTTGTAAAGCATAAAGTTGAAGTACAGTCCTATATGACCCCAGTACCATCATCACCTTTATGTTTCTTGAATGGCTTGTGGCAAACTCTGATGAAACGTCTAATGGCATTCTTTCTTCCACTCTTCCATAAAAGCCATGCACGTTAAATGGGCAAGTAATCCCTGTCTTGTTAGCTCATTGCTCCACCTGACCTATGGATCTCTGCAGATGGTCATGAGGTACTAGAGCCACATCTCTGATTGATGTTTGGCATGTTCTTTAGAGTTAATTATGATCCTTGTTCAATTTTTGTTCTCAGAAGTTTTGAATCAACACAAAAACTTAATTTAGAGCTAACAGAGTAAGGGACGCTGAATGCAAATATACAGAATCCTTTTCACATTTCAATCACTTTTGAAAATCATGTAAAATAAAATAAAATCCCAGTAAATAACACAGTTTGTGGTTGCAAGGTGAAAAATGTTCAAGGATATAAGTATTGTTGCAAGGCTCTATAAAAAAAAAATAGTGAAAAACCTGTGGTAGATCTGGGTTTCAACAGATCGTTTGGAACTGAGGTTGAGGGTTGTGACCCATTTAGAGCAGCAGAGCTAAAGACAGAGGTGGCAAGAACATGAAGCTGGGCAGAAGTTGGTGAAGAAACATCCCGTGGTTGTAAGCTGGAGGATGGCAACACAGCTTCATGCTGCCTCACATCTTCCAGATCGAAGACGCTTAGAAACTGGCGGCCAGCAGGATCCTGACATGAAAAAGCAAGAAAAAAAGGGGAAAACCAGGGAAATAACACATGTTTTTTTTGTCAGAACTCAATCAACAAACAATAAACAACTTGATTTTATGGCAATTTAAGCACATTTAGTTTTTAGACTCATGACTTAGTTCGGCTGAAAACTTTTCTGCTTCATTTGAGGGGACTCCTACCTTCAACATCTCTGGTTCATGCTGGTTCTCCACTGTGCCTCGAACAGGGTCTTCTGGGAAATTCTCTAGACTTTGCACTAAGTTAAGAAAAAGAAAAAAAACTCACTTAAGCTGTGTTTAAAAAATATCAATTGAAATTTCATCCACAAAAAAAATAAATAAAAAAAATAAATAAAAACAATATAATCTGAGGTCAGCTTACTTTTTGGGCTGCTAGTTTTTACTGAGGCCTGGACAGAAACAGATCTGTTCTCAACTGTAGGAGTAAGAGCTGAAAGAAAATCAAGGTTTCATTAGATATTGTGAAATTTTAGGACAAAACATTCTTGCATTTACAATTAATTTAACCAACATATATTAAACAAAACTGAACCCAGATAAACTTTTGATGTTTCTGAATGATTAATCAACTAAAATAAGGTAAACAACAGTTTCATATCAACTAAACTGCAAAAGTAAGCCCAGCCCTGAGTCACCTGGCTCTGTGTTAGTGAAAGCATCGTGACACTCCGGGGGATGTTTGCTTGTTGAAGCGAAGGCATGGAGCTCGGCTGAAGTGGAGAAGACTTTTTCCAGTAATCTATTATCGGTCAGCAAATCACTGGAGGATCCTGCAACTGAAGGTCCAGAACATAAATTAGACTTAATACAGAAAACAATGAAGTATGGTTTTATTATAAAAATGAATCTGTTTCAATATCATTTAAGTTAGTAAAATATTAATACCTTTTTTTTTTTTTTTATATTTAACTAGATATGGAAAGGAGGGGAACCTACACTCTTTTTGTGGCCAAAGTTCCATAATTTTCTAAGCCTAGATTTATGGACTTTTAGTATAAACTGAAAAGTCACCCAAGAATTTAAGGCAAGCATTTTCACATCAGCCAGGCTGTAAATAGTGAAAAGTTGAATGACGAGAGTGAATACAAGGATGAAAGGACAGACGAATGGAAAGAAGAATAGAAGGCTGGGATAAAAGCAAGAATAGAAAGATAGATAAATTCAGATGGTGCAATGTTTAGTGCACAAACGATGTTGGCTTAACCAGAGTAACGTTGTGTTTGTGCACTTTTGTTTTTAAAACATTGCGGGGCCCATTTTCAGGGAAAAAAGTACGTTGTAGGGACAGACTGCTCCTTGTGGGGCCAGATGCATCGACCCCATACAGGGAATAGTTGTTTTAGGGTCAGGCTCCTGTTTATGAGCATCTTGTGAATTGAGTTTAGGTTGGGATTAGGGTTAGGTATAAACCCCTAATGGTTAGGGTTAGGATAAGGGTCACAGTTAGGCTGCAGAAATTAATGGAAGTCAATGGAAAGGCCCCAAACAAAGATAGTGAGACAAGTTTGGCTGTGTGTGTGGGTGTGTTGTTATCACCTGTCATGTCCTGTGCAGGTTTGATCTCTTCAGTAATTGCAGCTTCTTTACTTTCAGGTACGTGAGCTGCCTAAATTCAGATTGAGTCGAATATAATCGAGGTAAATTACCACAAATAGTTATAAAATCTGCTGAAAAAAAACTACTTTATGATTATAATTGACCCGTTTTACCTCTTTTGCCGGGATTATGGACTCATTTAGACAAAATGACACTTCTGTTTTCCTTCCCTTTGTCTTATCTTCTCTCCTCTTTTGCCTGTAAAGGGAAAAAACTTAGTAAAATAAGTATAACCAACCAAGTATAAAACATGACCAACAATCATGGAAGCTAATATTTGGTTACCTTTTACTGGAACTCAAGCTTAGGGAGCTAGTTAGCTTTCTAATGCCTTCATAGGATTCAGCTTGTCTAGGTAACTGCAGTGGAGCCACTTTAGTATCTTGCTGCAAGGTTTCTGCACTTGTCAACTCCTCCATAAGATGACTCATTGAGTTTGAATGAATTCCCTGGGGTTCCATCTGTAATCAACAGATAAGTAGAAAATAATTAGAATTAATACGTTTCCTTTGATAACTCTTAAAGCCTTGAAGAAACATCAGGCCTGCTTACCACTTTGGGTCCAGGATCAATGTGTAAAAGCCTAATTAAAGGTGCTTCTGTCATTCCAGCAGAAATAACAACAGGTCTTGGTGCAACTGCTGTAGTTAATTTGGGGAAGCGAATGCTGCTACGAGGAACATCCTGTAACTGCAGCAGGCGAAGGCCATGCAGCGATGTAGATATAGGAGTCTGAAAAGCAGGAGGGAGTAGAGGGAAAGTTTGACCGACGGACGCTCCCAGCGGCCATATGGGCGATGGAGAGTTCCTGTGAGGTGGATCATGTGAAGGGTTAAAGGTCAGATGCTGTCCATCTGTGTTTTTCCAAGTTGATTGATGATAGAGTGTAACTTTGGGCTGGTGGGACTCAGGAGTCTGCGTGTGCTGTGCAGCAAAGCGTGGGACAGCCTGCTGGGACGTAGCAGAATGATGGAGTTTAAGTAGCTTCAGACCCAACATCTGCACAGCAGAGCCTGTCTGTCCACTGCCTTTAGAGCCAGTCTGTGCACTGCCTTTAGGGGGCAGGTGTGGATTAGTGTCACTGCCATGAGTAGTGGCCAAGAGCCCATGTGAAGAAGGGATCAGTCTCCTTTTTTCACTTTCCTGAATTTCTGGTGACGCTGCTTGGACAGAGAGCGGCTGCATCACCTGAAAAATAAAACAAATAGCCTGTAAATGCATTATTTAATCAGATAAAAATGTAATCTTTTTAATAAAGTTACACCTACACAGTGATTCAGATTGTCTCCTGTTTTTTGCATGACAGGCTGGGCTGCAAAATGACATGACTCCATCTGATTCACCTGGGGGTCAGAGGATTCTGACTTTGGCAAACACGCATGTGTTCGAGGCACGGCAGAGGTAGCGTTTTGAACTGGAAAAATGTTTTCCTCCCGAATAACTTGAGTAACAGAAGATGAAGGCACATTAGGCTGCGAGGAGTTCATGCCAGGGATGACAGAAGAGGAGCTCCTCTGAGCCAGCTGCAGGCTAGAGAACGTAGCTCCTAAAACCTCATTCAAACTCATGTAGTTGATGTGCTGCAAAACAGGACAGCTGCCTTCAATATAGAGCATTTATTTCAATTCTTCAAACACACAGCTTGCCCTTTGTTCCAAGAGACGTTACCTGAACCAGTCTGAGTAGGTCTTCACCCAGACGCTGTCTCATTGGGGGAGTTATCAAAGGCGGAGCAGGAGTTGTACAATCAGGAGGGGGCGCACCAGCTGTGGAGATCTGTGGTTGGAGAGATGGTTGATCAGTAGAAGGGTTGGGGAGGGGGGCGGGACCTGAATCAGGAGATTCAGCATGAGGAGGAGGTTCACGGTGTAAATCTGGAAGAGCAGGAGGTTCTGGCTTAACAGGAGGATAACTGTGGAAAAAATTAGACAACAAAAAGGATAATTCAGTTACAGCCATTTGAAATAAATAAATAATATATATTGCCTGTAAACAGCAAATGAATGAGAAGGGTCAAAGATTTATTTTTCAGTTTGATCTTTAAAAAGGTTAAAAGATCCATGATGCTGATATTATAGCAAGTAAGATGTTCTAAAACATTTTTATCCCCAAATTACAAACTCAAGAGTCTAGATTAATAACTTTAGCATTATGGGAGTGTTGGCCTAGTGGTTAGAGCAGCGCATTTGTGCTCCCAGAAGGTTGCAAGTACCCCGTTCGATCCCCATAGTCTGTACTCTGGGTCCCTGAGCAAAACACTTAACCCAACACTGCTCCCGGGGCACCGCACAGTGGCAGCCCACTGCTCCCCAATGGGATGGGTTAAATGCAAAGGTGAATTTCTCCTGTGTGCGATCAATAGTGTTCAATTATTATAATTATTATTATCATACTACATTTCCATAGTCAGTTTCTTACACCTTACTAGAAAAATGTCCAAACCAATATACACCATTTTCAGACTCTGCTGCACTACATATAACAGCAGTAACTTTAACTACTAAAAGATTATCATTTGAAACTTACTGGGATTGGGAACTGGATAAACGTTTTTCAGCGTAGTCAAGGTCTTCAAGCTTTAAGCTCTGCAAAGTGAAATGAATCAATGAATGAATTAATGAATGAATTCCAGAATGGAGCAGAGTGAATATTCAATATTATATGCAATAATAGTAGAAACCGTTTCAGGCGTGCAGACATCTTTGGAGGTAGCCTCACTGGAATCAGAAGGTATCACAGCAACGCTCTTACTGTCCCAGCTTCTGTCTGCAAATATCAGAAATGTTAATTAATCTTTGAATGAATGTAACCATAAGATTATTCATACTGTTTAAGCAAACCTTTTTCAGGCATAAAATCCAAGTCAGTGAAACTGGGCTGTGGGGAACCTGGAGGTCTGAGCTGAACCTGATCCACTGGAGGAGGAGACGTCAGCTCCTCGCGTTCATCCATGACAGAACTAATAATGAAAAACAACAACATAAAGAGTAAATCTATCAAAAGCTCTTTACACAGTAAAATTAAGAGGCATTATTTTCCCAAATATAGAATAAAGAAAATAAATAAAAAATAACATAGATTTTGTACAAGTTGATAAAAAGCGAAGAAAACAATAAGTAATTATGACACATTTCTAACTTTATTGATCTTTTGTCTTATGATAAAAGAAAAAACTTTGCTTTGCTCTTTTAAGGTACTTTATATTATGAAATTCTATAGTTTTATTATATACCAGACACTGAAAAATAGGGAGAAATTAGATAAAACAGACAATTAGTCATTGATGTTATTGTACAGAAAGGCAGTCATATGGAGATAAAATGATCAGTAATGCTAATAGGGTTCTGATATCCAGAATATTTTCCAGCTTATGTCTTTAAGGCCAGATTTGGTGGAAGCATCCGTGTTCTGGATAATCTGCATCTAAATAGACCTGCTGTCTTACCAGGGCTGGTTTGGGAACCTCCTGTACTTACGGAGAGGTTTCTTCTTGTTGCACTTTAAGATCAGGACCAGTGATGGGAGTGTTGGCAGATCCAGGGTAGCCAGTATCGATGCTGCTTTCTCTCTCAGTCTTTCTTTCCACATCCGAATGCAGCATAGGGAGAACAGTCCATTGCATTTCAGGGACGTGGCAGTAGGAAGTGTACTGCTCAGTTTGGGGTGAAGTCGTATACCTGTGCTCCAGCAAACCTAAAGAGGTAAGGATAGCAGGTGCTGTTGCTTTCACACGAATCACAACTCCCTCATCCGGTTTGCCTGAAGAGTCATTCTTCTTTTTATTGTGATGTCCTAAGAGGATCCTTCTATCAGCCCAGCGTACCATCCACTCCAGCAGCCTGCCCAGCTCTGGAAACCGGGCCTCTAACTCAGGATCCAGGCCCTGCTGTAAGTCAGTGACAGTTTCCACCGATGATAAAAAGCCAGGTTTAAGGCTCTCTGCGGGGTGTTCTACAGTAGAGGAAAGATTTGCTTTCTTTACTCTTGCTGATGAGATATCGCTCTGTTGCCTGAGGCCAAACAAACCTCTATGTTTCTCAGTTCTCTGCCCGAGATGAAGGCTGACAGGTATGCTGTCCCTGGAAATGGGATCTTCACTCCAAACTGAAGAAGTCTGTGCTTCGGTTATCGGGTTTTGTTTATGTTTATAACAACAGCCCGCTCTAAAAACAGACGAGGGCTTCCCTGAGTGCTTTGTCTCTAGGAGGTGCCCACCTCTTTGACGACGATGCACAGTAGAGACTACATCGAAAGTTAATGAATGCAGCTCCTTCTCCCTTAGCTGATAGCTGAAGCCTTTCAACAAAGGTAGCTCATCTCCACAGTCCATAGCATCCGTAGTATCCTTCTCTAGCACATAGCTAAGGAAGAGCTCCAAGAAATTTAGGTACTCATCATCTTCCAGCTCAAACTCCCAGGAGCCGACCACTGGTAGAGAAAGCTGCTCCTTGTCTCTCGCTGTAATGTTGGGGTTCCCTTTAAGGTCACTTTCCAAATCAGGTTCGATCTTCTTGTCATCTTTATTTGATTTCTTTTTCCTAAAAAAAATGAATAGATAAATCAGGACACAAACAAATAATAATAGCAGTTTATCTTTCTTGTTCACTTCTCTTACCTGCTCTTGTGCCGTTCAGGGGAGATGGCCTCAGGTGTGTTCGCTGCAGTGTCTGCATCGCTGCACACTGGCTGGAACCCACCATCGGTTAAGCTGCTGGTGCTCACAGTAGTAGCCAAGGACAGCTGCCCCAAAGTGGCCATGTCATTTCTCCCCCCCCTTTCCTCCTCTTCATCTGCTTTCGTCCACAGATGGAGCACAGGCATGGCCAAATGCCTCTGCAATCGCCCAAAATGTTTCCTCCTGTGTCTCTTTCTGTCTTGAACAAAAATCATTTTCAACTTGTTCCCATCTTCCCCTCCTTCTTCTGTAAAACATAAAAATTGGGAATCATACTGTTATAATTCCATGCTAAAAGGAATGCAATTTTATGAATTTTCATGTTTTCATTTGCTTTTTTTAGTAGATCTAGTTTTGGAATGACAAGGTTACTTTTTATGAGCATTGTCTGGTTAAATCTGTATAATATTTAAAATTTGCCAACACTCAAAAATGAAAGCATACGTACCAAGGTTGCACTGGCCCAGCCTCTGCAGCAGCAAGTTATATTTCTCTCTTAAAGACACTCTGACAGAATCTTCCTCCTGGGGGAAGACTCGAACCAGCGTCTCCGCCACCTACAAGGCCGAGGAGCCAAGAATGAAAATTCCTCAAACTCAAAATCAGCTCCTTTCACCAAACCATGTACCAGCTTTAAAATGCATTACCAATGGCACAGGGGGAAGTTCAGACAGTAGACTGAGGAGTATGTCCTGAAGGACCTCCTCACCACCGAGGAAGTGGATGAAAGGCAGAAGACGACAAGCCCATAGAAGAGCATTAACATTGGCTGAATTCACCTGGGAATCCTCTGGGATCTAAGAGCGAAAACTTCCATTAGCGGGAAGGAAAATCTAACCAGGATAAACCATACGCAAGGTTATAAAATACCGCTTCTTGTCTGGCAGCCTGATACTTCCTGCATAGAAGGGAGAGCTGATCCCTGACATGGAGCATCCAGCATAAAGCACAAAGCTCTCTGAAACAAACTGACAGAAAAAAGAAAATTAAGATGACATCAAGTGGTTCCCATCCTATTCACACCTCACAGTTGGCATATTACTGATGGTTTGGATGGTGTCAGGGTCCAGGTGGTCGTCTTTATTAGGGTCCCGTCTAAAGTATCCAGAACGGCTGATCAACTTTAATAGTCCCTCAGGGAAAGTATTTTCCTCCTCAGCAGCTGATGGATAGGAATACTTCTTTTTAATCTGCAGAAATGTTCAGATATTTGAAAAATTTAGTTAAACAAACACGTTAAAAAAAAAGTTTACTTATACATTATGGTAATACTTTTGGTAATATTTGTTAAGATTTGTCCTAAATGTATGAGTTTTTATTTATTTATTATAAATTACCTTTATCTATCTTAAATAAATATATCACACAAATCATTTGATGAACCTTAATTATGTTAAATAATGTATTTTATGAATTAAATGTAATACTACGCAGACCTTGTGAAGGATGTGTCTGGCACGCCGCAGACGACTGATGTACCACTGTGCAGCAGGACGGCAACAATGAGCAGATCTCAGAAGAAGGAGCAATCTTTGGAGAACTCCGGAGACTTTGTGACGACAAACAACTTCAGCAAATTCTTCAGGGCCGCAACTTTGGTCCTAAGAATTAAAAAAAACTTATCTGAGGTTTTTACATTCCTTCAAAAGGTCTTATAGCCAACCCTGTTAAAATGTTTCACTTTTTTTTTCAGAATCTATTTTAAAGGGATATTATTCTATATACTAATGAAAAGAGGGAAAACCGCAACAATGTTGAACGTCTTAATCTCTGATTCATACGCGATTAAATCTCACTATAAGTACAGTTGTTTTGTGTTGTTGCCTGAACACAAGTGAGCAAATATTTTCATGAAGACTAATGAGCACCAGAGACAGGTCCAAGATAAAGTTAAAAAGACGTTTCCATCATAGAACGTCTTATAAAGGCTCTATTAGTATAGAGGATGAATACCAAGATTTAATTTTTTTTTTTTTTTATCTAGTTTTGACTTCTGATTCTCAGTTCTATTTTAGTTTCAATTATTTTTTTTTGTATTTGTTAGCCAGGTAACAAAAAAAATTTTTTGTAAAATACTTAGTTCAGTTTGGTTTATATTGGTTTTAGTTACGGTTGTAGTAATTTATTTGCAACAGACATACCAGGGACAAGACAAAAAAAAAAAATAAATGTGATTAAAATCCCTGATGAGGACAGATTGCTGCAGCAACAAAAATGACCTGACTGCCATACCTGCATCCACTGGTTTAATGCAGTACAGCAACAGCAACTGACTTAGACAAACTTTATTGACATTTTGTACACACTGTGTGCACAAAATGACAATAAATTTTGTCTCAGTCAGTTGCTGTTGCGGAATACTAGACCTCATATTAATGCATTACGATAAAGACACAAACGAAATCTAAGCACATTCTCTCAAAATTCAGCTAGTTTTAATGAATTCGTAGTTTTATTACAGTTTTAGTTAGCTTTTAGTTTTTTTTGCAAGGTTTGTTTTTTTTTCTATTTGCAGTTAGGGAAAATGTTTTTAAAAATATGTAAAATGTAAATCCCTTTATTGTCCCATAATCAGAAAATTTACTCTGAATTTAACCCATCTCAATGGGAGCAGTGGGCTGCCATTGTGTGGTGCCCAGGGGAGCAGTGTTGGGTTAAGGGTCTTGCTCAGAGACCCAGAGTGCAGGCTGTGGGGATTGAACCGAGTACTTGCAACCTTCTCAGAGCACAAGCGCACTGCTCTAACCACTAGGCAACACTCCCCATAATCCATTATTTTAATTCCAATTTTCATGATTGCATCATTAGTTTAGTCAACGACAATAACCTTGATGAATACCTGAGGCACTTGAAATGTACTGAAAGTAAAAGTAGATCGCTTCAGAACCATACCTGTGTGTTTAGAGAAGGCTGTGGGCAATACAGAGGAGGCGCAGGCAGGTACACTTCAGCGGGTACCAGTGTGGGCAGGAACGAGCACATGTCTTTGGCTTTGTCCAACAACGTTGACAAAGGAAACGACATGACATTCACTCCTGCCATGGCTGAAGCTTTCAGGATTTCATGCACAGAAGCCTGTAACAACTCCCAATCTTCTCCTTCCGAAGGATCTGAGAAAGTGAGGAAAAAATACTGATGTAAGCTATAAACTTTTAGCCAGATGGAGATTTTCATCTTATGAGTTACTCACTGACCTGTAAAGCATTCGTTCCCATTTTTAAAAGTCTTCTCTGAATCTGTTTTACTGCCAAGAAGACTCTTCAGCTCAGCCTGAAAAATGCTTTCTGGCTGTAACTCTGATGGTAGGAGGAAATCTCTCCTTCTAATCCTATCATGATGAGAAAGACAGGAAGTATTTAGACAGAACTGACAGATTCAGATGTAGAGTTGCTTGTTTGGAGATTTAAACTTACTGAGTAAAGTCAAAATGCCTTGAACAGTAACTGGTGTAGGCAAGGCTTAGAGTCACTGCAGTTTTCCAGTCGCCCAGATGAGATGCCAACCACACAGCCTCAGGAATGAGACCCCCCAACAGCAGCAAGTCCTGGGCATAGTCCACTGTCCACACCTCTGACAGGTGTTGCTGTCGAACTGCCTTGGCCACTTCTTCTTGGGACAAAGGCACCAAACGGCCGATATTTGAGGCTGAAAGAGAATCTCTGTGTCACAACCAAAACTTTCATGAAGAAATCATCTACTAAGCAACTAAGAAACTTTAAAGCTACAGTGTGTAACTTTTAGCGACATCTAGCGGTCAGACTGCAGACTGCAGCAACATGAACATCTCCCCCCCACCGCTTCTCCCCCCCAACAGTACGGCGAGCGTTACAGGACAAAATGTCTTCCACGACGTCGGCATCACCTACCTTCTCAAGTGATGAGGTTTGTTTACATAGATAATTTTACAGATAGCATTTCATTAGTCTGTGTAGGGTATAGATTTCATGTAGACTTAATATAATAAATATAGCCGTTATTTTTTCTACATCGTTGTGACGTTTTGGCGATCTCGCATTCATTAGTTTGTTGGCTCTGCGCTGCCGTAGCGCAAAGATGTCTGCTTCCATGGCTGCGAGACCCGCTCCTATGTAATTATAAATAACGAATTCTAAGGCAACGCAAATATTAAGGTTAAGAGGCTGAGCTCGTAGATGATTATAAAATAACATAGTTATGTATAATATATTACATTTCTGACTGTATATCCCTGTAATTATTACACACTGTAGCTTTAAGAAACACACCGTGAGGTAGGTGCAGAGGAGGCAGGATGGACACATTGTGAGCAGGCAGAATGAAGAGAGGCTGGTTGGTGAAGTAAGAGGCCATGAATCTTCCGAGGGCCTGAACTACAGCAAGGGCGGCATCACTGGGAAGATCCATGGGCAGCCATGGGTAAGGAAGATGATCTGTTAAAATACAAGAAAGAAAAAAAAAAAGTAACTTAGACTTTTTGGTGCACAGTAGTCTGAGTATAACCAGCAAAGCTAACTCCAGTCCACAGAGCATACACATAACTAAAAACCTGCTTTGTATAGAATCCAAAAGGAAGTAGCTTCTCAAAAGCTACTTATCATGATCAAACTATTTTTTTTCCCCAGCGTTTTTTATTGTCAATACACTCACAAGTACAGAGCACCAAAATTAATTCGCTGCATTTGACCCATGGGGAGCAATGGGCTGCCATTGTGTGGCATCCAGGGAGCAGTGTGGGGTTAAGGGTATAGGTTAAGTGGCAATCCGTGGGAGTGGGACTTGAACTCAGAACCTCAGGATTCCAAGCACAATGCCCTAATCACTTGGTCGCCACTACCCTATCATAAGGACCCCTTTCTTAATTATATCAAAAACTAACATGATGATGCAGGACCAGCAGGTTCTGTAATAGTTTGTTTCCCTGCTACCATAAGACTGTTGAACTGTTGAAAATTCTAATCAAGTCACGTATAGAGACTTGGCATCACACTGTAAAACCTGTACTTACACTACATTGTGAATCTACAAAATAGAACTCAATTCAGTGCTTCTGCATTTTGCACCATATCTATTTATTTATTTTTGCACTGCTCTGAACTTTCCACATCAATGCCTTTTACACATGTCTCTCCTACACTGTTTACATTTTGATCACTGATGCACTTTATAAATGGAAATGTTCATTTCACTGCTAAGCTGCTGCTCATTTGCTGTTGGAAAACTGCATGTATCAAAATTTCTTTTTTTAAACACAGAGGGCCGGATTTATCAAGATCCAATTTTGCGTGCAGTAATTTGCGCTCGCAAAGTGGAATTTTGCGCGAGGGGCTGAACCATGGTTTGCGGGTGATTTAACAAGAGCGATTGCGTAACTGGTGGCAGGCGCAAAACTGTTGGAGACGCCCTATTTAAATGATGGTTTTGCGCGTTTTGTGGTTTGCGGCAAAGTAGTTTGTAGTTTGTGCAAACTAGTGCATTAAGAAATTTTAATCTTACAGTGACACCACCCCCTCCAAAAAAAGAAATATATATATATATATATATATATATATATATATATATATATATATATATATATATATATATATATATATATATATATATATATATATATATATATATATATATATATATATAAACTTTGGCAACCTTTATTCCCTAAGGTGGTATGTGGCTGAATTTCTACTTCACCGCAGTAAGAAAAAAATACACAAACAAAAATAAAACAGGTGTTTTTTATCGGCCTGTAGAAAAATGCACATACCAAATGGCTCACAAGAAGTGACTGTGGATAAGATGACTGCATTGGCATGTTGCTCCACAGGCGCAGGGTGTCGGGGTTCTCCGGTAGGGCGTCAGGGCGACATGGCATTTAGAACGTCGGACAGCACTTCTGAAAAACGAGATTGGGAGATCCCAGATGCAAAAAAGTGCAATGTTGCAAGGAGTTTCGTGATATCTGGTATTGCGTGGGTCCTCCTTGTGCCTGGCTCCAAATCCATTCGGAGTTCCCCCAACAGCTCCAAAATGGCAATGCTGGATAAACGATATGTTTTGATGATCGTTTCCTCGTTCATTCCAAAAATATTCACACGGAGTGAAAAAATGCGTTCTCTGCGTCTCCTTGCTTCATTTCGATTTCTCCTTCTTGCGACAATAACCGCTGCCATGTGTGCGCAATTACGCATACAGACCATTTGCACCTTCTTTTGAAACGTGTTAAATATAGAGTCAGATACCGTTAGCAAAATTGCTTTCAGGTTTGATAAATCACTTTGCGAGTGCTAAATTAATATATTTACATGTTATCCTCCCACAAGACGCACTTTTGCGTGTAAACGCCCTATATTGAATATTCATTGCAGAAAAAGTACTAAATGGATAAGAGACGCTATTTAGCACGTTTTAAAGACCAAATCCTTTTAGCACGCTGTTGATAGATCAGTTTGTACATTTTTTTGCGTGCGCAGTGAAATAGCTCACGTTTTAATACACGCAAACCTTTGATAAATCCGGCCCAGAGCGTATACAAATTTTGCCTAATTCTAAGTCTTGTCGAAAAGAAGCTGATTTTATCAGCTAATCCAATAACCAACCAGGGCTGACCTGAATTGCAAGTCAAACTTTCAGTCTGGTTTCCAGCTCTGAGCAGAAGTAGTTGAGCCATGTGGTCCCCCAACTCCTGGCCTTCTCTCAGGTGATACTGGGATAACAGACTATATAGGAGCGCCAGACAAAGCCGCGTCTCCTGGAACACACTGCGCTTCCCACCTGAGTGAGAGACAGGTGACAGTCACTTTGATCTTAGGATAACTTTAGAGAAAATGTTTAAAGCAAAAAACTGAAGCTGTAGCGCTTACCTTTGTTTGCCTCCTCACAGATTTGTAATCGTAACATCTGTGTACTTTGTGCGTACAAACCGCAAAGGAAAAGGTCCTCGCCTACAAGAAAAAAAGGGTCTTTTAAGGCTTAACAACAATATTTAAATCCAAAACATAAGTCTTGTATTTTGCCCTAATGCTAATCTAGATATGTTTTGTATATTTTACAAACATTCTAAGGAGCCTTGAAAAAGTATTCATACCTTTTAACTTGCACATGCTTTTTTCATGTTACAAGAACAAATTTCAATATATTTTATTGGTATCTTTCCATTTTCTAGCCTCAACCTGGAAGAAAGCCTGTAAGAGGCTTTCAGAACTCTTCTGACAGAAGATCAAAAATAAAGACAGAGTCATAGCGCCAATGCTATGACTTAAAAAAGAAAATACCATATTCATGTTATACTTTGAAAGATTTGAAAATTTATGCTTACTGGCAGCTTTTATCCTGTTTGACTGAGCTTGAGCTGTTTTTGCTGGTGTACGAGGAAAGGCTAAGTAAAATTATTTAAAAACATTTTATTTTCCTTCCACTTCACCTTTCTGCACTACTATAAGCATGTTAACTGGCTATATCCCAAAAAAATTAACTTAAATAGTGCAAAGGTCATAAACTCAATTAAAATCAAACTTAAATCTTCTTTGGTCAGACCTTGGTAATCCAGCAGCAAACGCCCCTCTTCCAGGTTTTCTCCTGTTGCCTGCAGAGCTGTCTGGATCTGGGATGTGATGGCAGACAGTTTTTGCTCCTCTTCCTCCATGCCGTCGCAGCCTTTAAGCTTCTTCAGTTCCTCTGCATACCGCTGAGTAACATCATAAATTAGCTGCCAGACTCCAAGCAATCTGTCCATAAAGAAAATGGAAGCGCAGCTGTCAGGTTTAGAAGCACATATAAAACGGACATAATCTATTAGTTGGTTTTCTAGAACTAGCTCAACATCATAAGCTGTGCATACCTGCTTGAAGGTTGCCGAGGAACAGGTATCGGCTGATGTTTAAAAGCAGGTGTGTCTTTATTCACAGCCTGCAGCAGGGGTACATGGTAAACATCTGAAGACCAAAGATATGGCTGGGAAGAGGAAAACTCCTCAGGAGACCAATATGTTTTCTGCTCTAAGCTGTAAGTGCAGTCAAGAGAATCGGAGACTAAGTGCATGATTTGAATTATCCTGGATAAACTTTGAGATGATAAAAGGTAGTTCTCAGTCAGGTGGCCTTCAGGCTGAGGGGTGAACAGAAGACTCACTATCCTTTCAGTAAACCCCACCATTAGCCCCAAGCAGTGCTGTCCATCTGAGGAAAGGCTGTCCCAGGACAGGAAAGACAGGAGAGCTTTAATGAGGTGGAGCAAGCGTGTAGAAACCGGGGTATCCCTTGCTCGTATGGGGGCCAGGTGGAGTAAAGCTGCAAACCAAACCACACAGTAAAGCGTACGCTTCAGAAGATGAACTCTGTGTTCAACTTCATCCCCCAATGACATGGCAAAAGCCCAAGCCGTGAGCAGCTTCCTCTGAATCTTCCCCATCTCAGAATAAAGAGGGTTCTTCTTTTCTGTTTGTCTCTTCTTGCTGTTTGTATCAACAACAGATTCACTGTAAGTGTCCATTGCATGGAGAGTGTCAAACATTGAGGCAAACTCTAAACGGCCTCCTTCCTGCACACGAGAACCAACAGGAAGTCCTTCCAAATCAGAGTCCTCTTCAAAGAAAGTCTAGAAAACAACACAAACAGCTAATTAATACAGCTAATTAAATAATCCATATCAACACAGAACCTTCTCCCATTACTCCCACATAGATTCAAAAATGAAAATGGTGATGTCAAGCTTTATTTGTAAGACCTGCATGCTTTCAAGGAGCTCCTTGGTACCACCCAGTGTCTGCTGGTCCTGCAGGAACAGCGGCAGCCTGGTTTGATCTGTCGCCGCTAAAATGGTGGAGTCTGACACTTTAAGCCGACATGTGACAGACGGACTGAGCTCCTCAAGGCTGCTGTCTGAATTAAAGCAAGACATAGACTCCAGCCAAGCCTTCACATGAACCTACAAACAGAAAGAAAAAAAAAGTTAAAGCTAGCAAAATTTAAGGATATTTTAAAAAAATATTCCACCTCTTAAAGACAATCTGCTGCGAGTCACCTGGGATTTTTCTAATTTGCTGCTTGCTTTTTCCAGATCCTTGCCAGCTTCTTTTAGAAGAGCATTCAGGAAGAGTGCTGCTGAAAGTCTGCCCTGCACCTTCATAACTGTGGCCATGTAGCCGTCAGACACAATGAGATATAGCAGTCGGGGGTGCCAGGTGACAGAAAACCGCTGCCTCATTAGATCACGTAGAGACAAGCTGGAGCTGGAAAGAGAGGCCTCTCCATTCTCTCCAGAGAGTGGTGGTCTATAGGGAAAAACAAAGCCATCATACACTATGCATAGGATCATAATTCATCCATGCTTTATTTGGTATTGAATGGTATGTATGAGATAAAAAAAAAATTACTATAGCAATATCAAACATGTTTTTCTTTTTTATTTAGCAAATTATTCATTTGTTGGATATGTGTATCTCTTCAAATTTAAGTCATTATGTGGGGGAAAAAAAGGATTGCAAAAATCAGTAACCTTATGTATTTATTCTACATTTAAAAACAGATTTGCAGACCCTACCTTCATATTAAAAGCTCTGTATAATTTGATTTCAACTGCACAAACAGTAAACATTATGGTCTCAAAGAACTATGCTAAAGTTTTTTTCTTTAATGATTTGAAAATTATTATTGCATTTAAATACATTTTAAAAGAAGTAGAATAATTTAACAACAAAAATGCTAAAATTTTAAGTCCACCTGTAGGTGACCAGCGGATGGAGGGGCAGGAAGTGCGCAGGACCAAAATCAACATTGCAACCAGAACTTGTCAGGGTGAGAAGCCCACCAAGGCGAGCCAGCATCAGGAGGGAGCCCCTCTTTAAGACACAGGCAAGGAAAAGGCCTCCTGCTGACCAGCTGATGCTACTCACCCAGTAGGACCTGAAAGGTTTAGGAAAAACACAAACACTCCATAAACTTACTTAGACAATGAAAAATAATGGTCTTGGTCTGATGGATTGTGACAAAATTGTGGTTTCAAGTACTTACATTTTTAATAAAAATCTCTACGACATAATTGTGCATACAGACCTAACATATTTTGATGGGATATCCATTTTCTTGCTTCCACATCCTCCCAGGTCGCTTGATATTGAAACAAAGTTCTGCATGCTCACAAAAAGGACCTGTGTGTCCTGCATTCACAAACAGAGAATGCATGTTTTTTGGAGCTTTTAATTTTAATGCAAATGAGAAACAACCCTTAAGTTAAAAATTAATTAGAAAGTCCTGATTCTAACCTTTGGCTTCCTCTGGTTCAGTACAATGGCTAACAGGCGTCCATCAGGAGAAAAGGCTGGAACTAAGGCTCCTCTGGACTTTACTGGCTGGCAGGGTGGGTACAGATGAGACATGGGGTATGTTTTGGAAGCCCACTGTATGGTGTAACCAACAGAACTACAAAGAAAAAGGTGTACATCTAATCAAAACAGAAACAAAAACTTGGAAAGGGTCCGTGCCGTTGTAATAAAAGAGTTTACTTACCCCATCCTCACACTGCCTTGGCTCCACTGAATTTTTAGAATGGTGACAACAAGCTGCTTCCCAGAGATGAAAATAAATGCTGATAAGCAAATGTCCATCATAACCTGACAGAAAGTTAACAAAACAGATTATGTAAGGCTAGTTAAAAATAAGAGTGGGCATCAAAGCTGTATCATAGGCTGAAATAAGATATAAAGATATTTAATACATAACGCGGACCTCTGTTTTTAAAAAGATGGTCTGCTGGGATGCTTCTTTATCTTTTGAAGAAGGCAAAATCGTCTCTTTAAGTGGCAATAAATTAGTCCACTGCCCTTTAACAGGGCCATCCCGCAGGCCTGGAAAATCCTTCCTCTCTGTGCACTCCCACAGGAACACCTGCCCAGTTATCGTAGTCAGGAGCACTCTCGTCCCATCGCATGAAACCTGTAGGCACAACTTTAGAAAATTTCCTGTAAAACAAAATCAAAAGCAGCTTAAATTGTATTACCGAGAAGATTGGTATAATATATAGATGCCTAAAAAACAAACAAACATATAAATTACTAAAACACCAACCTAAAATATGGTGCTGATAATTTACTTAAGACAGACGTTACAAAAACATTGCTTAGGTAAATAATCTATCTGCTGAATTTAACCACAGGTAGAAGGAAAACACAACAAATTTCTCAATCTTTTTTAAAAATGGAAATATATAAGGAATGGGACGTATTCATTTCCCCCAAATGCCTACAAATGAGACCAACATATCATTCAATTTTAGACAATGAAGATCAAACAATTGTTTTCAGAAATGTTACATTTTTCTGGCTAAAATGCAGAACAAACCTTGAGCAGAGTTGATCATCTGAATCACTTCAGGCACTGCTGTTGCAGTCTTCAGTAAATCTTTATCCCTGTTCCACAAAAATAACTCTCCAGACACCAAAACTCCACACAGCCACATCCCTGGAAAAATAGAAATCAACACTCAAGAATAATCCGAATTAGACAGATTAGTGTGTGTTTAATAGATTACGCCTACCATTGTGAGATGGAGTCATTTTCACCACACTGCTAAGTAGAGGATGGAGTTTAGGGATCTTTTTCTTGGTGCGACCAGACACCATGTTGATCTCACTGATCCGTTTGTCATCCAACAGAAAAACAGACTCCTTTTCCTGAGGAGTAAAGTCACAGGCCTGGGTATTAAATCAGATTAAATTATTATTATTATTATTTTCTCTCAACAGAAATCATCATCACCTGCCCCAGCCAGCAGAATCGCGGCCATGGTTTCTTCCGTTTGATGCTAGATGACACAACAACCTCCAGCTTCAGCTCCATCTTTTAACATCTCTTCCTTCTGATTATACTATTAAAAAAATGAAGAATTGAAACCCAAGAATAGTAAACCAACATTGAAAAATCGACCGAAAACAAAGCATAAAAGTGTTAAATGTGTTCCTAAATGGGTAATAGATTTAAAGTTTGCGTCGTTGAAAAGGAAAATCCAAATATAACAGAAAAAAACATTCACCGTTAGCTACCTAGCCTGATATGTTAGTGCTCTGTGTTGGCTAATTTTTTACTACCAAACACCCTGACATTTTTAACTAAAGCGGTTTTACTCACCGGTTATACTAATGAGACGATGGTTAGTGTTTTAACGTTGCGGTTTTATTACATTATATAACGAAGATATTTCAGAAATGTTTCGAAAATCCCTCCGCTTCAAAAGCAGGATTGCTTCCCATGATCCTCTAGAAGGAAGCTAATATCCGTTACCGTGGAAACCTAACCGGATGTAGCCCAGTCCTTGTGAAAAAAAAACAACCGGAGGAGGCGGGGGAACCAAAAGATAAGTTCCGCTTCATTCATTCACGAAGGTTTCCCAATCTCCACACCCATTATCAGTTGGTGGCGGTAATGCTCACCTAATATTTTTGCCAACCGCCATAAAAATTTTCAACAAGAAGAAAAAAGAATGTTAGACCACATCGTATGGATTGAACATAAAATCAACTGTTTGTTGTCTTCAGAGAAGATATAAACCAATCCATTGGCGATTCTAGAGCCAGTGGATTGCAGAAAAACAAAACAATAAACAGGGCAATAGTTTATCATTTAAAATAAATCAACTGAGCCGCAGAACTAGGAGCTACTTGTGGCTCAAATTGAGTGAGCTTTAATTTTTTATGTCATTCAAATAAAATTGTATGTTTTTCCAAATGAAAGCTTGAATTTTTGGCTGAAAATTTTTAATTTTTACTTTATGTAAATAAAAAAAAAATCCCTTACAGAGGGTTACTGTAGTGATATGCTGCTGAATAAATATCTATTAAAATATATGATAAAGCTTTTCTTTGGAATATTATATCAATGTACATTCATAATTGATGCAATATAACACATGTATTTGACTTCTTTTAAATGATCAGTTTTAATCAAATCTGAATTAGAACTTAAGAAAAGCAGATACATTCAGCTACAACAAATCATTTTTATTGGTTTAAAATAACATTTAGAAGATGAAAAGTCTCTTAATATGACTGACGCTATTACCATCACTTGTAAACCATAATTAAAACAGAACTGTAAAGAAAACCATTAAATGGAACCTATCATTCACTATGTCTGCTCCATCATTAGAATTTTATTTGATCAATTATTACTATGTCTTCATTACCTGGGTAGTAAAAGGCCGCTGCCTAGGACACCCTATGGTTAAATCCATATGTTCTCTATAAATATCAAAACCTAAAGAGACTCCAAGATGCAGAGCAATAATTTGATGTCAGCTTCAATCAGAGACACTTGTTTTCTAAAACTCTCAGTTAGATGGTTGAAAAAAGCTACTGTTAAGAAAAGTGTGTTTGGGATCTTTTTACCAGTATATTGCTATATATTACATATATTATTATACATGTTTTACGTCTATATAAGTTATTGTATTCTGGTGGATAATGTACCAAAACATATTGCTAAAATCAAAATTAAATCCCAATATAAAAGTTTTAGCTTTAACTGTAATGTATATGATTATAACAGTCAAAAGCATTTGCTTTTTCAGAAATTGTTTAAGCACAATTTTTTTTCCTCTTTGCAGTTATACAAATGCCTATTCAGGGGTCACCACAGCAAGTCGGTACAACTTGCACTCAAATTTTGAAAATGTTTCATGAATGCTTCATGATGCAACTGGAGTTTATTCTTTTGCCTGCAGAGGGAAGCCTTCTACCATTAAAACTATTTTCAAGCGGAAGAAAAGGCCAATTTAGAACAGATACTCCATTAGAAACCTTTGTGTATTTTTGGCCTTTGCTTATTGCTAACTTCTTTGAGTGAGGTCATTTTTTTAAATAAATGTATTGCTCTATTTGCCATTCATGTGTGAGATATGACTATATTCAAATCTGTGTCATTCAGAACAGAGTACTCACTCATTCTTCCACTGTGAGAATTCAATGCGTATCGCCAGCAAGTATGGAAAAAAGTCCACAACAGAAGAAAAAAAAAAGTGCAGTTCTTGAAAATGGCAAACCCAAAATGGCAAGGAATAAAGATAATATTCCCTAGAGCATCTAGGATGTAGTAGTCTTTAACTGAAGAAGTTCTCCAGTTCCACAATATGGGATAAGAGACCCTGTGAAATAGTGATGTTATTTTTTACTAAAGTCCCTCTGACCCCCAACATCCAGGGGGCATCCCAGGACAGAGCTGCCATGCTTCAAGTTATGTGGATATTTAAGCAATATGGTCTATCGTTGGCTTATTAAAAAGAGTTATTAGGTTTCCCCTCAGGACCACTGATGGTATTTAGTAACCCCTACACCCTCTTAATTTCATTATGATGGAGATGACAGCTGCCACTGCCAATAGGTGGAAGTGGGGACTTTGTCCAAACTTTATTTGGGTATTTTGCCTCTTCTTGACAGCTGCAGGTGGAGCTCTTAATTTAGATCACTTGTAGGTTCATTCCTCTCAGATGAAGAGGATCTAAAGAGGGAGAGTTTGCCCATCTGCAAGGGCATGATGACATCAGCTTGACAAAGGCTAGCAACATAGAGGCAAGATCTTTTTTCACTAATTTTAACCTGTGAATTCTTTGGTATTTGGAGACACATCCTTAAACCAGATTTTTAACTTAAAAAGTCAAAAGACTTCCCAAATATTGGAGAATTTACAAATGAGAATTATGTAAGTACTGTAGGTGCTAGAACATTAGTCTCATGCTTGCTCCTTTAACCCACGGTAAGAATGGACTCCTTTTATTTGCAATTTAACAACTTGAAATTAATTTGAGAGTTATCCCCCATCTTCATCTTCCCCATTCAATATGTCGATGTGAGAACATCAGTTGGCATGGTAACCATACTTGCCATCTGCAGACCTCATTCATACTGAAAAATGACACTCGGGGAGCTGTCAAGAGACAGTTCAGTATTCCTCGGCAACAGCGGGTCAGAGTCTGTCTGCAGTAAATCTCAGTCCTTTGGACTGTTTTCAGCCGTCTTTTCTTTGAAGATGACAAACTGTCGTTTTTGAAGGATTTGATTTGTACCTAGTATGGTTGCATTTATACATTTCCTACCTCTTTGGGAAAATACATTCATCCGCCAAGTGCAGAGAATTAGATTTGTGGCATGGGCAAACATTTTTTCTTTTGATTAAAGAATGCTGAAAAGTTATGGAACATAAATGTACCTGTTTTCAGGAATCTGTGAAAAAAAGCCTTTTTCTTGTTGATAATGGAATTTCAACCATGTTACAAGCTGCTTCAGCTCTTTTTAAATCAACTAGCCTATGTAAAATGAAATAACATGTCATCAAGGAAATTGAAGAAATGACACATATCTTGCTTTTCTGATAGCTGGTCTAGAAAACCAATTGTATTAAAACTGGTAACCACTTTTTCTTAACAGCTGTCAAAAGAGCAGCATGTCTACCCATGTTCCTGATGCATTAATCTCTCTACCAAGCAATAAAAGGCAAAGCATCCAACTCAGAAATATTGGCCTTTTTCTTTCAGAGGAGATGGAGCTGCACTTGACTCATGGAGAAACAGTTACAACGCTTCGACTTATCATAATGGCCCAGTAGCGGCTAATGACATTAATGACTCCATTATAATCACGCGTTGCAGTGAGACAGGAGACCGTAACATTGAGTCGACATATACCAGCCATGAACAAAATCAAGTCCCTAAAGCTAAAGCATCAAACTGGAATTCTGTCATTCTTTTATCCGTTTAGGTTTTATGACTAGGCCATATTTATCCACATGGAAAAGCCCATTATATAAGCTAATTTACATACCTGGAGATTAAGAATGGATATAATAACCCATGTGAAATGCAGACATATTATGCTTTAGTGGTACCACTATATTTACTGCATGGTTATTTTGGCAACTGTTATGAAAAAAACTTCAGAGAACCCAATATTCAGCCAGCCAGTATTGCATTTGAAACGTTTATTTTAAATATATGATGATGGTAATCAGGAATGCAGGCAGACAGACTGATAGGGAGCTTTGAGTAGACGGATAATGGCTAACTGCTTAGAGGGAGGCTTTGAGCATGTGGAGGGAGACTGAAACGAACTTTGGGCAGACCGGAAACAGGTTGAACAAATTGGTGAGAGGCAGAAACAGTCCAGGGCGTCACCAGAGTCAGAAGCCAAAGAGGACATGCAGGACAGAGAAACACAAAAAGGCAGGTAACGCACACTGACACTGGAGCGTTTCTCATACAGGTTTGGAGGAGGCAATCTGGAGAAGACTGACAGAGAGAGGCAGCTATTAATAGATATGATAACAGCTGCGAGGAATGAGGAGGATTAGGAGAGAGGCAGGTGCATCTGCTTACTCTTATAGCTTGAAGCAGAGAGTGGTAAACAGTCAGCCTGCTAAAAAAAAACAAAAAAAAAAAAACAAGTGTTTCATTGTCTTCTTGTGCTTCAGAAAAACAGTGAATTATTCTTTATAAAAATTTCTATTCTTTAGTAGAATAAAACCAAGGCACGAGATGCACCATTTTTCTTCCTTTGGCACCTTCTTCTTCTTCCCTTTTTTAACTACTTGAGCTGATGTAACAAGTACATTTCTCCACCGTGAGATAAATAAAGTAAATCAATCGATCTGTGAGTTGGACAAAAACAAGAAGCGCTATATAACAGTATTTAGGTGCATACAATACATTTGCAATTTAAAAGTTTTGCCCATAGGCTCACTGATGTTTTCTACCTGCTAAGCTATAGAGTGATACATGGATAGTTAACAAGTGTTTAGTGCATCTATTCTTATGGCAGGAAGGTCATGGGTTTAAATCTCAGCCTGGGATCCTTCTGTCTGAAATTTGCATGTTCACCCTGTGCATGTGCTCAATCAGGATACTCCACTTTTAAACCAAGCATATCTAAATATGTCTGCATATGTCATGAATAGATGTGCATGGAATGTATCTTTATTTTTGCTGTTTGTCTCTGTCGTCCAATTTGATAGGCTAATCATGTGTCCCTAGTGCTCTTCACCTTTCACCCAATGACTGTATGAGAATGGCTCCAGTGCCCCACTAACCCTACATTGATAATCTGGTATAGAATAAATAAATACAGGGAAATAAACATTTGTGTGTTTTTCTAGATGTAAGTAATCACACCATTGAGGTTATCTGGATAGTAAATGTTCGTCGTGTTTCAGTGTCATGTTTGGCTGCTGATAAAGTATCCCTCTGAGGATAATTTGTAATGTGTGGCTTAAGTTTGTAAAATGATAAAATAGGATATGTTGTATAATAATGCTTACACCAGTTTATTCCCAATGTGTGTAATTTCACAGCAGTTTGAAAAATGAAATTGCCTCCTCACGGATTTCCTCTTTCTCAAAACCAAATGAAGCAATTTAAAGCTAACCAAACTGCCAAACTGACCCAACCCTTTGTGAAACTTCAATGCCCCTTAAGCTTTATATCTGTCCTAACCTCTCTGTTCTGTAAAGATTTGTTCAAATTCATCCCCATTGGAAAGGTATTTATTTGTTTTTTGTTGTTTTTTTTGTAAGAATTGCCTGTTGTTACTAGTTGGTATGCTTTAGATCACTGTTCTGCTGTATGACCCAGGTCTGCTTGAGGGCACAGACTGATGGCTGGGCATGCTCCTTCAGCATTTTCTGGTAAAGAGCTAAATTAATGGTTCCTTTACTTGCAGCAAGTAAAGCAAAGCAGCACCCAACCATTCAGCTGCACATATTCACCCTCAAGCTCTCTCTTGGATGTCTTTTTTCTTGTTGTTGAATAGTGAACATTTACCTCAGTTGGACCAAGTGAGCCTTTTCAGAGCTCTACATTTCTTTTCTGTGCTTTTTTACTACCTTATGGATGAGTTGTCAATGGGCTCTTTGCATATATTTGAAGTTGAACAAAAGATTTGGTAACAAAGTCTGAAATTAAGAACTGCGACTTTAGTTTCTACATA
Organism: Cyprinodon tularosa; assembly: GCF_016077235.1. Classification (NCBI taxonomy): domain Eukaryota; kingdom Metazoa; phylum Chordata; class Actinopteri; order Cyprinodontiformes; family Cyprinodontidae; genus Cyprinodon; species Cyprinodon tularosa. Next base: position 492,043 of record NW_024039094.1, read on the forward strand.
GGCTTAGGCTGTTTTCATTGTTATATCTCTTTATAATTTAAATCATCATTTAAAAACTGCTTTTTTATATTCATGCTGTATTTTAAGAAAGGTAAAAGGTAGGGAAATTCTATAAATCCACATGGTGTTGTAAAACAGTTTGTTTAGTAAGACCATACTGTACAAGAATGTAAGCCGTACAGCCTAGCAGTGTTAAAAAAATGCATTTTAATAGGAATATAATGGCAAAAATGGTAAGATAAATATAGAAGCTGCTGCAGAGTTATTAAAGACCATTTTCAGAAGCATCATAGTGGTGCACCTGTCCTGCCTTTGTCATGTTTGTTAACATATTTTCATTATAAGTATAAAAATTTTCTCTCTAAGAGACTAGTCCCCATCTATCAAAGAGGAGAAAACAACATAATACCATCAATAAAAAAAGACATAATAAAGGTATTTATCTTTGGAGTTGGTAAATCCTGTATTGTTTCTGTATTTTACAGTATTATATGGATGTATCTTACATCCATCATGGACAACACATTCTACCCTCTGCACCAGACCATAGAGCAGCTGAGCAGCTCGTTTGGTGGAAGACTTTTTCACCCTGTTTGTAAAAAGAAGCGCTACCGAAGGTCATTTATCCCTGCTACAATGCAACACTACAATGGCAATAACTTTTGCAATGTACGATGTGCGATTACTATTTGATACCCTGTGCGATAACCTGTTTGTCTACATTTGACACCCAGTGCAGTAACTATATATCTATCCATCCATCCATCCATTTTCTGTCACGATTATCCCAAGCGGGGTCATGAGGGGTGCTGGTGCCTATCTCCAGCTGTCTACGGGCGAGAGGCGGGGTACACCCTGGACAGATCGCCAGACTATCGCAGGACAACACAGAGACAAACAGGACAAACAACCATTCATGCACAAACTCACAGCTAAGGAGAATTTAGAGAGGCCAATTAGCCAAACAGTCATGTTTTTGGACTGTGGGAGAAAGCCGGAGTACCCAGAGAGAGCCCACGGATGCTGAGGGAGAACATGCAAACTCAATGCAGAAAGACCGGGCCGGGAATCAAAAATTCTTGCAGCCAAGCAGCCGTGCTAGCCAGGGCTCCACTGAGCAGCTAACTATCACTATAAAAAATAAATATCCATATATATTACCACCCATGTACCACACACCCTGTATAAAAGTCCTACTTTTATACACACTGTATATCAAAATATTTTCTTTTTTTTTTTTTTTTACTGAAAAAATTTATGTAACCATGTTAGGTATATACCCAATCATAATTACTTACTTTAACATAAATGTTTCATGATAGCAAGGTAGGACATAAAACAATTGTGTTTAAGTAACTAGATATGATTAAGTAAATGCCAAAAACGGTTGATTTAATTTTTTTAGTGTATGAGATTGCTGGTTTATTTTTGTTCTTGCAGAACTCATCTAATTTGGGGCTGATTAAGGGCAATGTTATTAGACTTAGACTCAGACAGATTTTATTTGTCATTTTTTTTTACACAAGTGTAAAACCAAAAGAAATTTCGTTTGAAACAGCTCTATGGACAATTTCACATTTTTTTAAAGTGCAGCTTTGAAAAAACAGTAGTATATATACATATATATATATATTATATAGTAATATAAACATATTATCCAGACCAAGCAAGATACTTGCATGTTAATTACAAGATCATATCAATAAACAACGGCAATTACAACAACAACAAAAAATCTCTATTGAACGTAGGACAGCGTTTTCTCTTCAATGTCACTTTAAGCCCCGCCTCCCCTCTCTTACCATTGGTCGATGCGTGGGAATATTCTAATCCAGTCCTGATTGATTCGCCCGCAGCCGGTTCCAGCTGCGCGCAGGACCGGTCCTGCTTCTCCAGTCGGCAGCAGCTCTCCGTCCCACCGCCACGCTGCGATGAAACACAAGTGGCTGCGAGAGAAAGAAAAAAGGAACCCCAAAAACCAACAATTGAAATTTTCATAAATATTCTTTATTAGTAACAAGCGTCGAGGAAGTACAGCTGATGGAAGCGACTTCTTCCATGGATTTTTCCCCCGAGGTTACAAGCGCTCAAACCAGCGGCGGAGGAAGAACGCCTTCAGAGGAGGACAGGAGCCAATCAGCCGAGGCGAATCAAAGATAAACAAGCCTTATGATAAAGCAAACTCTGTAAGAAACTATACCTTTACATTTACCTTATAATGTTAACGCTTCTAGATTAGTTTTGGATGATTTATAATATAAAGGTTCCTTTATTCTGCAGCAAAGGTGGAAAAATGAGAGCTTTCCTTAAAAAGGAAAAATTAGAATCTTAATGTGTAATAATTTAATTTTTTTTCATAAAGTTCTATTCAACAATTGAAATAATTGCGCGCAATCTGTCAAACATACATTTTTCCTTCAACGTATCTAATTATCGTGCGCCACTGTTGGGTATATGTGTAATTTATTTCTTTATTCCCCTTATCCATCTTCCCATATGAGCTGACTGATGGCTTTTCTTGCACAGGAAGACGCTTTATTTGTCAGCATCTCAGTGGCAATGCTTTGAAGTATATTATCAGTCACTCAGGGCTGCCTCTGAGGGTTTCTGCCTCCATTGTCTACCAGCCGGAGGTGGGATCATCGCACCTCAGTGCACCCGTGGCAGCCGGGGTTGAAGGTTAGCCTCAGCAGAGGTTCCTGCAGATTATTGGCAAGGTGTGAAATTCAAGCCTATGTGTGTGTGTGTGTGTGTGTGTTTCCTGCCTCCTTTGCTTGATCCTTTATTACTCAGAGAGATGGAGTGTCAGAGCACACCACCAGAGGCAGGGAAGAAAAATCCTGCAATTTTGGTGTTTTATTATCTCCCCTTCATCTTTTTTTCTTGGTGTCATGATGAAAAATGTGGTGCGTATTTCCATTTGTATCTGCTTTTTCTTTCTTTCTTTCAAACTTAGCTCCTATTTTAACTTGAATTTAGCTTTATGATGTTAAAACTTTACATATTTTTCTTTATTCCCCTATAAGCTTGCAGGTGTCCCCCATAGGGGTATCCCACTGATTCCCCTATCGCATTCGGGATGGAATTCTAACTTTGAACAGATAGGAAGGAAAAAAAAATAGAGGGGGGTTATGTTTGCTTCCTCGGGAGCATAAGCTCCAATTTATTGTGAAGTTTCCCCAAGTGTTACAAATAACTCAAAGGAGGGAACCGCTTGCTGAGAGTGACCTTTTTCTAGGAAGATCATCATCCAGGCAAGGGTGGGGTGCTCTAATTAAAGACGGGCATCTATTACCTCATTTCCAGGGGTCTGTTAAGTGTACAGTGTCATTTCTTGCAACAACTCGCACCACTTTATAAATGGGGGGAAAACTGGCCGATAAGAGGAAGAAATTACACATACAGGCAGTCACGTTTGCTTCCATCTTGTGGGATAATGTCAAGTCTGCAGCCTGCTGAACAGTTTCTCCTAATCACCTTTTTATCTGCTAGAGGCTGTCATGTGTAATTACCAGTGCCCTGCCATCTTCTGAAATCGGTCTAATTGCTCCTTGCTTTAATAACAGGATGACGGGCTATGAGACGGGGAGGGGGGTTCTGGGTGCAGGGGTTAAAGACTGGGGGCTCCCTGCTCGCTGAGGAAGGGACAGAACATCTAAGGTCATTAATATTATTTTGCCTTCAAGCTTCTCTCCCCCGTAATTGCTTTAAATTAATGATTATCCTGCTGCCAAATTGCAGTGGATGCATCATCATTTGTTCTGAGAGGAAAAGCAGGGGCATGACGACATCGTAATTTGGTTCAGAGATCAAAGCCACTTTTCTTGTTGATGCGCCTACTGTACGCTTGAAAGCTTATCTTTAGGTTCTGCTCCACAGTAAAGCCATGCAGGCAGCACTTTCTCTACAGCTTTTAACAGGTCATCCAACGAGCTGTGGAAAGTGTTCATACCCCATGTAGCAAAAGACTTTTGTTGCATTAAAACCACAAATCAGAGTGCATAGATCAACATAAAGTAAACCGTTATTGTTAAAACAACAGAAAAAAAACATAAATGTCTCATTTTTTCTTCATTATTTGTCTTTAAGCCCACTTAACTGGTTCCACTAAATAAAATCCGGTGTGACCGCATGCCTTCAGTTGTTGGCAAACAGAGGGCGTAATTTAATCCCAGTATAAATACAGCTGTTCTTTGAAGGCTTCAGAAGCTGGTAAGAGAACATTAATGAAGCATCCTCTTCATGAGGACACAGCAGGAATTTCCAGGGGCTGTTGTTGAACAATATCCCAAACATTAAGAAGCTGTGGAAGATGTTGAAGGTTGTAAAATTCTTGAGAATAAGCTTGAGGTTCACTTTTCAGCAGGGTGATGGCCCTAAATGTGGTCCACAGGAAGCTGTCTGAAATCGAAGCGTGTTCCTTTTAAAAGATGGTCCAGTCGGACACAACAGCGAATCTGTGGTAAGACTTGAAAAGTGGTAGTGGTTCTGCATCCGCTCCATCCAGGGCTGTTTACTTTTTTGAGGAGCAAAGGAGTGGAGAAATATCCCTGAAATAATTACTGATTTGAAGAAAATGAAATTAGGTCTTAAAACATATTTTCTCTGAGAGATTTAATACTAATTTTTTTCAGATAATGCTAAAAACTTTGATTATTTTCTTCCAACTATGCAAAACTTTGTGTGAAGGTCTAACATAAAATCATGAGAAAGTGTGAGGGGTATGAGCAGAGATTTCCTTTTCTCTGTGATACATGTAGAGCAGACATTTTAAGTTTCATTTGTTTGCTCCAAAAAAGAACTTATCCACCCCCCTCATTCGGATCAGCTGTCAGCATGAGGCAAGGTTTTCAAAAGGTTTGGCTGCATACCTCTTTGCTCTTTAACAGTGTGTCTCAGTGTGTATACTGGGCTAGGGATAAGATAAGGCTATGTTTACCCTCTAATGCTACCTTGGCATTGGCCAGACTTTACCTCACGCAGTGTGTTTCTTCTACCTTGGCACTGGCGGTGAGTGAGGGCAGATTTAAGTCAGTCCAAGGCTTTCCACCCGAGGGCTGCTCTCCAAGATAAGGCTCAATTTTGCAGCTTTGGATTCAAAGCCTCTCTTGTTCTCGGCCTCATTTGTTCTCATATTTTTATTACAACTTTTCTTTTTTTTGTAAGGATGGTACAGGGCCATATGCTTAGAGAAAACGTTCACATTTAGATGCGGTTTATAAGATAATTGATTTATTTTTTTAATAATGAACCCTCACCTCCAGTAATAATCTCTATTTCTCTACTTTTCTGGGTGAGTGTCACGGGATTTCCTATTAATAATCCACAACCTCTTGTTTCCCGGAGACATAACTTTTAAAAATAGACACCCAATTCTGTCCTATCCGCTCCTCAAAATGAGGCGAATAACAGAGCACTTTTGTTAATATCAGAGGGGCTAATAGGTGTGTATGTTTATAAGTGAAAATATTAGAGCTGAAAGAATTAATCTGATTAATTATGATTAATCTTAACTGGAGTATAGAAACTTTAAAACATACCTTTAGCTGACAGAGCAACCACCTCATCATTTAGAAACTATTTAAAAAATGTGGCCTAATGATGTGCACCACAAAGTTGATGCCTGCTAAGCTGATTTAAACACTCAGGGAGGGGGGGGCCGATTAAAAAAGGAATAGCCTTGGTCTTTTTAAGGGAAGCTACTGTTTATATTGTACTTTCAACAGAGTTTTAAAATTTTAAGCAGGCCTTACACCCTTGTGCAGAGAGACTGCAGGAACTTTGCCGTTATATCATAGCTTTTACCATCAAACTAATGTTTTTGCATTAGTTGGATAGTATAGAGCCAATTAAAGGTTGTCAGTGGAGTATTTGTGCTGTGATTAAGGGTGAATCATTTGCTTCGTTTCATCACAGCTGTGTCTTTGCATGACAGAGTCTGTAATGTAAATGTGTCTGTCTTGCACTCAGTCAGCCATTAATGCTGCATGATTTACATCTAATTGAAAGCTCTGGACATCTGTCAGTATATTGCCCAGAGATAAGCCACATACATTTTGCTCTTGCATTAAAAATGTAAAGGAAAGCCTTTATAATGCTGTACCTTTCACAAGAGCTAATCTTGATGCTAATGAGGCTCATCGTTGGGAGCTGCAGGCCTGGAGCATTCAGCCGAGTGACCCGCAGATTGTTTGGTTATCCGGTATGGGAGCCCTTGTGTTCTGTGTTTTGCCTGCGTAACAAAGAGGACCAGAGGAAAATGTGGGTCTTTCTCATGTGCCGTTCTGATTCCAATTATATAAACTATTAGAGAATTTAACCAGGCCAGCTCTTATCGGTTAATCCAGAAGTAATAGATTCTATTAAAAATGTATGAGGGGATTGGGAATGATCTGTGCATATGCCGAGGGTTGCATTTAGACGGATCCACCAGCTGCTGTCTAATTCTGCCCAAAGTTAAAATTATTTGTCTGGTTGCCATTACTGACAGCTTGCTGCAGCACTTACCTTTACCAAAAGCATATAGACAATTGATCACAAGCTGTGGCTTGGTATTGATGGACTAGAGACATTTTTCCTCAAACTCACGAAGGCATTTTAGGCATTTATTTATTCCAAATTCCCTTTTTCTCTTTCCTTCACATCTCATTCATAAGTAGAAGGATGGGAAAACATGAGCAAAACTAATGTGATACAATGAAGAGGATGCTTTTCTTAAACCTTTTCATGGACCTCTATTTATTCAGTGAGGATCCGAAGAACTGCTAACAGAAGACGGGAAAGTCAGGGAAGGAGTGTGTGAATCTGCCCTCTTTTATCTCTGCATTTCATGTTTGCTGAAAGGGAGGCTCTTTGTGCCATTGGCTTCTATCTTTACTCTGACCTTTGATGCTGCACAAAATCACAAAAGACTGACAGAAGGGCAGACAGATGCTGCTTGTATAATTTAAGGCTCTTGCTTGCTTGTTCTTTTCCCGTTGCTTTGTACAGCCAAACAGGTGAAGCAATGCATAATCCATTTTGGATCTAAAGCAGCGTTAGGTGGTGTGGTTAATCATGCACAGACGGCTTTGCCGTTCTAAGAAATGAAATGCATTGCCTGGACATGAATAGTGGCAGCTCTGGAACTGCAGACATAGATGGGAGGAGAGCTTGTTACAAAGGAAAAAAATAAAACTTTGCCTGCCTAAACATTGTTATCACAACACCACGGGGGACAGTTAGATGGACGACAAAGCACAAGGTCTTTATCTCTCTAGCAGGCCCTCCCTGGACTGCATCCTGCTGCTTATCAGCTGCACGGATAACGACTCAAAGTGGCAAGATTTAAACATAGTTTCAGCTTGAACTTTGTGCTTTTGTCATTCTCTCTAAAATCTTCCCTACGGCTTTAACTGGTAAGACATTATAGTTACCAGAGAAAAAAAGATTTCACTTTATTTTACCCGATTTGTGGATATGATTTAAACTACATTTGTAGATGCTATTGATAGAAGTCTTGTTTTTCTTTAAATCCACTGTACTTGTTGCACTGTACTTCTCAGAATACTTTGTTATGCATTTTATGTAGAAAAAACCTCGGCCTCTATGACTCTGGATTTATCTTAAACTCTTAAAATGTTGAAGCATCTCTGTTGCAATATTTTAACCTTTAACCATGGATAGTCTTAGGATACTTTGTGCTTATTAGCTTTTAATTGTTATTTATTTGCTCTCTCACTGCTATGCTGATGATATTCAACTCTTTATTAATTTAAAACTCATATGTATTAGTCTTAAGGAACATCAGATATACCAATTAATCTTAGAATGGTCTCCAGTTGATCAAGGGGATATGTTATTTTAGCTCGAGTGCTTAATTGTAACTATGCATCACCCTCCTTTGCATGTTTGACTCCATGGTAAAACCTCTCTAGATAACCCACAGCCTTACTTTGTCTTAAGAGCAGCTAGTAAACATTAGATTACATCACTAAAGCGCTTGTGTAACATCTACACTGATCCTTATAAGCTGACTTCCTGTTGAGGACAGGATGCAGTTTGAGGTCATAGTTTGGATTTAAAAAGTTCTGCATGGAGACACAGGTTTACATTTCCATTTGTATACTACTCATCCTCTATAGACCGACCCTTGTCCCACTACAGGGATTTATAAAAAGAAAATGAAACAACATCTAAATGGGTCAAAAAAGCAAGTTTCAGATTTTGAATGTGGTTAGTCTGGCTATTTTCTCTTTTAATGCCTCTCAAACCAGACAACTTTTTCTACTTCTACAGGTTCTGTCTCCGCTCGGGTCATTTAGCAACATTATTTTTTGAAATAAGTTGAAATAAGCTAAAGTTATTATGCTTTTTTATCAAATTAGATGAACCCAGATGATGATGCCACGAGCTACTGATTAGTGGGTCGTTTCTCATCCGCTGAGCTCAATGGAAGGACACCTCTAGATATAATCACTTTTAAATTATAAACATGATGGTGCTCCATGGGGTTTTTGTTCTTGGTCCGATTTTAGATATGCTTTATTAGTATCCATTATGTCACCCTTTGAGATTTTCTTTTTTCTTTAGTAATCCCTTAAACTCCAGTGTTTATCAAAGTCTAGGATAGTTTGATTAGTTTCAAACTTGGAAAATGAAGGATTTCTATTTATTCTTTCTTACTTGATCATATAAGGAACATATTCTTATTGATGCTCTGTAACACTGTTAAGCAGCTAGATTTGCTTTCTGCTCAAATTAAACTTAAGACTTTTCTGCTGTGTCTGCTTTTTAAGGTGTAACCCCAAATAACACCTTTACTGATCGCTCTGCTTGGTTATGCCCCTTCATATATATATGATCTATGATAATTTACCATCCAAGACCCTAATTAGGAACTGTTATCTGTCTTTAGATCAAGACTGAAAAATAAAGATTCTTTTCTGTTTTAGCCCCCTTTTTTTTGAAACCCTTAAAGATATGATCTGTGGATTGGATATTAAAGGAGAATTCCGGTTTTTAACACTTTTAGCCCATTTTCTGTAGTGTCCAGGATGAAATCGAATGATCGACACCAAAATTTTGACAATTGGTCCTGTCTCTGCTTTTTGGCTCATTTAGAATCACCCCCTGGCTGCTTTAGAATGGCTTCCATAGAGCATGTCCGATAATGTCCTTAAAACAACCTTAAACGTTCTTTTTTTTAAATATGCTACTCACCGGGTCGTCAGCGCTGTTCAATGACGTTCCAAAAAAAGTTTCGTAAAGAAAAAACGTTCCTGTAGTGTTTTATTTAGCATTTTGTAAATCCCATTGAGTTCTGTTGGAATAGTCAATATTCCCCTGCCACCGGAAACGGAAATGGGGCCTGTTTACACAGTTGTAGTCTTTTTGCTTCACTCTGTGTACTCCGACGTCGAGGTGCTAACGTCTCTGTTAAACACTTTAAAAAACTCTGAAAATGGAATACGAAAGGTGGATTCTTGATTCTCGACGTCGGAGTACACAGAGTGAAGCGAAAAGACTACAACTGTGTAAACAGGCCCCATTTCCGTTTCCGGTGGCGGAGGAATATTGACTATTCCAACAGAACTCAATGGGATTTACAAAATGCTAAATAAAACACTACAGGAACGTTTTTTCTTCACGAAACTTTTTTTGGAACGTCATTGAACAGCGCTGACGACCCTGTGAGTAGCATATTTTAAAAAAAGAACGTTTAAGGTTGTTTTAAGGACGTTATCGGACATGCACTATGGAAGCCATTCTGAAGCAGCCAGGGGTGGATTCTAAATGAGCCAAAAAGCAGAGACAGGACCAATTGTCAAAATTTTGGTGTCGATCATTCGATTTCATCCTGGACACTACAGAAAATGGGCTAAAAGTGTTAAAAACCGGAATTCTCCTTTAAATTGGTATTTTGCCTTGTATTGTGTGTTATTTGGGTTACATTTGGTGTATTTTTGCTTTTTTTCTCCTTAGGAATCCAGAATGTTCTTTATTGGCATTATATCACCATAATAAAACCTTCCTGAGACACAGACATTAGTTATAAAGCATTGATAGAAAGATGGGAAATGAGCATCTATGGAGGAGACGTAACATTTGAGAACATAATATTTACATGAAATGTAGTACAATATTTAGATAAAATACAGTTACTGCTGAAAGAGCCGATGAAATGGGCTGATGGTTTATTCAATTTTCAGCTGAGGTGTTCAGTGTCTGCCTCCAGGGGGACAGAAAACCTTCAAACTTTTAGGAAAGACTTCCTTAGTTGAATCGTTCCCCTGCATTGTCTGGGTGGTTGGGATCTGTCATCAAATGTACCATATAAATAACATATTATGCATATATCCTTATCTCTCTATATCATAAACAGCAAAAAAAAAGAGACAGCTGTGGATATTTAGCAGAGATTGAAATGAATTTAAATAAATCCCATCATAACAGATTGCATTATTACAATCTTATTGTTTGTGACATCTTTTCTGGCTTTAATTTCAACTTATTCAGGTAAGTCACTAGAGGCCCCATCTTTAGTTCTGACCCCTCAGTGTATTTTCCTTTCATCTGCAAATGATCAGAGTGATGGGAGATATTCTGGTGCATGTCTCATTTTCTTCTTGTGAAGGGATTCCCCTGAAGAAGAGCTCTCTCTCCCTTGTGCTCCTCCTGTCTCTGTAGTGTCTCCCCCCTGATAGATGGGAGGTAATAAAGGGATTGTTCTGAAATTGGTATTATTTTCTAAATGGTTGCTTAGCATTCTGAGGATTTTTAGCCCTGCTGTTCCCTGTGCATTCAGAAGAGAGTGGTTTGAAGTCAGTTTGTTCCAGATGAACAGATGTTAAGCAGAGAAAGACAAAATGGAGATGGCGCCTGCACCTGGAAAAAACGAATCAGTCTGTTCTTCTTTGGGAGGCAACAGTAATCATTCCTCTGCAGCCCATCACTAAAAGTTTTGTTTTGTGTTTGAATCAGTTTAGTTCCCCTCTGGGTCCTTAGGGTGAAATAAAAACAAAAGTAAAAAAAAAGAAAGCTGCTAATATCAACTGCAGGCTGATATTAGCCTTGTTGGACTACAGCGCGGTAAAGAACCAAAAGTGTTTCCCTTTTGAAGGATAAACTTAGTTGTGATATTTTGCATCTGTATCTGCAGATACATGATTTGCATGGATTCATGTATTTCACTGTGGCCTGAGGTTGTTATATATTTTCTGCAATCCTGGCATTCAGATTTTGCTGACTCTTTCAGATAATCAAAGAGAATGTCAAACATGATTATTACTGAAATATTAACTCAGTTTCTGCCGTTTTCCCTCCTTGATGCCACCCAGCTGTGGAGAGGAAAAGCCTTGTGGAGACAGAGGCTCTAATTTCCTCCGATAGTACTTTAATCTGCAAACAGCGCAGCATGCTTTAAGGAAAAGGATGCTTTAGTTTTTCTTCGATTATCAATGTGGTCATAAATTTATAACAAGTTAAGTTTCTCTACTGGACTGTCTTTCCATAAAGCCGGACAAGGCCTGAGGGTACAGGAGGGTCAGCAATAATTGGAGGAGTTCATTCTAGAAGAGGGAGAATGATTAGAAGAAAAAGCCTTCAAATTTCCAGTACATTATACTTATTATTATGTTACTGATCGAGGTCCTTAACATCTCATATTCTTTACTAAGTGTCATGGGGCTGATATGGGGATCAGAACTGTAATCAATGTAATTATGGTGCAATAGACTCTATAATATCCAATTAACATTATTAATGTGTGGAAATCCCCTGCATTATTGATCCGAGTACTTTAGTAGCAGAGATCTACGTTCTTCTGTTTTGCAAGAAATAATAAAACAATAAAAAATTTCAAATCCTTATGAAAAATAATTGGACAGGTTGTTTTCAGGAAAGAGCCGTCCCTCAACAACAGTCAGTTCCTTATGTGGCCCTTTGAGAGATACCTTCCCACCCTAGAGCACATGTTTGGAAAAATGTCAAATGTCTGTATGTGTTTGGTTAACTTATGAAATGTTGTAAAAAATGATTTTCCCATGTCTTTTTTCTTTCTATTGACATGCTGTTCATTATGCCTTGTTTTCCTGTTATAGCCTTCTAATTTCTGAATAATTTTTTCTTTGATGTTTGCTTATTTTAAAGTTCCAGATATAAACCTCATGAGAATTCAAAGTTAATTATTGTAAAAAATGTTTTAAACACTCAAAGATCAGTAGTTGATCCCACTCAACACTATTTAAATTGATAAAGACAGTGTATGAATTGCCCCCCCCCCTTCTTTTTTTTTTTTCAGCAGGATAATCCAGGCTGCCTGCCGGCCCAGTGAGCTATCATGCTAGCCTGTATCCAGAGACAGCAGAACTTCTCCTCGCAGCATTTGGCATGCACACCGAAAAGCTTCGATGTTCCGCCCTCGTCTCTATTGCTCCCAGTCCCGCCACCTCAAGCGTGCACCCGGAAAGGTTGGTCTTTTACACTGCTTAAACTCTCTATTTGACTGTATACACAAAAGATCATTGTGTTTTACAAAATCAGTTAAATAGTATTTTTTTGGTGAAATATAGGTCATTTTGCTTCTAAAGTTAGGCTGTTCCTGTCTTTTAGAAGTCCTCATCAACAGATGCACATAGTTTAGCTCAGAACCCTAGCTGCTGCAAATCTTCTTAAATTAAAATAACAAGCTTCTCCATAATAATGCCTGTTAATTGGGTCAGTAATCAGTGTGCTCCTGCTGCGCAGTTGCAGGCAGGTCAAAGTGGACTCTGGAATTACAGCGTTAATCAGCTCGCCCACACAGTATCACTAATTGATGCTCACATTTTGTGCTTCATGTCGGTGTTGTTTGACCTTCTTCCTGACTAATTATAGTAGTTTTGTTGAAAGGTTGGGTCTTCGTCTTTTGGCCTTGAAGTTATGAGTCATTTTTTTGCATATCTTAGGTAAAAACAAGAATGTATACATTCCAATATTTTCCTTAATGATTCTTAAATATATTGGCTCAGATTTAGAGATGTGAAGCTACAAATCTACCAAGATTGAAAAGGAAAAAAAACTTTAAAAAAAACTTTTTCTTTAAAAAAAAAAATAGTATAACATGTCTTTACTGCCTTTCACATATAACAAATATCCCACCACCCTTTAAAAACTTTTAACATTTCAACCACTAAAATAACATATCTATTTATGCACGTTTACCGAATGGTGCATCCAACAGTCTTTTAGTAAGAGTTGCATTCATTTATGTTGGGATGTTGGTAGTGATGTAATGTTTGGATAAAGTTTGGCACAGTTGAGCTTATGGTGAAGGGAGTTTTGGCTCACCTCCAGTAAAAAGAACACCAGATGATTCAGCATGTCAAGACGTGCTGGAGAATGTCAATGAGATTTTCAAGATAGATCCCTGTCCTATTCCAGCATGACTTTTAACCAAAGCGAAAAGAATGTTACATTAATCTGTGGTCAAGCCAGTTTTGTATGGGAGAAGTTGACTTATCGACACCTTTTTGTTTTTTTGGGGGTGCAAATAAGTTCTGAGAATTTAACCCCCAGATTCCACATCCTCCGTCACCCCTCTGCTCTGCCCCGCTCATGTACGTCCTGCAGAGCACTTGCACAGTCATCTTTATCAATGAGAACTGTTATACATCTACCGCCAGTCCTTCACACTTCACCTTCCATGTCTTCTCCATCCTTCACCGTCAAAATATGAAGCCAAGCTATTTTTTGCTCCGCTCCACTCCATTTAAAGCCGGCCAGGTCAGGATCACCAATTGCAATCGCATCAAATAGGAAAAAGAACTTCGAGAAGATCTGGTTTGTCAATTTTAAATATGGTAATGACAGATTGGTTACTACAAATAAGAGAATAATTCTTAAATATTCCCCAAAACTAAGACCATTTCATGAAAATATTGGATGCAAACTATTAGTACTTCAACATACCAGGCAGCAGATTTGTCATCTTGATCAAAATATTTATTTTATACTTAGATGCTTAAAAGTTTCAACAAAGCACCTCTCACAACTTCAAAAAAAACTTCTTATCGTAGGCATGGATGAAGAGATGCTGAGTTTGGATGTAGAGAACAAACCAATTCTGTATGATCCTAGTTATCCCTATTACAGAGATCCACAACGAAAAGAAAACGTTTGGGCAGCAACATTATTATGTTATATTAAATTAGGCGGTCATTACCGCATATTTTGCTTCTATGAATTAACAAATATTATTGCTCACGCTCTGCTCGAGTTCCAAGGAACTCAAAGCGGAGCAAGACGGGAGGAACTGCTTTTCATAGGCAGTCAGTAACGGAGAGGGCGGGTAAAGATGATGTGGGATTTTGGGGTAAAGTAGTCCCACTTAAGCTCCTGACCTCAAAACTGTGCTTTGGAGGAATGCTAAAAGGGATTTAAAGAATTTAAAGAATAAAACAGACAAATGGTATTTTAGTTCGAATGGTGTTTTGGAAAATTTTCTGCTTCACTAAGATTTAATTTTCAACAAGTTTGAATAAACCTTGAATAACCTTGATCTTAATCAATAAAGCATAAAAGTCATTATATATCAGATTTCTCTCTGCTTTCTGCTCCTTAATGTAACTTGCTGTTATATAGAATCTGAAATTAGCTGAACTGAAATAAACTTGCACAGATTTATCTTTCTCAGATTGAATGTTACCTTAATTAGACTTCTGCAGCAAACACCTGCAGCTTCACACAAGTACTTTCACTTACATTGGATAATTGGACTTCCTGTTAGTTTGGGTTTGACTGGCAGCCTGCCATGTGAATTTGCACAGGTCACAAACCTTTTTTTGAATCTGTAAAAGCTGCTTAGATTTAACAAGAACAACTAGACTAACAGGAAATTCTGGAACTACAGGAAAATAAAAACAAGCCTGAGCTCTAAAGAGCTAAAAAAAATTTCAAGTACCACTCTACTAGTTTGACCGACTGTTTAGTAAATTGAAGGCTCCTCTTTGTAGTGTAGCTTAACTGTGTGTATCCAGCTTTGTGAAAATTTGAATGCTCCATCTTCTTATCTCTCCTATCCTAAGGCAAAATACCTCTTTGTCATTAAATATTAATTTAGAGTCAGTGGAGCACTTGTCTGCTAATTGTTGTAACAGAAGGGCCTGCCATGCCTCAGGCAGATCTTGGGATGCATTTCTCATCCCGTTTACCTGCAGGGCCTCCACTTCCTCCTATCTCCACCCGTATGGAGTTTTTTCTTTTTTTTTCTAATGCTCTGCATCCTCCAGCTCAAGCCTGACATTTCAAGCATCGCCTTGGGGAATAAGCTCCCGATGAGAGCTCAGTCTGTGTGGTCCACGCTTTTTCATTAAAAGACTCGTTGCTGGAGCGAGTTAAAGAGGGACAGCCTCTGGCCACTGCTGCGCTTTTCAAAGCCATTTCCACTTTTCGCTATCAATAAATTGAAGGAACACTATAGCTCTCGCAGTTGCGCAGGAGCCCATGTGAACCATTTCCAGGAAAATGTTACGAAGATGAGAGCAAATGAGAGCTCCTCTCTTCTCCGCTATCTCGATGTGAATGCAAGGGCTGGGATTTCTTTTTTTTTTTTCCCACGCTGCTGGCCTGGGCTCGATGCTGGCTTAGAGAGGGGAAAGTTTGCCCAAGCCGGGCCAAAGTGCCACAGAAACAAATGAGAAATGACACTGGCGCAAAGAAGTCTTTGCCAGAACCTCCTGGAGCACACATATGAGCGTTGAACCCCAAGGTCACTCCGTTCTGAAAGCACCGTTTATGTCGAGGCTACTGACACGGAAACAGGGAGGCATGTGAGAATGGGGTGAATGAGTGTCTGTGTTTTTAGCCTGGTTTGTTTACCAGGGAAGGTCATAAATAGAGAGGCTAGTGTGAAGGGAGAACATGTTGGGGTGCACATGTCCTGTTTCTTGACTTGCAGAGGGAAATGCAGATAATTAGCAGTCAGATCTGATGCGCAGTCTGGCAGAGCTAATGGAGACCAACACAGGTCTCAGTATCTACTCTAGTGATGAACAAGTGAGTTTATAGTGCACAAGTCCAGACATTTACATTTAGCCTCACTTATTGTCTTATTTTTTCCTATTTTAAAAAATCCAGAATATTTTTATGATCAAATCAGTACACAACTGAGTTAAACAGAACACGTGGATCAGTTTAAGGAAACCATAGAGAAATCAAAAGAATCTAAATGATTATGCATCTTCATTGATATGATTTAAAATGTTTGCTTCACTTTCCAGATTCTATTTAATAAAAAAAACTTAATTTATCCCAAATAAATTGTTGCAGTAACTCGTAGGGTTTTTCCATAATTCATCCACAAAGGTCCGCATTCATCTCCCTAAACATTTATATATTAACCCAATGGAAAATCTAGCCATCATAATGTTTACAAAGAACAGCTCTGTATCCTGATGATGGACGTAATTTCATTTACCTATTTAAAAAAAGCATATAAAACATAAGCTTCTGTAATTATCCACAGTGGAGTTTTTTACTGTGATTAATAAAGCGGGATGCAGACCGGAACAAATTTATGGAGACGTGTCCTGTGGTCTGACAAAATGAAAATTGAAGTGTTATTGCTAAATACCTATTTATGCACAACTTGTGCATGCTTAAGTTGAGCATAAAGAAGTTTTGAGACAGCTAACCTATTGGCCTATTTAATTGCTGAGGGGCCTTTTTTGTTACAAACTAACAACAAATTTTCCCTCAACTGTATTTGTAATACACAGATTCAAACTTTAGAAACATCATAGAATGATAAACATCAAATTAATGAGAAATGGGCTTTTGTTTATATATTATATTAAATGATAACACAGAATTTCCTTTTCTCTTGGTATCCATGTTTCCTATTGTAAGGAGGTTTTCAGTTTAGCTGTCGACTCTGACAGAAAGTCTATTGCAGAGGCCCGTTTCAAACCGATGAAGGCAGGACCAATTAATTATATGGGTTTTAATTACTGGGCTTATTGGGCCAACTGGATACTTTGGATGAGTTGTCATAGCAACAGAGAAATTGGTTTGAAAGGCAGTTTGCATGCCTTGAGCTCAGTCCCCTGTTATTAATATAGCTGAGAATATTTTTATTATCGGTATTATTGGTGTAGTAAACAAGTATTTACGCCCGCTGAGAAGTGCTGTTCTGTAATTAACCGCCTGTTTTTTAGAGCTGTGTTCCTGCTGAGGTTCTGACACCAGTAAACAAGTGATCTCACCCAAGTGTTCAAGATAAGTCCTTAGCTGAAGATAAAAGGCCTTCTAATCCTGGCAGTTCTGCCTTCGGGTATGGTTATATTGTAGTTTTATCTCATGTGGGAATCATATCTAGCAGTCGCTGTAATTGTTTCCTTATGTTCCCTCAGCATGAGGCGGCTGGAAGCCGTGGGTTTGGAAACCCAATGAGCTTGTCCAACTCCCGTTTCAGTCCCTGGGTTGTTTTGCCCATAAATTAGTGATTAACTCAAACTGCTCCAAAACAATGAGGTCTCTGCTCTAATCTTGCAGGGCGGTGGGGGGGTGGGGGGGTAAAGCTTCAAGTGTGAGCACGGGAAAAAGATTAGCCAGTTTAAAGTGGGGGACTCAATGTAGGTGGAATAAGTTACTAAACAAACAATAGGGTTGCAGTGCAGAAAAGTGTTTTTAAATGCGATATTTTGAACCTACTGGTGAATTTCTTAAAGTCACCCTCCCCTATATTCCTCCTTTTTTTTGTTTGAACAGAAAAGGGTAACCAGAATGAGGTGCATTGTTTCTGCATTGTGCTTTAACAATTTAATGTGTAGGCTACAATTAAAAGCAATTTAATTGTGAGTCCATTAAATCTATCTGATTTATTCAGCATCACACTTCACTGCTGCTGTGCTTGTTTTTAAGGACAATAACAATACAACCTAGGTTTTCAGCCCCATGTGGCTGACTTCAATCAGCCCTGAGGGAAATGCTAAAAGGTCAAAAAATGTTAAAGTGTTGCATGATGGCTTTAGCTTGAGCAGCTCAGGTAAAGAGGCTGCTGTTATTTTGTAGGCTTGTTCTGCTGTCTGTCAGTGCTGCGCAGAGATACAGCATGCAGGCTGCAGGTTCAGGGTGATTAAGTGCTTAAGGTCAGGCCGCTAATTATCTTCCTGCCATTCCTCACCTCACAACACAGCTGCCATTTCCCCCCCGTCGTCATGTGAACAGCCTTATATTTGTTTTCACTTCTTATCTTTATTTCACAGCTCTACATTTTTGCTGTATAACCGAGGAGCTTCTCAGCAGAGAAACTAAAAGAAACCTGCCTGAAAGAAGCTTAAAGCTGACATTTTACTACAATAATGTGAGAAAGTCAAGAATGCTGTCTGAAAATATGAGTTTCTTTAAAAAAATGCCAATAGCCAGTACAGTTATAAACATATTGACTGTTACAGGATACAAAGCTATCTACCTTGCAGAGCCTCCTTACTTCTTTTTTAGCTCTGTCATCAAACAAATTATCATATACAACATAGATGTGATAGGTAAATCTATTATTCAAACCGGCCTGACCTTAAGTACCCCCCTTGTGAGATCATGGGGGGCATTGAGGAGTGGTGATCCTGCTTAGGTGGGGTTTTGCCCATAAAAGTTCTCCAAGAATAGATCAATGACTTATCCAGAAGCTAACAAAAGAGCCCAGGAAACCATCTAAAGAACCACAGGCTTTAGTTGCATTACTTTAGGTCATCATTTGTTCACAAAAACGCCTTTCAGATTGTATTTCCACAATAAACACACAACCAACAACTCCCGGTTGTGGATATTCTTTCCTTTCACATCATTAAAGCTCTATCAAGACCATGGTCTGTGTTTGTTTTTTTTAGATTCGGTAGCTGAAATGCAGCCCACACTTTCAGCATTCACCTGAGCAAACTTCTGAAACCATGTCTGGTCGAGTTTCTCTCTCCCAGCCTTATGTTGTAACCCTCATGCATGATCTCTGACTGCGTTTGGTGCTTTATAAACAAGCTAAGTTATTTTGCACCATCAACAGATCTGCAGGAGATTCTGCTGATTAACATACACTATATTGCCAAAAGTATTTGCTCACCTGCCTTGACTCACATATGAGCTTAAGTGACATCCCGTTCCTAATCCATAGGGTTCAATATGACGTCGGTCCACCCTTTGCAGCTAGAACAGCTTCAACTCTTCTGGGAAGGCTGTCCACAAGGTTTAGGAGTGTGTTTATGGGAATTTTTGACCATTCTTCCAGAAGCGCATTTGTGAGGTCGCACACTGATGTTGGACGAGAAGGCCTGGCTCTCAGTCTCCGCTCTAATTCATCCCAAAGGTGTTCTATCGGGTTGAGGTCAGGACTCTGTGCAGGCCAGTCAAGTTCATCCACACCAGACTCTGTCATCCATGTCTTTATGGACCTTGCTTTGTGCACTGGTGCACAGTCATGTTGGAAGAGGAAGGGGCCAGCTCCAAACTGTTCCCACAAAGTTGGGAGCATGGAATTGTCCAAAATGTCTTGGTATGCTGAAGCATTCAGAGTTCCTTTCACTGGAACTAAGGGGCCAAGCCCAGCTCCTGAAAAACAACCTCACACCATAATCCCCCCTCCACCAAACTTTACACTTGGCACAATGCAGTCAGACAAGTACCGTTCTCCTGGCAACCGCCAAACCCAGACCCGTCCATCAGATTGCCAGATGGAGAAGCGCGATTCGTCACTCCAGAGAACGCGTCTCCACTGCTCTAGAGTCCAGTGGCGGCGTGCTTTACACCACCGCATCCGACGCTTTGCATTGCACTTGGTGATGTATGGCTTGGATGCAGCTGCTCGACCATGGAAACCCATTCCATGAAGCTCTCTGCGCACTGTTCTTGAGCTAATCTGAAGGCCACATGAAGTTTGGAGGTCTGTAGTGATTGACTCTGCAGAAAGTTGGCGACCTCTTCGCACTATGCGCGTCAGCATCCGCTGACCCCGCTCCGTCAGTTTACGTGGCCTACCTCTTCGTGGCTGAGTTGCTGTCGTTCCCAAACACTTCCATTTTCTTATAATACAGCTGACAGTTGACTGTGGAATATTTAGGAGCGAGGAAATTTCACGACTGGATTTGTTGCACAGGTGGCATCCTATCACAGTTCCACGCTGGAATTCACTGAGCTCCTGAGAGCGACCCATTCTTTCACAAATGTTTGTAAAAACAGTCTGCATGCCTAGGTGCTTGAATTTATACACCTGTGGCCATGGAAGTGATTGGAACACCTGATTCCAATAATTTGGATGGGTGAGCAAATACTTTTGGCAATATAGTGTATTTCTCTGGTCAGATGGAAACTGGAGGATCTTATGTTTTCTCTGCTGCCTTTGCTTTGTATTGTAACACAGTGCTGCTGTTTAACACTTCCAATTCATAGCGGTTAAGGCTCTATTGACCCCTATGACCTTGAACTTTTTATCAAAGTTATACGTCATTGATTCTTTGGTGAAATAGATACTGACCTCAGTGTGTTTTATGATACAGTGAGTTTTTTCCTGATGGGTTTTTTCCATCAAAGCACTTGGAGTGCTTAACAAGGGCTGCCTTGGCTAGTTTGAACTGGTTTTATAACACTTTTAAAACCTGTTTTATCATCCACAGGAAAAGAAGTGGCTTGGTGTTGCTTAACCTTCTAATGCATTGGTTTCCAAAGTGGAGCTGAATGGAATATATGCAGTAGAAATTAATTTTTATAAATGATCCTTTGTTAGCGTTACTTAAAAGATATTTGAAAGCAATGGTGAACTATATTTCACAGCAAATGAACAGTTAAAATAATTACTCTTTAAAGGCGGTAGTTTTAATTTCAAAGGAGACTGTAGTTTAATTAATTAATTAATTAATTGCGATGTGTCATTATTTTCCGGACGCTTTGAACCATGCAGCTCAAAAGAAGGTGCAGCTTTTCTGTAGATTTTTCCTAACCGCCAGAGAGGAAAGTCAATGTTGGAAATGAAAGAATAAGAGGTCGATTTTCATATAGCACAAGAACATGCTAGTAGGAGACACGGAGGAGAACAAATTTTATTTTTTTTTACACATTTTGACATTTATTTGCCTCTTTAAATCTGTCGAACCAAAGAAGAGACTGGGCTCAACTCCCGCAGAGCTGAAATAAAGAGCCAATGAGGCCCCATCTTTAAATAGAAGCTCTTACTGCTGCTAGCCAACAAGCTAACGGTAGCTAGCATTCTTCTTCATCCCTACTCCAGGGGCCTATATGTAGAGCTCACCCTACAGGTTTGGTGGGAGACAGTTTAGTAGATATCTACGGTTTATAGCCCAATGAGGTGTGCTCTATAGTCCAGGAAATACGGTAATTTACTGCAGTTGACTTTTCTTTTTTTGGAACCGCTGTTGTCATGTATGTTTTTTTTTTGTTTTTTAGTGGTTAACAATACATGGGGCTGCTTAGTGGCGCAGTGGGTAGCACTGCTGCCTTGCAGCAAGAAGGTTCTGGGTTCGATTCCCGGGGTCTTTATGCATAGAGTTTGCATGTTCTCCCTGAGCATGCCTGGGTTCTCTCCGGGTACTCCGGCTTCCTCCCACAGTCCATAAACATGACTGTTAGGTTAATTGACTTCTCTAGATTCTCCTTAGGTGTGAGTGAATGGTTGTATGTCCTGTTTGTCTCTGTGATGGACTGGCGACCTGTCCAGGGCATACCCCGCCTCTCACCTGTAGACAGCTGCAGATAGGCAACAGCACCGCTTGTGACCCCAATTGGGACAAGTGTGTCAGATAATGGATGGATGGAACAATACATGGACAATCCGTCTACACAAACCACTATATGAGTCTCATTCCTGCCTCCCAACTGTTGTAATGTCCAATACAGACAAGCATTTAGAAGGCCCCAAGCTAATCAGATTTAAATGCGTTTTTCTTGCAGATGCAAAAACACCAGCTGGTGATATCAAAGAGCTGACAGAGTTTGTGAAGGAAGTGATAAAACACAGCAGTTGTGGCTGGTGCACAGAAGTACTTTCAGCCTGTGATGGTCAATATTTACACAAACATCGTCATCAACAGATGGTTAGCTTGTTTTTATCCATTTTTAACTTCTTTAAAGGTTAATTCACTTGGTTTCTCGCTTAAAAATTAAACAAACGTTTGGTTTCTTTATGGTTTTAACTTTCTAATCTTCAGTTTCTCATTAACCAGCCCTTACTGCTTTGTGAAGATAGTACTTATTTGTGGCAAAGAAGACCTTGGTGTTAAGATAGAACTGGTTTACTGTCTTAAAACGGCTGCTTTGCAGGTGAAGACAGAAATAGCTGCTAAGTAAACATTGGTTTAACACTGGAAACATTCTAGTTGAAAATCAACCTGGCTAAATTTTCCAAAGTTAAGGTCAGAACCATACACTGGCTGATAAACTCACCAAAACAATTACAAAACAATTGTTTTAAGGCAACTATTTTAACTAAAATGATTCTAGAGTTGTTCACTGATGAACAGCTCTTGCTGTCCAACAGCAGCTAATAGTGTTAGGTAGAGAAATAATAGATCTCTACAGGTGAAAGGTTGCACATTTTGTGGTTACTATAAGTTTTGTATGAATAGGAATATAGCTGCACCATATCAATCATTGCAATAAAGGACTCAAACTTTGGTAAGACATTGTCTCTCATACCATGATACTACAACCAACAGCCTGAACTGTTGATTTCATTTGATATTTCATTTTTTCTTAGAAATTACTTTGTAATTTTGAGAATGTATGTGATGGATATCCAGATAGATCAACTGCTTGCGTTATACTCAGACCAGCCTGCCTTGAAATAACTATCTTCCCATCCCAGCACACCGTCTTCAGCAAATCTAGATGCATAAATGCATCAAATTCCTGATTTATTTTGTCCCATTTTTGTTATGAAGAATTTGAAAAACAGATACTATCAGTAAAATGTAGAACAGAATCTGCTAAAGCTTTCTTTTCAAGGGTTCTGAACCAAAGAGTTGCACATTTTTGTAAGGAGGCAATTTCTTTCTTATTTCTTGTTTAATAACATCTGCCTGTTTGAGTTGAGGCCAAAAAAACAAGGTCTGCCATGTTCTGTTTTTGAACCATTTCAAACATTTTGACACATTTTTTATATATAGATAACATAATTGAATAAAACAGTGGCTTTCAGCTTTAAAATGTTTTTTCCAGTTTGTTCATCTTTGTAAATAGATGCTAAAACCTGATTGTGTCGTGTTCACATTACCTCTGCAGAGAGCCATTCCTGTCACACTTTGTCCATCTTGGCTGATATTTATTGGGCTTTATGTTTAGCATTTGGTTGAGACGGCATCTTCTTCGCAGGCGGCTTTTGTCTAGCTGTCTGCTACAGGGTGAAACACGAGTTATCACAGTGCCAGATTGTCATTATTGAGCATTAAACTAGGCTGTGTGGCAAGAAAAACCTTCTAAAATGAGCAAATGAGGATAAGAAAGACTTCAGGACATGCTTTTATTACATCAAGACCGTATTAAGATCCTCCATTTACATCCTTGTTGCTGCTGTTTGCTGCCATTCAACACCATTGATTGCAATGAATCTCCCCGAGATTGAAACCTTTAACCTCCAGCTGTAGATTAGAGTCATTTAATACCGATCATGCTGATCTCATGTAACCTCACACAAAGCAGTGGTTGGGTTTCTGTCAGTAAAAAA
The DNA here is from genome assembly GCF_016077235.1 of Cyprinodon tularosa. Classification (NCBI taxonomy): domain Eukaryota; kingdom Metazoa; phylum Chordata; class Actinopteri; order Cyprinodontiformes; family Cyprinodontidae; genus Cyprinodon; species Cyprinodon tularosa. The sequence goes on from NW_024039094.1 coordinate 515,723, forward strand.
AAACCTAAACTGATCCCTTATTCCCATGCATATGTCACACAGCGGTGTTGCTCAGATGATGAATGTGAATTCAGAGTGCCTGTTTGTTAATGAGGTTTCCACCGTGCCACATTAAGGCAGCCGCAGTGGGAAGTGCAGCTGTGTTGTGTCTCCTAAGCTCTGACAGGGCTGTAATCTGTGGGACTAACAATATCAGACATCCTGTGAAGACGTGTTAGCGTTCGCTGCGTTTGAAGTGCGGAGCAGCCGGTCGCAGGCCTCAACACTTCACATTCTACACGATGAGAAAAAGGAAAAAACATCGGGTTTAGATTTGTTTTGCTAAATTATCAATAGCTTGTTCCTTTGTATTATTATCCGTGGAGGAGAAATTGTATTAATCCTGGTGCTCAGTGATGCGAGAAGTTATTACACTTTTAACTGTGTCATTTCTTTTAGTAATCTAAGCTCCTTAAGGTGGCGATGATTCTCTTCCTCTTATCTTTTCTGGTTGTGAATAAATGTTAGGAATTATTATTACAGCTGGCATTTTTGTCATGCCTCCTGCTTCAATGCAGGATTATGGGAAAACTGGAGTGGAGTGAGCTCACATCTTGATGTGTACAGTACAAACACCTCTTCAACATCCCAGATGTCATTGTTTTCTATAGCAGCACTACGTCGAAAAATAATAAGGCCTGTTTTTGCTTTGTTGTAATTCTCTGCAGAATTCATTCGTGCTCTTGGCACCATGGTGCTCCTTCCCTCTGCTCCGCTGGGAGGCCGTTGGTTGGATTGAACACTCTGCCTTACCTTTTTTTTCTCCTCTGCATTTTAAACACCCAATTTATTCCTTTCATGAGGTGGATCTTGTAGATTGAGTCATTTTCACAGTCGGGAGGCTCACTGTAGGACTGAGATGAAATGAACTCCCAAATCAATTTCAAATGGGAACAGTGAGCAAGCACCACCCCTGCATAGCTGGAATTGGTTTTGTTATTAAAATGAAACAAAGTGTTTGTTGTTTTTTGATCTTTTCTGTCTTATTGCAGATTACAGCTTTGTTCTCTTTACATGCTGAGATTTCCACAGACTCACGCTGGTGTGATCTAGGTTCATTTCAGAGTCTTTTCTCTACCCCGTCAGATTTTCCATAAAAGCATCAATCTGAAAGGCGGCAGTAATTTCCTCTTGATGATTTATTGTTTTGTTTTTTAAACGAGGCTTTTTTCCCCCCTTGCCTTTTGACAACAGGAGTTAAGCAGCTAGAAATAATAAGCCCATATAATAGTGTTTAAAATCAATTTTAGTTTGTTCTGTGTGCTTTCCTGCATGTTTCAATCATCAAAAACCTTAAAAATTGCTTTTTATCTTTCAGTTCGAAACAGCATAATTAAACTAGGGAAAGACTGTTTTTTTGTTGTTTTTTTTTTTTTTTTTTTTAGAAATTCCTAATTAAAATGTTCTGTTTTATTAAATATTCAGTTTTCATTATTTCTTAGAAGGCTGTGAAGTTTAAATACTTAAATTGTCAGCAAAGAACAGAATCTAAACTCCACCTGTTGTCCTTTTTAATGTCATTAAGATTGATCTGATGGAATAAGCTATTCTTAAATTTTGTTTTCATTAGCTTTAAGTTGTAAAGCATCATAAATAACAAAAGTTATAGGCTTGAAAAAACACTGTGTATTTGATGTATTTATAGAAGTAGTTTAACTTATTGGTGGAGTATTGAATGTTCTCGATTTCATAAAGTAATTTGTTCCCAAAGTGATGTCTTCAAACAGCTGCGTTTGATTGGCAAATCTAGTGCACCAAATAGGCTGTTCTCCTTCTATCTTTTTGACCCATTAAAACAAATTATCTAGTTTTAAAGGGAAGCAACACATTCTCAAAAACTTTTAACAGTTTCTCCTCAGTAATGTTTCTTTCAGGACAGAAAGTAGAGCTACTTTTGTTGTTTATCACAAAAAAAAACACACAAAAAAAAACAGAATGAAGAACAGCACATCTCAATTAAAGAACTTCTGAGAAATGAAGAAACTAGTTTCTCTGAATCGCAGTTTAAAGATGAATCCAATATGACTGCCATGTGTTAACCACATGACAGCTGCTGTAATAGATTGCACTTCTGGCAGTTAATATCTTATTAAATCATCCCCACACTTTCATACATGTATAACCTCTCATATTGAGCATGTTTCTTTCATGCTTTTTATTCAAAAAATCCAGGAACATTAGAACTGGCATCTATTATTAACAGTAATAAGCCTTGTCATTCAATGCATCCTTATGGTTTTTATACAGTGCAACTCTAACATCATAAGGGAGGTTTCTAAATTAAACCTTCAGCCTTAGTGGGGGAAAAAACTAAACCTCCAGCTTTTGCTTTCCATTTTCTTACTGGAGATCGGTTTGAATTGTACTTCCCCTCTGAGGAGTATCTGTTTAAAGATCAATGTGCATAAATTAGGGATTGAAAAGGATCTTTTTGCCTGTCTGTGCGTTTTAGCTCAACAATATAGCTTATTTGGCCCCTCAATAATTGTAGATACCGAGGTTTCCTCTTGAGGCAGCACAAGAATCACCAGCTGTACTTGTGTGTTAAAAAAACGTGTTGTCCGTTTTTAAACAAAAACTGAGCACTTTGATTTTATTCAGTTCTGACTACTTGTTAAAAAAGGGAATTAGAAACATGTTTAGCAATAAATTATTCTCTCTACTTTAAAATTTTCGGCAAGTTAATTACTCAGTGTTAAAGTCTTAATTAATATAATTAATTTTGGTTTAAAATTATCCCAAAGGCCTGTTCCTGATTGAAGTTGGTTCATAGCTTTGCTTTATAGTGTGGGAGACGGGTAAGACTGCCAAAGGAAAGAAGAAGAGGTCTCCTCTCAGATCCATGTGTTCTAATCACCTTTTCTCTTTGCCTGTTTTCCAGGAGAGCCTGGCACCAGGATCTCTCGGTACCCGTCTCCTGCAGAGTTGGATGCTTTTGCTCAGAAAACCGCCAACAGCCCGCTCTCCATAAAAATCTTTCCATCTGACGTACGGGTGCCACAACACAAGCAGCTTAACAAAACTGTGAATGGCTTGGACACCACCGGACATCGTTACAGTCCCTACTGCCAGCCTAACTCAGGAGGCTACCAGGGCTTGTTGGCCATCGTCAAAGCCTCAGTGGCGGTCAAAGGTGTTGTGAAAAATTCTGAGGGCAGGAGGACTAAACATAATAACTCTCAGACGGCACCATATAACAATCCCCTGAATAATAGCTGCACAGTCAGACACGGGCATGAGGCCTATAACACGGGTTCATGTAAGCCCACAGATTTACCTGTTGAAGCACTTTGTTCTACTGCAGGAATGGCCTCCAAAGATCAGAGCCTGGCCTCCCAGCCGGAGCTGGCAGAGGTTCAAAGCCTGATGAGGCGGATGAGCAGAGTTCCCCACAGCCAGGTCCCGCAGCTGGGGGGGGTGGCTCAGTTCAGCCCCTCGCTGCAGGCTGTAGCTGCAGTGGCGCATTCAGGATCAGGCTTGGTCTTTGGAGTGCCGCCCCAGAGCAGCCGGGCCTTTCCAGGAGCAGTTCTACCTACACAGAATGCAGACGTGACCAAAACTGGATACTTTGAGAGGGAAGACTACACGATGTGGCAGCCCTATCGGCAGGAAGCGTTGAGGATGTACGGCATGAGTAATGGAACTCAGACCTGCAGAACAGCAGAGGCCGGGGTCGGGTCTCCTGAAACCTGCCTCCCTTTACCGGGCTCATCACAGCTGCCTTACAGGCAGAACCTTGGAAATGTTGGTGCTGTCGTGCAGAAAGAGCAGGCTATCAAACAGTACTTCGCTCCCCTCTGGGACAACCGGAGCAGCGATGTTTACTCCTCTCAGGTGTTGGGAACGACTACTTGTGCATCCAAGCCCAGACATGTGGAGGTGTCCCATCCTCATCTTCACCCAAACTGCCATCAACCAAACCAGCTCCATCCACCTGTCCCTCCCCATCATCCTAATCAACACTACCATCATCTTCATCATCAGGCTCAAGCCTACAGCGCAGAGCAAAACCTCTCCTGTGGGCTACCGGCTTTCAGCCTGTGCCACACTGCAGTGCTCAGCAGCAGCCTGCAGTCTCTGGAGTGCCTCATCAGTGAGATTCAGCCTCCCTGCATCAAAGAGCGCATGCTGGGCCACGGGTACGAAGCCATGGTGGGGATGCCTCAACTGCTGGAGCATCAACAGGACATGCAGCTCCCCGTCTACATATAAAGGGGTGCTCTGGAACATTCAATAAATACGCAAGCCTTTTTAGTTGTGCATGTATTTGTAGAAGGCTGTGTGTTTCACAGATGCAGGTTTACTCTACAGATTCTTCTATTTTTGGCTTCCGTTGATTTAACAATAAAGCTTCACATTTTGTATTTGCCTTTACAAATACTAGAAAAGCAATCTGAGAGCGTAGAGTCCCGCCAATCACCTAATTTTGCTCCATATTGTAACCTACACCTATGGCTAAACCTCACAAATGATCTGGATCATTACCAAACGTACCGCTCTCACCTTTTTCATTCCCTCTGCTTTCTTGTTTGATCAGTAGACTGAGAGTTTAACTTTGAGACTTTGAGCCTTTCCTGTGTTTCCGTCTTCAATATAATTCTGGACTTTTTTGAGTCTGATGTTGAAGCTGTCAATGGTCACTGCTGCCACCCTCTGGTTTAGGGAGGAACTGCTTGTTCTGCTAAATAACGTTAAAGAATCCATCTGGATTATGATGTGGATCATCATCAAAATTTAATGGATTGTTACTTGGACTGAGGTGTAAGAATTTAGTTAAAGTTCATACATAACTTTAAGTTATCCTATATACACAGACGGACAGAGAAAAAAACTTGACTAAAAACATAACCTCCTTGGCAGAGGTAATAATTAGGGGCACCGATTTGAAAAAGGAAGTAATTCCAGGATCTCTCACTGTTTTGTCAGAATATTTTATGTTTTTAACTTGTTAAAAGTTGTCATTATTTTTTGGGGGAAACTGCTCTGCCCTGCCATCAAACCCTCTGAAGTAATCAAGTGTTTTTTCACTATGAAAACGGCTAGCAATGCTTTCATGGAGAAATGTTGCTTAAAAGCATTGTATGTTTTTTTTTTTTTTTTTTTTTTTTTGAGCAACAAATGTTTTGCCTCTTTTATGTTTTATGGAAATGTGTTATTTCAATCAGCAATGTTGAATTCAGGCTCAGACAGATGCACCCTTTGGAGGGATTTTTTAAAAACTGATTTAAAAGCAAATCTTTGGAATGAACATTTTTCTTTCTCCTTAAGACCATACGACTGTTTCCCATGCAGAACCGTTTGACTGTAGGCTGCCTGAATCATTTCCCGTTTTCTTCTTTGCAGGGCTATAATATCTCCAATGGCTTAAAATGTATGAGTGAGAAGTATTTCATCTGTCTGCAACAGTTTTGTGAGACTATTTATTTCTGTCCACTTGGTGGGTTATGGCAAACTGTCTTTATAAATATAAAGTGCAATTACTATATATGGACATGTGAGTTATCTTCATGAATTATGTTGATGAAATAACTACTTTTTGAAATGTATCACCCTAATCAAACACCCTTTTTGTCTCTTCTTAATGAGGATTGTCAAGTAAATAAATTTTTAAAAACCCTAACAGGTTATTATGTCATGTAGATGTATGTCATGCTTACAGTCCTATTTAGGTTTAAAAACCTGTGGATTTAAAGCTTAACCACTGAGCATTATCCATTTCATGTTTTATAAACAATATATTGGGTAAAGAATCCCAAATCTAAAAATTTTATGCAATTGAATAGCTACCCAAAGCACTTAACAGCTGTTCTGTTAAATTCTGACCCACGGTCAAAGCTGAAGGCATCATAGGACAGCAAATAATTACTGCTCTATTAATTTTAAGGTATAAAAAATGTTTCTTTCAAATATTAGATATTAAACTTGTTTTTAAAACTGAATAAATATAATCACAAGTGGGGGAAAAAATGTATTTCATGATCAAGTTACATAAAACGTTTGCAACAATAACAATGGGTTTAAAAAAAAAAATAAGTTATTGCACCACTCAAAAGAACTTAAACACAATGAGCAGCAATTACCCTTTTGTAAGTGTTCTTTTTAAGTGGATTTTAATCCATAATAAAATGGCATTGCACTCTACTCTGGAAGATAAGGCGGTGTCTTCTATTGAAGTACCTGGATCCGGTCCTTTAGAGCTACAATCCTGCAACCTTTAGATGCATCTCTATTCTAACCCTGTTGAATTTACATTTCCTTTTGCTCAGCAGAAGCCTGGTACCAACCTGAATCAGACGTGTCTAAGATCTTACAGGCCTCTAAGATCTTACCAAACGTCCTCATCGTATCTGTCCAATGGCTTTATGGCAAATAAGCAGAATCATGTCTCTAAAGAATAATGGAGGTCAACAATTCCGTCCACCTGCCTTTGTTCAAGTAACAAGCAGCTGTACAATGCACCACAGCATTGGTGTCCAAGTGGAGCGGCGGGTCAAGTTTCACCATTGGATAAACTAAAGGTTACTGAGAAGTAAAAAAATATCTGAGACCACATTTCACAAAAAAAAAAAAATGTTTAAAAAAAAGTGGAAATTTCCTTTGAAACATTCATTCCCCTTTAAGGAACCTGTTTCCCTCTTCATCCAAAGCAACAACTTCACAGCTTAAGGGAAAGATCAGTAAATGGGATTCCGATATGTCGAGTAGATCCTCAGGACATTTGTCCTCTCCAGAAAAAAAAAAAGGCCAAGAATCGCTGGTGGATGCAAGCGTTTTAACCCATCTCTGAAATCACTCATCTTTTCCTGTTCTGTGTGTTTTTGAACTGAACAATGATTCCTAATCGGATATCTCCTTCCCACAGAACCTTGTAATCAGCCTGATAACCATAACCCATCAAACCAAAGCCCCAATCTCCTAGTTTCTAGCAGCCATCAAAAACTCACCAGTATCTTAGTTTTCCACATCATTCACTTCCCTGTTGCTGCCTTTGCTTAGTTACACAAATAACTGATTAGGTTAATCATCGCTGTGTTTTCACTTTCAATCAGTCCGTACACTTTCTTCAGTGCGGAAAAAAATCAGGTCGACCTTCATCACAACATTTTATAAATAGTTTAATAAGGCATACAAGTAGAGTCCATTAGGAACTGTAAAGATTCTCCAAGCCTTCAGGATTAAGGCGGCCTCCAGGGATTTAGAGAGCATCCAATCAATTAGGACCATGTACATGTACCATCATGACATGAGAATCAACTAAGGTGATGATGGCCACAAGAAGAATCAGGAGCCACTAGAACTCTCAGAACCATGAACTGTTCTGTAGGCCACTAATTTACCACTTAGGTTCTTAAATTATATATATTCATACACATAAACACACACATACAGACATATATATATGTACACACACACACATATAGACATATATATATATATATATATATATATATACACACAGACATACACACATATATCTATATATATATACACACACACACACACACATATATATATATACATACATTTGCCATGTATGGATGTGCTTAAAAGTCTGAAGTAGCTAAAAATTTAAAAAAGTTAAAAAGAAGTTTAGTTAGAAGTTAGAAATGCAAACATAGAACTGAAAAGCCCAGATGCTACACTTCAAAATTTGACTCAATTCTGTAATAAGTTAATAACCTTAGTGAGGCTGTAAAAACATAATCACAAATATTGAATAGTAAATACTTTTAGAGTCGCTATCCAGTAATTCAACCGTTCAAAGTATCTACATAAGATCCACAGGAATAAAAAGAAACCTTCCAAGCTCAAGGAAATGGAGGCTATTACATACGCTTTCTGAAAAACTAGAGGTAAACTAAAAGGATTTTTTCTTGCAAACATTTTTTCTGTCAGCAGTCTACATACAGGTCTAACTGTAACCCCTGCAAATGGTTTGCAAAGCATTTTAAAAATGTATCCCATCATACACGCTTTGTGGATAAAATGGATATGTAAAACTTTTAAATGATTATATTTTACACCCAATTTATTTCATCTGTCTTCCTAGACAGCACGCTGCAACACTGATGCTACTCGCTCATCTTGAAAATAAAATCCAATGACATTTTAAGTACTAAACCCAAAATATGGGGGCATTATAGCACTAAGAGGAAATACTACAAGAATGCATGCTCAACTTATCTCCGACAACAAATATCTTTAAAGCCAACTCTCACTGGAGCCTCATTAAATGAATTTGCAGTGGCCAGTTTGTGGTGCCCCAGCTTTGCTTGAAGTTTTTCCATTCTGTTGTGCAAGGCTGCTGATAAACCAGACATGCTCCTCTTACTCAGAGGCGATTAGCTCTGGCTCCTGTGGGAGAGGAACCAGAGGCTCCCAGACCTCTGGAACACACTTCAGATAAATAAAGAGTGGGCCAGAGAAGAGCTTGGCTTGTTAAGAGGATTAGGATGAATGAAGAATACTGATTTTACTTCACTAAAATTAAATCCATCTACTTTTTTTTTTTTTTGCAAGCATCATCAAAATAGCAAAGATATGTTCTCTTGAAATATGCAAACGTGAAAGAGGTCAGATGGGGAGTTTAATAAAAGGACTAGAGAAACATCAGGAACTTGCTGCCATCTAGTGGAGGACTCTTAAACTACAAGATAGAAATTATCCATTTAGCTTCTAGACTTTATCCTTTGGGTGTTTGTTCATAAAATATTTATCTAATTGGTTCTAAAATGTGTGAGAAATGACAGGCTGTCTTAGATCAGAAATGTTGGCAACGGAAAGAAAAACTGCCAAACGGATTCAACATCTTCATAGGTGAAATGTAACAGGGTTTTAATGTAACTGAATTACAGAATCAGACGTTTATCAAGCCAAAAAATAAATAGTGGAAAATAGTCCTGTCATCTTTAATGTGATGCTTCTTTGAAGTCACTGTTTTTGGTTATAGTAGAAGAAAGTTAAAGGCACACGGTGATCTTATAAATAAAGCAGCAAAAACAAACAATTACAAAATCCGACAGAGAGCAGCAGTTAAACCTGCAACAAAGCACTTTCCTACACATTCTACTTTTCATTTCAAGGCATAAGCATTTTTATAAGATCAAATATACATAAAATATATCGATTAAGGCATAATCAGTAATAAATAGAACAAAAAACCCAAAACATCCCTATTTTAAGAACCTCTGAGAGCTTGAATTTAGCTCCACCATCAGTCATCCTGAACCTCTGGTCTAGGTTTATCCTCCTACATCAAACGGTGTAGTCCAGCTCTGCGTTTAGATTTGTGTACATCTCGTAGATGGCATCTATAGTGGCCGTGTAGTTAACCAGGAAGGTACGCAGGTTTGCCATACAGTCCTCTTCTTTTACTTCTTCTCCCTTTGAAAGGGCCTTAAGAAAGTCTGATCTGTAGGGAGATGCGTATAGTGCTGCCTGAAGGACAGACAGAAACAGAGGGAGAGTCATCAGTTAACGTATGGATGTCTAGTCAAATGCCATTACAGTTTGCGTAGCAATATAATCCTCCAAAAAAAAAAAAAAAACACTGCTCCTTTCTACATTGTACTACGAGTTAAATAACACATCCCTGAATTCAAAACATGGTCCTTTAATCCCAGTCTCCTGCAACATTTAGATCTGTGCCTGGCTCAACACGCCTGTATCAATCAATGTAACTAAGCCAGTCTTAAAGGTATAGAGGACGATCTTTTATTTCCAGGTGGATCATCTAAATAAGTGCTCCTCCTAATTGTCAATCATTCTGGTGATATGTTTAGGTAAGGCCGCCCTACATGCTTGTCCCCGATGGCTATCTTTTTGTTTGGACACAGTAAAGCTTGTATGAGGTATGAGAACAACAACTTTTAAACAGCGTGCACGAGGAGATATGTATGGAAGAGGATTAGGGCCACTGAAAAAAAAAAAAAGTTAACTGATTTTTAAATTTTATTTCAATTTAATATGGGGAAAAAAGTCAGAATTCTGAGTTTAATCTCAGAATTCTGAGATTAAAGTCAGAATTCTGACTTTTTTCCTATGTTAAACTACCGTAAAATAAAATGTAAAAATCAGTTAACATTTTTTTTTCAGCGTCCCTAATCCTCTTCCGTAGATATGGGATTGTGCATGTGCATTTTTTAAAGTGGTCTTTTTAAAAATGTTAGAAAATCGTCCACAATACCTTTAAATTACATATGAGAAGGTTTAGCCCTTGAATTCTAATATATAGGATCTGTGACACCCAAACATCACAGGATCAGAGTCTGAAGGCTGTGCCATATCCTTTTATATTTATTAAAACCTTGTTCAAATATACTACTCTTTCACACACTGCATAAAACCCTATGATTTGCTATTAATTTCTAATTAATGCTGACAGCAAAAAAAAACAAAAAAAAAACCTCCTAATCTCAATGAGGTCAACTGTTACTTACCTTAAAAATTTTCTGAACCACCCAGCTGTGGTATCTTATCAGAGTCTGCTCATAGGCTTTGGTGACATTGATCCGGATAAGGTTCTGGTTGTTCTCATCTCTGTCTCCATCGGCCAAACTCTGCAGCAGAACCTGTATGAAACGGAGACCCCTGCAGGAGGAGAAGGGAGAAAACAGAAATCTGCTGATGCTGCTTCTTCCTTGAAAGAGGTTAAAATCCAACATGTAGAGCATTGGAGTGTTTATATCTCTCGTCACATTAGATCAAAAAAATTAAACATATTTTGTTGGATAAGTAGAGCTTAACTTAAAGTCTTAAAAAAACGACTCATGGTTTGCTTTTTTTTTTTTTTTTTTAAACCACAAAATCTTAAAGTATGACATGCATTTATCTTCAGCACTATGGAGTCACTCGTTTTGAACATAAAATGATGGTGCAAGTCTGTTGATGCATCTCTCAAAGTACAGCCAACTCCTTTAGGGCTAAACATGGCTCAAGGTCAAACTGATTGGGCGAGGTCATCTAAACTAGGGATGCACGATATTGAGATTTTGGCCGATATCCGATATGCCGATATTTTAAAACTCATGTAGCCGATAACCGATACCGATGTTAAAGCTGGACAAAAATAAGTAGTCATTGAAAATAGCAGTTTTGTTATCAATTTCTGACACTTTGAAAAATAATATACTCAAATATATTTTCATATGCTGATATCAAATAGATTTTTAAAAACTCGGTATCGATCTATTTTACTTTCAAAATCTCGTGAAATTTCATCGTTCTGTTACAAACTCTCGTGATACTTTGCAAATTCTTGTGAGATTTTGTTAGTAAAATAGATTGATACCGTGTCAATATATCAACATATAAAAATATGGCAAAATTTCGTAATTTTCGGGGGATTTCGTAGCATAACGATGACATATGGCAATATTTCATTAGTAAAAGAGATTGATATGGTGTTTTTAAATGGCAATATATCAGCATATGAAGATACTGTGATATTTGAATGTATCAATATTTTTTCCCTCGTCTTTAGAGGTTTTTAAGTCTGTAAAAAAGAAGTTTTTGAGGAAGAAGAAGAAGTAGTATTTTTTTTTAGACTTTAGAAACTCAGAAGCTGATCAAATATCGGGTTAAATATCGGTGGGGTGGCTGATGTCCGATATTCAGTTTTAAGGCGATACCGATATGGGGCCGATTATATCGTGCATCCCTAATCTAAACGTCGATTCTATGTGACAAATGACTTACACCACTTCCCTGCTGGGTTAAAGCATGATCCTGCCTCCATAACTTCTCGTGGATGGCATGGTGCATTTTGAGTTTTTTAAAGCCGCATTTATGTGCAAAATTTCAGTTTTGATCTCTTATGACCAGTAAACAAACTTTTATATGTTTGTTTTGTCTTTGCGTGGCTCATGAAAATCTTTTAATGAAGCCTGTTATTCATTTAGCTAGACTTGAAAGAGAATAAATGAAACACAGATGGCCTTCATAACGGAGCACTGCATTGAATTTTACTTATGTGTATATATATATATATATATATATATATATATATATATATACACACACATACACACACACACACACACACACACACACACACACACACACACACACATTCCAGGACATTACAACTTCTTTCTATCTTATGCTTTTTTTTGTACTTTTTTTCTCTCATGGCACCTTGTTTTAACATTTTGTACTCTATGTGAGCTACTAGAATCAGAAAAGGAGAAATTCCCAGGGATAAATAAAGTTGAGTCTAAAACTAAGTCTAAGTTTATTACAATGTGAACCCGATTGAAGGGCCAGGGAGAAGCTCACCTCTTGAGCCACATCAGAGCCAATGTTGCTCCAACTTTAGGCCATTCTTTGTGGGCTTCTCGCTCTGCTTCTAGGATATTCTGCAAGGTGGCGTACTTTGCAGGATCCTGAACATAAACTGCTTTTATTTTCTAAGGAGAAAAGTAAAGCAAACATTTGATCCAAGTCTGCACAAAAGGAGCAGCAACAGTATGCCATATTTATAAGTAAACAGAAGTATAAATTGATAGGTGAAACAGAAAATAGATCCATCTCACTGTTATGTTTCCATTGAGGTCCTTCTTGATGATTGAAAACACGCTTGATCCGAAGCAGTCTGCAAGAGAAACAGACATCTGAGAGCGCAGCAATAAAATATGAATGACTTCATGGCGCATGTGCTGAGAAGGAACAGTGGTGTTCATGGACAAACGCAGAGAATGGACTGTTTCACTAAAGAGGTCAATGTGCGCTCTGTTCAGCCTGTAAACAAGGAATAAAAGCACCGCTGCAGATCCAGCCTCTCTTTACCGACTGCTCTTTTGTTGCGCAAAAAAAAAAAAAAAAAAAAAAAAAACATTTTTCCCTATAAGATTACATCGATATAACCCTCAACAAAAACAAGTGACCGAAAGAACAGAAGAGGAACTGGTTTATCCTGCATATGAGGCGAGGCACAGAAAACAAAACAGAAAAAAAAGTCACCTGATGTGTTTCTTAGTTAATCAGGTGGAGCTTAACTCACCGAAAAACGAAGGCAGGCTGGAAACATTGTCCAAGAAGGTCTTGGTGTCCACAGACTTGTCTTCAGGAAGTTCTTTAAATTGATTGTCCAATAAAAGAGACATGGTGCCGACCTGTGACTAAAGCTGCAGGAGACAAGAGGAAAAACCCGGAACTGTTTGCTTGTCAGATGGGTGTGGAAGAAACGCTGCCAGCCCCCATCATCATCATCATCATCATCGCGTGTTTTCTACAGGTGGCAAATATAGACGAGGAAATGATGTGATCTTTATGGTTTATTATTCACATCAGATGCGGTTTGATTTCAACTAGAAGAAACGGGAAGCTTTAATTGACAGACCTGCAGCCAGAATGACTGGAATAGGCTTAACCAGTCTATGTAGAGTTAAAAATAAAGTGAATTTTGTGGTACAAACATAATGTAAACCGATGTATTTTGTTAGTTTGGTTTTCTAATGGTACGGATTAGGGCCACAGGAAAAAAAAAAAAGTTAGGTCAGAATCAGAATTCGGACTATAATCTCAGAATTCAGACTTTTTTCCTCAGAATTTAGACTTTTTTCTCAGAATTTACTTTTTTCTGAGAATTCAGACTTTAATCTCAGAATTCTGACTTTGGTGATATCCTTCTTTAAGAAGCTTCTTTATACGCTTGATTTTCATATAAATATACATTTGCATGCAATAAATGATTACATTAGAATTTTCCCTAATACTACTTGTAATATATATTCTTAATTTTATCGACCAATGTTACCCACATTTCCTGAGCTAAGTTTCTATCTCAAACTCCTTTATATAATGTTTAAAAAGAAAAAAAAAAGTACCTAGGTGGATATACAATCACGGATAAGATCGCAGAAAACGACTCTGATATAACCTTTGGTGAAATTATTTGGAAGGAAGTAATAATTGTTTGTGATTGGCTGAATCATCTCATTCCCAATATTTAACTTCGATCAGCTTAGTTTAAACCTCTATTTTTTTCCAATGTTATTATTTTTTTTTTTTAAATCAGACACAAACTACTGCAAATCATTACCACTGTTCAGATTCTGCACATTTCCTGAAGATTTTTATTCAGTGAGCGAATAACATCCTATTGTATTGCTAAAAAAAATCTAACGTTTTTATTTTTAGCAACACTTTTTTTCCCCCATCCTCTCACCTCACTGAACTCCTCAGCAAGCTGCAAGGAAATCAGCAGTAGTTTAAATGAACACTCAATCAGTAGATTAAGGGTTCAGGGCTGGAACTTTCTGGAGGATAAATATTCAGGGGAGTATAATAAAAATGCAACATGAATAATTATACCCAACCTTAGTTGGTTAAACATTAATAATTCATAACAGATTGTCAGTTAATAATGCTCTGGGGAAATGTTGGCACAAAGTTTCTCCAATCCCATAAGACTGATGACTTTTGAACTACAATTAATCATGTTGTTCTTAGTAACACAATTACAGTCCACGAAAGATAATGTAGGCTGCATGTTTTGCATTGAAAAAAGTCTAATCTAAACATGAGTAACTTCAAATCAAAGAGATTTTCTTTCCACATCCATGTCAGCTCATCTCACTACTACAACGGTAGTATTGGCCCAGGATAGAGAATTTTTTTTCCTTCTATTTCGAGAATAAAGTTGTAATACTATGAGAAATAAGATGTAATATTATGAGAATAAAGTCGTAATATTACAAAAAAAAAAGTTGTAACATTACCAGAATGAAGTCGTAACATTACCAGAATAAAGTTATGAGATGTTGTAATATTTCCTTATTTGTCTGATGCCAAAGTATACCTTCACATGATGCTCAAAATTCCTCCTTTTAGGGAAGAAAGCGCTTCTCAGAACTTTACAACTTTATTCTTGAAATATAAGAAAAAAAACTCTAGCCCGGCCCTAATACTCCGTCGTTCACTGCAATTGGAAAAACATAAAAAAAAAAAAAAAAAGGTACACAGAGAGCATGGTTATTTTATTGTGGGCTGTCAGCCATTTAACAGCAGTATGCATTTGACCACAGGAAGCGTGTAAAACACTGGAGTTACAGCACCACAGCAAATACACCGAGACCACAAGTTATCAATAACTAGCTGCTAGTAGGGATTCCCCCAAAGAGCAGAACAAAGTTTGGCTGTGTTAAACAAAAGCTTATGAAAATAAACACTGATATTTGTTTAGAGGTATGACATACATTTTTAAATAGAATAGCATTTGGATTAATCTGATAAAGAATTACATGGATACATACATCTTACCTATTTGCATAATGCTATTAGAAATGATTCAAGGTGGATTTCATACATCTTGTCACTGAGGCCGCGTTTATCAGCAACTTTGCCTCCACACATCCATTCACACACACATATAAGAATAGCTGTAACATTGCAACTCCAATAACTATTGATACTTTACCCAAAGAAAACATGTCCACCCAGATAAGAGACTGAGGGCTAAATCATCTGCTGGATGGATTAAAAGTGTGCTGGTCTGAAACATGCACTCAAGGCGTTGGCGTCTTCGTCACAGTCGGCTTTCTAATTAAGTGTACACTTTTAAGCGGGCAACATCACAAATATTTGAGATAACAATACAACCAGTGCTTCCTACAAGAGTTAGTAGAAAAATAGACCATTGCCACAGGAGTAAATGGGGGGTTATCAGTTGTGATCCTTGGTGTTTAGCCTCGTTTCAGCCATGCCAGAAAGCAGACATCAAGAAGCACAACAGATGTCCACTACAGTACTGATAGAAAAGACAACACACACACAAGATGAAAAAGAAAGAAAAAAAAACTCTTTAGAACTGCTTGTTCTGATTCGGCTCCATATAAGCACATAGCATTGCACTTCTGGAGTCAGAGTGATGTAACTCTGCGAGGTAAAGATGTCTTTTCTTAAACGCATGGCACAAAGACATTTAGTTCATCTGTTTATTAATTCATGATTCTGCATCCTTTGGTAAGATATCCCCGACCCAAGGAATGTGTGTGAATGCTTATTACTATTGAAACAGAAATATAACACTGATTAAAAGGAAAGCCTAGCAATGCAACAGATAGACTGTGTATTGAGTGCTTGAGAAAGGTCTTTGGATTATAGTTAGTTGTTGTTTTCTTTGGTTGTCACAGTAACGAGTTGCTTGGCAGCTTTGGCAATGTCATAGGCACACTGAATGACCTGCTGAGTGACCAGCTGGATGTCCGACGCGCAGGGATTGTGGCCTGCCGCCTTCTGGCATTCTCCATGAAGCCGGCTTGCACTTGAAGTCAGCAGATACAGAGAATTTCTAACGGTCTCCGAGGACGGCCTCTGTGGAAAGATGAATATAAATCCTCTGGAAGCAAAAGGGAATATTTAAAATCTGTCAACAAATATGCTGATGGTTCCAGAAATGAATACCTTGGGAAACAGAGCAGCCATCTCGGTCACAGCTGAGCGGATCTTCTCAGAACACGGCAGAAAGCTGTAAGAGAGATGTTAAAAGCTACAGGATGCTTTACTAAGCAAAGAGAGATTAACCATTTTTTTTGCTCTTTTCTTTTTCTTTTCTTTACACATTAATCCCAAATTAACTAAAACAAATACTTAATATAAACTTTTTTTCAAAGCAGGGACAGCCAGTAATATTGAAATGTTTTCACAACTCTGTCAAAAGGACACCAAGTCATTCAAAATGCCCCATTTATGACAATATTCAATTATGAAACATAAATTAATATCACAATATATAACTATTATGATTACCATTTATTTTAAATGTCTCTTTTTTCCTTTTATAATATCACAAAATCCCTACTGTGTTCGATAAGCCCTATAATCTAAATCACCAGAACAAAGTTATCATGTGGAGTTAAGTTGGAGTTTGTTCAACAGGCCAAATGTATAACACAGTGTTCAGCAGGGAGACAGCTGAAAAATGTGTTTGAAACAATGTTGAATCCAATTAGCCTTTTGGAGTTGGACTTAACAGTGCAGTATTCATGTAATCATGATTCCACAAGGTCTGGTTTATTTGTTCCCTCCTTGTTTCGGTTATTTTCATTTTAAATCAGTGTTTTTCCAGTAAAACCTGTTACTCTATCAATTGATATCAGGTGTGTGAAAGCTGGGACACATTCAAGACATAAATGGCAGTGTGCCTTGAGGACCAGGGTTGAAAAACACTGCTCTGAAATATATGCAAAGAAACTATGTTTGGCACATTTCATTTATTCCTTCCTCTTGTACTGAAAATCAAGATGCGAGTGGGTGCACTCTCAGCAGGAATGGAGACATAATCGTTCATGGGATCAAAATGACAGATTAATTGTTTGGCGTTTCCATTTCCTTGAGCTTCACTTTAAAGTTTTTCTTAAAAAAAAAAAAATAATAATAATAATAATAATAATAATAATAATAATAATAATAATAAATATATATATATATATATATATATATATATATATATATATATATATATATATATATATATATATATATATATATATATAAAAATCTAATTTGAACATGAAATACATTTCCACAACTTCTGTGGCATAACAATCAATCATTTACAAGACAACATAAAAGGGATTTAGCAGAGGCTACATGACAGTGATGATATATTGGGGGGAAAAAAAAAAATCTGAAATCTTCTATTATCATGATGGCCAAAGTAAATAGAAATCAAGAGTCTGCATGATCAGTGTGATCATGAAGGACTGTTTTCTGTCAGCTGCAGTAAATGCAGTCTTCTTTAAACACAGGGACCTCCAAGTGGCTAACAGACCCCAAACCACTAAATCCAGGTCTTTAGTAAGCTTCTGGTTTTCTTCATCATGTGACTGTGTTAACTTTGCAGCCTAGTCATATTTCAGTTAGCTGCCTAGCTTGAAAGAATGCGGTGCAGGTTAAACTTCTAACTTTTATATAACTTTTAAAAAAGGCCCAAACAGAGAAGCTCTTCATAAGTTCTTTCTTAAGAACCTCCATGTTTACAACAAACAACTGTAAACGAGTGGTTCCAGAGGCGTACCTTTCATGCTTGGTCTCCTGGGCAGCTCTCAGAAGTTCCTGAATGTTTTTTGTGATCTGCTCCGTCTTACAGATAACATCCTCGGTGCATGGCAGGGTGGCGTCTTCTTCACCTTCTGCTTCAGGTTCTGCCGATTCAGGAGCCGTCACAGGACTGCTGCAAATACAGAAATATAACCACTGAAGTCCTCCCAGCTGTACAGTTTCATTAGAAAGAGATGGTTAGCAAAGGTTAATCTCAGAAAAGAGTTAAAATTCAAAGAGAATTTATGTTGTCCTGGTTTAAAATCCAATCCCGGCGACTATTTTCTTACCAAAATAAGTATTTTGTAGAAAATAAAGTGGTATGAGGATCTTATTTTTTTTTCTTAGTGAAAACAGGACTGTGTAATCTATATCTAGTCTTCTAATATTTCAAAGCAAATCCCTTCATTTCATGGAACATTTTTGTAGTATCTGTCTTTTTTAAAACCTTTTTGAAGGACCTAAATCAGATTTTTAGCAAATGTTGAACAAATCCCTTTCCTTCAATTTGTTTAAAACATATAAGCAAAACATGTAGCACTTTAAGCCTGTAGTGTTTTGTTTTTCACTCCGAGCTGCACTGATTTCTGACCGAAAAACATAAGCATAAAGTTTAGAAGAAATATAAACTCAAACTTAATTAATTATAATGAGATATTAAGGCTCAACAAAGTGTGGCTCTTTAAACACATGAATTAAAACCATAAATAAACCAAACAATAATTGCTACAAGAGACTGGGACAATAGATGAGGAAAATACAACATATGGTCAAAACCTACTCCCTAAACATACCTCCCTGAGTGAAGTTTTACTCACTAAAACTTCATTGCATTTTTTTTTATTTGTTCTGAATAATACATTATACAAAGTATACATTTTCTAAACTATAATTGTAGCTAATTATACATTTACTGGGCTTAAACATTAGATGTAAAGCTTATAACATGTTATAACACGAGGGGAAATGAGCTCATGCACGCTCTCACATGCATTTAATAGGTGTTCCCTCTTGAGAGCGGGTACAGGGATGTGAACGTGCATTTAAAAGTGGAGAGGGTGGGTCTTTTCAAAAATTTGTGAAAATCCTCCATTATACCTTTAAGATTTTAGGGGAAAATAAAATCGATAAACACAAACATATGGTCAAGATTCACTACGTGAAAAGCTCCAATCTTGTGAATAACTGTTCTAAATCTTCATAACATAAACAAATATGCTACACTTTGCTTAAGTAGGTAAAGATTAAATATTCCACGTTCCTACTTACCCAGCCTCCTCAAGTTCAGAGTGGTTTGGAGTAGTGTCATAGTCACTCTCCAACATTGTACTGTGTCCTCCAAAACTACAGCCCTATAATAAAAATCATCACCATGTTACCATCATTCTAATACAGAAAGTGACTGCTGATTAAAACAAACATAAATATTAGACACATTTACTTCATGCATTTCAGAATTGGTGTTTCACTCTAAAGCACAAACGGAAAGAGAGAGGGGGGGAAAGTATCTGGTGTTTTCAGACATTCGTAGCTTAGCTGATGCAATTAGTAGAGCTAATACAATGAGGATGGTAGCCAAGTGTGTTGTGCCAAAAAGGATTTTTTGAAATAGACCAACTTCATGTTCTCATAGAGATGCACCAAGGAACCAACAAATGATTAAAACTAAAATTTTCAGCCTGACTGGCTCAATGAAGAATACAGGAAAGTCAACAAATCAAAAAGTAATTTTTTTTTTCAGATCAGTGAATGTAGCCTTTAACACAATCATACTCACAGCCAGACTCTGTGCTGTCGACTGGGTTACTGAGTGAAGAACATTTAATGGTAGATATTTTCAGTATCATTAAGGCTTTTGCAATGAAATTTTATGAGGTACCATAAAAAAAAAAACACTATTGCTGATTTCCTATTCAGCGGCTATGTCTTCCGAAGGTCAGATCAGTCGGATGATTATGTCATAGCATGGCGCCGAGGCCTGTTCGGATTGGAAGATGCCTCGTTATGCGGTCTTCTTTTTAGCCATTTTGAAGGACAGGTCCGGTGTATCCTACGTAGCCTTGGGCTACCCGAGTCTAAGCAAGCCGGCTGCTCCGTGCTCAGAGGTAAAAGGGAAATGACGCAGATCAGTGGTAAATATTTTATATTTTATTTCACAGTTTACATAAAATCCAAGTATGTGAAAAGTTCTGTCTGAAATGAATGAAAATAGTTGTTTTTTTTGGTTGTTGGGTTAGATGTCTCAGGTAACACTTGGGTTATTAAAAGGTTTTATCTGTCTCTGTTTTGGATGACATTTAAGCTCAGATTCCAATATCTCTGCAAAGTGAGGACTATAAATCTGATTTCTGCAACGACGGTACTGCTGCTGAAGCTCCTCGAAAATTTACTTAGGATACAGCACAATAGTGAGAAGTTCAGCATTCATTCTTTGCCTGCTTTGTGTGACAACTGTCACTGTTGCTAGGTAACAGAGCGTACGCTGACGATGCAGCCTCTGAAATCGAACACAGCCTCTATTTCTACATGTTGAGTTAGGTGCTGCACCTTCTGGTTCCAAGTGTGAGGATAAGCAGGACTATTCACACAGATAACAGGACATAAGAACTATGTACAAGAAAATGTCTCCATTTTATCCTTTGAAGCTTCCCAACGTCCATCTCTAATAGAATGTTCAGATTCTGAAAATCTCAGCATTAAGGATCTAAGTTGTCGAGTAATACACACAGATTGGTTTTATAAGTAATGCTATTGCCACTAATCCCATATAAAACATTATTTAGACAGTTTAAAGGGTTAGAACTAACTTTGTCTCATATTTAATGCTGGATTTTGATTCACTGCTCTCAGATGTTTATATAATGATCAATTAAACCAGGAACTAAAATAGGTTTCTGTAGGTCAAAGAGTTTCATAAATCGGATATTTGAAATCCAACAGAAAATCATATCGGTGCATCTCTAATCCTGATCACAGCTGCAGTGGGATCATTCAGCTTGTCATCATCACTTCTGAAACCCGCCAGCCTTGTTGAAGTTACTGGACCGTAGCAGCGGTACAAAGGTACATGCATGCAGCCAATATTCAAAGCAGTTCAAAGACAAGGATCTGGAGAGAGAAGACTGTGGGGTCAAGCAAGAGGACAGTTTTCAGCATCTCTGGAGGCTTCAACTGAGCCGAGGGGATTTTCAGTACTCAACCCTGCGAGATCTCTCATCCCACGACCAGGACGGAGGAGAGGGGAAGGTAGGTAGGGAGGAGGCAGCTGTCCCCAAAGGGCCCCTACCAATCTAGAGAGGGGGTCAAACCAAGTTGAGCAACACCATTGAGATGCAGTAAATGATTGAATGAACAAATGAAAATCCAACACCAGCCCCAGGCCAAGCACCATCACTTTGAACAATCATGAGCAGGAACCTCGGTGCTTGTATGCTTACATTGGTGGGAAACGGCTGTAAAACGACTCCATCGTCATGACGAGCCGTTTCCACTCTGTGGGAGAAATGTCGCGGAGCAGAACCCGTCTCATACATCGACATGGCACGACCTCCGCGGGTTGGATGCCGACCAAGGGGCCCCTGGGAATGTTGCTGTCCGCTGGGGGTTTGCCATCTCAGTGATGTGTTTTCAGTCTGCAGGGAGCTCAGCTGTGGGCAACAAACAACCTTGTAATTCAATCTGGGCTGAGTTGGTTTGCTTACAAAAGGTCTGTAATCGACAGATAAGCCTACAGGTAAACAAAACCCTGCTAGACTAGTCTCAGTTTTGTTTTGGGTTAGTTGTATTGGTCTATCACACACCAAGAGAGCTCTCTACGACAAATGGAATCCTTATGCCATACGTTGATAAAAACTCCCACGAGAATATGCAGGACAAGTAGTTGCCTTTATTTATGAAAAAAGAAAAATAAGAGTGAGAACCATCATTTGTTTCAGCTTAATGATCAGGTTGTTTTACCAAGACTCTGTAAAATGATCTTATCTCTAGAATGAAAAAAAACAAAAACAAAAACACAGAGGATAGTAAATAACATCCAAGAGGACAATATTTAGTCAGCCAAAGGAGACATGTCCATTCTGCTTAAAAAAAAAAAAAAAAAAAATCTAAACTAATGCGTCTTCCCAAAAAACTACACGAAACTTTGGAAAAATTTGGTAAAAATTCTCTTTTAATTCTAAATATGAGATTAAATGACAATTGTGGCAAAGTATTTTATTTTGGATGTACAACCTCTACTTGTTTATGCTTAGTCCAACTATGCAACAACATAAAATAAAATAAACTATATAGTTCCGTTCACAATCCCTCCACATGTGACCAAGATGGAATCAGTCAATGTAATGCAACAGTGTAATGTTGTTTTTGTATTCACCCCGTTATGCTGTGAGAATATTTCAAAAAGAATGTCTAGCCAACCCCTAAACGACGAATTGGAGGGTTTGCTTCTTGTACCAAGATGGTTTCGTTCCAGAAGAATGGATGAGACTTGAGAATGTTGTCATAAAAAACTTAATCCTAGTTCCAAGTCAGAAAACCAGTGGCATAAACTAACTGTTAGACTCAGTGATTTAGGAAACAGTTCCACAAGTATCATGTACTCATGAATTTCTAATCATTTTACGCATTCGAACAGTAAACCAGGAAGCTAACATATAGAAAATTGACCATAAACTGCAGTCAAACCATTTCTGGCTTACTGAGTTAGCTGGTATTCTGATAAAGATTTAAGCTGTGTGGGATTCACACTGTTCTGCTCCATCACAGCTAGGTTCATTACTTTTTCCATCATTTCCATGTTAAAGGATCAATCTGGTAATTTAACTTTCAGTTATCATTGAGTTCTCCAAGTGGTCAGCTTACTATTAGTCAATTTAAAGTTATACCTTAAATTGCACATTTCCTTTGAAGCATTTTGACTTCTTAGCCAAGTAAACCATCAGAACATTTATTGAGAACAGAGCAGCAGCTGCTTAGATTCTGTAGCAGTAGCATATACATGTGTTTAATATATGGTGATCAAGATGTTTATGCTTAAAAGTTCAATTTAAGGGAAGGTGCAGGGAGAATTATGTTTTCTCTGGCATCAAATGTTCTAATGCCATTTTAAATAGAAGTGGTCAAATACAGCAACGTGATGGGGTGTAAGGTACTAGGTACTAGTTTAATGAAGTTCAAACAGAAAAAAAGGGGCCAATAAACAGGTTTTCAATATGAAGAAGCTTTATTGAATCAAAACTCGGAGCTTACCAATGACCGTCCACTTTCCAAGCTTTTGTCTTTAAGAGGTGTTAAATTTTTTGACTCACTTTTAAACGGCCAGATCATTAAAATATATTAAAAATCAATATTCTTACAGAGGTCTCAGATATTAAATTCATGTAGCTATGCATGTTTATTTGTTGCATGTGTTTTTTCATAACTTCAGCATAGGGTTAGGGTCGCTTTATATGCTGGACAAATTATATAGATATGGATATATTTGGGTTTATTTTTTGGGGGGGGAATAACTGTGTTTGGACTTTGATAAATCTGAGGTCCGCCATGCAAGTAATAAAAGAAAGTAAGGGGGCGGGAGGGAACAAGAGATTGAAAAATGAAAAACCCTGATCATGATTCTAGAAAAAGATCCTGCTGGTGCTCTGAACTCACTTTCCTGTTAGCAGAAATGTTAAAGAGGATTTTCTAAAACATCAGTAAATTAAACTTGTAAATTATATCTGACTTTACGTGGCACTTAGCACATGCTTCCTGTAGGTGTCAGTGGTTTACTTTTAGTTTATAATTAGTGGCAACCTGTTGCAGAAGTCCAAGCCATTATTTATTTGTCTTAAGACCGGCTTAAAAGATGTTTAAGGAACTTTCTTAAAGACCAACTAAGACCAGGCCTAATACCATGAAGTCTCTAAAGTAGGGTTAGCAACATATCAAGGTTTTAAAATAATAAGATAGGGAGAAATAGGATGAGACTAGATCCTTTATATGGAGATAGTCTGTGTTGTAATTATACTTTGCCTATGGCCCCCTCTGAAATAACGCTGGGCCCCCAGTCCCAGTTCCCTTAAATTGCAAACACAGTGCTGTTAGACTGCATGATATTGAGTGTGCTTGAGGCTGGCTGTTAGGAGCATGTCCGATTATCTCTCACTGGCTAATTTCATTCAATGCACAGAACTAGAGTTAGTTCAGCAGAAAAAAAGAACTAGATTTGAATGTTTAAAATGGATGCAGCACTAATGCAAATGTAGCAGATCCTCTGCTTTAAATGTTTTAAAAACCGCTTGGTGATTGACAGCGTATTATTGTAATACGGCAATATGTTAAAGAAATGCAAAAATCAAAGCAAAGCAATATGCCTCAAAGTCAAGTTCGTCAGGTACAAATAATCCACTTTTTTAATTACACCATAGTATTATTATACCACCATTTAAATAAAATTCAAAAACAGGTCAAAGCTGCAAAATGTATTATTAGTCAATTTTTCAAACTCTAACAAAATATTAAACATAAAATCTATTTTCCAAACATAATCCTTAGCTTATGTAACTAACCTTGCTCTGCATCATCCGTAGTTCTTCACTAAGATGACAGTTGACTTTGAGAAGCTGTTGTATTTTGGCTTCTGATGCATTCAGGGCACTCTTAACCTCCATGAACTCCTGCACTGTGATCGGGCCATCAGAAAGATCAGAAGACTCTGAGCTCTAAAAGAAAAAAAAAAAAAACAGAAGATAACATCAGTCTCAAATGTCAAGCAAAGTACGGATGTGTTGTAGTAGGAGATGCCGGTTTCTTATATAGATTAACCTTGGTCCTTCCATCATTGCAGCTATCCCCACAGGTGGCCTCTTGTACTGGATCTTCATCAGATGCCACACTGTCATAATCTGGTTGGTCATTTTCTTGGCTCTCACTGTTGTGGCGACTGTTTATTCCCTGAAGGATCAGCTCAACATTATCTGATGACAGGGAGAAAAAAGTCAGTGATCAAAGTGGAGAGGACTTAGATAGAGATCAATATACTAAATAGGACATAATGTTGAAGTTTATGTTTTTAAGTGTAACTTAAATGTGACATAAAATGAAAACACTCTAGAGATAAATGCATAATGTGAGCAAAAATCTGTTAAAACTAAAATCCTTTTATACCTTTTGGACTATCGCAGGAATTACCCCACTGTCGCCGTTTAGCATCCGCTAGAATATCGATAACAAGGGTGGCAAACTCATGAGCGCTAAACCTTGCCAGTTTCTGACGACCCTGAAAATCCAAATGTATGAAGACAGAGAAAAATTAACTTTCAGAAATCAGCTCCTTCCACCAAAGCATTGCACTTCAACACGTGGCTAACTTGCCTGATTTCTGGTCGATGAATACTCGGGATTAACAGGCAGGAAAGGTACAACTGTTGTGTCAGTGACAAGAGTGCTGTGATTCTGAGTGGCCAAGCAGACTGAAAAATAAGGGCAGTTTACATTTAGCATTACAGAATGTTGTAAATATAGGAATAAAAGCAGACAACAAAGTCTGCATGCTGAAAAATAAGGCTCAGAAATCGAACCTGCATCGGTTTCTCTTCTGTCCACTTCATCATAAACATCCATTGCAAGTTCCTCAAATTGATGGTTGGTTAACTAAAAATAAAGCTGTATTACTAATTTAGTTAATCATTTTGAGCAGAAAGTTAATATATCTAAAAGATGCCTTACCGACTGCAGCTTCTTCTTTGCTGCTTTTGCGAAATCTGACAAATCAAGGCTGCTTTGGAAAAAAGAATTCAACAAATCAATTCAAGCAAAAGGGAATTTTCCACGAAGACAAATTTAATAAAAATACTTACTTGTTTCTATTCCATCATATGCAGCACAAAGTAAAATGGATTCAAATTATAACCTTAACATTATTAACTTAAAATTCACAAGAAAACCCGTAGTCATCAACAAATTATTTTGACCAAATAGTCAATATATGATCCCAGTTTGAAAAAGAATTACCTGTCTGCCATCTGTGGAATGATGAAGTGCTGCCCATGTCTGTGATCTAGAACACAAGAGGATAAGAAAAACAGTATTAAATGATAATAAAACATCTTGCTTCACTGGCCAACAGTTAAATTTAGAGTTCCTGTTAAAAACCAGTTTGTAAGTCTTTCAGTGATGCCATTTTAGTTTCATTTGTCAAAACCTCTGAATCTGTTTGCACCCTATCATTCTCCAAGGTTGAAGTTTAGTTTTTCTAAAGACTTGATTAAATGTCGTAGCAGAGCTGGAAAATAATATATTTCAATGAGGGTGATATGACTTTAAAACATACTTTGATACATTTAACAGTCTATGACTCTTCTGTTCTATTATTTTATACTGACATGAGTGGCATACATCCTGTGTATGCTGTGCTAAGCAGTGGGCTGAGCCCCAAGGCGTTTAGTTTTAGCTACAATAGGAGTGACAATGATAAGGTTACCCAACATCCCCATTCTGGACAAGTAGTACCTTGCAGAAGCAGTCTCTGCAAAGGTCTCAGATTTTAGCATCTCTGGAAAGATGTTTAAACCATGTAGCGGTCAAAAGCAACAGGTCGCACCACTTAAAGTTACAGTCAGAATAGAAGAGCTCAACTTTGCACCAGAAAATGTACAGCCAAGTTTTAAAATCCATAACCTAATGGTTTTCCAAGAAGTTTATGATCAGCTAGATCAAAGACTGCGCTAAAATCCAGAAATGCTGCTACATCCGACTGCTTACTGTCAATCTGTCTCAGTCAGTTTTACTGGTAAGAACTGTAAGTTTAACAAAAGTGCTTGACAAAAGCCTAATTTCTATGCATACTGAACTCAAGAGATGACAGAGGATTTTAAGCTCAGAGAAAAGGGAATCATTTACCAACAGGCAGTAAAAAGGTTTTTTGGCATTTTGTGTTTTTCAGTCTCACTTAGCCTAAATCTGTCTTTCACTATAAGTGGCTACAGTTTTGGTCTCCAGCCTTTTTGTTAATTTGGAAGTGTTTTATGAATAACAAATCCATAGAGTATTAAGTTCCTTCAACAGGGTTTATACAGGAATGAATAACTCAAATTTAATGCTCTTAGAAATAATTTTAATGCCACCAACAGGTACCCGTCGACAGGCTGCAGCCATGTCCAAAATTCCTTGTTTTCCAGCCACTTTTGTTGAAATTTGCTTTTTCTCCGACTCAAGCTTCTTTTCTGAACATACAGCTTTGCGATCAATCGGGGGCAGTTCCACTTCCACGCAAATATATTGTGATATAATATGTCTGACAAAATAGTTTTTATAAAAAAAAATTTTAATAAAGCATTTTAAATGCCACAATAAACACATTAATGAATTTTAATGCCAATTAAGGCCTTACTTTAAAAAATAATAATTTAATGACTTTTTATGATTTTTAATGACCCGCGGAAATCCTGTTGAACGAAATCCACACAGCAGTTTCATTACATGAGCTGTGATTTTAGTGCTTACCGGGTCTTCTGCCACACAGGTAAAACGTTAACCGATCAGTGAGTTCATACTGTATCTCAACAAGCCTCTCAGCCAGTTCCTGGTGCCCGGCTTGTCTACAAATATGACAAATGGAAAAAGTCAAAGTTAAACATCAGCAAAGAAACTCAAAAGTAAAACAAATGTATGTATCGGTTTTTTGAGGAAATCATTGTTTCAGTATGTAACTTAAAGTAAGGAGGATGAAACAAGAAGTATTTTGAGTTGTGATGGTAATCCAGTGTTTTCAGTCACTGTCCTTCATATTTTCACCATTTCACTCCTGCTACACACCTAACCTAAATAAATGGTTTATCACCAGGCTTATGAAGCCCATGGTGGCTGCTAAGGGGGTAATGCTACTATTTGGATTGGTGTGTTGGAGCAGAGACACATCTAATCCATGGAGGGCTGTAGGTCCTGAGGACCAGGGTTGAGAAAAACTGAACCAGTCATAAAAAAAAAGTATTAAGAAGCTTTTTTCATTTTTTAACAAATCCTAATTTAGTTTTTGTTTATATGTGCACACTTATACTACAAATCTCTATTATAAGCCATTTGAACAGATGCTAAAACCTAAAACAGATTTATTCAAGAAGACACAAGGGAAACAATAACATAAAAATTAACCACTAGTTGCATCCAAGCACTTGATAAACAAGGACTTAGAAAGTTATGTTGGGTACTTTCCCAGATTCAACATAACCCATCAATATACTGTTAATTTAATGATGTAGTTAAACCCAATACTAAAACTTGGGTGCATTAATGATTAATTTCCTGTCAATAAAATGTAGATTTTTTTTATTTCTATTTAAAATTACTTTCCTAAAAATAAACTATTTTTTATGTCATAAATCCATTTATAAATATTACTTTTATTTTATTGTTGTGTACAGCAACATCACCTCACCACAACCTGTGAGTACAGAAACAGCTTTTGTTCTTGGCAGCTTAGACATATATAACATTTCTATGCTTGAAAAGAAAATGCTCCTTCATAAAGAATATATATTAAGTTTAACATAAATAAAATGACATTTTGTTTTAACTGGACATGCTTTCAAAATGGTATACAATGGTTTTTCAATTGTTTTTGTTGTTTTACCTTGCATAGTCAATTGGCGTCTTTCCACTGGAGTCCAGAGCTCCAGGATCAGCTCCATAAACCGCCAAGAGTTCAGCTTGAAGAATCTGACCTGCCCTTGCTGCTATATGTAGTGGCGTGGTTCCTTTTTCCTAATATCACAATCAAACTAAATTTACACTTTGAACTTGCATTAAAAACATGATATAAATAAAGCAACAATCTGTTTTCAAGTCCTACTGGATGGAAGAAGTTAGCCTGTGCTCCTAGAGATAAGAGACGAAGGCAGGTCTCCAGGTTCCCAGTCCGAACACTGGAGTGGAGTTGCTAAATGAAAATACGAAACAGGTTTGTTAAGATTTTATTTTGAGGTCCACTTATACATTGATTAATTCATTGAATTAGCTCAGTGTTCATGAAATTGTCTTATGACTGACATCAATAGCTAGAGTATTCATGAAGGAAGTCATGAAGCTGTCGGTTTTTGCAATTTGACATTTCTTTTTTAAGCCAGACCAATGTGATCAAATGTAATCTTAAAAGCACAACTAAGAGCAGTTTACTAACCTAACATCAGGAAACTTTTTTTTATAGAGCCTGAACTAATTTATATAACTCATACAGGAATGAGAACTACTCTTCCACTGTTGCTTTGACCAAAAATTTTATCCTAATATTGTAAGTGAAAGACAGTAATGTAAAAACAATTGTTTACCTTACTGAGGTCCTTTGCAGTTACACTGTCATCATCACGACATGGCATCCGGTGAACGTAAGCCAACATCTGATACTTTGCCTTGATGAACTCAGTCTTGTTGGGACTAGAAATAAAAACAATATATACAGGTAAAAACTGAAGGAAAATTGCGTGTCATTGCCATTTTACTGATTCCAATGTTCGACAACATCTATCCGGTAAAATATATAGGGATTAATCTATTTAGATCAAAAGAGAGGAACCTATGAATCCTCAGCAGGTCACAGATTGTGTTCACAGGCTAGCGTGGAACCACTTTTATTAAAGGGAAACCAATGAAGAAGGTGATCTAGAGTTTGGGGCATATGGAGAGCGTGTAACAAGATGACTTTGACACTTGGGCTAAGACGCTGAAAATCTCTCACAGGCTGCAGGGTCAGATTAAGTGCACATTTAAACACATTTATTTCTTTGAATTACCTTGTGTTTCAATTATTTTACTGACAAAGTAATAAAAAACTTTGAACTTAACATAATTAGAGCGATGTGGTAATTTTGAAAGAAGCTCGTCCTGGTTTAGGAAATGTTTAAACAAACAGGAAGTGGCTGTAGGCTTTGTGTTTCACTAAAAAAACTCAGCTCAGTCAACATTCCCAAAAATGAACGGGAAGTCTGACTGAGGAACAAATTTGGCACAGATTTTTTACACCCTTAATATATGGTAATTCAAAAGGTTAGCAATTCTATGAGAAAGCTCCAACAATTCCTGTGGGCTGTGTGCTGAAAGCATGCATTAGCTCAAACGGGGTGAACTAAACCTAACTGTGCTGTGGTAACATACAGCTGAATGTTTATCTTTAGTCCTGGAGCTTGAACTTAACTAAACATCCAACAAATAAAATTGAACACCCAGAAACGGATGTCATATGCAAACATAACACTCCTAAAGATTTAGTCTGCCTATTGTTTCAAATGTGTATGGGATTATATGCAACAAGCAAACTAAAGGTTATTAATTTTTTCTTCACCACGATAACATACAACGTAAGGGCAGGGTTTGCACACTTTTTTTAAACTAAACTGGTTCAGTTCATGAAAAGATTTAGGACGTCCTCCAAGTTTTCTCTGACTGCGCTGCAAAGAGTCGTGTCAGAGAACAGAACGCCAATTGTTCCTATTCACTGACCCCAAGTATGAAAATCAATGTTGTCTGCAAGGAATTATACAACGTGCAAGCAAGCATTCCCCACTCCACAATGACACATATAAATCCTTAAAAACTACTTACTGAACTCTGTCCTGAGGGTTGGCTTTTCGCTTCCCACTCGCTGATGAGGAAGGATCCAGAAGGCTGTGTTCCCATATGGAATTTGCGCCATTACCATACAATGTCTGGACCATCTACAGCAAGAAAAAAAACCCAGCTGATTAGCTTTATTAAAATCCCTTCAACTAGTTAAAATTTTGTCATACCAAAACCATGGACTGAATTTTTTTTTTTACTGAGATCTTACATAATGGGCTAACGCTACGTTTGAAAATAATCCTAGTTAGTAATCAAGAGTAGAGTACATGGCATCATGAAGATCAGAGAACACAAATAACATATCTGGGATATAGGATATACAAAGTCCTTTAAGCTTGGATAAGTTATAAGGAAACAGCCCGAGCTTAAAAGATCTCACATATCATCATCGGTCAAACAATCAGGCTCAAAAGTAAAGAATGTGAAACAGCAATCAAGTAGAATCTGTCCCACACTGATAGGCTGAACAAGGAGAAAATAAATCAGAGTAACTTTTAAGCATCTTTTAAGAATCTATACATTAGTCTTTCTCTTCTAATATCAAACTAAATAAAACCTTTGCAATTTACCAAAGCAGTGGACTTAGAAAACTTGTGAAAACAAATGATCTAGTTGTAAAGGACCAAAATCATAATTTTTTTTTAATTCTGCAAAACACTAAATTCAGTTTAAAGGGGATGCTGAACATAACTGTGAAAGTAGCATCCCACACCATGAAATCTGAGGAAGAAAACTTGTCTGAAGCTGTAAAAGACTAGAGCTTTGGACAGATTTTCACCTGTCATAAAAAACCGAATGCCCTAAATTCAACCTGATGGACATTGAGCTATTAGCAATGGGGTTAAAAAAAAAAAATGAATCGACCACCAACAGAGTGTGCAAAACTGGTAAAAGCTAGCCATAATATGTATGTAATGATAATTCACACCAAAGTGCTTTTTTTTTTTTTTTCAAAGTATTGACTAACAGGGCAGAGAAATATTACAAATATCTCAAAATATAACTCAAAAGTTAGGTTACAAGGTTTATTATTTAAAAATAATATAGAATTTTCCATCAATTTTACAAATAAACTTTGGCATATACTTATTGGTTAGTGTAAAAATAAACCCATCAAGTATTTCTTATTTGAAATATTTGCCCTTGATGTTTTCTCTGATGCTTCTGTATTACTCACCTGCAGCTGAGAGGGGGGCCAGGAGGAATGAGTCAGATGCCTGACTTGAGAGCTGTGTCGCCCCAGACCTCGGTGGATGCTGCAGCACTCGTCGCAGATCAACACACCCCTGTTTACCGAGGCCCAACGGGGCTCTGCAAAACACACGCGATGTTTCTTCATGAGCTAGCTCCATCATATATAAAAACCAACCATTACTTACGCAATTAACCTCAAGCATAACAATCATTAGCAGTTTAGATGCTTCCATGTAGCTCCTAAATGTTGGAATACAAAAATCACGGATTTTTGTATTAAATCGAGTATCCAGTCCGGATAGAAGGATTTTATGTTTAAGGGATAGGCGCTACCAAATGTATCTAATTAAGCTAGCTCCTTGTTGGGACATGTACGTTAATTATTTCAAGCAATGTTAGAATTATACAAGTTTAAATTGATACAACGAGACAACACCATAAAAAAACGTGCTCACAAGTAGAGCATTTTTAAAGAAGTGAAGTTAGCAATATCACTAGCTGTCAATGAGTTGCCACCGTTCCGTAATATTAATTATTTAGCTAACCGGACGTAGCCGTTAGTTAGCGGGTTAGCTAAGCTGCTAAGGGTTAGGCTAGCTTGTCTGGCACCGTACCAGGGGCGCTGCAATCAGCGCAGACCTCCCGGCTTCGCACTCGCTTTGACATCCCTTGGAGTCCTCGGAGTCTGGGAAGAGAAAATATTTTCCTAGCGTATGTCACAGCGCATACAGTCCGGGTCTGTATGCTGTGTCTGTAAAAGGCAGGCAAAGCAAGCAGCTGTGGTTCTGCCTGTCCTCCTCCCTCCTACTGTTGAACAAAGCGACGTCTCGTTCCAATACGTACACTCTCTGCCCCCTTGCCTGCTTCCTTCATCCTTTCCTTCCATATCTTTTACTTTTCATACCGGAGTTCGTTGTTTGATATATTTTTTGTATTTCTGGTTAAGAAGTGTAAATATATATATATATATATAAAATTAAAGCATGCATATACACACAAGAGTAAAAACGTTTAAAAAAAAGACAAAATAACCATAAAGATAAAAAAAAAAGTTAAAAGATAGTTAAAAGATTGCAAAAAAGCACAGATTTTACACACTTCTTGAATCTGAAGGCAGTCACGATGGTTATAAATTCTTACAGCTACTGGGATAAAGGATCTACATTAACGCCACTTTTTGCATCTAGATGCAGCAGTCCTCCAATAGAGGTGTGCTCTAGCCCTACAACAGTTTCATGCACAGATGGGAGACATTGTTCAACAACAATGTTATTATTTTTCTTTTTTTTTATGTTGCCTCTTACAAATTGAACAGAATGTTTCAAGTTGTCAGAGTTCAAAAAAGGTCTTCATGGGAGCTTTCTGCCCTACAAAAGATCCTACTCTCCTTAGCAGGAAGATTCTGTTCTGCCCCTTCCTGTAGAGAGTATTCGTGTTGTGACTCCAGTCAGTTTATTGTTCAGGTGAACACCCAGATACTCATGAGAGTCCACTATCTCAACGTCCACTCCCGGGATGTCAGTGTTCAACTTCTGCATCTGCAGAAGTCAACCACCAGCTCCTCAGCTTTCCCTGCATTGATCATGAAATGGTTCATCTGGCAACAGTCCACAAGTCCTTCATCTGCTGTCTGTACTCCAAGTCTTTCTTACCTGTAATGATGCTGACTAGCCAAGTCATCAAAGAGCTTTTCTAAATATCTGTTGACAGTCAGCAGTTCAGCTGCCCTAAACAGGCAGCACATTTTCCTAACAAGTCTTGGAACAAGTTGAAACACCTATTTTATATGGCAGCCACTTCTGCTTCAATATAGCAATTACCCTCTGCACTAAATGATATGTAACCTGGCAATTAGTCCTTGACTCTAGTGGAAGCAGGGAGGTGTTAGTTGTTAAATAATATACGGCAGCTTCCACAAATGTAAGTGCAAAGTGTTTGCAGCATTTCATTTTTTTTGTCAAGCACTTTCATGCACATTTTGTGCAATTTTCATGTCTGAATGTCCTAATCTACACTTCTAAAATGTTTTGTGGAGTATTTTTGTGTTTGCGCAAACACTAATACTTGACAAAATTGCATCACGTTATAAATATTACATATCTTAATGCCAGTTTATGGTTATCCATCCATCTTCTGATACACTTTAGATTTAAATTCACTTTAGATAATTTACTGTATATGGATACTAGATAAAAAGGTTAATAACCAATTTTTTTTAGAGATATTAAATCAAATTAAGCTTTTTCTGTAGGTCAGTTAGGAGAACAAAACTGCTTCTGTCTGCCCAATGCCAGAATAAGGAGAAATTATTTTTAGAAAGATTTTTTTTCCCCCTTTAAATTAATAAAAATTTACATCCATTTCCTTAGTATCTGATGGAAATGCATTTCAAAGTGTATGACTTGAGTTAGTTGTTTTTGGCATCCTCCCACAAGCTTTGTGTGTGTTTGGGATGTTTTCCTTTAAATGCATCCAAATGTACTTCCACTTTACTTAAATATTTGTAAATTAGCTTCAAAACTTCAAATTCTTTCAAATGTTATAAAGGTGTAGAGTTCTTATTTTAAATGCACATTTGAACCTCTTATCCCATATGATGATAGGTTTGTTGTTTATTACAAAATATCCTGTCCTTGATAGATCTCCTGATAAGAGTTATGTTTGTAATCCATAGTTTATATTTCTTAAAGTTGATCTTTTATTTTATTATCCTCTCTTCAAAAATAAGAAAGAAGTTAGAACATGACTTTCAGGTAAGACATACATAAGGTTTTAGGTTTTAAAGGTGATAATGCTAACAAATACAAAAAAAATCTCTTAATTATTTGCAAAATACATATCTACTTAAAGATAAAATAAAGCTATTCTTTGAATATTAGGTCAATGTCCATTCATAATTTAGAAATATAGCATGTTTTTGACTTAAAGAAGTCAAAAATTACAACTTTTAATCAAAGCATAATAGAAGTTAAGGCCACCCCTACCATTTTTTTCGCCCTCTAATACAAACGGTGGCAGCAGTAATACTCTCAGGGGAAATGGTCACTTATTAAACATTTAAATTTTTCATATTTTCAAAATTAATAGACAACTAATATGCTGTGGTTAATTATGCACATTAAAATACTAACATTAAAGTTGATATGTACAGAATTCATGCTCACTTCAGTACTAAATTTTTTGTTATATGGGTTAAAGAGAAAGTCATCTAGGAGTCTTCAGTGAAATTATTGATAAATAACTACTTTAATAATAATTTAAAAATCCATTTAATGTAGATATTAGTACATGTAAATATTAATTTTATGCAGAACATTTTCTGATAAAAGTAGGTAAATAATAATGGGAAAGATGTTCGCCCCAGAAATTTTGTCGACTACCTTTTACTACCTTTTATTTAGACAGCCTGGATGTTTAAATATATGCATCTATTTGTTAGCCAAGGCTGTAGGAAAGTATAGTTTGTCTTTATTTAGAAAACATGGATGTTGTGCTTGTTCCTGTTGGAACAGTCAGAGGCACATAATTTTAAAAATATTTTATTATAAATTTTATTAAAAATATTTTCAAAATAAAGACTAACTATACTTTATATATGGGCGGTTCTAGACAGGGCCCAAACGGGCCCAAATTCTGTTTTACTAATTATTTAAAAACAATAGGATGATAGCTTCAGTGGTGAGTTTTCATCTACTAAAAGTTTTTTTCAAAACACAAAAAATACTCTAAATTTTACAGCTGAATTTATCATTTTTTCTTGAGTTCTAATTCAGATTTGATAGAAAGCGATAATTTCAACTTAAATTCAGTCAAAAATATGTAAAATTCCTAAATTCTGAATGTATGTTGACCTAATAAGACATAGAATTTTAATTAAACCTAACTGAATAGAAATTTCACTTCATGGAGCTCTCTTAATATATTTGAATTCCTTGCGCTGTTTTCTTTATTTCATGCGTTTCTGGGCCCCCATGGAAACACACTGGCCCCCTCCTGGCCCCCTGGTACATTTGGTCTAGAATCACCTCTGTTGTGCCCATTCATTTTCCTGTTGTAGATTGACCCTGAGGTTCTGGCTCCTATCCACTTCTCAGTGTACATTAGTTTTAACTGGCCACCCCTATTAAAATTTTCTGGCTATGCCTCTGTGTTTTTGTATTATGTCATTACTAGAGGGGCCCAAGCAGGGGCGGAGCTAGATGGGTGGCCAGGGGTGGCCATGGCCACCCTCAGCCAATCATTGACCACTCCTGTGGCCACCCCTACCATTTTTTCCTCTAATCCAGACGGTGGCAGCAGTAATACTCTGAAGGGGAATGTTTAAACTTATTAAATATTTAAATGTTTCATATATATTAACAACTACTTGACAACAGAAAATGTGGTTAATTATGCACATCAATATGCTAACATTAAAGATGATAGATACAGAATTTGTGCTCTTTTCAGAAATGTTTTGAATTATTTGGGTAAAGATAAAATTATGTGCCTCTGCAAGTCATCTAGGAGTCTTCAGTGAAATCATAGATAAATAACTACTTTAATAATAACTTAAAAATTAATCAATTGTGGATATTAGTAAATTTAAATATATTTTTTTTTTTGCACGATGATTATTGATAAAGGTAGGTATGTAATGATCTCAGAATATTGGACCCAGAATTCAAGGAGAGACAGGCAGTGGGAAAGTTCAAAGCGTTTATTAACCAAAACAGGTGCGCGGCGCTGCTCGTCTGCTGTGGGGCGGACCTCTGCAGGGATATAGGAATACAGGTCAGAGACTGGATGTGGAGCTGAGTATGACTTGGAGCTAGTCACTGACCTGATTCAAAGTTCAGTCCGTTTGCGAAGCTTTGACTGCAGTTGCGGCGGGCGACGCCCCCAGAGTTCCTAGAGAGCGAGCAGCAGACACCGAGCAGCAA
The DNA here is from genome assembly GCF_016077235.1 of Cyprinodon tularosa. NCBI lineage: Eukaryota > Metazoa > Chordata > Actinopteri > Cyprinodontiformes > Cyprinodontidae > Cyprinodon > Cyprinodon tularosa. The sequence continues at coordinate 552,511 of NW_024039094.1, forward strand.
CAGAGTCCAGAAGGGAAATCCAAGGCCGAAGTCAGGAGACAGTTCCAGGTTCATAGCCGGTAGAATCCAGGATCAGATGCGACAAACAGAGCAGACAGGGGCAAGGCAAAAAGTCGAGATTCACAGGGCAGAAAACTGGTCATAATCAGGGAAACAGACAGACTAAATATTGCTCGGAAGCGTCTCACCAAAACAAACGAATAACCTGGCGCTGATGGGAGGCAAACACACAACTTAAATAGTAGAGGAACCAGGTGGAAATGAACGGCGATAATCAGCCGCAGAACCAATTAGACAGGGGAGCAAGGAGCAAAGGAAAAAAAATCAAATCAGCGCCAAGATCATGACAAGGTAGTGAAAATGTAAAATGTGTTCGCCCCAGAACTCAAATCTGAAAGAATTGTGTCCACTATACCTTTTATTTACACAGCATAGATGTTTAAATATATGCATCTATTTGTTAGCAAAGGCTGCAGGAAAGGATAATTTTTTTTTTTTTTTTTTTTAGGAAATATGGAAGTTTTTCTCGTCCCTGTTGGAACAATGTAGATTGACCCTGATGTTCTGGTGCCTTTCGGCCCCCCTCAATGTACATTGGTTATTGCCTGGCCACCCCTATTGGGATTTTCTGGCTACGCCCCTGCTAATAGGGGCCCCGGGGCCCGTGTCTAGAACCGCCCATTTCTGGACCCGTCACTTATGATCTTTCGTGCATTAATATTTATCAATTTAATTATGCTAACAGATTAGAAGAGGATTAGAGGAAAGTATTTGTGCGTGTGTTTTTCCATGGGACAATACATGTGCGTGCTGTCTCTTTGCAGTGGCTCTGTGGCTTTAAAGGGGTGGTGGTTCGCAGAGAGATAGAACATAGGTTTAATGTGCTCGCTTAAAACACTTCTCTGATTCTCTCTCTTCTTTCCCTCCGCAGATTCCCAGACCTTCTCCAGAAAGCTGCGCGCACCCAACACAGAGCGATGGGAGGTAATCACCATCATCATCACCATCATCATCATCATCATCATCATCATCATCATCATCATCATCATCATTCATTTCTCCACGCAGGAAGGATCTGATCTGCATATTCATCATGTTTTCTCCCGTGACAGAAGCCGAGACGCGTCAGAAGTTGCTTCGCAACGTGAAGAAGGAGGTTTGTAACATTTTAAGAAAACATTCATGTTTTTATTTAGGCTGCTACTCGGTTCTCTTCGTGTTTACCAAAGCGTGACGAGCGTGTACGTGGGTGTGGGTTGTAGACGTCGCTCCACGGGGTCTGCCAACAACGCCACAGGCCTATCTGTGATGAAACCTGCTGCTTTATTCTCCTTATAAATAAGACCGCTCTGCCGCTGTTATAGTGAAGGTGGATGATGACGATGGTGGTGATGGTAGTGATGACGATAATACCAATAGGGATGATTGTAAATGTTGCACCTAACAGAAGCCATGCAGTGAAAATAGCTGCATTTTAATCTGTCTGCATGAAGAAATAAAAATAAACATTAGCCCTTCAATGCTTTGAAACTTGCAGCTGTGACCTTGCCATCTGCTTCATTTTAGATGTTCCAAACAGCTGCACTATTCAAACAGTTTGTTTGTTCTTTGCACAAAAAGCTATAAAACCAGAGAGCTTACATTGCATTCAGACTGCTGGGTGACTTTGTTTCCATAAGAGAAGAGAAATGTGGGTTTTTGTCATTGCTTAGAGAACCTGGTCCAAACTGACTTTTTTTTTGTGTGTGTGTCCATGCTTACACTTACCTGTGACTCACTGCTTCTAAAAAAAAAAAAACCTCTGTGACTGGTAGCCAAGAACCTGCAGCAGGCATGATATATATTTCAATGTAGAAATGTTTGCACGTTTGTTACATCTGCTTATAACAAAGCAGCAAACTTCACATTTTCTTTATTATGCATATAAAATTGAGGTAAGCACAGACTCAGAGCTTGCCCATAACCTGCATTATTGGTATTTATGAACTGAACCAAATTTGTTGGGGTCCTTTCATGGAACACTGTCCTTGTTGTCGTAAACATTCAGTTTGAGCAGCATTAAGTTCAGCGCAACATTGTGGGTGCATCAGAATATGTGTTTGTAACATCAAGTCTCTAAATGTGCAAAGCTGGTAGATTCATGACCTAAAGGTCTTGCGTCTGTATTTGCAAAAAAAAATAAAAAATAAAAACAACAACAGTCCTACAAAGGACTGACAAAGTGGAATTGAATAGAAATGTGCAGCATTTTTCAGATATCCACAATTAGGGTCTACATTTTGTTGATTTAAAAATCTATTAAGAGAAAACCTTAGAAAGTTCAAGAGGTATCTAGTTTTGTTTGACAATCATCTGTCTTTTGGGGATGCACTGGCTACGAATAAGGCTTTTACTGGTTGATATTTTTCTTAGTTTATTTTGTTTCATTTCCTTTCAAGTATAATCCCAAAAGGATTTTTATTTCTAGTCAGTCACAATTTTCTATAACAAATCCATAAAGTAAAGGGATATTTACAATTTCACAGGAAAAAAAAAATCTCTGGCTTGAAAGTCATGTTGAATACAACAGAAAAGCTAAAGGTAAACTATCTCTGGGACCTTTATTCAAGGCCAGAAGTGAGCAATAAAAGAAGACCAAGTATTCGTGCTAGGTTGATCATAGGCTTTTGCTTTAACTGTTAAGTTATGTGATGTTATATGAAAATAGACAGGTGGAACACTATTTGCCTTTGTCTGATGTTTATTTTTTGAGTTGTAGGAGTTTGAGATCTTTTTGGTGTTATTTGGTAATCTAGGAGATATGCATCTCACATTTGATGGACACATGAAAGAGAAAAAACCTCTCTTGATGTGTCACGAGATGTATTTTGACACAGCAGAGCTGCAGAAAAGAGTAATTCCCAAACAGCCTTGTTGAAGAAAGCACCAAATGTTGACACCAAAGATTTCAATCTTCAATCAGACTTATTCTGAGAATTTAAGGACACTGAGCCTCATGCAAGAACTGCTGGTACGAAAAAATATGTTCTTAAATTGTTGTACGAGGGATTTAGAAAAGAAACAACAATCTGCAATTAAGCTACTATTGAAATCTGGAACAGAAAATGGATAGATAGTTCAGAAAAACTGCTTTAATGGTGAGACTTACATTCATTTCACTCCTTGGCAGCTCCTTGGCTTTGTTATTACACTAAATGCAGATTATTTGGATTTGGGACTATATGAATTTGTAGTCTGAAGATATACAGTACATGTCTGTTTATTAAAAGGAGATTTTGCAGAAAGTTGTCGTGTTGGTTGAGCCTAAACTTACATTAAGTATATACAGCATATGTTGCACCTCTTGCAACTCCATTAGTAGTTTCTGTTGACTGTTTTCGGATCAAATTATTTTTTTCTTATATATTATTTTTATTCCTTTATTTTACTTCTGTAACAGTATAACAACTCATTCAGAGCTCTGGTAATTTATTGCCCACTGCTTGGCTTTTTACGGCTCCTTTAATTCTGATGCTCAGCTGTCAGTCATACCTTGAACCCCCAACCAATAAAGTCCTTCTTTTTCATCTTCAATGCCATTTCCATAAGTAAACATCTGCATGTTCATTCAAGGAGGCACGGGAATCCATAGCCTTATATGGATTAATCTGAGTGTTTATTATGCAGATTTACAATTCTATAAGACTGCATCGCGTTTAAGAGGATTATTTACAATCATTCACTGAAGTTAAGAATGTTTTTAGAACCTGATGTGTTTCATTCGTTAAAGCCCACGGTAGGAGAAAAAGCATGAGTTTACAACAGGAGGACAAAAATGTTGCATGAGGCGCACTGTTTCTATTAACCATCTGCTCTATTAATGTTAAATGTAATTGCAGATTTTTATATTCATTCATAAGTCTTTGGCACATAATGTAGTACCATGAGAAAGTATTCTTTCACTTGCAAATTTGTTTTTATTTTATTTTATTTTTTCTTAATACTAAAAACAAGATAACCCAAATGTTTAAATGATTTGTATAAAGCTGAAAAAAGCGGAACCACTTTACCTTTACGTTAAATCACATACACATCCAGGTCTGATAACTGTCTGATGCATGGAGTCACAAGATAAAATAAAATTCAATTTGTTTGACAGTATTCAGGAGGCTAAAAAAAATCACAGCATGCTCAAATTTAAATAAATTCAAAAATACATTGCAGCCATTGTCACATATTAGTCAGGAAAAGCCACTTTAAACACTTTTTAATCCATAATGAAAGCCTTTATTTACACATGCACTGAGAAAATGTGAAACAGTTGAGAACCGTCCCAGAAGAATAGATCCGATTATTATACTTAAGGAACATATTTAGAGTCTCTCTTGTGTCCTAAAGGAGTCTAAGAGAAACATTTTAACCACAGACTTGATTTTTCAACGTTCATGGTACCCAAAAGAACAACGTCCAACCTTTAGCTTGTGACCTTTGTTTCAAGGTCAAGATCTATGCTGCAGTGACCATATGTAGACTAGCAAGCTCACCTTTAACTAAGCACAAAATAATAATAACAATAAAAATTTTGAAGGTTTTAATGTGGACCTGCTTAAGTGTCCCCTTAAATCGGATCAATATACTTTGTGACACCATGAATAGATTGTTTATACTTAAAAAAATTCTGCAAAGAAGAGCAGACAAATGTTTCTCTACAGGGAAATGAATTTTGCATTTACAAAGTATTTATCTTTTTTGTCACTTTTACCTTCCAAAACAGAGAAGTCATGGCTTTGTAAATTGTTATTGTGAACTTAAAGCTAGTTCCACATTCTTCTTCTCTCCTTTAGGTGAAGCAAATTATGGAGGAAGCAGTAACGAGGAAATTTGTGCATGCAGACAGCAGCCACATTATCTCCTTCTGTGGTAAATACTTCTATGCTGCTTATTTTTTACCTACAACCTATGGGGATCCTGTTTGTTTTTGATGCTTTTTTGTTTATATTGGAAAATTAACTGAATAAAATATACAGCTTGTAAAATATACAGCTTGTAAAATGATTAAGTCAAGTTTTTACTAGCATTATCTAGCATATCAAAATTACTTAGTGGTTGACATCATGTTGTGTCAAGTCCTGCCAACTCCTACGATTTTATCCACATTCCCCTAAAGGTCATGTGCAGATTGTTTAGACAACACAAGTCAGTATGATTTACTTTCTGTCATCATGTCTGCTCATATTTACGAGGGTGGGTGGATGGATAGATCCAGTGTATTTTAAAGCAGACTGACGCCTTTCTGAGGTGTTGATGCTAACCAGGAGTGAGACATATGTGATTCCCATTTCTTATATCCTAGCAACCATAGACAGCCCAGATTTCAGTGTATTTTTTTCTCATCCCACCTGTATTTTCTTCATGTGTATTTCCTTTATTAAAAAAAAAAAAAAACTACCTTGGGAATAGAAATGCTTCAGGCTTTCAGATAGATAAACTTTATTGTTTTGAAAATAAACAAATTTGAGTAACAAATTAAATTCCAATATCTGCGGACTGATCAAAACTGTGTGTATGATTATGTGTTTATAGCTGTAGTAGAAGCATGCGTGCTGCATGGACTGAAGCGTCGAATTGCAGGCCTGCTGTGCAGTAATAAGGTCGCTGCACTCTTTATGAAGGTGGGAAAGATCTTTTCTCCCGCTGAGGAGCTCTGTAGAAAGGTCCAGGAGCTGGAGCAGCTTATTGAAAACAGGTAAAATGACTTCCGTCTGCCTTCCTTTCCCTTTTAGCTGTTTCTATATTCTGGATAAGAACCTGATTTTGTTACTTTACTTTTTAATATTGCACAACTACTGGATATCTGGTATTTTTCAGACAAATATTGGTTCATCTTAAGAAAAGGGATAAAAAGACGATAGGCTCATCTTAATCTATTAAACTGGAGATTCTCAAAGTTATGAATGCAAGATTTTCGGAATCATTTATTTGAATTGTGAGCCAAATAGGACAAATTTTGGTACATGGATATATTGTCAAATAAATGATTTATTTATGATATATTTATTTACTTTGTGCATTACATAATGATAAAACATTGAATTATGAAATGCATAATTCAGTAATTAAATGTCCCATTAGACAGTTTAAAAAACTTCTGAAATTATAAAGGTAAATAATGAAACTTTATTGTAAAAATCGATTCTTTTAAGAAATGCTTCTGACTATTTCATCCTACATGATGAAGAGTTAAACACTGTTTTTTGGAGGGTCTCCAGTTCACCAGTAGAAAGTAGGTTTTGTCTTCACAAGCTAAAATGTATAGGAACCTCTGATATTAGTTAAAGTAAATTAAGTAGAGGAAAGCTAAGCCTGCATATCACTCTGAACCAACCATTCCCCAACATAATACTGTTAATACTTTAAGAAAAGTTTCAGGAGCTGCAAAAGAAGACTGGTTTGGAGGTTAAAGAGTTAACCATGAGCATCATAAACCAGAGCTTTTTCAATGGTGGAATCATTGGCCACCAGCGGGATACAGTAGGTGACAGTAATTTAACTTTCAAGCCTGCATGTGAAGCACCATGTGTGATAAAACACAAAGGCTTCACATCATCCTAAACCCTTTTTGCTATGTCACCCAATCTAAGTGTAGGTATGAATAAATTCAATTCATTTTATTTATTTATATACCGGTAGTGCCAATTCACAACACATGTCATCTCAAGGCACTTTACATAGACGAATCAACCATTTCGTACAGTCGGATTGATTCAGAGTTTTCTGTCTAAGGAAAACTAGCTGATTGCATCGACTCATTGACTCGAAGGCAATCCCTCACACCAAGCATGCTTGTAGCGAAAGTGGAGAGGAAAAACTCCCTGAAATGTGGACGCTTGTTGCAATACATACAAATTGAATATCACGGGTTGCAGATATTTGTCTGTAAAGTTTTTGAAATTCCTGTGTTAATGTCCTTACATCACCTGGAATACACGACTTTGCGTTGGTCGATCCAATAAAATCTCAGTTGAACCAAATTTTAAATTTGAGACTGTAGCATAAAATGTAAAATACATTTGCAAGATGCTTTATGCAGTGATTCCTTAGAAAAAGAAACCTTTTGAAGATATTGTTTATGTGTGTATATAAGTCTTTGTGCGACAGTAGCCTTGGTTGCAGGGGTTTGCCCTGCAATCGATAGGTTGTCGGTTCAAGCCCTGGCTCTGGCTTTCAGTGTCGTTGTGTCCTTGGGCAAGACTGAATGACTGAATGCAGTGTAAAGCACTTTGGTCAGTCTCCTGACTTGAAAAAGCGCTATATAAATGCAGGCCATTTACTTAAAAAAAATAAAAATATAAAGTTATCAAATGTGCTTCTTTCCTATACATCGTTTTTATCATTATGTTTCTTTTTTTTGCTCTCTATAGCAAGCAGAACATTTCTTCACTCAGTAACGACCGCAGTCGGCAGTCAAAGTTGCCCAACCTCCCTCCTCAGGCTCTGAAACATCTGTGGATTCGAACAGCCTTGATGGAGAAGCTTCTGGACAAGATTGTTATGTATTTGGTTGAAAACAGCAGGTATTACATGTTGATTATTGCGCTTTGGACCTGATATGAGAGTACTGCTCTTTGGATGGAATTGTTTGATAAAAGTAGCCCTATAAAAAGATGTTATTTTCTCTGAACAAAAATACTTCAATAGAGCTTAAACTATGAACCATTTATTCAGATTCTTCTCTTATTTTTTATTTTGTGTACCCCAGCAAATATCTCCTCAATTATGTTCCTACATATGTGTTTCAAAATATTTCTAAGAAATCTGTGAAACATTCTGCATGTGTTTCTACAATTTGTCTTAGTGGATTTTATGATAAAGAAGCCATGCTGATGGATCCTGTGGACGGACCAATCCTTGCATCTCTTCTCGGTACTTTCTCTTATTATGCAAACTTTCACTTAAGAAAATAATTCAAAGAAGTATTTTAAAATAACTAATCTTGTCTTCCAGTTGGGCCCTGTGCGCTGGAGTACACCAAAGTGAAAACGGCCGACCATTTCTGGACAGATCCGTCTGCGGATGAGCTGGTCCAGCGACATCGAATCCACAGCAGCCACTGCCGACAGGATTCTCCCTCTAGAAGGCCTGCCTTGGTATGAAGTATAAACTACTCATACCTCTCATCAATTGCACTATTGTTTCAACATGTTAATGTTTTTATGATTTCTTATCAAAATACCAGATCCAAAAGAGACAATCTAGCGGTAGCATGGATGATCGGCCTCTCACATGGGTGAGGGGGTATGTGGAGTCCCTCCACCAAAACTCCAGAGCCACCCTTCTGTTTGGAAAGAACAATGTTCTGGTGCAGCCGGTTAGTGCATCATATTAGTATATCAGTAAAATAGTGAACCGATTTGATCTAAAAGACTTAGTTATGACATTTTTTGATTGTGCTGCCTAAAAGATTGTTTTTGTGCTTGTAGAGAGATGGCATGGAGGCCATTCCAGGCTACCTTTCACTTCATCAAACTGCAGATCTCATGACACTCAAATGGACACCCAATCAATTAATGAATGGCAACGTTGGGGAGCTGGACTCTGAAAAGAGGTCTTTAAAACAATACATTAAGAGAAATTTTGGTTTTAAAACTGTTGACTCATTCCTTATCTTTTTTTCCAGTGTTTTCTGGGATTATGCAATGACGATTCGTTTGGAGGAGATTGTGTATCTCCACTGTCATCAACAAGGTATGCTAATCCCCCTTTAGTTTTTCTCCTCCAATTTACATTTCATCTCTATGAGTTATTCATCTGTATGTCGGTGATATCCCCAGTAAACAGCGGCGGCACTGTAGTTTTGGTCAGTCAAGATGGGATTCAGAGACCCCCACTACATTTTCCCAAAGGGGGTCACCTGCTTCAGTTTCTCACTTGTCTAGAGACTGGTCTGCTACCTCATGGACAACTGGACCCTCCACTCTGGAACCATAGAGGAAAGGTTAGTAAAACTTTGTCGAACCATACCTTTTGTACCTATATAATTTACTTAAAAGTCAATTTAATTCATATAAGAAAAAAACAAAGAAAAGAATGAAGTTCAATTTATATTCAGTTATGTTGTATCCATTTGGACTGACATTCAGCTCTGACCTATCCATGCTGTTCCAGCTGAATATAGGTCTAGTTATTGATAGTAAAATTAAATCGATACATTTACCAACGATAGAAACAAGCAGAATATCAGTTTGATTAAGCCATGAGTACTTTTTATGAAAGGGAAAACAAAGACGGTACTCACAGCAAAAAAAAAGAAAACTTAAATGACTTTCAGAAAACCTGGAAACACTAAACTTTGCCTCATTTTAAGCAAATACAAAGACATCAGGTGTGAAAGAATACTTCTTCCCAGTTCTGTTTTTCATGTAGTTTCTAGAAATGAAAACACCCCTTACTTGTTCTTTCCTTTTTTCTTTTTTTTACTCCTTCTTTCCTACAGGGAAAGGTTTTCCCCAAACTGAGAAGGAGAAGTCCACACAGCTCATGTGATTCTTTCTCAGATAAGGAAGAGGATGAAGCAACTGATTATGTGTTTCGGATCCTCTTCCCCGGCAATCAGATGGAGTTCAGTAAGTGTCTTTAATCTCCTTAATCTGTCTCCTAGTGATGATCCATTAAAGAATCATTACAGATTACAACTAAGATTGCTTTTCTCTCTTAATAAGATCTCAGTTTAGTTAAACCATTTTCCCCAGGCTTCCATATTCCATATAAGTCTTTGTAATTAAGTTTGTTTTAATTTGAAAATGCTCTAGCTGTTTGTTTATTGTCTGGTTTCTTTCCCCATTATGGTCGTCTTGTCAGCAAAGTGCCTTTACATGGAGAGAAATAATTTATCTGCTTCACCTCCATCTGCATTCTCTCCTGTCTTTTTTTTTTTAGGTTTAACAGTTTAAGGAAATTAACTTTATGTCCAAATCTGTTTGTATTCACTTGCTGTGATCTTGCTTTTGATGCTGATAACACCGAGAGGAAATGACAAACGCTCCTGTATTGTGCAGTGCCTCTTGAGATGATGGACCAGGGTGTTAATATGTGGCAACCAACACCTAGAAAGTCATCCTGCTCCTCCTGCTCACACAACGGCTCATCTGTTGGCTCTTTACCTAACGGCTGCAATCATGAAAGGTAAGTAGGCCCCAGGGATTGGCTATAATGAACATTCAGATTATTCCACATGACTAACTTGACAATTTTACCATCTTACCAGGGCTCCTATAAAGCTCCTTTGTGATACAATGAAATACCAAATAATCTCTCGGGCTTTCTATGGATGTAAGTATTAAACCCCATCCATATTTTTTTCTCAAAAATTAACCCAGACCAGCAGATTTATGAAATGAAAATAATTTATTTCAGACAATTTCAAGAAACAATAAATAAATCAATAAAATACACACAAAAAGGGACTGGTTAACACCAAATCAACCTCCAATTTCCATGCAAACTAAATTCACCTGAACATAAATAGAAACAAAACCCTTCACCAAATAAGCCTGTTGGTATATATAGCCAAAGAACAGATCTTGATTAATGTAAATGATCTGAAAAGGGGTATGAAGAAGTAAAACTTATTCTTCATACCCCCTATCCCTCTAATTGCATTTTAAGTAACTTTCCTGTTAATCTTCTATGTTTTTATCCGATATTCGCACACACATACAAAATACATATATACATGATTACACACACACACACACACACACACACACACACACACACACACACACACACACACACACACACATATATATATATATATATATATATATATATATATATATATATATATATATATATATACATATACAAATATATACATATACAAATATATACATGTAAACATACACATCAGGCCAAATCTACATTTACACCCTTGTACATCGGCACTTAGAGTACTGCAACACCCCCTCAATCAGTGTCGATCACTGATTAGTTACTTTATTCTTATTGAGTGAATGTTAAAAGTCTGCTGTTTTCTTCCCAGGGCTGGCATACTGTCGCCATTTATCCACAGTCCGGACGCACCTTTCTGCTTTGGTCAACACCACTATAGTTGATCCGGATGTACCTTGTCATGCACGGGGTGGTCTTACTGTGGAGGTTTGGGAACGTTTTCTCAAGGACAGCTCTGTAAGGTTCACATACATTGTCCTTCAAAATGTTTTGTTAGTTTCGCTGCAAGGAAATTCATTGAATACATTATTTAAGGCCTTTGAGGAGAAGGAGATACACAGGCTTGTGTATTTTGGGGGTGTGGCCTCATCACTTCGCAAAGAGGTCTGGCCCTTTCTGCTGGGACATTATCAGTTCACCACGACTGAGAAAGTCAGACTGGAGGTATTTCCTGCCTAATGCAAATATAATTGTTGACATGCTGATTTGGGGTTTGTTTTATAATCTTTCAACTTTTTCTAGATCGACGATCAAATGCGAGCCATGTATGAACAGACGATGAAGGAGTGGCAGGGCTGTGAGGTCATAGTGCGTCAGAGAGAGAGGGAGAAGCATGCCGAAGCCCTTGCACGGTGTTCGTTTGGAGCCAGTGTAGAACGAGGGCCCATACAGCAGGACTCCACCATCAGCACAGACGCAAGTTTCATTTATATTTAAAAGAACAAAAAACGGTGTAATGAGACCATTGCATAAACATTTTGATTTATATAAGACTGTAGAAATAATTTGAGTTTTTTTCCTCTAGTCATCTCTGAGTAGCAGCTCAGACCAGCAAAACACCCAAAGCCAGTGTGATTCCAGCAGCTGTGCTAAGGTAGTTCAAACAAATGGAACAATTAGACAATGTGTCTTTTAATTTTTTTTTTACTTACGTTTTTAAAAGCCCTTTTAATACAATGAAACACCTCTAAACATTCATCACTTTTGCTCAGTTAACTGCACATATTTTTAAGTAGCCTCAAAGATGTATGGGCATTACTCAAAAGTTCTTATATTATCTGTTACGAGAAATTTTCTGTAAGAAAAAAATATTTTATTTGCTAAATACTTGAAAAATGAGAAGCAGATTTATTAACATTTTCGAAAAACAGAAATTTACATGCCAAAAGATTTCTATACCTTTTAAACTATGTGGTAAAGTCAATTTTTTTATTTAATTGTTACTCTTCTGGGTTCTATCACAACATTTCAGTGAAGTGGATGCAACACCCAAGAAACGCTTCCGTGTTATTTAATCTAAGTGTTACAAATTTAGATCTCTGGAAATCCCACGTTCATCTTTTTGTTATATGCAAATATAAAAACCATGCCAATGTCACACCATCCCACTGTAATTGAAGAAGACAGATTCTGTGTCCTAGAAGGGAATTTATTTGAACTCAAACTTAAGAAGAGGGTGGCTAAAGCTTAAGATAGTGCTGTTTTCCACGGCAATATAAATCCTGTTGTAACATAGGCTGAGACCACTCAGCAAGGAAGACGCCATAACTCCAAGAGCAGCATAAAAAACAGACTCTTATTTGCAGATGTAAAATACCTTTTAAGAGGTTCTGTGACCTTTAGAAATAAAAAACTGATATCCTAAGTCATAATAATCACTATTAAATGTGTGGCAAAAAGGTGGAAACTTGCAAGTGAACAGCAAACACTCTGACAGCTGTGAAGCACACGGACAGCAGCAATGCATCAGGTGTGAAGTTTGTTTTTCCATCAAAGGAAACTGGTGCATTACACCTCATGAAGTGACATATATATATATATATATATATATATATATATATATATATATATATATATATATATATATATATATATATATATATATATATATATATATATATATACCATGCTTTTACACCTTTACCCTTGCAGTTAACTCTAGTGGAGTTTGTTTTACTTCGTCTGGGGCTCAAGCTGTTATTATTAAATATATTACTGTGGCAAACTGGGACTAATTGAGGGCTGCCGTTGGCTAAACTTGTGGCTTGACTGTCTGTCAGACATGAATTCCAAGAAAACCTCAAAAACTAAATCAGTTGCAATAGCATTTAGTCCTTTCATCCAGCAGATTCGACTCCATATCCAATCAAAGAATAAATTGTTAAGCTACAAACAGTCTGCAGAAATAGGTCATTGTAGTCAACACACATTATGATTACTGCCTGGCTCTCCCCACTTCCTCATCCACTCATTCTCACCAGACTGTGGATCACTATGTGCACCTATTCAAACCTTGTGACACACACACACCCACCACCCAGGTGCTGTTGCAGCATGTCGTCTGTCACCTAATGAGTAAATATTCAAGAACACTAGTATGGCTCCTACACATGTACAGTATCAATTAATTTTTTGCTGATTGATAAACTGTTTAGAGACTTTATTCATTTTAAATAACATTTTTTTTTCCGTCTCATTGTCTTCCTTTGGTTACAAGGTATTTGAATCTGTTGAGGCTGAACCCATAGCTGAAGGAGAAGAGCTGCCATCTATTAGTCTTGTTAAGACCACAGAAGCTCCACAACCTCCTACCTGTGAATCCTCCAGACCTGCTGTATCAAATCAACATCCAGTTCCAGAAAGCTCCTCTATATGCGAGTCAGTAGATGAACCTGCAGCCTCTCAACAGACAGCCAAAGCATCAGAAACCTTCTGTGAAGAAACTACTGCCAAATCAGAACAAGCAGCTACGGAATCAGCAGGACAAGATGTCAAACCTCCACATCCTGAGGAAGAGGCTGTGATACATGAGGAGGAGATGCATCTAAAAAGTGAGGCTTCTGCAGAGACGGAAATAAATAAGACCAAAGAGACATCTGCATCTGAGAGTAATTATCCCACGACCCAAGGAGTAGTAAAAGAAGTTGATGCAAATATAAATGTGAAGCCGGCTCAAGAAAACACTAATGTTCTGAAGCTGGAAAAAGAAATACACAATGAATATTTCCAAGCACCTCCACTCGGAGAAACTTTGACTCTTCAAGCAAACAAGATCAAGGATATCGCAAGGGAAGGATCTTGTTCAGAGACGTCAAGAGAAAACCCAGATTCTCACAGTGACGAAAAGCCACAGGGTTCTACAAAAAGTGAAAATGCAGAATTGGGTGTCTGTGACTTTGCAGAAACCAAAAAAGCTGCAGAGATGCAACTTGAGAAACCAGGCTCAAACTCTCCGGTCAGACAAGTGCTAAATGCTCTGCAGACAGCCTCAAGAGGGAGCTTCTCATTGTCATCTCACTCTCGTCAGTCTCCAGATGCAATAGATTCGGATGACTCTCCCTCGGCCTTGGAAATGGAGGACATTCCTGCTGGGATAACATGTGTGACTTCAGAAGACTTAAAGCCCAGACCGTTGATAGGACTTGCTGCACCTCCCATTTCCCTGGCACAAAGGGAGAAAATGGCCTCAGAGAGGCTGGCCCAAGATCACCATCTGGACACAGCATGCAACACCAGCCCTGAGGGCACTGATCTGGGTCTGTCTGAAGAGGAGGCGGAAATGGATAATGTGCTCACTGAACCAGAATCTGCAGAGATGGGAGGTGTGACCAAATATGAAGAATCCTCTGAGGAACAGACCTATTCTGTAAGCATTGCACAGTGTAAAGAAATGTATTACCTCAATTGCAAACATACACTTACAAATCTACTGCCATTTATTTTAGCAAGAAACACTCGATATGTACTTAATCAACTTGCATCGCATTGACAAAGATGTCAGACGCTGCGACCGAACATACTGGTACTTCACCCCTGAGAATCTGGAGAAGCTGCGTAACATCATGTGCAGGTAAAACATACTTTACTGCTAAATAAGCTGTTTTCTTCCTTGGCTATAACCATGCTTCTTGGTAATATTTTTTTTAATTAAAAGGCTTATTAATGCCTGATTAATGGTTCCATATTTGGAAGGATGTTTGTAGGTTTAGTAGCAGAAGTTAGGATGTAGGTCCTACTTATTTTTGAATTTTTAATTGAATTAAGCACAAGAAATACTTGCCAAATCCTCTCTGTTTATGTTAAACATAATATTTATGGAGGCAGTGTGATGCCGTCGGTTTGCATTTCCCTTAATTTAAGAAAAAGGGATTGTTATATTAGATGAAATCTTACTGCAGAGATTTGTCAGGGTGAAGATATTGTTGCTACTGTATTGTATTGTATCCCCTTAGGGAGTTATGACTATCCTCCTGTATGGTAACGATTTTCTACACAGAGGCAATACCTAATAGATAAGCTTCGCCTTGGTGATCATTTCAGAGTGATAAACACAACCACACTGCTTGCTAGAATTTTAAAAAGGGGATGCCATCCTGCAGCAGTTGGAACCAAGGCGTTGCACAGCATGAGGAGGTGTCACACTGCAGTCTGTAGTTTTTCCACACACAACTGAGGCCCCTATTTATTAAATTAATTGATTTTTAAATTGCTATTAATAAAATTTCTACTATGACTCAGCAGAATAGACATAATTTTTTGCTTAGGGATTCATTAGCTAAATCCTCATCATCATCTGCTCAACTTCTAAGTATTTTCCTTATAAATGTTGCACCAATTAAAAATAATAATAATAAACAGGCTTTCCAGTGGTATAATATTTGCTGTAAAGATTTTACAATGAAGAAACAGACCATCAAATATAATTTTCCTTACTTCTTGTACTGAATATTAATGTAAAATTTTGCTTCAAACTCAAAATAAATAACCAAAAATGTGGTTATCATTACAGTTATGTGTGGCAGCATCTGGAGACAGGTTACGTGCAGGGCATGTGTGATTTATTGGCTCCCCTTCTGGTTATTCTGGATGATGGTCAGTAATATTCAAAGTCCACACTTTTAAGTTTTTTTTACTAATGTGCATTAATGACCAACCTTGTGTGCCTACATGTATGTCTTGGGGGGGGATTTCCACAGAGGTAATGGCCTTTAGCTGCTTCACTGAACTGATGAAGAGGATGAACCAAAACTTTCCCCATGGAGGGGCCATGGACACCCACTTTGCGAATATGCGGTCACTTATACAGGTATGTTCCCTTTTATTTGTACGTGAGTGCATTCTTTTTTTTATGTGCAAAACAAACAAAATAAAATAGTGATTAAATCATTAAAAACTACAGTTAACTGCGACATTATTCATACCATTGGTAAATTTAGATTTAAAATTTCCTGTTAATTTGAAATACTCTGATCTGAAAAACAAGATTAAAAAAAATCAGGTTTGAAATATAAATAAATAAATAAATAATTCTGCATTCCTGGATCCTTTCTAGGAGCCTTAAACAAAAATGTTTTCAAAACCAATTAATCCATACTAATCGAAAAATATACTTTAACATCCCGTTGCAAACATTTGTGACAAACTTGATGATTTATATTGAAACAGGAGTTTCTAGTGTGTTGGCCCACATGTAAACAGAAACAAAATGAATAGGATGTTTTTTTTTTTTTTTACAAATAAAAATCTCAATAGTGTGGCATACATGTTTTTTAAACCCAAAGAGTCAAGTACAAATCTGTAGAGGTCTGAATCAACTTTACTTACCTAGAGAGTGAATTTTCTTCACATTCTCTTAGCAACTAGGTTTAGATCAGTCTTGTTTAATGTAGAATGCATGTTGATATCTTTTTCATTTTAGAGGTTGGTGCAAAAATTTATTTTTGGTCTTTTTTGGTATTTTTAGGATCAAAATATTTTTTGGTTAAAGATTACCTACATATGTCCATGGAGAAGGAGGAAAATGTTTAAGATGTTTAACAACATTCTAAGTACTTTTTGAACATACATTTGGACTTTGACTGAGCCATTCTGGCTGTATTTTTAGGATTTAAGGTTGAATTTGAACCTTTACAATTCTCTTCAGTCGCACACCATCTTCAACAGTTTTTTTTTATGTTGTCATGTATTTTGCTCCAACAACCCTGAGGAGGTTTTCTGTTTCTGTTGAAAAAAGGTTACCGTATTTTCACGACCATAAGGCGCACCGGACTAAAAGGCGCACTCTCAGTTATGTGTCCCATTTCTGTATTTAACACACACATAAGGCGCACCGGACTATAGGGCGCATTTTTTATATACAGGTACATGTCCTGTACTACCTTTAAATACCTCTACTGCGTATTTAAAAATACAGCGGGGGCAAAACTGAGTATGATTGTGCTTTATTCATGTATTTATTACAAAGTATTAATCAAACCTGGCAGCTGGCCGTGAGACAGACACATCGCAGATGACACAGCGCTGTGGTCACTCCTAAATTAACTTAAAATCCTGAAACCTGCCGACAGAATATGTTCGCTTTTATTGCCGGTATCCTGGTGCCTGCAGTTAAAATTATTTAGATGAAAAACACCTGCCAGCCGCCGCGTAGAGGCTGCTGTTGAAGGGATTTACTGTCGGTGTACCGCTGGTATGTGGGGGTCTGAGCGCCTCCGACAGAAATAGATAATCTGGATGAACTGACTGCAATTATGAAGTTTTCAGGTGGACTTTCTCACTTAAAAACATATTAAAACTACTTTATTCACACTGATCACAGCAAATATAGCTGCAAGATTTAGATTATTTAGATGAAAAAACACCTGCCAGCCACCGCGCTGAAGAGGAGGAGACCCGCCCACAGGCTGATGTTGAATTAAGTTTTCAGGTAGAAAAATAGAGCGGGAGCAAAACTGAGTATGTTTGTGCTTTATTCATGTATTTATTACAAAGTATTAATCAAACCCATCAAAGTCATCATCCTCTGTTTCTGAATTAAACAGCTGCGCTAAATCAGACATGCCAGTTTCCCCTTCTGCGCTGTCAGAGTCACTTTCCGTGCAGCGCAGCTCCTCAGAAATAATGCCTGCTTTTGCGAAAGCTTGAACAACAGAGCCAGCACTGCCAGCAGACACGTTAGTCCAAGCATCTACAATCCATCCGCAAACTGTGGCGTAACTTGCCCGGCGCTGCCTTCCACTTATCCTGAAACTGTGGTCTCCGTCTGTCATCCATCGCTCCCACGCCGCTCGCAGCCTTACTTTGAACGGCCGCTTCACACCGATGTCGAGTGGTGGAAGCTCCTTTGTCAGACCTCCCGGGATAACGGCGAGCACAGCGTTCATTTGATTCACCTTTTTTTCACATCGGCTGTGAGATGGACACGCAGCGATGGTGATGCGTGGAAAAAACCACCTAGTCTTCTCAGATACACCTGCCTCAGCCACGCATCCATCCAGCCTTTTTCATTTAATATCATATGTCATCAGAGCGCTGTGTCTGTCTCGCTGTCAGCTCCCAGATCAGCTTCTCTGATTGGTTGATGCGGCGCGTCCAGCAGCAAAACTTCAATTTTTCCATCTCGAGCAGCAGCAGCGCGTTGGCGGCGCTTCAGATGCTTAAACGCTCCCGACGTGCTGCACCAAAACGTGCTGCGGGACCTTTTGCTGCACCTATACGCGCGTCAACCATTGACTTTGCATGTAAACTCACTGCTTCTGCTGCACCTGCTGGGTCCGGTTCACACCGATGTCGAGCGGTTGAACAGCGAGCACAGCATTCATTTGTTTCCCCATGTTTTTCACATCAGCTGTGAGATGGGCACGCATGGAGTTACATATTAACAGCGATGGTGATGAGTGGAAAAAAAACACCTGGTCTCCTTACATTAAGCCACTCTTTCATCATCTCCTCAATGAGGTGGTCTCAAAAGTCGCAGTTACAACACACATAGGGCGCACCGCACCATAGGGCGCACCGCACATTTTGAGAAAAAAAAAAGACGTTTAAGTGCACCTTATAGTCGTGAAAATACGGTAAAAATACAAATTCCATTGGCAGATCATCTCATTTACCTACGCAAATTAAGGGTAAATACAACAGTTTAATTATTTAATCACTTTTAGATTGTGTTTGCAGTGATAACTGCATGCAGAGTTATGCACATTAACTGGGTTGCAGTAGTATTCCATTGGGCTCTTATACTTCAAGTAATATTGGATTCTCAGGTTGTGTTTATTTAAGCTCTGACAGATGGACACATTCACACATGCTGGTTTTTTTGTTTCTCCAGATCCTGGACTCTGAACTGTTTGAGCTGATGCAACAGAATGGAGACTACACTCACTTCTACTTCTGTTACCGCTGGTTCCTTCTTGACTTCAAAAGAGGTGGGAAGGGAAATGCATGAATCATAGTTTAATTAACCCCCCTGTTAATTTGTCTGCTCTTGCATGAAGTATGCTAATAAGTATTTCATTTTTTTTTCCCCCAAATAGAAATGGTTTATGATGACGTGTTCTCTGTATGGGAAACAATCTGGGCAGCCAAGCACACTTCTTCAGAGCACTTTGTGCTTTTCATCGCTCTTGCCCTTGTGGAGATGTATAGAGACATCATTTTGGAAAATAACATGGACTTCACCGACATTATCAAGTTTTTCAATGGTAAGACGACATAGGATGAAGAAAATATTTTTATTTATGTGGACAGATAAAGCAGTCAGTCAAACAACTCATGTTTGTTTTCCTAGGTTTCTTTGCATTAACATAAGCCTACATTTCTCACCCAACTTCCCTAAATACCTTTTATAATTCATATTTTTTAGACGTTTTATTAATTTTTGTTAATTACTAATAGGGCTGAATGATTTAGCTAAAAATCGATATAGAATTTTTCAACCAATATTGTGGTTGTGATTCTATTTAGAGTTTTGTTCTAATGCATAAACATAGCAAGTTGTTTTAAGCAAGTAGATTTTTCTTTTCTGCCATCATCTAATTGGGTAACAGTATCAAAGCAAATGTCTAAAGGTCAAAGACTTCTCCAGATCTGGTGCAAGACAGACAGCTACAGAAGATCCTCTACCATTTACTTGCAAAAACAAAAAAACTAACAATATAAAAACTATGAGTTATAACAATACATTTCCCTTACGGGTCAATAAAGTATTTTGAATGGATCTATATTGGAATTAGTGTTTGTTTTTCACTATACCTAATGAACTATTTCAAGCAACATCTGAAGCTAATGCATAAAAGTTATAAGAGCTCTGTAGGATAACGATCAGCATTTCTTCAGAAATATTTTAATATCATTGTTGATATGTTTAGATCTTGTATTCTGCAAGCTAACTTCTACCATCCCTTCTCAGAAATGGCAGAACGACACGACGTCCCAAAAGTCTTGATGAAAGCCAGAGAACTGGTCCACCAAGTTCAGACTCTCATCGAAAACAAGTAACACTAAAGATGCTGCGTTCCCTCACCCCATGATGGGTGTGAAGCATTATTTCAAATATCTTGGCACGCAAAGTCATCAATTAAAGCGGTGTTTGGTATAGTGTTGAAAGTCATTGAAGCTGCTCATCGTGAAAAAAAAAAAAAAAAAATGGTCGTAAACCAACTCCTCACCAGTTGTTCTTCTTTATATTCAGGAGATGCAAGTAGTAAATGGCAGTACATTTATTTTTGAGGTGTTATTGTTCACCCAGTGAATGTGCCCTTATCGATATTGCTTCAGGATGTTATTTAGCCTTAAACTTTGCAGTTTGTTTTCAGGGATACAGCAACCAAAATAATCACTCTGTTCACGTTATTTTACCGAACACCACAAACACTTAAATACTGAATTGTAGCTGCCATTGCCAAACATCTTGTGGTATAAATATTTATTTTTCATTGGAGAATTCCGAGGAGCAAATTATTTTTGTCAAAAATGAGTGTAGCTGTCACTTGCTCTGCTTTCTGACATTTAACGCTTAACTTACTGTGTTGTGCCTCCAATGTGCTCAAGCCTTGAAATCATGCAGACCTGAACTCTGAGCAACGCAGCATGAATGCACATATTTGGGTCATAGTCACACTATGATCATTCCACTTGTTGCTTGGACCACCATGCTCAGTCCATCCATCTCTGACTGCCTCTCGGATCGATTTAGATCTGATTCAGCCCGCTTTAAGCTCATACTTTGACTCAGATGTCAGCTTTTATTTATGCACAGTCCATTGCTTCTCAGAAATCAAGTTTTTAAGCAGAGGGAATTTGCTGCTTTCACTGTTTCTATAAACTTACACAAGAAGAGGTGCTTTGTTTTTTCTGTTGCTGTTCAGGATAAAAACATAATCTAATTAAGGTCATTAAATCCAAGTGCAGCACATGTAAACTTCACTTCAGATTTACCTCTATGTTGTCATTGTGATGAAACAAGCTGTCAGAGCATCTTTATTTCCTTTTACAACGATCTTGTGTTTACATTTTCTGATGTATCAAAGTTTACATGCTCATCACAGGAAGTTTAGGTACAAAAAGTGATATTAGTTTTTATGACCCGTTTATGCCTAAAAAAGTTTTTAAGTAGGTATAAAGACACTCATCCATACATCGGAAAAAATTCATCCATCCATTTTCTGACACGCTTAATCCCAAGTGGGGTCACGAGGGGTGCTGGTGTCTATCTCCAGCTGTCTACGGGTGAGAGGCAGGGTACACCCTGGACAGGTCGCCAGTCCATCGCAGGGCGACACTGAGACAAACAACCATTCATGCACACACTAAGGAGAATTTAGAGAAGCTGATTAACCTAACAGTCATGTTTTTGGACTGTGGGAGGAAGCCGGAGTACATGCTCAGGGAGAACATGCAAACTCCATGCAGAAAGACCCCAGGCCAGGAATTGAACTCTCTTGCTGCAAGGCAGCGGTGCTACCCGCTGCACCACCAGCAGCTGTTAATAGCAGTGCATGTCCTCGAGTTATGATTCCTGGAGATATAGATCTTAATATCAGGACACCTGTTTTTAGGGTAATAATCATTAAAGTTATATAATTATATTAATCATTTAGGATAATAATCCCCATCTTTTCTAGAAACACAAAATCAGCAACATCAATTGTGTCAGCTAAAAATGCTGTACTGGTTTCCCTTTCCAGTAGCAAAATATTCAGTACTCACATGTGTTGGTTCATTGATGTGGCATAAGTTCCAGTGTTTTGGTCTCACAGCTAACATGTCCCCATATGAACTACAACCTGCCTGAATATTGCTTTTTGTGTGTTGTTGTTCGTGATCAGAAGATAAACCAATGTTATATAAAACGTGTTGAAGCAGATTTGTTGTACAAACACTTAGCTGGTACATATTTAATAAATGCAATACGTCTGTATACGAGTCCAGTTTAAAGAATCATGAAAAGATAAAGTATACTACTGGAAATATATTTATTTTTTCTCTGTCTTCTGAAATGGTCATTAAGTATATTTGATTTCTTGTGTATTAAAATTATTATATTTTGCAGCCTGTGTCTTATGTCATGTTCTTTTGAGGGGGAATTAATTGAATAAAATGAGTCTGCAGTGGATCTCACAGTGCTTGCAGAGAGCACTGGAATTTTTAACAAAAAAACAAGACTATGAAAAATAAACTTCTCCACCAAAAGTAACCTATTTAAATAAATCGAAATACGAAAACTAAATCGTAAATATTCTTGTATCTATGACAGATAGGATGCCCTTAAGATGCTTTTTGAGTTTGAGTAACCTCATTTATAATTATGACATTTTCTTGCTTTTGTTTTTAATATGGCTTTACTGATGTGGCGTTATTTCTAAGGCTTCTAAAAACATTAGATAAAGGTAAATAAATACAATTACAGTAAAATAAGGCTCAACTATCCAAGTAGGATCTTCCTGAGATTGACATAATTTAGCGATTGCTGTTCTGGCTTTAAATGATCGCTTTGTGCAAACCAATCAGGAAAGGAGTAGTGTTATATACCTGCCATAGCACAGTATCAACAGTCACCACACAAGGGAGAAAATGTAGAATTATTGGAAGTTTTTCCATTGTGGATGATGTAAGATACCAATTAAAGGCAGAAAATGAATTAAAATGTGTTTTTAGTTTGATGGTGTGCACACT
Organism: Cyprinodon tularosa; assembly: GCF_016077235.1. NCBI lineage: Eukaryota > Metazoa > Chordata > Actinopteri > Cyprinodontiformes > Cyprinodontidae > Cyprinodon > Cyprinodon tularosa. The sequence continues at coordinate 575,395 of NW_024039094.1, forward strand.
TCAGCAACCTGAAATCTGTTTCTGTAGAACTGCAGAAGTTATTAAATACAGAAAAGATTTTTCTTTTAAATACCACACTTTTCTGAATCCGAAAGAAACTCATTTAAGCGTGTAAAGTTTTGAAGGCCACAGTTCTGGAACCAAATTCGTTTTTGGTGTCTAATTTGTAACAATAAGCAAGCTCACAGTCATTATGAATTATTGAAACTTTTGTCCCTCCCCCAAAAAGACTTATTTTCCAAGTCTTTGTTTTATTAATTTTTCATTAAAGCAGACATAAAATAACTTAACATGTTTATGCACTGGTATAATTTTGCTTAACTGCATACATAAATGCATAGTTGGGGAGTGTTGGCCAAGTGGTAAGAGCAGTGCACTTATGCTCTGAGGTTGCAAGTACCGGGTACGATCCCTACAGCCTGCACTCTGGGTCTCTGTGCAAGACCCTTAAACCCACACTGCTCCAAGGGTGCCACACGATGGCATCCCACTGCTCCCCAAAGTGGATGGGTTAAATGAGGGTTAATTTCTTCATTGTGAGATCAGTTTCTATCCTATTTCTACTTTTCCACAGAGCTTGCGGACTGTTGTATGGTTTAAAAGACATTTATAAATGTATCTGCTTTTTAAAAAATGAAACCATCCCCAGAAAATTTGTATTTTATTAGTAAAGAAAAACAAAATCACATACAAATCTTATTCCACATACAAGTCACCTTGAAAACTGACAGTTCAAAGGCAACAATTAAAAAGACTCACTAATGATCATTTGGAGGGGGGAAAAAAACACATTAAAAGCAAGAGAGGACACTTAACCTTATCCAATTTAATAAAAGTAAAAGGATCAGCCCGACAGCTTTAAGAGGAGTTGTAAGCACAAGACAATATTTAAACACTTTTCTGTTAAAGGCTTTGTAAACAGCCAAGAAATGTAGTACCTAGGAAAACATTAGAATGTCCCTAAGATTCAACTTAATCATAAGGCCTGTTTTAAGGTAACTAAAACAAAACAAAAAGTCTCTTAATGCTGCACAAGAAGCAGGCTGTTGGGGATTTTTTGACCACGGACTACACTTACACAAAAATGGTGACGAAGATGCCCGAGGTAAAAAAAAAAATAAGAGAAAATGCACATAATTGAAAATTTCCCTCCAAATGCTAGGTAAATAATTCCCCCTCTATCGGTAATGACGTGGAGGGGGGCTAAGGTGAGCTGGTGGGGGCCTCCTGGGGGGCGGGCTATTCCTTAACATAGGATGGCGTGGAGGTGACTGGTAGCGGGGGGGTGATCCTCTGTTAAAAAACGGAGGAGAATAGCGACCTCGGGATCTGGAGCGAGAACGTGGACGACTCCAGCTAGCACTGCCTCTGTCCTCAAAAACTCTGATGTAGGAGGTTTCACCCTGCAAACAATTTTAATAAATACATAAAAAAAAAAAAAAACAATCACGTTTACCGTTTTCACCATAACTGATGATGCATACCTGATGAGAGCGAAACTCTGTCCGGTCAAGTCGGCGTAAGGCGTATTCCATGTCCTCCCTACGGAGAAACTCCACTACGCCCTCTCCATCTCTCTGCACGTCTGCGAAACAAACATCTCCTGCTTCTCGCATGTGATCCTTCAGATCCTGCCAGCTCCCAGTAGGAGGTAAACCTTCAGTGGGGAAGGCAAATGTGATAACATTTAATATAATACCATTTCAAGTTAAAATTTCAAGGAAAGATATGAATATTTTAAAACTTTGTGGATTTGGGTTCAATGAAAGATAAATAACCTTCTACAATCATTTTCATTAAAATCAGCAAAACAAAGCAAACTTTGTTTACCCATACTTGAATCTTTGTTCACTTCCTTTTTCAGGTGTTCAAATGAAGCTTCTTTAATCATTTACAGTTTTACCTTAGAGAAGTTAATCATTGCTAAGAATGAGATGCTAACTCCTGAACTGTCACTGCTTAAATTGGAAACAGACTTCGACTGCCAAAAAATAACATTTTCTTGGGGGTTTCTACCCCTTTTTCTTTGTGTTCAAAGCAGACCAAATGCCAAATCTAGTATTTTTATTTTTTTTTTTATTAAAAGCCCTGCAGCTAAAATATTTAAAAAAAATTAAAATTTTCTGGCAGGTTATATTCAGTCATATTCAGAGCATGCGCGAGGAAAATGCATTTGAAACCTCCATCTTAATGGGCCAGGAACAGAAAAGCAGCCATGTTATGTACAGCTAACTGTAAAAGCAACGTTCTTTTTATTAAACCCCATCACTGCTGCATTATACATGACTTAAAAGTGAACGACCAACATAAGGAGTGACTTACTGGAATAGAAGAACAATAATATATGCATATATGTTATTTAAAATTGTGTACATCCTCGCTGAGGCAGCTGAAAGCCTCTTGGTGAATGCCTCTACCAACTTTAAACCTCTACAGACTAAGTTTTGGCCAATTCTTTTTTGCCCAATAAGAACCCTGCATTAAACCTCTCCCCACCTGTATTCCTAACCTGTATGTGGTGTTTCTTGGTCTTGATAAAGCCGTTTGTTCACTAAAGTTATTTAGAAAACATCTGAGGTCTTCATTTAAACTGTGACTACCTACAGGTGGGTCTATTTCTATTTCTAAAGGCAACTGGTTACCCTGGGTTTTGTGTAGAATCCCCAGATAAAAAAGGGACATTTTTTAACCTGTATTTTTCCTTCCACTCCTCAAATATGTGTGTTAGGGCTAGCATTTACATTCCCACAATGAAATACAAAGAAGTCTGCAGTTGTCACCTGAAAAAAGTGCCTTTGTACAAGGCACTGTGTGTTGTATTTACATATGGAAGAAAAAATATTAAAAATACTTCGTTTTAAAATGAAACCTACCAGATTATTCTGCCAAAATGATCAGTTTCTGCTTAGTTTCAGTTTTCTTGATTTTTGGAGCAGACAATTATTTCACTCAGTCCATTTGACCTCCTGTCCACCAAGTGAGAACATATCTGTCTACGACTTGAGACGCTCTTTACTAGATCCCTTGTCCTCCGGTCCGCCATGAGGGTAGAGAGTAGAATTGATTTTTCAACATTAAGGGTCGATATACAAATCCCTTGTCCTCCTGTACACCATGGGAGACAGAATAATGGTCTACAACCTTTGACATCCATCTAGTAGACCCTTATCCTTTTGTCCACCATGTGAGAGATCAACACACTCATCTACTGCTTTGGGGCTCCATCTACTGGGACTTGATCACCAGTTCATCATGAGAGATAGAGAAATTCTTCACTAAAACCTTTGGGGTCCACCTACTAGATCCTTGTCCTCCTGTCCGCCAAGAGAGCGAGAGAAATATTAACCTTTAGGGGTCCGTCCAACAGGCTGTTGTCCTCCTTTCCGCCATGGAAGAGAGAAAATTTGTCTACAACTTTGGCCGTCCATCAACAAAACCCTCCTCATCCCTTCAGTCATGAGAGAAATTTTGTCTAAAACGTTCGGGTTCCATCTAGTAAGCCCTTGTCCTCTTGTCCGCCAAGAGAGAAATATTGACAACCTTCTGGGGTCCATCCATTAGGCTCTGTCTGGCATTATAGGGGAAAATATGTCTACAACCTTTTGGTTGCGTCTATTAGGCCCTTGTCCTCCAATCCGCCTTGATAGAGACAGAAAGATTTGTCCAAAATCTCTGGGGTCTATCTACTAGGCTTTTGTCCTGTCCGCCATGGGAGAGAGAAATATTGTCTACACTTTTGCCGTTCATCTACAAGACCCTTCTCCTCCTCCTCCGCCATGAGAGAAATATTTGTCTACAACCATTGAGGTCCATCTACTAGACTTTCTTCTTCCATGAAAGAGAAACATATTTGTCTAAAGCTTTGGAGCTCCATCTACTAGTCCTTTTGTCCGCCATGAGAGAGAAATATATTTGTCTACACCCTTTGGGGTCCATCTAAAAGGGACTTCCCCTCCAGTCCGCTCCGGGAGAGGACATGCTATGGGACTTGGACTTCTACATTCCTAAAGGTCCCTTTAATTTGAGATCGCACCTAAACAGAGATCAGTATTATTGGTCCAAGGTTCATGGCATCCACCTACCAGTCACTATGACCCGAAATTCAGATCTTCGAGTTGGGGGTCCAAACCTTCCTCTCTGTGCTCCTCCACCACCTCCCATTGGACCCATTTTAGCCCCAGTGGATCGAGGATATTCCACACGTAGCTTGGAGTTCCCATATGAATATCCATTTCTTCCAAAGATAGCATCCTCAGCATCCCTAAGAGAAGAGAGCAAATAACTCCTTACCAAAGTACACCTGGTGGGCCGAGACTGGATTCGGCACCTCCATCCATCCCCTCATGGCATTGTCTGGAGTAGAAACTGCACCACAAAATCTAAGGTGTCCAACAAGGAGACTGTGTTTTGACTTGCCGGAGACCTCCCGAAAACTCACCGTGGGTCCTCAAATCGGATGAAGGCAAAAGGAATGGTTGCTCCATTTCCCTTCAATTCTATCTCTCGGATTTTTCCATATTTGAAGAAGAGATCCTCTAGGTCTCTCTCCTGGACATCCATTGGGAGATTTCCAACATAGATCCGGCCGTCAGACATTCTGTTAGACTGGAGAGCACTGCTGACACAGAATAGGGGCAACTGCAGACGATAAGATCACCTCTTGTTTTCATAAACGGAAGTGGTAACTTTCCTTATCTGAATCCAATTGCTTAGTCCGTTCTAGGGTGGTTCCTTAATTCAGAAAAAGATTAACTTATACAACAGTAATGAAGACATGACCGAAGTAAACGACAAGGTCAAGGAAAAAAACAAAAGGGGCACAGAAGTTTGAATCAAACGTGAAACTTCGAAGAAGTGATAGTAAAAGTTTAAAATTTAAAAAAATATGAACATTATGTAGTTGTGAATTTCCTTTTTACAAGACTAAATTACTATGAATATTCCTTGGGTGTTTTTAGTGATGAGAAATTGATAAAGGCTATAGTGTTTCACACAGGTAGAGAAAACGGCAGGGTAACATCATGCATCATTGATTTTAAGAGTATCTTAAAGCTTCTAAACACAATGTCTAGATTCTGTGCGTAGGATATGTTAGGTTTATTTTTTATACATCATGTGCATTTTTATTCTGTTAGCCAGATTAGACAGAGTAGAAGGCCTTACTTCACATGGTGGATGTCACTGTGTGTACGGAGGTCATCTAATCAGGACAGCCTTCGTGTCTTTAAAAATACACAGGATATGGGCACATCTTGGAGCCGGACTGATAAAGGAAAGCTATGTGTAATCCTGGGGTAAAGAGGCAAGATGCGTAAAGGTCAAGGCATGGATGGCGTGTCGGTTACTGACACGGATAGTTGAGCATCCACCTGATGCAGCACATGGATTCATGAGGTATAGGAAGGAGGAGATGACCTTGTTCAGGGCTCAATCTCTGCCGGAAGCTTGCTGGCATTTTTTGAGCCCACAGCTGTGCCAACCCTAAGCAATTTCTCTGTCCTGTAACGACCTGACCTGGAATAAACGCCGTTACATTTTCACTCCTGTTTTATAGTCCTTTTTTATATGGTTTTACCAGTTTTGAGTTAAGAGTAGTAAATAACTTGCTCCCAGGTAAAAAAAAACCGGTAGGGAAGTTCCGAGGCGCAGCCGCCTTCTGGGGGACCTAACTCACATATTTAACAATTGGTGTTTCCGCCCGGTTCTGATGATTCTTCATACATAAAAAGGTAACAATTCAACATTGGTTATAGAAATCCATTAAAGTCATTTAATTTTTTCAGCTTCACAAGTTTTAGGTTTTACAGTTTGGTTATTTTGCATCCGAATTTGATTTGGTAGGAAAGAGAGGCACCTCATGCCACCGGAAAAATTTAGCAAAATTGTTTTGGCTACCAATTATTTGATCTGATGTACTGCTTTAAGAACAAAAAAAAATTATCGTTAGGAAATGTTATGTGAAGTCTATCATATGCAGTTGTTCAGAGCAAAGGCGATCATGAAAAGAGTAGAGATTTGTGAGAAAATGACAAATCTACTAAGGTAAGTTATTTACTTTACCTGTTTAAGATTAGATATTTTATGTGTCAAATCTAAAACAAAAAAAATCTAGAGTCTATGTTTCTGTTCTTACAATAAACTTATTGGAACAACAATGACATTTTTTTTTTTATAGCTTCTCATTTCCACTCTTTTGTCAGATATTTAACTCATTTTTACTCAGAAACACAGATCTGCATTGATGACTGAAAGACAATTCATGTTAATATGTATTTAAAGACATTTCAATTAGTGGAAAAAATTGCGGGGAATATATAAAAAAAGGAAATGTTTGAACAACCAAAACTTTCTCGACCCCCATGCAGTACCTCTAAGGGACCCCTAGGGGTCGCGGGCCCCCAGTTGAAGACCTCCGTCTTAAAGTAATGCATGGCTTTGAACTACTTGCAGTCTGATTGTTGAAAAATACCATTATCATACATGTAAAAAGCATTGTGGAATATTTAGAATACATCCAATAAAAAATGGCTGGTTAGGGATTCATTAATCAGGACGTTAAAGGCCTTACAAGACCTTCTTGTGAAATGGTTCTGGTGAACCGGTCAAACCCGTTTTTCTTCTTAAAGCAACACAATTAAATTAAGCATTTCACGATTTTTAAAACTTCAACAACCCCGGGATGGCCATTTAGATTGATACATTAGTCTTTCAGCGAACCTTCACAATAAAACTGAACTAGCATGAGGCTAAAGCTTATGAGCACTGCGCTTCTATAGGGAGATTCAGCACATTTTTATTTTCCTCCTGTAATGTACATATTGTTTTATTTATATATGTGTGTGTGTGTGTGTTTTTTTTTCTTTCGTCGTGGGGTGCTTAGATATCTACGTAAATTCGCTGTAAAGGAAAAACCTCTTTGTTGATCAGCTAGTGCTAAAACGCTGCTAATGCGGCTGAATGGCAACGTGATTTCTTCTAGTCTATAACAATAGTGTTATTCGGTGTTACTATATATATTATCAGAGAAATTACTCGGATATTTAAAAGTATACGATTACCTTTCAAAGTTCCCTATTACACCTTTCTCGTACTCTTTGAACGCAAGACACTCAGCTTCTTCCGTGTAGCAGCCAGCAGACGTAACTTCTTCTTCTTCTCTATTATGACGGATGGCAAGCAACTTTAAGGTGCATACTGCCACCTACTGTACATGAGTGTGTAGCAACATTACTTTAAATCAAATTCTGTTTTTAAATTTTGTATTCTGTACATAAATAAATAATTCTTTCCTTAATCTGTGAATATCCTTTATATTTCCTTAATTTCCCGATATTCCTTTAAGACTCCATTCTTTGCCTGTCCTTTCAACCATCCACCTCAATTTCTCCCTTTCATGTTCATAAGTTTTACAGTTCATCAGTACATGTTCTACATTTTTCTTTTTTCCCACATCCTTCACATTTATCATTATTTTTCCTCCCTATTAAATATAAATTGTCATTTAAATAGGTATGACCCACTCTTAATCTAATGATTATTACTTCTTACCTTCTGTTTCTCTAATTAATTCTGATTTTTGGATCTTATATACTCCTCTTCCTTTCTTTTCTTCGTTCCATTTTCCCCCCCCAGTTTTCCATGTCTTTACTCTTAATAAGAGATTTTCCTTTCCCAAAAGGAATTGTAATTGCTATTGTTCCCTCTAAAGCCCCTTTTGCCAATATATCTGCCGTTTCATTGCCTTTTACACCTTCATGTACTGGAACCCAACATGACCAAATAGCAGACAAAAGCTTCTGCTTCTTCTTCTTGGATTTGCTGTAGGGTGGGCACTTCTGTGAATATTATCGCCCTTTACAGGACAAGGATTCAAATTAAAAACATACTTTATTAATCCCAAAGGTAAATTAAATGTTGCAGTATCTCACAGGTTATTTTGATCCAGGTGGTAGGTGTTGGATCTTCTGTAGCGGTTTGTCTTGCACCAGATCTGGAGAAGACTCCTTCTCAAGACACTCTGCTGTTGTTTAAACATCTTCTGAAGAGGATCCTCACTGTTGTCCATAATGTTCTTTACTTTATGAAGAATTCTTCTCTGGGAAATAGTCTCCAAAGTTTCTAGAGGTGTTCCTAGAATAGATGCTGTCTTCTTAATAAGCTTGTTGAGCTTTTTAAAGTTATTAGCTCTAATACTGTTACCCCAGCAGAGGATGGAAGAAGAGATCACACAGATTTATAGAAGACATGTAGCATCTTGCTGCAAACACCAAAGGACTGAAGCTTCCTTGGGAAGCACAATCTGCTCTGTCTTTTCTTTAGTAGGCTTCACAGTCCCCATTCTAGTTTGTGAACATCAAGGTATTTATAGTCCTCAATCACCTCCACTTCTTCTCCCATGGTGTTAACAGGTTTCAAATTGTTCCTGTTCTGAAAGCTACAACAATCTCCCTTGTTTTGTTGACATTTAGGATCAGATCATTGTTTCCACACCATGCGACACCAACTCTCTGTCCTCAGCTTCTTGTCCATCTTTGATGCACCCAATGAATGCAGAGTCATCGGAGTATTTCTGCAGATGACAGGACTCTGTCTGGTACTGAAAATCGGACGTGCACAGAGTAAAAAGAAATGGTGAGAGTACTGTCCCCTGTGGTGCTCCTGACTACTCGATTAGACAGCTGACCCTTCAGTCTTATAAACTGTGGTCTGTCTGTTGGATCGAGGCAATTGTTAATGCCACCACCCGAGTCTTCTTAAGTTTCTCACAAAATGAGTCATGCTAAATCTTGTTAAATGCACTGGAGAAATCAAAGAACACGATCCTCACAGTGCTCTCTGCCTTCTCTAAATGACAGTGGGTTTGTTGAAGCTGGTGGATGATGGCACCATCACCTCCAATTCCATGGCGATAAGCAAATATTATAATGATGCCAGGGAAATTAACTTTTAAGATATCTAGAAGCTCTGCAGTCTGATTTTCTCTTCCATAAAAAAAACACAGCAGATATCTGTTCATTTTTACCTTTAAGTGGGAGTCATGGTCCTCTGAGAAGCCCATCTTTTTTTAACTGATATAGAAGAACAAAAACTATGTTTTGTTCTTCTTTATTACTATGTAAACTATGTTTTCTCAAGCTTCTTGCATTATTATACTAGCTTGTATAAACTTACAATCTTTTGCCATTATAGCTGAAAAAGCTTCATATGCATAAAGAACATATTTTTTGCTGGCATCACTAATTTTTTAACCAACCCGTCTCCTAAATTTTATTTAAACATATGTTGAAGTAGGTGCAGGTTAAAATTCACTGAGTGCTACTGCGTGTCTCTCTTTCAACGATGTAGCTACTATCTACGCACACACTCAGTCATTGCATGTCCTCTCCACTTGGCTGACACAGTGCATCCCAGTCTGTAGCCTCAAAACAACCTTGCAGGGCTTCTTCAGCTTCCTATGACCATCTTCTTACTGCAGGTTGGCTCTTATAAAGTGGCTTATAATCTGAGCAAAGAAAAACAAGATTGTGATCTGATATCCCAAGTGGAGGTCTTACTTCAGAGATGTATGAGTTGTTGACATTTGGATAAAACAAGTCCAAAGTTTTTTCTCTGATGCAGCAGCTGACAAACAGTTGGAACATTGGTAGTGTAACAAAGATTGAGGCATGACTAAAATCAACAGTTATTTCCACAAATGCATTTGGTTATTGTGGGTATCTTCGCAACAATGGAACTGATTACATCACATGCAGTGTCAGCAATGACAGAAGGTGGAATGTAAACAGTTACTAAAACACTACTGAACTCTCTGGGCAAACATCACCTGCCAACAGTTCAGTATGAGCTGCAGTGACAAATCTTCACACCGACTTTGAATTTCCCTGTCTTATCTTTGTCTGCTAGTATGGTCAGAAAGCCTGGCAGATATATGCTTGAGTCTGAGATATGATCCTGGAGCCACGTTTCAATGCAACACATAATGCTGCTTTGCCAATATTCTGACAAGGTCCTTGCTAGGGCTTAGAGATCTACTAACTTGTTTTCAAAAGATCTAAAATTTGCCATGATGATTGAGGGAAGAGATGGTTTAAATGTCTTCTTCCTCTCTCTTCTCTTTTGCTCCTGTTCTGCATCCCTGGTGCCCAACCGTCTAATGAACTATACACAGTTATTAACATAGTAATTAAAAGTACCACTGTCTGCTTTGCTATTGGTGTCGTGTTTAAACGGCTCACCATCATGTTGAAATCTACCATGTCTTGCAATATAAATAGGGTCTGGTGAGATCAGTCATTTCAGTATCAGGTGGGTGTAAGAGGAAGTTTTCGCACCATTACATCTGCAAAGAGACGTCCTAGTCTGAAATTGTGTAGGGGCCCTACCAGTTGTCAGTGATGGGGCCCCTAAGAGGTCGAGGGCCTCCAAGCAACTGCTATCTGTAATTACTGATATTTACGCCATTGGTGAAAATCCTCCCAATGTCACAGTATTCAACAACTGAGGCAAATAACATCAGAAAAAAAGACACTTTGGTCCAAAAATGGAAGAATTCAAGTTCTCTGGAAAAAAAAAATATCAGAGGCAAGCTAGCAGAGCTACTACAATGTGCAGCCTCATAAGCAGAGCAATTCTAGAATGGGCTTAGTGAATCCGGCGTTGGTCAAAGCTATTATTTAAGCTTGAAGTAATGGGCTTAGTGAATCCTGAGTTAGTCAAAGCTATAATTTAAGCTTAGAATAATGGGCTTAGTGAATCCGGAGTAAGTCAAAGCTATAATTTAAGCTGGGAGTAATGGGCTTAGTGAATCCGGAGTTAGACAAAGCTATAATTTAAGCTTGGAGTAATGGGCTTAGTGAATCCGGAGTTAGACAAAGCTATAATTTAAGCTTGGAGTAATGGGCTTAGTGAATCCGGAGTTAGACAAAGCTATAATTTAAGCTTGGAGTAATGGGCTTAGTGAATCCGGAGTTAGACAAAGCTATAATTTACCGTAAGCTTGGAGTAATGGGCTTAGTGAATCCGGAGTTAGTCAAAGCTATAATTTAAGCTGGGAGTAATGGGCTTAGTGAATCCGGAGTTAGACAAAGCTATAATTTAAGCTTGGAGTAATGGGCTTAGTGAATCCGGAGTTAGACAAAGCTATAATTTAAGCTGGGAGTAATGGGCTTAGTGAATCCGGAGTTAGACAAAGCTATAATTTAAGCTTGGAGTAATGAGCTTAGTGAATCCTGAGTTAGTCAAAGCTATAATTTAAGCTGGGAGTAATGGGCTTAGTGAATCCGGAGTTAGACAAAGCTATAATTTAAGCTGGGAGTAATGGGCTTAGTGAATCCTGAGTTAGTCAAATCTATAATTTAAGCTTGGAGTAATGGATGTCATGTGAGTTACACAGCGTAGAACTTCCACTCCTTATAGGCTGGCACTGACTGTGCTGAGAAAATAAAAAATAAGATAGTGAAAGTTTTTCGATTCAGTTTGTTCATACAGATGATTCATTCATTAAAATTAAAAATTTATGAGTGATACAACACCAGAGCACAAGATAACTAACCTGGTCTGCAATAACTGAGTTGAACATTGTATTTTTTATTTTATTTCATGCAAGTCTTTACTTCTATTCAAATGTTTGGTTGGCATTATATATATATATAAAAAAAAAAAAACAACAACAAAGAAATAAGAAAAATACTGATGAAGAAATATAAGGGAGGCTTGTTTAATAATATGAATTGAATATTATTTTTTTATTATATTTTTATTTATATCTTATGAATAAAAATAAGTAAAGAAAATATAGAGTCAGTTTAATTCAAACACAACCTTTTCAAAAGTACTTTATGAACCCAAAAGTAGATTGATGGATTGTCATTCACCTTACTTTATTCAGGAGGGCGCGTGCTGTACCATGTGAGGAACCGCCCCTCCAGGCCAGGCAGTTGAAGCACAGCAGCCCAGACGCGCGCGCTCATTACACAACCCTCACCCGGTGGAGGCACATACGCAGCAGCCAAAAACCGAACAACAGACGACCACCGAGCGGCCAAAACTCTAAGAAAGAAGAGAAAATATGTCCTACACAAAGTTTCTAGCGCCACTTGCTCGGGCAAAGTCGGGCAGCATCAACAAAATTAGCGTTTCACCTTCAAGTTATCGGTCAACGGTGGCATCCACGAAGAGCCAGGAAGAGAAGCAGCAGCGGCAGCTGGAGGGCTGCCCTGTGGTGGAAGCTGTTCCTGTTGAACTTATCAGCCAGACCAAAAACGCCAAAGACGTGCGCCTCAACAGGATTCACATCGACTTCGACAACACCGAGGAGGCATATAAAAGTAAGAACAACATCGAGCTGCTGAGAAGTCTGCTTGTCTTCAATCTATGCACCATTGACTTCCTTGTTGAGAAGAATAAAGAGGTAAGTTCCTCTGAAAACGCATCAATTCAGCTCAAATTCTGCTTTGAAATAAACCAACTCATGACCTCTTTTCTATGCGCCCACAGCTGATGGAGCTGAGCAAGAAGCTGCTGGGTCAACGGATGTTTGAGAAGATGATGAAGATGACCTTCTATGGTCAGTTTGTGGCAGGGGAAGATCATAACTCCATCAAACCTTTAATAAACAAGAACCAGGCTTTCGGTGTGGGCGCTGTACTGGACTACAGTGTGGAAGAAGATCTGACACAAGAGGAGGCAGAGAAGAAAGAAATGGAGTGAGTGCATCAGTAGTTATATAACATATAATCCAGTTGAGACAAATGTATTTACACAGCTAACCCCTTCTAACTTGTTTTTTTCATTTAAGGTTTTAACTGCTTGGTCTTTCTCCAACCAAGCCCTTATTGTAATTTAATAATAACATCAGTGCCATGACAACAGAGAGCTCCACTGTCTGTTTGTTTTCTTAAGTGGAAGCGTGAGATGCATTTTGTAATCTGAGCAGCGTTATTTTGATGTAGCTCCATAAATTGCATAAAAAACCACTGACAGAACACATTTCCTCACACTCATTCTTAGTAGTTAATTATGAGAGGAAAGGAACATTATTCACTCTAATCATCCCGGTTATACTTGATTAGATTGCATGTTTTATTATTAAGAAAACCTTAGCAGAGCGGGTAGACCGTGACAGTTCTCGATTGTATTCAATAACTTTTTTTTTTTTTTTATGTCACAGATCTTAGTATTTGTAGAGAAGTCATGCTTTATTTGCCTACAGCTTGACTGCAGAAACTGGTTTAACCACTATTGTGCAATAGCATGAAATGTACTAGGAAAATAGGAGCACCTTCAGAGTACATCGCCTACTTTAGCCCATAGGTTAAACACTAGGGTTGCAGAGTTCAAGAGAGTTTTCTAATTTGGGAAACATTTCCATCCTAACTGGATTTAATGGGGATGAATATGGAATTTAACATAAGGAGCAGCTTGTAGCCCTTGGGGGAGCATTTTGGTCTTTCTATGAAACCCAGAGTAATAGGTTGAGATCTGCCCCAGCCAAGAAGCAAATACTCTGCTTAGGCCCTCTCTCCCCCATGCAGCCCCCTAAGTAGCTGTGGGTATTTGAGTTTTGCTATAATATACAGTATATTAATGTAATTCTTCACAGCAAACAGCTAACTGCAAGGGTAGTGAGCAATGGCCTCTATGTTATATGCATGTTCCTTAATCACAAAATAGGATGTTGCTTCTAAAAATATCAGATCTAAACTCTAAAAATTTACCATTAAAGTTATGCCTTATTTTAGGATGTTTGTATCTTTCCTTTCATAATCTCTGAAATATTCCACTGCACTGCACTTTGATATTAGTTGCTCTAATCTTATCGCTTCAGGTGTTCTGTTATTACCTCTTAATCTGGGTCATTTGCAATGTTTTTCCCCTCTTAAAAGGCCTGTAATCAAATCGGAAAGAGTTGGATTTGTTTTCACAAGACAAGCTGTTCTTGTCTCCTATTGGCCAGTTGGGACATACCTCCCTCAGCTGATTGGTTGGAGCTGAGGTCCAGCTGGAAGAGTGGAAATTATTAAAAGGCTTTCAATGGTTTAGGCGTGTGTGCTGGATGTTTTATTATACACCCTTACTCTTGCAAAGAAGGCGTATGCAATGTTCTCTGGTGAGGATTGTTTCTGTCTACATGCCTGTAGAAATAAATACATTCAGTTTTTTTTTTCTGTACTTCTCTGAGCACATATCAGGAAACTGTTTCACTGACACGACTTCACAGAAAAATGCAATATTCTCAAATATGATATATGGGGAAAAAGTTTGAATATCTCAGCAAAGCAGCATAAAAAAATTGGGATGTTTTACCACTTTTAAAATTAAAATTCTCTGTTAAAATGTTTATTCATTAGTTCTACAGAGATTAATTAACTTGCCTAATGACTGTCCTTTATTTTTTTATTTTATTTTTTTTCAGGTCCTGTGTTTCTGAGGCAGAGAAGGACAGCTCTGGTGTGTATATTGGTTTAAATAAAGGGTTATTCATTTCATTTTCCACAAGATTTCAGCTTCCATGCTCAGTGTAGAGGCAGTGAATAGTTAGCTGATATAAAGATGGTTTTCTTTTCTCAGAATGATGACGCTGCAAGTGAAAGCTATGCCAGTGCAGGCTGATAGGCTGGACTCTCATACCATACCATGCAACATTTGCTCTTGGCTGGTCTGCGCTGGTTGTAGCTGGATCCTGTTGGGTTTAAAATGTCCAGTTCAGCTGTTGCAGCGGGATGCCGTGTGACTGACATTGAAGAAGTTAACATTTACGTCACAGCTGCAAGGGTTTCTTTGAAAACAGTATTTTTAATCATGCAAAATTTTTTGCAATTACTAAGCTCAAGCATTATCTGTGTTATTACAACAATGGGTTTCATGATATAAACCATAAATTATAGGATTTTGACACATTTATTACTCTACAAAAGCTCAACTCTTGTAGATGATAGAGATAGAGATTTCTCAGTCTTAAACAAATTCTCAAGATAATATTTTATCTAGACATATACCTGCCAGCATAACTTAATTCTAGTTGATAATTTGCCCTCTTCAGGCGCAGATCACCGTGAGAAGAAATACAAGGCCCATCGGCGGTTTGGGGACAGACGTGGAGGTGTCATCAGTGCTCGCACCTACTTTTATGCTGACGAGGCCAAATGTGACAATCAAATGGAGACCTTCATAAACTGTATTAAAGCATCGGGTGAGTAGGTTTTTAAAACAGTTGGTCAAATATGTGTTATTTTATTAGAATAACAACATGCAAACAATTCACAACCAATACAGGAGTCATCGGATCAATTTCTAAATATGTATTTTTCTCAGGTTGGATTATGTGAAGAGCTTATACGTAGGCGTTATCTTCTCTGTAGTAGGACAAGGTCACTTTGCTATTGCTCTGGTCTTCCTGATGGAGCCAAGGCAAATACTGCGCTGAATAAGGCCAACAGAACAGCAAATATTTTACTATCCAAAGTAGATCCAACTTCAAAGACATCATTGCAGGTCAAGCAAACAGTATTCTGTGGATTTTTGCACCTACACTTAAAGTACATTGAGTACTGTCCGTCAGCCTGAAAAGCAAAGCGATATGTTTACTCAAAATGTTTCCTATGTTATTGTTTGAAAAAATAGGTCTTTGTTCATTAAAGCTTTTAGCTTGTTAAACTGTCCCTAGTTTGCCTTGGCTGATGTGCTTTGTAGGGTAGATACTGATGAATTTATTAACAGTTATGTATAAAGAAGTTCATTTAAAAATAAATACCAATTTTACCATAATATAAACAGGCATATCTAAATCCCATTGTTGGTACTTTTAGGCGGAGCTTCAACTGATGGGTTCTCTGCTATCAAAATGACTGCACTTGGACGTCCACAGTTCCTCGTAAGAATAACTTCTACATTTTAATTATAATTATATGTTAGTGGTTTTGTTCAATGAGCCAGTTTTTTCCTGGTTTGTTTTGTTTTAGCACCTTATTGTCAATGTTAAATCACGCCTACGGTGATTTTATGACCTAATAATGATTAATATCTTGTCCTTTTATCTGAACAGCTTCAGTTTTCAGAGGTCCTGGTTAAATGGAGGAAATTCTTTAACTTCCTCGCTGCACAACAAGGAAAATCAGACATGTCTGCTCTGGAGAAGACACTGGAACTGGAGCAGCTCAAGGTTCATCAGATCTTTTTCATGTCCCTACATGCAGACCCAGGAATGGTTACTGAAGGCTTTCAGACTATTTTATGACAAGTTTTTAGTTCTGTCTCTGAGCATTTGGGGCAACTTTACTGAAATGATATAGACTTTGTTTTATATATTTTTTATTGGTATATTTTGTTCTTGCAGGAAAGTTTGACTCAGATGGGTGTTGGAGCCAAAGATGACATTGAAAACTGGTTCACTGGGGAGAAGCTAGGTTTGTCAGGGTAATAAAACATTCCCTTTTTGGATAAATATTAAGAAATTTACCAATATCGCAGTTATCTCAAGGCTAGATTTCTAGATGAAGAAATTAAACAATCTGAATTGATTGAATTTCTATTTGATTTGATATTCCCAGAACAATCGACTTGCTGGACTGGAACAGTTTGATAAATGACACAACAAAAATGTCCAATCTGCTCATGGTGCCAAATCTTGAGGTAATTTATTGTTATATCTTTCATTCCATGTATAATCTGACTTTGAGAAGAGATCAGGTTATAAATTGGCATTAGGAGCTGTCTATGCTAGACACTTTTCATTTGACACAAAATATGGCAAATCCCCACTGAGATAACAGAATGATTATATTATGTACCAAATTCTCAATGCGACAGCCTTTCCTTTGTTTGGAGATGGAGATATAGTAAATTAAAACTGCATCAGAAGAGTAGATGCAGGCTAGAACATTAGTTCCACTTCATGCTAGATTTCCTGATCATCTCTTTGGAACAAATCCGACCGAACTCACGGATGTGATAAAAATAAAGAAGCTAACTTCTATTCCACCCTCAGATGTAAAAATTAATGTATGAAAATATATTCATTTGTATAAATAATTGATTACTGCTAACTAGAACTAAAACACTTGGATCAATCCTGATTAATAGACTATTGAAATAATTTTCAACTCATTTAGTAATTAATCAATCTTTAACTTGAGTATAGAGACTCTAAAGGAACCAACTCGAAGCAGTTACTTTACCTAAATAATATAAACATTGTATGATCAAGATGAAAACCTTGTTTTGTTCATTTATAAGCTCTATCCAGAAGTTGTCAAAGGGCACAGTTTTAGCTTTATTTAGGGACATTTTGCCATCTGATTATCATTTGAGAATAGAATAAACAAATTGATGAGCAAAATAGTTGTTAGTTTTCTGCCTTACTGCTAACCTCAAGCATTGGAGAAAACCCTGCAGTTTTGAACTCTTCATTAGAAGTTCTAATAACTGTTTTTGGCTTTGCAGACAGGTCAGCTGGAATCTTTGTCAAGCAAATTTACAGCTGAAGAGGAGAGCCAGATGAAGAGAATGCTGCAGAGAGTCGACATTCTGGCAAAGGTGAGAACTAAAGTCATGACTGCATTTATAAATATATGCACCCATCACTTATAACTTATGATTGAGGTGCTGGTTAAGGAAAAATAAACTTCCAAATGTCAACTTTTATAACAAGAATAGGCCCCGATGGTGAAGTGAATTAAGTCTTCGACTGTTAATGCAGGAAGGGCGTCTGGTGTAAGGGAGCAACCAAAAAGTCTCATCATCGTTAGCTCTTTTTTTGGCTTTTGCACATATTCAGTGGCTTTATGAATATTTATTATCTATAACAGAGTTTTTGTTTTTTGTTTTTTTTACTCTAGGCACACTGCCCACTGCGTGTTTTAGATGTTACTTACCGGTAGCTAAAACACCTGGTTCAGATTTTAAACATGGAGGATAGTGGGCCTTTAGAGTTGAAAAAACTCCAAAGTAGAGCCATTAGTAAAATGAAATCGACTGTTTTTGTCTCTCAGCATGCTTTGGAAAATGGGGTGAGGCTCATGGTGGATGCAGAACAGACATACTTCCAACCAGCAATCAGTCGACTCACCCTGGAGATGCAGAGGAAGTTCAACAGAGAAAAGCCAGTGATTTTCAACACCTATCAATGTTATCTTAAGGTAAATTAGTTATTTTAGGGAGTTACATTGATTGTTTATCATAATAATGCTGTAACTATTTGAAAACTGGGGAGTTTTAAAAGATCACCTTGTTTTATGTATTTTTTTTATCATTAATCAGTTACAAGCAACTCTTTTTTATTATTTTCCTTCTTTCCAGAATAGTAATATCTAAAGGTAGTTATGCATCTGGGCTTTCATTAAGTTTTTCACAATGCATTTTAGGAAGCCTACGACAACGTGACCCTGGATGTTGAGCTGTCCCGAAGAGAGGGCTGGTACTTTGGTGCCAAACTAGTCCGTGGAGCTTATATGTACCAAGAGAGAGCCAGGGCCGAGGAGATTGGCTATGAAGACCCTATAAACCCAGATTATGAAGCGACAAACAGGATGTATCATAAGTAAGTCTGGAGTTTCTCCCAGGAGCCCATCTGTACTTTAGCCTGAGATTTTTTGATTTCCTACCATTTCCTCGTTGTTTATCCAGGTGTTTGGAGTATGTTTTGGAGGAGATTGAACATAACAGGAAAGCAAATGTGATGGTTGCTACACACAATGAAGACACAGTGAAGTTCACTCTTGACAAGTATGTATTTTTTTTTCTTCTAACATGTTTAGAGTTTAAAGAATGTTAAATGCTGGTCATGCAATTCATTTTAGATTTTGTTGAAATGAGAATTAAACCCTGTGGTTTGAAGTCAAACCTCCGTTATGAGAGGAGACTTATAAGCTTTCAGTACAGTTACAGAACAGGGTTGCAACATCTGTTATGGAAAAATGTAGGACCACTTTTATAATGATTCACAAATCTCTACACACCCTAATATGTGTTTTTTTTTTTCTTTTATAGGATGAATGAAATGGGTCTTTCACCCTCTGAGAATAAAGTTTACTTCGGACAGCTGCTCGGCATGTGTGACCAGATCAGCTTCCCGCTAGGTACGTTGAACTCAGCTCGGGTACTATAAGCAAACATTAGATTATGAAATCAAAAAGCCTTACGTCAGAGCCGAATAAACTCTCCTAAAACACGACCCCCACAGACGTCAGCCCTCTCAGTCAGGTGAGCTGATGACCTTATGGTGTGTGCAACCTGTAGGCGTGTTGAGAGCAAACAAGTTCCTGATGTGCTTTACTGAGAATTGCCAAACATTACGTCACAGGGTTTCAGTCTTAAGCTGATGATGTTACTTCATTTGACCTTAAATAATCCAATGCCCATGTGAGAGCTTGGAAATAAAATTATAAATCTTTTTTTTTTTTTTTAAGAAAACAAAAATAAACTGTAACTTTTTGTTGCAGTGACTGTTGAAGGTCTTTTTTTTTTTCTTTTGGTAGTTTGTATCTCTAAATCAGCTCTGCAAATCTAGGGATTGAAATGTGTGCAAAGTTCTTGAACCAATCAGTTTCTAATTAGATTTACTGTCAGTCTATTTTTTTCTATTAGGCTTTAATAACAAAAGGATCTGATTTGATCTGACCATTCTGTTTTAGCTCCATCTAAGGTCTTTAGCAAGCCCAAAGAGGTTTGCTTCCAAATGTTACCTTAATTTTGCACCATCCATCTTCCCATCAACTGTAGTCTTGCCATTATTTATAACTTCATCTATGAATTGCCTGCAGGGTTCTTTGAGCTCCACTGTACTTCAAATCCAAGTCATCACTGCAATATTTCAGCCATACTGCTTTTCCAAAGCTCTGCTTGAATGCAATAATTTAATATTTTGATTAACTGCTCAGTAGGTGGATTGACTCTAGATTATTTAGCACTCAAACCTGAGTGTTTATTTTAAGGGTCTGTAATGCTAACCACCGCACCGAGTTATCATGACATTGCTTAATTACAAATAATGAGAAGTCTTTGGAAAATGTGTCTCTACCACAATCAGTAGGGTTATCAGGAATCAACATGATTGCATTTTCTTTTTTTAGTGCAACAGAATTAATTTCCTGATAATATAAAGCTGTGTTGCTGCAAGATGTAGGTCGGACTTGATTTGTTTAGGTCTATAGTAGTTAAAGGGGATATAAGCGTTTAATTTTTATTTTGGCAAGTTTTGAAAACAATGCTACAGTCATTTGTCTTCCATCTGGCAATTGTCCGGTGAACTTCTGTCTGTAAGATATGCTCAAGGTCATGATTGAAACTTCTGTAAAGTTTTGATTTTTTTTAAACATTATCTACAAATAATTTTTTAACTATTACCTTTTATTGTTTGTCTTTATTCAAAAGTAAAGGCACTGAATTTCCCCACACTACAAATCATGACACTGGATGCTCACACGGTGGCGATAGTGTTTTTTTTTTTTTATTACATGTTTGTGTCTCCTCTGTAATAAACAGGTCAAGCTGGTTTCCCAGTGTACAAGTACGTCCCATACGGTCCTGTCAATGAGGTGATCCCCTATCTGTCTCGGCGTGCACAAGAAAACCGCGGCTTCATGAAAGGATCTCAGAAAGAGCGTAGCCTGCTGTGGAACGAGCTGAGGCGCAGGATTCTGGGTGGCCAGATCTTTTACAAGCCTGTCTACTGAAAACATAAAGACTTTCAAATCTGTATACATTCCAAACATAATATTTTCTTAGGAGGTTAATCTGCTATTTAGGGTTTCTCAGTTACACCGTAGAGAGGAAAAGTTGTAGTGTTACTAAAAGCTGCTTCAGGTGAGAGATGTTAGAGAGAATTATTTTTGCTATATTATAAAGAACTGTGTAACATATTTTATTATACATAGCCTGGAAAAAAGGCAAAAAGAGTTTGAGCAGTTCCATGATGGAACCTCAATAATTTCTGAAGAACGCACAAAGGCTTTTCTTTTAAGGAAGGTTTGACCTGATGGTCCTTTCTGTTAATGGACAAGTTTATGAAAAATTAATTATATTTCAATGCCAAATGTGGCTTAACTGTGCATAAAAATGTTTGTGTGCTTTTATTGTTAAATTCAATGTATGTTTTATTATCCATTTCTTTTTCAGTCACCTATACGTGCCTGGTAATTTTAAGACTATAGAATCTGTCCTTTGTTCCCAACTTGGTTGGATTTGTTGCTGTACAACACTCCAAGGACCCATAATGTTTGTTCTTAATGACAATGCTGACTTTTTGGGGAGGATTTTATGGTAGATTTTCTGCAGTATCTTAACTTTGTTTAAATAAAGGTGGCTTAATGTTTTAAATGTACATTAGTTCTGTTTTTTTTTTTTTAGGTTTGATCTGAATTTGTAAGAGAAAACAAGATTTGATTTCGTTTTCAGTAAAACAGCCTTTGAAGAGTGACTCCTTTCAGGGATGTGTGAATAATGGGTGGTACCTGAAGTTCTTGCTTTTTTATTTTCCGTGAAGTGAATAGGAGATTCCTGTTATCAAACAATTGCAGCATTTCAAAGAAAACCAAAGCCACGTCTCACATTTCAGAGGAAAAAAGCATTTGAAAATCCGATGATGAAAATGTTGGTTTTCCTGGAAATGTCCAGAGCACAATGGGTTCTTTTTGTTTTAATATGGTGTGCAGGAGGTCAAAAAAACATAACTTATGTTTTCAAATGCTGTACAAATTTGTTTAATAAATACATTTAACATTGACTTAGCTGCATCTTGGGTAACTGTTGAGCAGAAGTCTTTTTTTAAGCCTGTTCATTTTATTGTTCCCCACTCTTGATTCATTAGTAGATTATCTTCAGTTTCATTGATATTGTCATTAATTTATTTTAAAGCAATACATGAAAATCTTTTACATTCATGTTTCATGAACCATGAGGAAAAATACTAATCAATCTGATGTTAAAGTGGGTTTGTGTTTGTAAGTCACTTTTACATTTCAAAATGGAAGTTTGTCTTTACTATGTGCAAAGTTTTTAATTACCTCAGTAAAATGTCCTTTTGTAGAAAAACCCTGGATTATTTTTACATCCTCCGTTCCTTAATGAATTGATCAAATCTGGTGTAGATATTTCTGTCTTAAGGTTATGCTGTATTTTTGTTCTTCACTTATCTTGCATTGAACTGGATCCTAAGATTGTCATCTGAATTACTCTCATGACAGTGACTGTGTTGCCACATAACTGGGCTCCGACTGTGAAACTGCTGAAAGACATTAATCAGACACAGCCAGAGGCAACAGCAGCTGCAGCTGCACCTGAACTCCGATAACAAAAAGCAAAACAAGTCTGCCTCATTATAAATATCTTCTTAAACCATCTACACAAGGCATTACTTTTATGGCACTGTTAAGGATATTTATTGTAAATAATATTCACATTTTAAGACTAATTCATCTATTAAAGATCAACAGCTCTGGTAGAGGAACCAGGACTCAGACTTGGTGTTGAGATGGATTTAGGTTGATAAAGGACAATTGGAGTATTTGGAAAAGGATTTTAAAATTGGGATGGTTGGGGGGTAATTCTTTAGATAGAGATATATTAATATGCTATAATGGCTCAGTAAAGGTCCTGAATCTGATGGCAAATCTTAAGAATTTCTACTCATAGACAATCTAACCTGAATTCGCTTTAGTCTATTTTCACAGATGCATGATACACACATAAAGATGGCAGAGGCATGCCTCACAAATACAGCTGTACAATAAGCGCTAGTTTTTAATTCCAATGCAACTTTCAAGTGTAGTAAATGTAAAAAAAAAAAGTTTTAAAAAGGTATAAATATGTATAAAAGGTGTAAGAAAGAAAGAATGTTTCAAAGGCTATATTTCAACATTGAAGAATAACTACTAACTTCCATGTCAGTTTAAACATGTTTTATGAATCATTAAACATTATCATGCAGTCAAAGACTCACCAATCTTCATGCATAGTCATGACTTCAGTCCAAAGCTCGTATTCCCCCAACACAAAATTACAAAAAGAATAATTTTGTTTTATAAGTCTAATTTATTTGGGACTTTTGAAAATCAACAGGCCCAGAATGATATAAGGTTAAAGGCAAAGTTCTTGATCTGTGGTACTTGTGCTGCCTTGGTTCTCTGAAGATAATTAGATATTAGTAAATTAATTCACCTTAACCTAACTGCGATGAACATTTGCTTCAAAGAGATGAGGGGAAACAGCTGAGCAGAGAATATTTAGAGAACTGAACCTGTGCTAAAGCAGGGGATACTAAACTAGGAGTAGTTTCTGCTATTATGCTGCAAATCAAATACCTCTGAATTTGTAACTTTGATTTATGAGTTACCTTATGTACCAGCTATTTGTGTTCTGGCTGCAAGTTCCATAAAACGGGGGGTTACCTATGAATGTGCTTGATAAGACTTAATGGGTAACTGCTATTGACGATGTAAGCTGATACAGATGTTTATCTCAGCCTTTTGGGTGTTTTTTGTTTTTGTTTACGCTTTTGGAACCTGTTCTTCTAGAGAAGATTGAGTGGTGTTATATGACACATTTTCTGCAGTTCCAAATGTTGTTTGATATTTTTTGTTTTACTAAATCTACGATTGTATGTAGAATTAATTTATTTCGTAGAGGCTTCCAGAGACCTCCAACCCTCCTGCAGTCTTAAGATGAGCTAAAAAGCAGTTTTTGCAAAGCTTTACAATTTATTTTTTATTTTTTTACCATATAAAGCATTGGACACAATGGTATAAAGCACCATAGCACAAAACAAGGTCTATAGAGATACATGTTCCAAAGGTGCATGCGGCTCTTCAATAACCCCCTTACGGCTCCCTAGAGCTTTTTAAAAAATTTATAAAAATGGAGAAAGATGGATTTTTTTTTTTTGTTTTAATGGTGTGCAGGAGGTCAAACAAACATTATGTCTTCCAATGCTGTACAAATTTGTTTAAAAAAAAAAACATTTAAACAATAAATGTAAACATTTCTGTCAATAAAGATTTACATCATGGCCTGTAACACAAGTTTTGGCGCAGTGCCAGGCAGGTGGCTGCGAGTGTGTCCTGGGCCCTGGATCCCAAGAATAAAAAAAGGAAGATAGCCCATGAGAACAGGATTCAAAGAAGAATGGACTGAATCATTTGCTTTCATTACCAATGCGGAAGGATTGCCTGCATGTTTGCTTTGTAATGAGAAGTTTTCAAGTAATAAGATAAGATAAGTAATAAGAAATAGTGGGATAGGAGTACTTCTGAATAAATTAGAGGAGCGCAAAGATAGATTTAAGAAATGGATTGCATCTCCAAACTCCACTACTGCTGCTAGTTTTGTTGCAAACATTAAAAACCGTCGGTCAGGTCGAACAGGTAATGCTCTTATGCAGGTATGTGAACTTTCTTAAATTCCCCCCCCCCCCAATCCTCAGAATAAAAATAACAATAAAATATTTGATTTCTTTATTATGTTTCTATAATTTCATCAATGCAACAAAACCTGATACATTAATATTGTAATGGAATTTAAACGTAAAGCACCAAATATCGTACAGCAGAGTAATCACATGATGTGACATATGCTCAAGGATAAACATTTAATCATGAATGCTTATATATTTTAGCCCATGTAGTCCTTTTTTTATTGGGCAAATAAACTTAGAGTGTGTGTTGTAATAAGAGGCTTATATAAGATTTACATTTTTACGGCTCCAGACAGATTTGTTTTTCATTTTTAGTGGTCCGATATGGTTCTTTGAACAGTTTGGTTTGCCAAACCATTGTAGAGGAAACTCTGGTCTTCACAGAACCCAACTCCAAGCTCCAACATCTTTTGGATTAACAATGGGATGTATTTGAAAGCAGATGTATGACTGTTTTGACATTGTGCTGTATAACTATCTGAGGAATTCATTTTTGTGACCTTTTACAAAAGGCACTTAGGGTTTTGAAAAAAGTTAATGTGTTTTGATAGCTTTCAACGTGTTATTTGTTTTACAAATTTGATAGAAATAGGAAATGCCAATGAGCTTCACTATGTTAGACAATTCAAAGGGTTATACCCTGCAAAGTGTTTCTGTTAATCAGAAAATACATTTAGTTGATCAAGTCAAAGAACATAAATCTTTCTTTAAAAAATGGTGCCTTGCGACTGAAGTTTTTAAATACCAGGGTTAACATTCTGCCACAACAAAGATCTAGAAATGTGTCCTTCAGCAGAAGTCAGTCTGTCACTTTCCACCTGTGTGGGAGGAGATTGGATTTCTTCGAGTCCTTGGAACAGCCAGTGAGGTGTAACTTCTGGGAGCTTTAACAGCACGCTTAGACGGCTTTCTTTCAACTTGTAGCAGGCACAATAATCAGTACCTCCACTAATGCTACCTGGTAAGTCCTCAGCTCACCGCTTGGTTGTTTCTTTGTTAGTTTTTTATTCTTTTTTTGCACCTGAGTGCTGAATACTTCTAGCAGTTTACAGTGTTCTTTTTATACCTATTAATTAGGAATGGTTTCAGGGCATCTCCTGTGGGTAGGCTTTGGAGAGAAGAGGTGAATAACTAATGGAAAATAGCAGGATTTATGAGTTCAAAGGGATATATAATTTTTTTATCTTAACAGTTGATTTGTATGTAGTTGGAAAAGAAGTTAGAATATGCACAATACTGGACACACCTACTGATATGATACCGTCAGCTTGAAATGCCTTTTTTTTATCAGGCATCAGTCAGTGTCTGCAGTGAAAATTCGTTTTTGGATCTTTATCGTTTCATACTTCAGATGTATTTTCATTTCTACGCACGGTTGGGTTCTTACTTAAAATAAAAAAAATTTCTCCCTCCTTCTGTTTTATACGTTAAAAATTGAAATTTGAGCCCCATGTACATGTTTCCAGTGTCAACATAAGGGTTGTGTGTGCCCTGTTTGGCAAAAAAACAACAAGTCACTGCATTTGTCTTTTTATCTTTTGCCTGTATCTCTGCTATTCTCATGCATACCATCTTTTTAGCATCAATAATAGTTTTAATACTTGATCATAATAATGAAGACTTACTATTTTTTTTTCCTGAAAAGCATTGTTCCTGTAAAGCTTTATGTTTTGTTAATGAGAGATAAATGTTCCGTCTAATGTCCTTTCAGGTTTGCTTCTTGGGTTTAACATGCTTTGGAACAAAGGGTTTAAATGTACCGCAGTGGTGCGGGGGCTTATTCCCTGGGTTTTAATGACCAACATAATGTTGGTCCTCTACTGCTTGAAAACAACGAACCATGTGAACATAAGGTAAGGTTAAAAAGAATGAAGCATTTCATAAATATCGTTCTGCACATTGTGTTAAACCTACACATATGTGCTCTCATCATGGTTTTAAACCTTATATTCAGCTATTAAGAACCCTCTGTAATTATGCTGACTGGATAGCTGACCACTCAATGGCAGAATTAGTACGAAATTATTTTAAACCACCGTTCACAAAGGTCCTGGCTTTACAAATACTCAGTATTATCCATGTTTTCTTAATTTTAAAACTATTTTTGATGTGACTGGAAACATCTTCTTATTAAAAACTCATAGGTGTGTCCAGGTTTCAAACATCTGCCCAAAACTGTCACCCTAATATAAAAGGGCATTTGGTTCTATAGCAAAAACCATCCAGAGACTTCAGAGGCATAAGGCTGCCATGAACACAAGTGTGATTATCCTTGGTAACCAGGTGTTAGGTACCATTAAAAAATAAGGTACTGGTGAAAACAATGTCCTTTCAAGTGCAACAGAAATTTGCAGTTGGCCATGCCTCCAGGAAAATGGTTCTATGGTAAGAGCAATCAATAATCTAGCAATATGGACTCAGCAACAGAGAACAATGCTTTTACTAGTCCAACAAAGGTGTTAAAACCCCACTGTACTGTGCCAGCTGTTAAGTATGGTGTTGGTAGCAGCATGCTGTGGGGGCTGTTTTTCTCCCATTGGGATTTGTACTCAACCAGAAACTAGGACACAACTGGAGAACAACGATCTGTGAAAACCCCTTTGACGCTTTTTTGGACGCTTTTTCAAAACTAGAAAATTACAGAAAAGTTCCTTTATGTCAGTAATTCAGTTTATGTGTTTTAAATAAATTAAATACAAAGAGACTAATATTTTAAGGACTTTATGCTATACTAGATATGAACCTATAATTTTGACTCTGTTTAAATGTAAGCAAATCCACCAAATAATCATGCTTTTGCATCAAATTGTGTTGTATCATCACTCCATGGTGAAGAATATCACTTATCAAAATGAATATTTATGGCTATGGCTGTATGTGAACCTCTGACCACAGCTGATTCTAATGCAACTCTTTGTTTCTCTGTAAGGCCTACCCAAGAAGAGACCTGTCCCCTCAGCATGGCAAAAACAAACCAAGCCATCCTGAGTGAGAGCTCTAAACCCAAACAGAAATGCTCTCCCAAAGTGAACATCATGTTCATGAAGACTCATAAAACCGCGAGCAGCACCATCCTCAACATCCTCTTCAGGTTTGGGGAAAAGCACAAGCTGAAGTTCGCCCTACCTGACAGACGTAATGATTTCTGCTACCCACAGCCTTTCCTGCGCTCCCAGGTTAAAGACTACAGACCAGGGCAGTGCTTCAACATTGTCTGCAACCACATGCGTTTCAACCATCAAGAAGTGGCTAAACTTCTGCCTCCAGACGCTGTGTATGTCACCATCTTACGGGACCCAGTGGATCTCTTTGAGTCCGCCTTCCATTACTATCACAGAGCTGTTCCTTTAACATGGGGCATCAGTGGGAAAAACAAACTGACTGAGTTTCTGAACAATCCCGAGGCATTCTACAGTCCAGAGGCTTTTAACTCATTCTATCTTAAAAACCTGCTGTTTTTTGACTTTGGTTTCAATAACAACCTTGGAGTCAATGATCCTCGTATCATGGAGGGCATTCATTCCTTATCCCAACGTTTTCATTTGGTCCTCATTGCTGAATACTTTGAGGAATCTTTGATTCTGCTAAAGGATTTACTTTGTTGGTCAATGGATGATATCCTGTATTTCAAGCTCAACGCTCGCAGGACCTCATCTGTGAATCATCTGGACCCAGAGATGAGAGTCAAAGCCTTACAGTGGAACTGGGCTGACTGGAAACTCTATGAACACTTTAATGCTACTTTCTGGCAGAAAGTAGAGGCATATGGAAGAGAAAGAATGGAACAAGATGTAAAGGAGCTGAGGAGACGAAATGCTGAGATGAGGGCCATCTGTGTTGATGGTGGAGATGCGGTTGAAGCCCAGAAGATTAAGGACACACGTTTCCGGCCCTGGCAGCCCGTCGGAGAGAAATCCATCATGGGGTACAACTTGAGGAAAGACATTGATCCTAAATGGAAGACAATATGTGGAAAAATGCTCACACCTGAAATACAGTATTTATCAGACATGGGTGTGAATCTTTGGGTGACTAGACTATGGGGTTGGTTGAAAGATTCAATTTTTTAAATGTCTGTTTTCATTTTTATAATTTAACTTTATTTGAATATATATATCAGGACAGAATTTAACTCACTGAGGGAGTTGGATGTCCTGTAAGCAACTTTTAATATTATGTTTAGGATTAATACAAAATGTCAGCTTTTGTTTGTCACTGAACTAAGGTTCATTTCTCTAAACTAAGATGGGACTTGCTATCCTTTAAGATAATGGAATAAAAAAACAAACGGTGAGTTTTCAGAAAAGAATTTACACAAATATTACGTCTGCCGGCTAAATATAGTTTGCATTGCAATTAAAAGGTATTTATTATGGGATAAAAAAAGTTAGTCATTTCAATTTGTTGTTGGTGAATGCAATTTGTTCTCTGTTTAAACTGTTTCAAATACAGATTTAGTTTAAAGAGTAAAACCCTAATGTTTTTCGGTTGCATCAAAAGAATCAACAAGCGTTATAGTTTTAAGCAATTTTTCTCATGGCCCTGAGGGCTTTTCTGTCAGCTGGCTACTTAAGCAGCGTTTATTTTGCATATTGTTCCTTTTAGTATGTGGGGATTTAACATTTTAGGAACATTTGGCCATAAAGCACAGCTGAATTTGAAATTAGATTCAAGAATTCTAATGTAATGTTCGGGGGTGATTAAAGATTAAAGACATCTAGAGTAGCTATGATCATAACGAGTCCATAATCTAATAGATATTGTTTTTCAACAACCACAAATACCTATATTAAGACCAGCATTAAGACTGCTATGTATATACCAGTCTAAGCCTGCTTTGTTCTACACTGTTCTAACAAATAAAAAAAAAAACAAGAGGAACTAAGGTTTCTTATTTTAAAAACATAGCCAATATCTTTTTGCAAAAAAAATATATTTTATCATATAAAAAGAGGGGGTCTGCCAATGTTGGCACCCATACAGAAACACCCTCTGACCAAGAGACCATCTTTATTTGACTTTCAGTAATCTGGGTTATGGTGCTCTTTTTTTTAAAGTCTGGGGTAACATTGTTGGAAGTGCTGAGTTGTCATTACAAATAGTGTTAGTGTGACACCTGGAGGCTTAAGGCTCATCTGCAGCCTTAACCAGGTGACAGCAAGCCATCTCAGCTATTATAATTACCATGCAGTAATTTGACTGAACTTGTGAAATGACCTGGTGCAGACACTTTAAGAGCTGACATTTTAGCCAGTTCTACCTCTCTGATGTTTTACAAAAAAAGGGTAAATGCTGTTCAAATACATTGCAAGTATTGAGTTCATATTATAGTCATATTTAGGATTTTAATGACACATCATGCAATATGCAAAATTGGATTGATCTTCTGACACATTTCAGTAACAAGCAAAGATCAAGGCCGTTTACCTATAATAAATATTTTACACATTTGCAGAAGCTGTGTGTGATATTTACAGGCAATGTTATTACTGTGGTTTTACTGTATGTAATGTGTCTTACTTGAACCCCCTATATTGTGTGAAGAAAACTAATTTATTTGCATTTAAACTAAACTTGATTTTGAGTTAGTGATTATGTTAACCCACCAAAAAATAGTTATGAAGGTATAGAAAGAAAACCTGAGTTTATGTAGGTTTCATTAGAAATTGTAAATCATTAGTTTGTTCAATTTCAATAAAATATTTTTAAAACTCAATTTCTCAAGACCCTTGGTCCTTTATAATAATCTGAATACATAAAACACCACACTTTAGTGGATATGGTTTCAATATGGGATACAGGAACAAATGAAGGACAAAAAAGGACAGTTAAAGTTAGTGAGGAAGGTATGAAACAAAAGATAGAAAACATTTAAATAAGGAGATGGTTACAGTTTCCTTCTACATAATTATACTCACTAGAAAATCGGATCAAATCCTACTTTCCAAAGTGCAAAGGTACAGTGGTTAAATCCCAAACATTCACTACAGATGCTTTGACAATAACACCTTTGGCAACTTTAAGTTGTATGATTAAAGAAAAAGAAAAATCAAAACTTTGGATGACATCGAGACATGTTTAATATAACAATTTACAATCTGAAGACAATGAACTTGAAGGAAATATATGCAATGTAGAGGACGAGCCTTGATCCATTTCCCCGGTAGTTGAGGCAGCCTGTCAGCTTCCACAGATCTTCTCACAGTCCACTCCAGCCTGGGTATGACTTAGTGCACATTGTTCAAGATGACAGCACCTTCACTAAGGTGATGAATCCAGGAATACATGGTGATGGAAACCGGATCAGCCTTATATAACACAGGGTAGCGTCCTACTCCTCCTCTTTGCTCTCATAGTTATGTTTGATGTGTTTCCATAGTTTCTGTAATAGTTAATAAAGAACGTTATTTACAGACGAAACTTAACTTACGGTCATTTACAGACCCGGCTAGCCAAGCTAAGCTAACGTTAGCTCCGCTTCGCCCTCTGCTTACAAGGTCAGCGTCGATTAAAACGATCAAAAGCGGACTTACCCCGCGGTTCATCTGCTCAAAAATAGCATCACCGCCTTGGTCAAACACCCGTTCAAAAAAGACCGCTCCAACCATGATAGTTACAGCGAAGGTAGACGTCCTCCTGAAGAGGAGATTGTAGACGGTCTTAGCCAGCGCCATGTTGTCTCTGTGAGGAGCAGTGCGCAGAAGCGGAAGTAGAAACAACGGCTAACTTCCTACAATTGATTGCTGCTAGCTACACGATGTAAATATGACCACACATAAACTGCTTTTTGTATTTTGAAGATTTGCTGGGATTCAGAATAACTGCTAAAGTGAAGCAGCTGGACATTGTTGGAGTTGGAAGTTTTATCAATAAGGACACCGTTAAACGGTATGTCATATCAGCATATTTGTAAACAATCAGAAAGTTTGGAAACGTAAATAATTTGTTTTAGACAAACTTTAGTACTTTAGCTTTTCTGGCAATTCATTGGATATATCTATGAAGAGTGCAGAAGAGGATTAGGGCCCCACTGAAAAAAAAAACAAACAAAAAATAGATTTTTAAATATTATTTCAGTTTAATATGGGGGAAAGAAGTAAGAAAGAATTCTATTTTAATCTCAGAAATCTGACTCTAATCTCAGAATTCTGAATTGAATCTCATATTTCTGATTTTAATCTCAGAATTCTGACTATAATCTTAGAATTCTGAATTTAATCTTAGAATTCTGAATTTAATCTCAGAATTCTGACTTTAATCTCATAATTGTGGATCTTGATGTAGATGGGCACCATGAAGGAAGAGATGTGGAAGCACTCAACTTCACTGATAAAGATGATGTGAGTTGTTTGGGAGGGCCAGTAACACTTTGGTGGAACATTACGGAATTAGGCGAGGGCATGTAAAAAGTGATGCTATTTCGTTAATGGAAGGGCAGAAGGTGATTTAAAAAAAGAGAGCTAGTTTAGTATCTAAAACAGACATGACTACGGTTTGATGCTAACATGTTAGCTGTCAGAATTCATTTAGAATTCTGAGAAAAAAGTCAAAATTCCGAGATCAAAGTCACCTGAGAAAAAAGTCAGAATTCTGACTTTAATCGCAGAATTCTGACTTTTTCCCATATTAAACTGAAATAAAATTTAAAAATCATTTAACTTTTTAACTCTTCCGTAGAAGAGTGTTCAGATCTTTATTTAAAGAAATCAAAAATGATTTTCTAGCATCTTTTCAGGAATTAGTTGATATCTGCCAGCAATTAAATCTCCTCGGGATCTTTATGTGTTTGGTTTGCTCTCCAAGAATGTGGGAGTAATTAAAATGTATCAAAACAAACTAATACAAAAGCAGTTAAAAACATTAAAGTTGAGCAATTTTGCTCCTGAAACCAATAGGGGTGATGGTGATGGTAAAACAAATGCATTTTCTCACATAACAAGGTAGATGTAGAGCTGCAACTATTAATTATCTTCCAAATCAATTCATCTGTTGATTGTTTTTTTCGATTAATAATCGGATAGCAAAAGGTTTCTTAAAGAAGACTTTTTACAAAATTAAACCAGGTGAAACTAAAAGGATTCCACTTGTGGGGTTCTGGATAGAGCATACTGATAGACAAAAACGTATATATATATATATATATATATATATATATATATATATATATATATATATATATATATATTTTTTTTTTTAATCTTAAATGAAAATGTTTATATATCTTTTTTTATAATTGTGGTATAATTGCTGCTCAAGGGCTGGTTGATATGTCACCTATAAGCATATTTTACAGTCTCTAAACTCCAGTTAACAAATAATCTAAATTAGTTGACGATTATTACAATAATCGATTAATCACAATTAATCCGATTAACTGTTTCAGCTCTAGGTAGATGTAATAATGAATTCTTATAAAAAAGAAATAAATAAAAAATAACATAAAAACTAAAATAAAATGGTTCCATAACTACATATTATGTCTATAACAAAACTCTCCTGATCTTATTCCCTTTATCTACCCATAATTAATCCAATAAAATGAATCTGGTGCGACTGCTGCATAATCAGTCAGTATTTGATCCAATCTATACCTTGAGAAAGAGTGAACATTTTGGAAAAAAGAGTTGTTGACACCTTGAATATTAATATAAATGGTAGTGTTGCGCCGGTGCCATTTTTTGGCCCCGATACGATACCTGGCTTTGAGTTATCGGCCGATACCGATACCATCTGTTTGAAATTGATGTGTGTGTGTGTATATATATGAAGAACTGCATACTACTTGAATGTAAAATAATTGCCATCATGGCTTTGTCAAGGTGCTGCCTACCTTTGTGAAGGAGCCCCGCTCGATACTGGTATCTGTATCGGTGCAACACTAATAAATGGTCTTAAACTTTTTTTGACTGCAGGTGCTTCTCTGAATATGACTGAGAAGTTCAGTAGTACAGCTTTAATTCTCCACCAATAAATTACTGTGTAATTTAACTTATCAGCCTCATCACTCTTTTCTCTTTACTTGTGTTGCATTTTATTGCTTTCCCCATGTTTTCTACTTTTAAGTGTGATATTAGTTTTCTGTGATGAGGAAGGAACAAAATAAACAAGCAGATGTCTAATGAATTTACAAGAGCTCTGTCCATATCTCTTATTGTTTTTCTTTTACTTAGTTTCAGCTAATGAGTGATTTTAAGTTTAAAAAATATTTATTATTGTTTCTTTTTGACAGCTTTTCTGTCGGATTGCAATGGGGAAGAGGTATTACTGTGACTACTGTGATAGGTCCTTTCAGGACAACATGCACAACAGGAAGAAACATTTGAATGGTGTTCAGCATCACAGAGCGAAAAAGGCCTGGTTTGACCAATTCAGGGGTAAGAATCACTGACATTTGATCTGCCTTTTCTGCTATTTACCTTTTGATTAGGGGAAGGTGGGAGACATGCAGACTTTTATATCTATTATATGTTTTTAGTCATGATGTACAGTTATGATTGGATCAAAATCTGCACTGCTGATCTGAATTTATTATTCATATGGGATGGAAGCATAAGGTGGATATTTTTGAAGCTGGGCAGCAGTTTCAGTAGAGTCCACTCCCTAGACGTCACCTCCAACTTTACTGGGGGAATCCCGAGGCCCTCCCAGGCCAGCAGAGAGACGTAGTCCCTCCATAGTGTCCTGGGTCGCCCCCTGGGTCTCCTCCCATTGGGACGTGACTGGAACACCTCCTCAGGGAGGCGTCCAGGGGGCACCAGAAAAAAAATGTCCGAGCACCCTCAGCTGACTCCTTGCTCTGGAGGAGAAGCGGATCTAATCCAAGACCCTATCTCACCCTATCTCTAATGGAGTGCCCAGCCACACTAGGAAGAAAGCTCATTTCAGCCGCTTGATCAGCCGGATCTCGTTCTTTCGGCCAAGATCCAGATTTCATGAGAATAGGTGAGAGTAAGAACATAGACCCAATAGTAAATTAAGAGCTTTGCCTATCATATTTAGCTCTCTCTTCACCATGACAGACAGGTTCAGCGTCTGCATTACAGGTGCTGGTCATAAAATTAGAATATCATGAAAAAGTAGATTGATTTCAGTAATTCCATTTAAAAAGTGAAACTTGTATATTATATTCATACATTACATACAAACTCATATATTTCAGATGTTTATTTTGTTTAATTTTGATGATTACAAATGACAACAAATGAAAATCTCAAATTCATCATATCAGAAAATTAGAATATTGTGAAAAGGTTCAAAATTGATGGCCCCTGGTGCCACACTCTAATCAGCTAATTAACTCAAACCACCTGCAAAAGCCTTTAAATGGTCTTTCAGTCTAGTTCTATAGGCTACACAATCATGGGGAAGACTGCTGACTTGACAGTTGTCCAAAAGACGACCATCGACACCTTGCACAAGGAGGGCAAGACACAAAAGGTCATCGCTAAAGAGGCTGGCTGTTCACAGAGCTCAGTGTCCAAGCACATTAATAGAGAGGCGAAGGGAAGGAAAAGATGTGGTCGAAAAAAGTGTACAATCAAGAGAGATAACCGCACCCTGGAGAGGATTGTGAAACAAAACCCCTTCAAAAATGTGGGGGAGATTCACAAAGAGTGGACTGCAGCTGGAGTGAGTGCTTCAAGAACCACCACACACAGACGTATGAAAGACATGGGTTTCTGCTGTCGCATTCCTTGTGTCAAGCCACTCTTGAACCACAGACAGCGTCAGAAGCGTCTTGCCTGGGCTAAAGAGAAACAGGACTGGACTGCTGGTGAGTGGTCCAAAGTCATGTTCTCTGATGAAAGTAAATTTTGCATTTCCTTTGGAAATCAAGGTCCCAGAGTCTGGAGGAAAAGAAGAGAGGCACTTCATCCACGTTGCTTGAAGTCCAGTGTAAAGTTTCCACAGTCAGTGATGGTTTGGGGTGCCATGTCATCTGCTGGTGTTGGTCCATTGTGTTTTCTGAGGTCCAGGGTCAACGCAGCCACATACCAGGAAGTTTTAGAGCACTTCATGCTTCCTGCAGCTGACCAACTTTTTGGAGATGCAGATTTCATTTTCCAACAGGACTTGGCACCTGCACACAGTGCCAAAGCTACCAGTACCTGGTTGAAGGACCATGGTATCCCTGTTCTTAATTGGCCAGCAAACTCTCCTGACCTTAACCCCATAGAAAATCTATGGGGTATTGTGAAGAAGAAGATGCAATACACCAGACCCAACAATTCAGAAGAGCTAAAAGCCACTATTAGAGCAACCTGGGCTATCATAACACCTGAGCAGTGCCACAGACTGATCGACTCCATGCCACGCCGCATTGCTGCAGTAATACAGGCCAAAGGAGGCCCAACTAAATACTGAGTGCTGTACATGCTCATACTTTTCATGTTCATACTTTTCAGTTGGCCAACATTTCTATAAATCCTTTGTTTTTATTGGTCTTCAGTAATATTCTAATTTTCTGATATGATGAATTTGAGATTTTCATTTGTTGTCATTTGTAATCATCAAAATTAAACAAAATAAACATCTGAAATATATGAGTTTGTATGTAATGTATGAATATAATATACAAGTTTCACTTTTTAAATGGAATTACTGAAATCAATCTACTTTTTCATGATATTCTAATTTTATGACCAGCACCTGTATAGCAGCAGCCGAACCGATTGATCTCTAGCTCCCCTCTCCCCTCACTTTTGAACGGGACCCCAAGATATGTGAACTTCTCCACTTGAGGCAGGAACTCTCCTCCTGAGGGTCATGTGCCTGGAACACCTTTCAAGGGAGGCGTCCAGGGGTTGTTTGGTACAGATGTCCAAGCCACCCCAGCCTTCCAAGCCTTCCTTGAGCTTTACACTCAATCTAATCTATCTAAAACACGTGGACCTGTTGGGTAAACTTCCAAGAACCCCCGAGAACCCTGCAGAGTGTAGAGCTGGTCCACTGTTCTATGGCCAGGATGAAAACCACGCAGCTCCTCCTGAAGCCAAGGTTCGACCATCAGCCATACTTTCCTCCACAGGATCCTGGCATTGGCTCTCCTAGTGAGGCTGAGTAGTGTGATCCCCTTATTGGCTCATAGGCCGAACCTCGCCTCAACCTGAAGGGATGCGACCCTATCATCCAACACGAGACGCCTGAGCAGCAGATCTACCCCCACCCTCCGTCACTCCATACGGGCCACTCCAAAGTAGAAGAAGGCCCAGCGTCTCTCAAGTAGTGGATTTCCAGAGCCCACCTATGCGTGTAGGAGAGACGGACTGTTTCTAGCTGGTATCGCTCCACCTCCCACACAAGCTCAGGCTTTAAGACCTTAAAAAACATAAAATATTTACATTGTCAGCAATGACATGCAAGACCAATATCTATGAGCTTTTAAATGACATCTGTACATTAGCATAAATTACACTAGCATTTACAGCATAAAATTTGATAAGCAATAGC
Organism: Cyprinodon tularosa; assembly: GCF_016077235.1. Classification (NCBI taxonomy): domain Eukaryota; kingdom Metazoa; phylum Chordata; class Actinopteri; order Cyprinodontiformes; family Cyprinodontidae; genus Cyprinodon; species Cyprinodon tularosa. Next base: position 612,248 of record NW_024039094.1, read on the forward strand.
AATGGACATAAAATATTTTTTCCTAATCTTCACAGATTCTGCTGCTATTCTGCACGATGAGCAAATAAAAAAACCCTGCAGGAAGTTTCTCCAAAAAGGTAAAAAAAAAAAAAAAAGGAAAAACATTTCTTTATCAGACAGATCATCACGTTGGATGTTTTTTGTTATGTTTTTTTCTTTTAGGAATTTGTGATTTTGGTCCAAACTGCAGATTTTCTCACATGTCTGAAGAGCATCTTTACAATTTGAAGAGACGAATGGAGCGTAAGTAGTGGCCACTAGGTGGTGCTGTTTACCATGTAATTGTAGATGTAGAGCTTAATTTAGGAAGTAACACTTTCAGGCCACATTTTATACAAATACAAAATTATAAAAAAAATGAATGGACAAAATAATTTAGGTTAGACGAATGTTGCGTATAGAATGCCCTTTTACACCTGCGTCTTAATGAATGCAATATTTTCTTTAATTAAGAGGAAAGACAACACAAAGAGGACTCTGAGGACAGAAAGATCGCAGTACGAAGTATAGAGGAGTGGCTCTCGAAAAGGGAAAAGAAGCAAGCTGCTCTTGGTAGTAAAGGGTATGCCCCATTCTTTTTTTGTATTAACACACTGGCCTACATGTTTAGCATGCCTAATAATGGACTCTGTTCATTTAGAATTCATCCATTCAATTATTTATTTCTGCAGAGATTTAAAAACCAAGGAGGACAATGAGGAGGACGAAGCAGAATGGGATATTCCTCAACAGCTCTTCACTATTCCTGACCTCCCACCCTCACTCGTACCGCCTCCTCCAGGCGGATGGAGAGTCAGTCCAAGCACCGATTGGGGCTGAGAGATATTTTTTTCTTTAGTATTAAAATCATTTTAAAAGGACAAACAACATTAACAGAGGAACATTGGTATTTTAAGAGAATGTTTCACATTTTTGTTGGATGACGTGTCTATTTTCAGCACCGATAAAGACCTGTTGCTATTTAAGAGGAGAAATAAACAATTTCTTTTTGTATTCCAATTAAATTTTGCTGTATTTTTTACCGTGGGTCTAGATTTTTCTTTAGAGATCTTCTGAATAAACATAGAATACAAGTGTTTAATATATAAGTGGAGTCCCATTTATGAGGACAGTTTGTAAGCTGAGCCACAGATTTGAGTGTGCTTTAAAAAAAAGAACTAAATATTAATAAATGATGTTATTTACTGTTTTTATTTTTCCATTACTCAATAATAGATGTGGATCATAGGTTAGTTTGAGACACACTAATTGTTTCTTCACCCTCTTCCATGACTAAATGCTAAATGTGGTCATTATATAACTGAAAACATTTTCCAGCCTGCATGCAGCTAGAATATATTTACATTTCTTGACCTCAGATAGAAATAAAAGTTTCAAGCAGCAAAAATGGCAGACATCTGAGGAATCCGGTAATTAAACTGCTGGCTTTCACATTGCGCTTGAACTTTATCCTAGAAAATATAAGTAATGAGCTATTAAGAAGACTAACATGAGAGATTCTGAGATCTTAAAATAAATAAAACTTTTCATGTAACCTAGTTTAGTTTTGCTCCAGACATTTTTCTGTTAAAAAAGTTTCCATCAAAAGTAGCTCTGGCTTTTTTCTACGGTTCAGAAACCTCTGTTAGGTTAACATATGACCACAGAAGAGGGAGAACATTCATGGTTTAGTATTGCACATGGTGGAGAAAATACAAAAGACTGACTATCTTTTCTGTAAGATCTTCAGCTAATAACCTGAACCACAGACTCAGGGCTTTGTGATGCTCACCCCAGCTTGAATATTTCCAAACATAAATATTTTAATAATAATTTAATTTTACTGATCTCACATTGGAGAAATGTACCTCTGTATTTAACTCATCCTCTTGGGGAGCAGTGGGCTGCCATCGTGGAACACTCGGGGTTTAAGAGTCTTGCTCAGAGACCCAGAGTGGCAGTGGGGCTTAAACTCAGAACCTCAGGATTCCAAGTTCTATGCCCTAACCACTAGGCCGCCACTCCCCTTGAACACCTTACTGCATCCAAACTGAGTAATCTCTTAATCTGGAAGCTAAAGAACTTTGATGCGGCATTTCATCCAAACAATCCCTGCAGGTTGATGCTTCCTCCACTATGCTTGACCTTTCGCACAGCATTCTAAGTTTTTAAAACTCAACTTGACTCTTCCACACTCAGCTATTTTTAATGTAGTTTTCAGTCGAGTTTTATGGCATCCACTTTGAAACGGGATTATTTTCCTGATTGGTAGCTTTTAAATTCACGTCAATGTAAAACATGCTTCAGTTTGGGTAATAAAAATGTGTATGTAAGCAACTATAAGTTTAGGACAGGTTTTAGCTAAGTTGGTTCATGAGTTCTTCACCCACATACAAACCAGTCGGGGTGTTTTTCAGGACCTTAGATAAATGGTAGCATCTTATGCTTGCCAAGAACATGTAAACTGATGATGTTGAAATGTACAGGTGTTTTATAAAAGCACCTGCAAACTTTGTTGGCTTCCCTTAATCTACAATTCCTCTTAGATTCTGAAATTTTAACCACAAATGCTTGCATCTTAAAATTTTTTTTGATTCATGCAGCAGTGATAGATTATTTGCCAACATTGTCGAATATATAATATATTCAGTATTACTTTGTTTTTCTAACCCTAGGGCTCATGAATTTTCACCATATTTTCACTTCATAATAGAATCATTTGTCTTTATGATTTGACAGCATGCAAATGTCCTCAATAAACCGTGCATCTCTTTGCAGCTTTCTCACCTTCATTTATTTTTAGCACATACAGACAGCTACAGACTTTTTACTATTTCACTTGCTTTTATTAGACCACATGCATCTCAACAACACAATAGTGCATAAACAAATGCAGTGACTTTTACAGAGTAAAAATAAAACAAAAACAAAAGACTATATATTTTAGATTTTTAGATACTAAAATTCCATATAACGCATCACAGCTGGAAGACAAAATGCTTATAAGAAGGTTTAGAGGGTTTTTTTTTTTTGGGGGGGGGGAGCAGATTTCTACTCATAAGCCAGCTCAGGTCAGACAATATTTTTTCTACATAACATTCATATTTGACAAAAGATTTATTATCTTTGTACGACAGTGTCTGGGGTTGCATTGCTTCAGTGATACTTACTTTATCTCTAGAACTCCAAATGACAAAATTCAGTTACAAACGCAAACAATTAAGACAACCTATCGACAAAGTGACACATATTATAAGACATTTACAAATACAGTGCATCATAGGACAAGATTTGGCACAGAGACTATATCGTATATCCATAAAACATCCATTTTTACATGATATGTTCACATGAAGAGGTAAAGCAATGTCATATAAATCATTTTTTTTTATTTACACAAACGCCTACATAAGTTAAAATATATATTTATTGCCAGAGTGATTCTCATCTTCCCATGCTGTTAATCTTTGTGGTAGAGCTTTGATAAACTTAATTGACTTAGTGAAATAAGAATCATTTAGTAAAACCTTAAAAATTAACAAATCTGAAAAGTGAATGTAAGTGCATGGCCTTAATATACAGAACTTGTATCTGAATCTCCAGACACATGATTTCATTATTTTTTTTGTTTAGTTTTTTTATGTTTTTATAAAACTTTATGCATATATCAATAATAAAATAACATATTTAATCCAGGTATAAGAAAATATAATGATGTGTATACTCAAATAATGTATTGTCTAAGTGCTCAATGTAAAAGCTGGACAACGACTCCCCACCTCATGATATGTTAGATTATTGTTCACAGCATAATGCAAAGAATTTTGTATTTCGATATTGTTTGCACATTTCACAAAAATGACATTTACAGGAAATTGTCATTTTTTTTTTGCAATTATCACTTAGTAAATTGCATAATTATTTTAACATATACCTCAAAAATGTATACCACCCACACAGTACACACAATTATTTCTTGACATGCAAGTGTGCCGCATAGAATACATCATATTCATTTGCTATAAATATTACAGGTAATACATGGTCTAAACACAGCTGCATTTATTCTAAACATATAATTCTGCAGATAAACGGTCTCTCTGAATGTATGGTTTAAATGCATTGATTTGAAATGTGCAGCTGGGATTTCCATGTATTGCAAGTGAGTTGTGATTGTGAACGTACAATCTTGTCTTGAATTGTTTAATGGATTAGAGATAAACACTTTTTTTTCTGAGATCTGAGGGTTTTGCAACCTCCGCATCTGCTGGCACCCAAGGTAAAGAGCAGTGAATAAACATAAAGTAAATGAATCTTCGAAGCTTTTGTTTGAATTTCCAGAGGCAACATTTACTGCATCTGTTGTGACACCTCAGATAGTTTCCACATAGGATAAACATGCCTAAATCATTTTATTAGCATGTACCATCTTAAAATGTATTAGTATCCCAAGACTTTTGCATGTTTAAAGCAAGGAGATGGCTGCAAGAAAACTTTATGAACTGAAAGTACAGAAAAAATCTGAGCAATAAATCATTTTTTTAAAACAACTTAACCTCTGACAACTAAAGTTGGATGAACCCAAGTTCATCTTACCTTGGTGTGCAGTGAGGAGGGTGCTAAACCAGGTTAAAAAAAGATCTCTTAAGCTCATGATTATAGAGACCCACAGCACAGATTTGCACCTTGGGGTCACCAAGTCTCTGTAACAACAATTTAAATGGTCTATACATCCCGTAATGTCGTTTAAGCCTTCTCTCTCCTACCATTACAAACATCCAGAAAGGATGTTAGCTGAAATGCACCTTTTAGTGGAGCCATGTCCTTTTCTCAAATTAGATCAATATTGACAGTGAGGGTACCAACCAATTATTCTGCGATGTGGGATTTTATCCTCACTTAATAGAAGGACTTAGATTTTCTCAAAAGATCAGTAGGAGAAAAAATTGATGTTCAATGTTTTATGTATATTCATATCAGTTTTGCCAATAAGTTGGGAGTTCATATTACTCGTATTAGTTATTTTGCTTCAAGGGATATATTATGATTGCGAATTTGCTGGCAAATTTTGTCATAAAAAAAAAAAATTCTTCTCAACTTAAGTTGTTCACATTTCAGTGGACCGAACACCTGTTTGACTCAAAGACTCTGTGTAAGCTTTTAAGCGCTGTAATTAATTTTCAGGCAACCCGTTAATCTTCTTTGGGGTGTTTTCTTTCTGCCTGATCAGTTGACTGGAGCCCACTACATGTGGTCTGGGATCTCAGCCAGAGTTTCCAAATCCATTTTATTATAACAGTGCTTCCCAGAGTGATACTTTGGTTTCCCACTGGTTTATTCTACTCATTGGTTTCCTTCTAACATAGACTATATGCTGTGTCTCATACATACCAACTGTCCCAGTGCATCTATTTGCACCCTTCTTTAACTTCCAATATGTGACTTTAAAACTATCTACAGTAAAAGGTGTATAAATGACCTAATATAGAGAAAAATGATTTAATTTTAGTCTAAAATGTAAAAGCATAAGATCTATTCTTGTATTTGTCTCAACCATTTCAGCAAATATTTTGTGTTTGGACAAGGAAAGAATTAGGTCAGTTATGTCGCCCTTCATATTATTCTAATGTTAAGTGTAATGCACCAAAATATATAAAAATGTGTTAAAGATATGATGCCCTCCATAGTTATTGGTAGGCCTGTTTAAAAAAAAAAAAAAGATGTGTACAAAATAAGTTGTCCTAGAGACTTGGTGACCTGATGCTTAATTATTTACGTTCTTGTCCCCCCCTACTCACTATGTGAGGTAACAGCAAACAATTTATCACAGTTTTAGTTATGTAAACCTTTTCATTTATAACTCTGACTAAAGATAAGTGGAACAACCAGAACAGCATTTTTTTTTAGATATTATATAACCCCAAATTCATCTACCTAAATTGCGCTTTTTCTCATTTTTCTGATCTTGAACAGCACTTAAAAGTATCCGTGTGTATGAACTCATATTTAATGTCATTGATAAGTAATTAAAGGTGCCCAAAGACTCCGATTAAGTTGTGGAACTTTGATGTATGTTTTTATCAGAAAATACAAGATTCTCCTCACTGTGGGGGAGAGTCATGTTATTCTAATGTAAAATTAAACCATATGTGGTTCACATTGTTATTGCTTTATTACGATCATTGGTACTTTGTTATTTGGTGCATGTGAGATGACCACATGCTGAACTAGACCGAAGGGTTTTATGCACCACAGCTACTCTTACATCACTTATTGTACTCTGAAGCTCTACATTATTAGTTACAGTCCAAGTTCTGCTCTAATTTCTTAGCCAATATGTTTTTAACACCAATCAGCCCTTGTAGCCCCTTTTTCCTTTTTTTTTTGCCATGGTGAGCTGTGAAAAGTGGGCTTTCACAACCAATGTGTGACATCATTTGATCCTTTATACTTTAGAGAAGGCTGTGAAAGCATCATTTTGACTATCAATTAAGAAGGAAAATAAGAGCTTTTTTTTTTTTTTTTTGGCTAATGATTTTCTTTTCTTCCAAACACCAGATTCTGCTTTGTCCCGCTGGCAACATTAATTTACTTCATTCCTCTGCGGAGCATTTGATTAGCTGCAATGAGCATGACGCTGATGATGAATGCAATCGCGAAGGCACAAATCAGGCTTTTACGCACACATGTGTGTTTTTCCTGCTGCGTTGGGCTTGCTGTAAAGAGATTTAGGAAAATAGAACATAACATCAGTGCACTGTAGTGTCTTCGCACAGCTTCAACATGTCAATGAACATAAAAAGGAAAAAAGAAAAGGATGATACATACTGTCAATATCCACATGAGACTCTGGACTGTTCAGGTGGTTTTCCTCAGTCATGATGATGTTCTCAATGTCTTTCATGGTGAGATGGTCACGGAAGGTGTCGTACAGCAGTCTTTTCAGCTCATCCACTGTCAGTTTTTGCATGTCACACTGGGAACACAGAAAACACAAAGAACGATCTAATTAGGAGGAGAAACTTCAGCTCCAGTCTCCCTGATCGCCAGCTTTGATCAAAAACACAGATCTGTTTTAAATTATTTCTGTTGTTATTATCTTCCTAAGACAGCTGATGAAATTTTGTTTTGAAGAACAAAGAAGCTGGATGATTAAAGGTGAATTCTTAAGCTAAAATTACAATCTTTTTCAACAAAATTTCATTTCGAACGTACTTTTGATCACAGGACATCAACAGATAAGTTGTAAGAAACAAATTGTGCTGTAATAATTACAGTTCTCCAATTACAAAAACAGCATGCTATACATATCGATTTCACTGGTCAATCATAATTATTTAAATAATTGACTATGACTCAGTCTACCTTCCAAAACACGGAGTCAAAGTCAGCCCCATGGAATTTATCAGGCATTCCAGCAGCAGAGAGCTTAGGACCAAGCAATGTGACAAATTCCTCAAAGCCAACCTGGCCGTCACCTGATGAAACAGACAGAAATGCAACTATGTCACAGTGGAGCTGGTGTTGGACAGTTTGGCCATGTAGCAGACAGAAGGTCAGAGACGCACCGTCCATGTCAAGTCTTTGGATGATAACCTCAAGCTCCACTTCATTCGGCATGTAGCCCAGCGAACGCATGGCCATTCCCAACTCCTGCTTTGAGATAAAGCCATTCCCATCTCTGTCAAATACCTTGAAAGCTTCGCGAATCTCTGTGGAAAAGAAAGCGAGGAACAAGCATGAAGTTATGGTATTACTGGTTCATACTGGCTCTTTTATTCCCTCACAATCTCTGAAAGCTTGTCCAGTCACACAGAATGGGCAATACACAGTACAAACAGTTTATGGTGATTTACAGCAGCTATACTGCCCAGGTAGAGATTTTAAGGCAGTTCTTTTTGGTCAGTCTCTCCTTTACTTAAATTGGTAAGAAGCAAACATGCTACACTGGTTATAAAAAGGGTTTGTGGACTGTTGCTTTTCTAACTTCTTTTCATAAGTCTCCAAATCACTGAAAAACAGTTACAGCTGAATTTTATTTCAATCCAGTTTTCTTCCACAAAAGTAATACTGATATAAACTTTATATATGAATTTTAGCAATCATGTTTTCCTCATTTCCTGATGATAAATCAAGTAAACTACCCCTGTTTAACTGTCATTTAGGACGACCAATCTTTTTCTTAATAGGTAAATAAGAGATTTTGTTTAATCTTTCTCTATAGAGCTCAGAGAACTTCTTTAGATTTGTAGACCACCTTGCTCACACAAACACCGTTTCATCTTTGCACACAAAAATTTTTAGCGGTTTATGGATGGATAGATTTTAAAGAATGCTTTAAACCATGGCTTTGTTCTCCTTATTCCATTTTACTGCTAATTCGATTGTATGATTCGATTGTTCATTTGATAGACCCTGGCTTTAACTCCATATATGATGAGGTATTGCTTCAAAATGTACATGTAATGTTTATTTTATAATGCAATCTATGTTGTTCAGTGACAAGTTGCTTTTATAGCAAAACACAGACACAACGTGATGCTTTTATCGGTTTAGTTCATGGTTGGGATGATTTTCATAAAACCTCTGTACATGTTTCTGTAAATCAGGGTCTGTCCCTGTGGACATTGGCAATCTATTATCTTTGTTTTTATGTAGCTTTTGGAGGAAATTGGTTCTTCTTTTGTAAGTAACTCTTCAGATAATGCTGGTATGGGATTCATTTCAAAGTTGGTAATGATGCTCTCTACCTGCCTTAACGTTATAATTTGTCCAATCTAACCGGGGTGATACAAGCTGGATATACGACTGTTCTTTATGAGTAACAGATAACTTAAATGAATCAGAGTCAAACCCTGGTTCAACTACACAAAGTTGCTACTTAAATGCAAACTGAATATGTATGAATATATATGATGTATTTTTGTGATCTTTAAATAAGTATTCTAGAAGATCTTAACAGAACTTTAGAAGATTATTGGAAGGAAAAAAAAAAATTGATCATTAGTGTTTGATGGATAAATAAAATTTAAATTTGATGCCTAAGAAACATTTAAAAAATTTGATCAGCACAGGATTAAGCGTGCGACCCATGTACATCAGCCAGTTATCATACCAATCAAAAATATTAAATGTTGTGTAATCTACATTTAAAAGTTTTACATTTGTCATCACTTGTTACTATGACCAAACTAATAAGGGTTTTAACAGAAAGCATTGAGAGGGTTTATTCCTTTCTAATTAACATCACACTTACAAAATATGCCAGAAAGATTTTCATTTGGCTCCTATTACTCTGCATCAAAGTATTCTGTTTGAAGTGGGGGGGAGAGCAGAGCTGCACTTCAAAGGCTTCGATTTTACTGTAGTGATGTGGGAAAAAGATGCAGCTCTGAAAGCTGATGTTTCGTAGTGAATAAGAAGATCCAGCCTACATAGAGTTTTAACCTTTCCCTCTGTCCATGCTCAAAACTGTGGCAAGCCATTTTAACATAAAATCGGCTTTGCTTGATAAATGTATTTACATTTTGGTTGTCTAAAAATGAGTTTTGATTTGTAAAAACTACATTTTAAGTTTCTGAAGTGGCAATTTCAAATGTTAACAATCTGACTTGCAAAAAAAAACAAAAAGGATTTCAAGCAACTTCCGCCATATTTCAACAGATCTAAATGTCTTTACTGATTGCTTAAATATATTTTCTTTAAATGTGGTTCTAGTTATGTCTAGTTCTAAATCTACAAATCATTTTGTAGGATTTTGCTTATTAGTGCAAGTAAAAAGTTTGACATAAATATTAATCATAAGTAAGATTAGTTTTGTTAAAGAATAAAAGGTCAAAGTAAGGCAGTGAAGTTTCTTGATAAAAAATGCATACAAATTTTTACAAATCATTTATGATTTGGATGAGGAGTTGGGTGGCGTTCAGTAGGGGTGGGCCCAGGACGCTGGATTTGCCGTTGAGCCCCTCCGAGGTGTCATGGGCTTAAATCAACGAAACACCAGTGAAGGGGGGTGCCCATTTGACAACCTTCTGAGCCTACCCAACTCCGATTCCAGTCACAGAGACCTAGTGGTGCCTTGAGGGAAGGAAAGAGAGAGAGAGAGCAATGCCACTGGCCCACAGATGGTGCAGGGGCAAGTACCTGTAAAATTGGACCAGTTGCGATATCCCTTATCGTATTTTGCATATTCCTTTCTGGCAGACCCAGTGACCACTTGGAAAGACAAGTTGGCAACCGAGGAAGAACGGTGACAGCGAGGAAAGACTGCTGACATCTGGGAAAGACCAGAGCTGGGGTGTGGCGGCTTGGCAGGCCAACCACACTCTCCGTGAGGAGAAAACCCAAAAACCGCTATGGAAAGGTATATTACAAGATACCCCCGGGGCCGAGCGAGAGCGGGGGAGGATGATCGACCCACAGGACAGAACAACGTTATGACCACCATTAACGGACAAACGACTACGGAACAGCCAAGCGATTTATCCCGGGTCTGTAGATGTGGGAAGAAATGCAAAAATGAGAAAGGGCTGAAGATACATCAGACAAAGATGAAGTGCTTACAACCTGAAAGTAATGTGCAACGCACAGGGAAACCTGGTGAGATGGAGGAGAGGCCGGGGCAGGACACAAACCACAGTCTCCAGAATCTCCAGGCACATGACGAGGAGGGAAGCAGGAGCAGCATCGCTGATGTGACGGAGGCAGCAAGGCAACAGAGTGAGAGTGAAGTGACTCAGTATAACAGGCAGCTTGCGCAGATCACTTGTGAAGGAGACATCCGGAAACAACGTGTGAACTGGCCAAATGCAGCTGCAACAAAAGAATGGGAGATGTTTGATCGCGACGTGGACCAGGTGCTGGAAGCAGCCACTGCAGGAGATGTGGGGAAGAAGCTCAAGGCCATGTCCTCTATAATCTGGAGCATGGGTGCTGAGCGCTTCGGAAGGAAAGAGCTGAAAGGCAGAGCAGACACCCAGCTCAAATAGAATAGACGCCCGAAGAAGATAGCAACCCTGAGAGGGGACTTGCGGAGGCTGAAGAAGGCCTTTCGCAAAGCAACACCAAATGAGAAACCAGCACTCACAGAACTCTGGAAGAATCTGAGGGAGCGCATTAAGATCTTGCGACGAGCTGAGTGTCACCGCAGGGACAGGAAGCGGCGGTTGAAAGAAAGGGCAGCTTTCACCAAGAATCCATTCCAATACCTGTCAAAACTCCTGGGTGACAAAAGATCAGGGGAGTTGAAAGCAACAAAGGAGGAGGTGGAGGAACATCTTCGTCAGGTTCATAGTGATCCCAGAAGGGAGGTCAGTTTGGATGAGATGGAAAAGCTCATCAAACCAGCCGAACCAACAATCCCCTTCAAGACAGAGGAACCAAGCTGGCAGGAAGTTAACGGCTTTCTAAAGAAAGCCAGAGGAAAATCGGCTCCAGGGCCAAATGGCATCTCATACAGTGTTAACAAGCATTGCAAAAGGCTCAGGAGACGACTCTGGAAGCTACTGACAGTGGCATGGAAGAAGAACTACCTTCCTGATGACTGGCTGATCGCAGAGGGGTGCTTCATCCCTAAGGAGGAGAACTCTTCAGGGATCAAGCAGTTTCGCACCATCTCACTGCTCAATGTGGAAGCTAAGATCTTCCTGGGGATCCTGGCAAAGAGGTTGACCACCTTTATGTTGGAGAACGGGTACATGGACACTGCGGTACAAAAAGGGGGCATTCCAGGGATATCTGGCTGCCTTGAACATACCAGCGTTATCTCCAAAATCATTGAGGACGCGAAGAAAAACCATGGCAACCTGGCAGTACTGTGGTTGGATCTGTCAAATGCTTATGGAACAATACCCCACAAGCTAGTGGAGCTGACGCTGAAGACCTACCATATACCTAAGCGATTTCAGGCGCTTCTGCAATACTACTTCGACGGATTCAACATGCGTTTCACCTGTAGGGAGTTTACCACCAACTGGCAGAGACTGGAAGTGGGCATTGTCACAGGCTGCACGATTTCAGTGATCCTTTTTTCCGCAGCGATGAACCTTCTCGTCAAATCAGCAGAGAAGTTGCGTCGAGGTGCAGTACTTGCAAGTGGAGTCCAGATGCTGCCTATTCGAGCATTTATGGACGATCTCACCATAACAGCAAGATCAGTACCAGAAGGAAGATGGATTCTGGAGGACTTGGTTGAGATCACCAATTGGGCAAGGATGGAGTTCAAACCAGAAAAATCTAGAAGCCTGGTTCTGAAGAAGGGGCGCGTTCAGGATCGGTATCACTTCAAAATTGGAGAGAACACGATCCCAACTGTCCAAGAAAAGCCTGTGAAGTGCTTGGGAAAGTGGTACAGGGCGGACCTCAAGGACAGGCAGAGTGTGAAGGAGCTGCCTAGCCAGGCAGAAACTTGGATGACATCTCTCGAGAAGAGCAGCCTCCCGGGCAAGTACAAAGCCTGGGGTTACCAACATGGGGTTCTCCCCAGACTGCTCTGGCCTCTCCTGGTTTATGAGGTACCTGTCTCCACTGTTGAGGGACTGGAGAGGAAGCTGAACACCTACCTGAGGAGATGGTTGGGCATCCCAAAAAGCTTTTGCTCCATTGGCCTGTACAGCACAGGCAGCAAGCTACAGCTGCCAATAACATCAGTGGTGGAAGAGTACAAGGCGACAAAAACACGCCAGGCCATGATGCTGCGAGACAGTAAAGACGTGAGAGTACGTCAGGCAGACATCGTCATCTGGACAGGCCGAAAGTGGTCAGCCAGCAGAGCATTGAAGGAGGCCGAGGACAGACTGAATCACGCAGACATTGTCGGGTCGGTAGCCCAGGGAAGGCTGGGTTTAGGTTGCTTCACCAGAACAAGCTGGAACAAAGCGGACCCAAGGGAGAGGCGAGGCTTGGTGCAGAAAGAGGTCAGAAGGGTGGAGGAGGAAAGCCGGCATGTCAAGGCTGTAGCCATGAACAAACAAGGCAGCTGGACTAGATGGGAGAGTGCGAGAGAGAGGGCTCTTACTTGGCAGGACATCAGGAGCATGGAAGGCCACCGCATCAAGTTCCTTTTATGCTCTGTTTATGACATCCTACCTACTCCCTCAAACCTCCACACCTGGGGAATGGTCGAGAGCCCAAGCTGCAAGCTCTGTGGAAGGACAGCTAACTTTGAGCACGTCCTCTCTTCATGTCACTCAAGCTTAGCAGATGGCAAGTTCCGGTGGCGTCATGACCAGATCCTTGCTCAATTGGCCGACGGCATCGAGCAGGCAAGGAAAAGGGCAAGACAGCTGTCCAAAGGGCCTTGTTTCATACATTTTACCAGGGCAGGAGAAAGTGGAGTAGTGGGAGGGAAGAGCAAGGGGGTCCTGGCCACGGCAAATGACTGGGAGATGCGGGCAGACCTAAAAAAGCAGCTCAAATTCCCTGAGGAGATAGCCCACACTAGCCTGAGACCAGACATTGTTCTATGGTCTAAAGGTACCAAGCAGGTGGTGCTCATCGAGCTGACTATCCCCTGGGAAGAGAGGATGGAGGAGGCCTATGAGCGTAAGCTCAATAAATACCAAGCCCTCATCCTAGAGAGCCAGCAAAATGGATGGAAGACCTGGAATCTCCCAGTGGAGGTGGGCTGCAGAGGCTTTGCTGGACGGTCGCTCTGGAGAGCCCTTGGACTGCTGGGGATTGAAGGGCTGGCCAGGAAGCGGCTTGTAGCCAACGTCACCAAGCGGGCGGAGGAGGCATCTCGCTGGATTTGGATGCAGCGCGAGGTGCGCTGGCAGAACCGAAGCACTGAGTGAACGAAGAACTGGATGAGGAGTTGGGTGGCGTTCAGTAGGGGTGGGCCCAGGACGCTGGATTTGCCGTTGAGCCCCTCCGAGGTGTCATGGGCTTAAATCAATGAAACACCAGTGAAGGGGGGTGCCCATTTGACAACCTTCTGAGCCTACCCAACTCCGATTCCAGTCACAGAGACCTAGTGGTGCCTTGAGGGAAGGAAAGAGAGAGAGAGAGCAATGCCACTGGCCCACAGATGGTGCAGGGGCAAGTACCTGTAAAATTGGACCAGTTGCGATATCCCTTATCGTATTTTGCATATTATTGTAGGTTAATAGGTAAAATAAAAGTCCAAATATAAAGAGTCATTTATTATTTAAAAGAGCTGGCCCATCTTTGGGAGCTGAACTACACGAGCAGGCTCCCTAAAAAGAGCAATACTTTCAGACTCCTTAATGATGCAGAATCTAAAAAAATCAGTCAGACTCAAGTTGTTACTTTACTGAATAAAACCAAACATTATCGTTCTTAATTAGACATTAATGCTGCCATAGAAAAGACTCCACAAAACTGTCTGGTTTCAAATGAGAAAGGTTTAAGCTACTGCTGATGATGATTCATTATTGAACTGGTCATCAGTAAATGTGCTTAAAAAAAAGAAGCATTTATTCCCTTGGAAAATGCAGCTATGTTGCTACAATGCCCAGAAGTAAAGACATGAGCAATGAACTTAAAAAACAATTGTTGCTAGCCAACAATCTAATAGGGATTCAGGGGTAATTTTGAATCTATTTGAAGTCCATCAGTTAGCAGTAAAAACATGCTAATCACAAGAAGAACACATTTCAGACGATTGTCAATCTTAACTAAAAAAAGGAGAAATATAAAGTCTCCTTAATGGATGGGGAAAACAAACCATAACTAATTTAATTTCCGGTACAACTTTCAAACACCACAGCCGAGAGATTGTTTTTAATTTTTTTTTTAAGAATCTGGAATCAGTGTATTCTCAAATATGAGGCCAGTGTAGCAAATCTAGAAGAGATCATCTAGAAAAAAAATGAGTCAAGCTTCTGCACTGGCCTGGTCTAAGTCTAAGTCTCCATTTAAATTGCTGTCACTGTGAACTATTGGTTTCAAATTCCAGTCCTTAAAGGGGAACACCGTTTTTTTACATTGGGCCCTTGATTTTACCTTATTACATCATGTTCTACTCACCCATATGAGTTTTGTGTCATTTGGAGCTGTTCTGGAGATATTCCGTTAGGTTATATCCAGTTAACATCTTCCTATGTGCGATCGACTTGAAGGCACAAACTGAACTATTCATAATTTATCATTTATGGTACGCCAGCTTTCATAACATTTAGGCAAATCACTGTCCCCCAGACATCCGCGGTTATATTTTTTAAAAACAAAGCGGAGTGTGTATGACGTCATCCATGCGCCGGACTGGAGTTGTGACAGGCAGCCCGGGCCACAGGCGGCTACGCTCTACCCCTTCTATTTGTTCGACTAGCTAATTTGAATCGTTAAATTCCATTTTGAGAGCGAGATCATCTGTGGTAGCAGCAGTTCAGTGGACAGGAAGAATGAATGGTAGCCAGCACGCACGGATGATGTCATACACACTCCGCTTTGTTTTTAAAAGATAGAAATATAAAAAACATAACCGCGGATGTCTGGGGGACAGTGATTCGCTTACATGTTATGAATGCTGGCGTACCATAAATGATAAATTATGAACAGTTTAGTTTGTGCCTTCTAGTCGTTGCCCATAGGAAGACGTTACTTGGATATAACCTAACCGAATATCTTCGTAACAGCTCCAAATGACACAAAACTCATATGGGTGAGTAGAACATGATGTAATAACTTAAAATCTAGGGGCCAATGTAAAAAAAACAGTGTTCCCCTTAAGGGCTGGTACGCCCTTAAATGCACTGCAAAGGGGTGTCTGGAAATAAGATAACAATACTAAATCTGTGGGAAAAGTTTTCCAAAAAAAGTACAATTATCTGTCCAGACATAAAGATAATTTTACTTGACAAGATTTCTTGAATTAAGATTATAGTGTAAGGTTGGATACTTTAAACAAGAAATTAACACTTTTAATTATACTTAAAAAAGAAAGATCATCTTAATTTACAGTGTGTGAAGCTGCTTAAACACATCTTACTCCAATGTAAGTTCATTAGCAGTGCTTTGCGTGGTCTGACTGCATGCTACCCTGCTAGTTTATCCATTTGACTGTAAGGCTGGGGACACATTTAAAAGCTACCGGACACCAGCCCTCAAGAATTTGTGTTTGAGATAAAAACAAAAGTTACATGGATATATGGACCAAGATTTCTCAACAACGATATGAGAGACTTATAGAACGATGCATGAAAAGACTCCTTCAAATGACTACAGTTGCTGTTTTTTTCTTGGATTATACTAGAAGAACATTCTTTTTTCCAATGGTGCATATCACGTAGTTAAAGAATTTATAAAGTAAAAAAAAACCTTCAGAAGAGGACAAGACACAAAAAAATGTTGTAGTCATATTCAAGTCTAGACTAGTTTATAAGAAACATGGTTTTAGTCATTCTCTTACATTTTCGTTTTCAAAATAATAATTACCCAAATGTTTTGACTTTTGGTTCTTGAGCAATGATTTCAAAGTACATATTCATTAACCCTTTATAGGGCAAGTTAGCGTTTTTGATCACTTGCATACCCCTTACAAATGGAGTCTCCCCCGTCCCTCAGTGAAGTCTAGAGGCACAATATCTATATCCAGCTATTCAGCAAAGATACTGCTACATGGCTGTACATCTTATTTTGTCATTTGACCAATTAGATGAGCGCTTTAATGATATATTACCTACTGTAAATTAAGTCGAGAAAAAAAAGGTTAAAAGCTAATTGAAAAGTTAAAAAGTAGAGTTAAAAAGTTAATTAACCTCGTTAACAATTATATGTAGGTTTATAAACTAAAAAATGTAAGTGCCAGTATCAGCAATAATGCCTCAAAGGTTATGCTGTACCAAAAGAAATGTGTTTCTTTCATTCTCAGAGAGAGTTTTTCATGAATTTCTTATAGAAGCACATTTGTTATTTTTTTTAAATATATTCAGGAAAGTTGGCATTTCTTGTTATTACATTGACTTTAATTTCTGCCATCAAAATTGTTTTAATGTTACAAAGGTAATAAGGTCTTGCCCTGGATTCCAATAACACTATTGGCTTGAAACTTGGATTTTCAAAGTATTTTACTGAGCGCCCTATAAAGGGTTAAACTGTGGTCAAGCTGAGAGCTTTTATTATAAAAAGAGCTAATCTGCATTTGCTTATGTGACTTTGCTAAAAAAAAAAAATCATGCAAGCACTGAAGCGAACAAACAAAGGCCATTTATCTTGTGTGTACATGAGTCAATGGAATTTAGCCGGGGTAGATTGTAGATTGAGGTGTACCCCTTTCTGGTTTATATTCTCGCACTGGAAAAAAACTGTCACAGAAAAAGAGCAAATTGAGGTCCTTTTGATCAAGCAACATAGTCTTTACGATACCTTGACATATCAGGTGTAACATTTTTGTCTAAATTACAGCCAGGAGCGCTGCTTGAGTTTCTTATCTCCCTGAAGCACCATCTGAGATTCAGTGTCGCGACCTCTGGCGCCAGAGACAAATAATGAATTCATTGAGCCAGCTGGCCAGCAGCCGCACTGTTGATGGATTTACTTGTGAGGGAGCGTATTCAGAAGGACAAACATAAAGCAGCTTTTATGAGGAAAATAAGTGTGCATTTACATGCCTTAAAAGAAGTATTAGCAATAACATTACTGATTACCTTTAGATGTAAATGTAAACTCTCTTATACTGAACGGATTGCTAAATGAAATTCCTGTCTGAGAAAATGATTTTACCGTAACCGAAAGGTTTTATTTGAATACAAATAAAATGAAGCAATTCTCATATGAAGTCTGATAAGGTCACAGCAAAAGGCAATCTAATTCGTATAAAGATTTTTTATATATCCCTTTAAATTGTAAATGCATCATTATGAATTCTAAAGTAGACCAAAGCATAATGAAAACATGAACTATAAAACAAACAAACTGCAAATGCATTTTATTACAGATGCAAACACGGAGAGGAAAGAAAAAAGGACTTTGAAACACCAGACAATAAGGTTTAATCAGTTAGCTGAAAGCTTTTCAGAAAACCCAGCTTTGATTGTGTCCTTCATCTGACAATATGCATAACCTTGTGATGCAAGCTTTCAAAAGCTCAGTGATCTAAAGCCAAGACCGGCTCACTTCCTCTGTATGTAATCTCTGAATTAATAAGAACGCATCAGCCTATGCTCTAAAGCTGCATGAAATTACGCTCCAAACGGGGGAAAAAGTTAGTGTTAAAAAAATAATTATGAAAATCAACTGTAGCCTGGGTCAATAAGAAAATAACATGCTTCTGCTGTTGATCCTTCTACTGTTTTATGAAATAATGATGTTCGCTTTGACCCAGAATAATAAAATATATGGTCAACTGAGAAAACTGTTCAGTTTTGTTACCATTATCTCTCTGCAGTTTTTTTTTAGATATGTAAAAAATAAGAACATTTTCATTCACAGTTATGTAAAACAATCAAAATAGCTTCCAGATTTTTATCAAGGGAAAAGCAAACAAGAACTGTTTCTGATGACCATTGGTGTGGTCAGTTTATAAATAATGATATATCAGAGCAGAGTTGACAAGGCGTAAGGATTGGTATAAATTGAGTGCCCTAAATCTTACTCCTAGGAATAATTTTCTTAACCAATAAAGTCTGATAGTATCAGAGAAAGGGTAATTTTTGTTTTCCTTCAGTTGTGAGAAAATGACTTGCAACCTGATTCTGTCTATTCAGCTCTTTAAGCAGATATTTAGAAATGGGTGCTCTACAGTCAAGAGAAGAACAAAGTTTTTGTGATTTTCAAATGGGTAATGTGAAATACTCGTGCAAACCATTAAGTTCATAGAATCGCAAATCAATAACGTTTACTAAAAGTAGATGCTTCCTGTTTGACCCTACCTGCTGACTGGTAGTGCAGTTTTTGGCACAATTATCTTACAAACAACAATGTCCTGCTTTTGAATCCTGGCCTAAACTTTTTTAGCCCAATCATTGTATGTTTGTCCCATACATGCATAGGGCCTCTTTGGTTTTTTTCCTTCTGTGCCTAAATTACATTAGGTTAATATGGTAATTACTGGCAGCATTTTCGATGCAGTTTGAAGCACTGTTGCCTTGCAGTAGAAAGGTCCTGTGTTTTGAACTCTGGCCTGGGTCCGATGCTTTTTTTTGGGTTCTGTATGTACACTCTGTCTTCCTCCATGAGTTCAAAAACATGATTGTTTGG
The DNA here is from genome assembly GCF_016077235.1 of Cyprinodon tularosa. Taxonomy (NCBI): domain Eukaryota; kingdom Metazoa; phylum Chordata; class Actinopteri; order Cyprinodontiformes; family Cyprinodontidae; genus Cyprinodon; species Cyprinodon tularosa. The sequence goes on from NW_024039094.1 coordinate 631,406, forward strand.
TTAACTGTCTCCCTACTCCTCATCAGGCTACCAAAAACTATTTAGCAGGTATAGAAAATAAAATTGATGCTGTTTTCAAACATACCTACTTTGGTCAACTTTGCCCAATGGATATTATTTTGAAAGTTGTGTGGATTTGCAATACTGGATTTTAAAAACCTTAGTTCTTTTGCCATATCGTTTTTAGAGAAAGTAAACTGAGATTTTGCTTTTCGTTATTTTAAATGAATTTTTACCCAGCAACGCTCACTCTGACCATGGAATTAGCTTGCATCAATGTCATTCCCTGTGAGATAAGCTGCTTTATCCACTTTCTTAAAAAAAAGAAATCAGATTGATGGCCTTTACACAACCCTTTTTAAATTGACAGGTAACATCTGCTTGTTCTCTAAAGTTGCTGCTCATGTCTTTATTTATGGCCTTTAGGATCCCCTTCTGCCAGTCTTAGACTGATATAATCCAGAAAAGAAGAACTGATTTTAAAGAGATGGACAGTTGCTGGATGATCAGATAAGGAAGATGCATTTGTATAGAGGCACATGGGTGTTAATTTTACTTCTAAGTATTTTTCACAAATGACAGGACTGGAAAATCTGCCCAGTTGGGTCACATTTAACAGTAGTGAAATAAGACAAATAAATGTACCCTGTAAAGCCCTCTCGAACTGTTCTTGATCTGCCTTTTGTTAGGGTGTCTGGAGTTTTGCTGTCTTCTGGTGTGAGTGTGCTTCCTGTTACAGAGAGGATCTTTGCTGGTAGCTGGGGCTTCCCGTGTTGCTTCACATTTCTCAATCAAGATGGCTAGTGTGTATTTAAGGAGGCGAAGGATCATCTAATTTCCCTGGATATTTACCCCTGATGGTATTCCAGCCAAAGACCCAAACCAGGAATATCTTTCTTGTTAAAATTATTTTCTTATAAATCTCTCAAATGTTGACTATTTTCCCAGACAAGTGGTGAACCTCAGATCCTCTACGATTTTACCTGTGTGAAACATTTCTTAGTCTTCACCACCTGCCTACGTGCTCTCAAGCATGACGTCTCTGGTAAGTACCAATGGTCTTGGATCTCAGTCACATTCTCCAGGACCTCTTGGGTACAGTCCGTGAAGCGTGCTGAATCAAACCCCTACAGATCCTGCTACCTCCCCATCATCTCTTAAGAAAGCAAATCAATCAGTCCTCAGTTGTCATCAACCAACTTTTTCTTGATCAGTCTGCTTTTCCCCCCTCAGACCAACTATAAAGTACAACTGATTTCCAGTTCACTGCAGTTCTTTTCTCACAGATTCTTGTTGCTTATTGTAAATAAAACTTAAAAATTTAGTGGTTATCCGTGTGATTCTGCATGTGGTTCAAAAAACTAGAAAACCAACATGACAGAATCAGTCTGACCCAGCGGATTTCAATTCCTTGCACTGAATCACCTCATCATCAGGATAAGTTCATCCACTTTTTTGACTGTACAGCACAAGATCAGCAGAGGAAACAGTTTACAGAAATGTTTCAGGAGCTGCTTAAAAGAACCACTCCTTTGGGGTCTGCCCCCTCTATGTCCTGCAGAACTCCTCCCTGCAACTTTTAGTTTAAAATCATGAAAAGTTTGTCAATTGCCTGCACAAAAAGTTTGGCTATCAACTTGTAATATTAACCTAAAGGCTTCTAATCGTAAACTCTAACCCAGATAGGTCCATTTGAAATCCAGGCAGTTCCCCTCAAGCAGCCTGATAGTTTAATAAATTATCCTGTTTTTCACGTCTCTTTCATCAAGATTGTCCTGTCTAATTCTCTTTAAAGCATTAAAATACTTTAAATAGATGGCATCAAATTAAGCCAAGTACGTTTTTTAGGTAATATTATGCACAATACAGCCTTTTTTTTAATCACTCCAGCTAACACCATAAAAACACTGAAAGTACCCCTTATGGTGTTTTCTAGATTTATTTATTTTGAACTGGTTTAAATGGCAAATAAAGGAGGCATTTTTTATATAGAATATTCTAGCTTTTAGTTATTTTTATAACTGCAACTTTAACAAGATTATGTTTTTTAAATGTATGCTATTTTACTTCAAACACAAAAAACATGGTTAAAAGTCTGCCGACCATTCAGGTGAACATAAACTGAACATGAAGATCAATAGATTTTGTTGACCTTTCTCACCATACCACATTCTGATTAATGCTGCATGATGGTGAAACTGAATTGTATTCAGTTTCTATCGTTTGACAGGGGTTTCTGTATTTACCCTCTGTATGCCAAGTACACAAAGAGAGAAAATCTTAGTTGAAGCCTCTAACTTTTCCTACTGCTCTTGATTAATCCCCTCCAGTCATGATGTTGGCCCTGTGTCTCTTTTCATTTTCATTATTAGAGCTTTTGCTGCTAATTACTCTGAAAACCAGTTTGTGTTGCTACAATTACCTTTTAAATTACTTCTTTGTTGCACTTTTCTGCTTTTTATGAAAATACATTACTATTTAATACAGAGATATTTCGAGCTGGACCCATGAAACAGATATCATTAGCAGCATTTATAATTTAAATGTTTGTGTTGTATAAACATATTTAAAATCTTAAGGGGTTTCTGGTCCAGGATGCTAACTGGCTGCATGGCAGAGCAGCAAGAAGATCCCGGGATTGATTCCCAGCCTAGGGTGTCCATCAGGACCATCCTGATGGACAAGCGGTAAAAGATGATTGGATATTGACTGAATCAACTGTACTTGATTATAATTTGAGCTGAATTACATCATCATGGTAAACAAACAGATTTATTTAACATTATAAATAACTCTTTAGGAACATTTCAATTCATTACTCATAAAATATTTCATTTAGAATATTTCTGTTATTTGTGATGAATTTGAAAATTTAATTGATTTGATAATCTTAATTTTAGACACTCACAGAAAAAAGAGGAAAATCCTGGAATTAGTTTTGTCCAGGTTTTATCCCCATGGGGTCATGCAGCCTGCCTCTGTCTGGTTTTTTTGGGTGGCTGCTTGCCACTCTTTGCTCTGCCCCACTCTATTAGAGTAAGTGCACCTATCTTGTACTAATTATCCTCATTCCTTTCAGCTGTTACTCTGCCAATTATACATGTTCTCTCTCAGTCATTCCCTGCCATATTGTCTGCTGGCCAGCATGAGGTTCATTCCAGTGCTTGTGTGCACTGCTTGCCGTTCTGTATTCCTGTGCTTTCCTGTTAGAATAATTGTATATAAATGTATCTGTGTAGTGTTATAATGCATAAAGCTGTGTGCTATGTGCATGTGTTCATAGCCATATTTTCTGAAGTATACTGTGATTTGTAGATTTGCTTTTGGTGAGGTTGTGGTTGATTTACGAGCAGCACTCAACCTGCTGAACTTTGGTGAACAGCTTCAACAGCTTATTGACTGAACCCTTAGATTTAGAGGACATGTTTACTGAGACTGCAAGTGTGAGTTCCTTGTCTAGTCCCCCCGTGTAGTCTCAGCTGGGACCACTGATTCAAATTAATAGCGGGGAGAACGCTGGGACTGCAGAGTGGGTTGGAGATTTGTAAACTCCGCAGTCTCTTCCTACTCTCCTCGCGAGTAAATGGTAAATGGCATGTACTTATATAGCACCTTTATTCAAGTCAGGAGACTTGACCAAAGCGCTTTACACTACATTCATTCACCCACACACTCACAGTAGCCACAGCTGCCCTGGGGCTCACTGACAGAAGCGGGGCTGCCGTACACTGGCACCACCGGGCCCTCTGACCACCATCAGTAGACAATAGAGGTGAAGTGTCTTGCCCAAGGACACAATGACACTGAAAGTCGGAGTGGGGGCTTGAACCGTCAATCCTTCGATTTCAGGGCAAACTCCTACATCCAACGCCACTGTCGCCCCAGTAAACTAAATTAATTGTCTCTGTGCCTTCTTTCTTTGTATGATGTTTTAGGTGCTTAGACCTGACATTTCCCTACACTCACTGGATTCTCCTTGACCTCAAAATTGATCAACTATTTTCCGCCTTCTCAAGCCTGCCATCAGCATGCTCAGCCTGTCACCAGCTGGTTCAGCAACCATCTGCCTTCTCAAGCAGGCGTCCAATCTGTTTGCCTACAATCCCAGTTCAGTCAATCACAAACTTTCAATAAACCTTTAAAACGCAATACCATGTCTGGCTAAACAATGGGTTCTCTGAAGCAATTCATAACATATTGCTTGTGCAATCTTTCAGCTAAACCTTTACTCCCACCTAACTTCCCAAATAAGGAGCTTAGATACTGCAGCAAGTAAATAGCCAGCTTCTTTAATGGTGAATTAGATGCATGTAGGTTCCCAGTGGATGGTTTTATTGAGCTCTCCAGTCAACAGTATACCTCACAAAAATGTTACATGCTTTTATTGATAGTAGGATGTTTTTCATATTTAGAATTATTTAGTAAATTTATTTTACACTTGTATCCTTCTCCTGAGTACATCTTTCGAATGCGTCTCTTGAAGGATTGACACCAGATGTTGTTTGATTTTCTGATTTGATGGATTTTCTAGCACTCTTTGCAAGATAAAAAAAAAAGACCTTTCATTATTTACTCTCCTTATGGAGAGTTTTAATGGTCGTCTGCTGGACAAGTTCCAAGTTAGCAGTCTTCCCCATGACTGTTTAGGCCATAGGATAATAGTCCTGTATCATAGATCATTTTCATTCGTCCTTTTTAATGTTGTAATTGTCTGAGAGACTTTATTTTAAGCTTCCATTAGTTGTAGGCCACAATGATTGAAATCGATGGACATTCATTCTTGAAATAATTGACCTTGTATCTAATTACTCCAAATTATAAATATTTAATTTTCATGAATTTTGATTATATTCTAAATTATAAAGACGTTTTTTACAGTTTTGTTTTTCTATGTAAAGTGCAAAAATCCATGCGACACAGTCTGTGACTTCTAAACAAAAAACAAACATTATCCCTGAAAGAAGGCATCCACCAAGAATGGAGAGCACCCCACTGGGACTGTCCAGTCTGCAGCATAAAACCCTCCTCACCTTCACTAACGATCATGACACTGAGTACTACAGTAATAGACTTGATACAGCAGTAGGTAGATGAAGTCTCTCTGCTCCACAGGAAACAAACTAAAGAGAATAACCACAGGCGGCATCAAGCATTAGGTTACACTCTGTACAAACCTTCAGAAAAAACTTTTTTCCATGTTTTATTTCAAAATTGTGAATATTTGATCTTAAATGTCTATTTTAGACCACTTTGAACTAGATTATTGCAGAAATGCTCTGTTCATTTTTCTAAACTGATCACCAGTTTGTAGAAAAGGAAGAATAATTTCCCCCAGTTAATTGCACTCAGTGAAGATCAAACAGGAACCTATGAGTCAGTCTGAGGAAGAAGCACGTTTTTTAAAGAGATGAAAGAGACGCAAAAAAAAAAAAAAGCTTTATTGCTTCAACCAAAAAGGCCTCCTTTCAGATCCACAAGGTGATTTAAGTCACTCTGAAAAATATGTTTTCACCACATAAAGCAGATTGTTTTGTCAGAAATTTACATTACAGAAGTATTCAGTTTTAACTGAGATGAAAACATTAATCATTGTAAATATACAATAATATACAGTGGCAACCGCAGGGACAACACAAATAATGCTGCACTGGAACCAAGAATACAGAATGTTGTAATGCTATGTGTACATACTTTTCTCAGTACATTACTTTTTGATAGAGAAATGAATCACAAAATGATTGCTGTGTGTCAGATGAAGATCAGTAAGGTCCTTCAGTTACATCCATCATTTGTTTTAGAAGCACGATCCATCCAATATTTTAAGTGGAAAAGTATTCCATGTGAGAATTTCTTTTTTCTAATTTAACCTAATGTTGGTATATTGGCATATTATAATATATTTTGTCATGGATCTGTTTAAGTTTTCTTTTTGAGTTTTCATTGGTTTAATTTCCATTTTGTGTAATTCTACTTTTCTGGTTGTATTTGAGTTCTTATGTATTTCTTGTTTACCCTCTGTTGCCCTCTTGTGTCAGTCTCCTTCCCCTGCCTCCCTTCTAGCTCCCTGTCAGATCCTTCTGTCCACACCTGCTCCCAATCAGTTAATTACTCCATTCTTTGCTCTGTTTGGCATTTATACTCCTCCTTAGCAGTTCCTATTTGCTGGATTCTCTTTATACCTTTATTCCCACCTTTCTCCACGTGTTCCCCTTTGTTCTGGTTTCTGTGTAACTAATTCAGTTATTTTTGGATATATGCTTAAGTTGCCACCATTTGGATATTAAATTTGCCAGAAACCACATCAGCTTCCATCTCTGCATTTGTATCCTCTTAAAAACCTTCACACAACTTGACACTTGTAACTCATTTTTTCAACAGGATTGGTTTGAGAGTTCTAACAATGAACTTGTTAAAACCTAGAAAGATGTTGATATCTTAGAATCTCTTCTCTTTTGCTCCCTCCACTGGTTTTCCTTTCAATTGTCAGCATCAAGACAGAATTACTGTTAAGCTTTTTGTGTTGATTTGGCCCCATATTTTTTCATCAGCAACATTTTTAAAAACCTAAAGTTATCTTCAGTTGTTTTTTAGGCACCATCAAATGTGTATTTCCCTAGTATTTTAGAAAAAACGATGGTGCCATGGAATTTAAAAGGGTTACTGGGCAATTTGGACATGAAACATCCCCACATCACAGCTTTTCAGCTGTACTTAACAGTGGACAACATATGCTTTTTCATGTATTCATTTATTATTTCACAGCAAACCAACCTAGAGTTAGTGTTAGTGACTAGAATTCCCAGATCAAACCCCACAACTCCAGTAGAATCTCTGCTTTAGTCCACCAAACCTTAACATTTAAATGCTTTTTTCTCTGGCATACCTCCCTAATAATACCTGGTCGATTTGTAGGTAGAGTAGTGTCTAACCTGTCTAAATTGGCAATGCTTTTCTTCCTAATATTTCAAACTCTGTGCTGTACAATATTTCTTTTATCTTTCATTTAATATATCTTTAAAAGTTATAGATGCAAATATAAAGATAAGTCCATAAACAGCCTACTGGCTTGTGGCTAAATATGCTTCTTTGTTATGTTCTATTCATCTGTGCATTTTTTTTTATAGTAAATGTTTGTTTACATGGGATTTATCTCCCCAGTTAATACAGTAAATGTTTGCAATAACAGATTAATTAAATTTAACTGTAGACAGCAACAGATGTGTTTACATCTTAATGAAAATGCTGACAAATTATCTTTAATGACCCAAATAGATTGTGGTGTATAATTTCTTTTTTTTTAACTGAGTGTTTTTCCTAAGCATTAGCAACTCATGCAGACTTACTAGACAGCAAGTGGATGTGCTATGGAAAGCCTGCAGCTAAAACAACTCCTGCTGTCAAAAAGTATTTGAAATCACCACCTGCTGCTCAAGCTAGACTTAAATCATGATTACAACCCACACGTCTTCCATGTTCCTTCAGGTAAATGATTATTTATGTGTATGTAAGTTTATTTTTTTTTTTAATGCAAATGATGGCTGAGATTTGTTTTTTTTAGATTATATTTGGTTTGGCATTCTTGTGCCCCTTTTCATGTTTCTAGCAGCTATTTAAGGTGTATTGCTGCCAATGATGGCGAATAAGAGTAAAAAATTGACAAAAAAAGTAATCTGTGCTGCAGAGGGGATGCTGATAAAAGCCTGTTTGACATTGGGTCAATATAAAAACACTCTGATATACCTGTCAGAGCCATTGGTTGGTATTTATAGATAACCTGAATGGCAGTTGTTGTCACTGCACTGCAGAAAGAATAGAATTTATACGTCTGTCAAAGAATCGTTCAAGTTTTTATGAGTTAGGTTTTGTCTTATAAATCAGACTAATAACACCTGACTAAGAAAACAGAAACAAAGAGAGTCAGGACAAATGCATGTAATATTAGCTCTTCATAATACACCGGATATATAATCTGAGCTCAAAGGAGGAAGTCACATCATTTGATTTTCATACTCTTTTGAAAGTTTGATAATAGAAATAAATCAGCACAAAGTCTCCATCAACACAAAATGATACACAAATGCAGTACATTCATCTGCATCCAATTTTGCAGCAAAAGAAGCTACATTTGTCAGCACAAAGGAGGACAGCTTTGCATACAAAGTGGAAGACTCCACAACACTACAACACTGTATGTCGGGGGATTCTCCTGCTGGCTGCAAACTATAAATATTGCTCACATCCTCTGTCAGCAATGCACCAAGGAGTGCTACAAGCTCATAGACACCTCCTGGGCAGTAAATGTCAGGAAGTCACAACTGCTCAGCCATAAAACGACAGGCTTATCTGTGTCAACCCGTGCGGTATTTACCTGCGGTATTTTCTTCACTGATTTGTCATGTTTTGGCTTGCTGTTCATGTCAAAATACCATAAGGAATCTCGGGGGGACTTAATAAATAAATGCGATAAATTGCAAAGCATTCCTAATCATTGTAGGATTTGTTAAAACTCCTTGGGTTTATAGCTCAAACATTAAACATTTACTACTGCATAATCTTTAAGAATGTAAAATTTGTAAGTGTTTAATTACTCTTTTAAAAGGGGAAATGTCATCGTACATTAAATTAAATATTATAGCTTTTTATTTATGGCTGTTATGCCCCTTGGCCATGTATAACACCTAAAACCTGGCTCTGGATCCAGCTTTTAATATAAGGCTCATTAAAATGTGAGACACTTGGAAAATAATAATGTCCACTTTAATGAGATTCTGCACTGCATCACAGAAGTCCACAAATAATTACAATATGACATGTCTAGAGATTAGCATTTTTTGGTTGTTATAAGAATCCTGAAAAGTTCAATTAAAGGCCTTTTAATACATAGAGTGCACATTGTGAAATACTTTAGAGGTCAATACTTTAGAGGTCAAATTTTCTAATAGATTATAATTGGAAAACCAAACATCCTGTCTTGTTGTCATATGAAGCAGGAGGGAACGTTTCTGACACAATAGGCAGAAAACTGTGATTTTTAAAGCGAATGGTACCAAAACAAATGGATAATTTTTTTTTCTGGATTCCTGAGGAAAATTTCTCAGTCTGAAATATTTATTGCCAAGGCTTTTACAGATGACACTTGTTTCTTTTTTTGTCTCCAAAATGTTTATTTACAATAGTTTTTTTTTTTCTTTTTATTTGTACAAAAGGTCTGCCAACGTCTGCAGATTTTATTATAAAACACCAATAATTGCCCCCTTAAAATGCTTCACCGGTACAATAATTAGCCTGTCTGAGTCAAAAAAAACAACAGATGACTTTTGACAATCAAACAAAATGTTGTTATAAGGAAACATTTTCTATAGGCTTATAGAGTTTGAGTGACATAACAGTGCTGATCAGAAAAATAATTGCTACTATGTGTGTCACAATCCTTTGTTTTTTGGCCATATTTTAAATTCCTTTGTTATTTAGTTCTGTACTTTTGGCCTGTTGTAGGTTGGTTTGAGGATATTTTAGTTTGCAGTTTTAGTTTTACTACGGTCATGGTGCATAACATAAAACAGGAAAAAAAAGTGATCAATTTCTGTAATTTAATTCACATAGTGAAACACTTAAAATAAATTAATTGAACAAATGATCATCATAAATCTTATTTATGATGATCTTCTGTTTAAAGATGAAAAGAAAATTACATTGAAGATTAGAATATTTAATTCGACCAATTAAAAATAATTATTACAGACATGTGGGCTAAATGTGACGTATGTTTGATAAGCATGACTACTCCGACTTTCTTTGTTTCATTTTATGAATTTTGATCTTGATATCATATCCATGCTTATAGCTAGTGTTAACACATTTCCCTTTTGAATTTCTCAGTCTTCATATTCATTACCTTACCCTATGCACTCTCTAGCATCCTGCTTTTCTCACAGGTTCAGCGTGTAATTCATCAGTTTCACCCTGTTTGCATCATGATCCCAGGATATATGTAAGCAGTTTTCCTTGTCAGTTCCCACTGTTCCCACAACTTTGTCTTCAACATTGTCTGTATGAGACTTTTGCTTTTTGAGCTTTTAGAAAATTCTTGTATCTTTAAATTTTCAAATGGACTTCAGAAAAACAAAACAAAAAACGACTTGTATACTGACTTAAAATGTACTTCTTTACATTATGTTTGACACATGCTATTGCATTTTACAGTCAGACTGGGCTCTGCAGAGCAATTTAGAAGCCTTTGGTAGGGTTCTGGTCTATTAAGTCTCTCAATGAGTGACCCAACATTTCTAAGACTTCCCTTTTATCACTCTACAAATAATCATAAAAGTTTTACTTTATGAATTTGCGTTTGAATTGGAGATTTTGTCATCAATAATTGATTATTTATTCCTTATTACATTAATGTGTTTAAACACAACATCTTATGGTTTTGTTCCTGTTGAAAATGGCTAACTTTTATGCTTTTTAACACAAGTTTATAAACTTATGACACACAAATATAAATAGGCATTCCCTAATAATGACAATTGTTCTAGTTTACTTCAACCAAGTTTTTATATATGTGTGAACAATGATTCATTTAAACACATATCATTGTTTTTGACAGGGGTAAAAAAGGTTCAGAGGGTAGAGAAAATGGCATGAACTCTTGCCACTGACCCGGCCCGCTCAGGTAACCATCTGCTCAGACAACATCCCCTGGAAACAACAGACCCATTAGGTGCTGTAAGCACTTCATCTGCCTCCTTAAATCTCACCAAGTGAAGACAATATCCTCTCCCATCAGGTCATTATATTAGCCTAATCCTCACTGCTGTCACTGATGTGTTTGTTATGGTTCTGCCAGAAAATTTGGAAGCTACACTCAAGGAGAGTCAGTCAATTTATTATGTATTCATATAAATGGAATAGAGCAAAGGGCTGGAGTTGGCAGAAATAATGAGGTAATCATTATGGATATGGTTTAAATCTAAAATAGTCACAAATGTTTTATTAATGTTAGCTATTTAGATTAGGCACTGAAACACAACAAATAATTATGTCATATTGGCCTCATTTTTAAGTAAAAAATGCCTTCCTAATATTTTCAATCATCCACATGTTTTTGGTTTTCTATCAGAAGACCCTGAAACAATTTTAAGAAAAGCTAGCATCATAGACATTTCAGTAAAACAGATTATGTGGTGAGGATGTTAGATTGAAAAGAGAGAGAAAAAAAAAATATTTAGAAAAGCTACAAACTGAGAAAATATTTACTGTATACGGCATGAAAATCATTTATTATTATTTTTTTTTTTCTGTAGAGGGATGGTTTTCCAAAAACTTAAACTTTTTGGATGTTTAAATTAGTTGGGATTTTGTCCAACACCCTAAGATTCCAAAATAAATATAAAAACTGAAAAAAACTGCTAATTAATGTTATTTTGCAAGATGCAGCGAGGATTTATGCTCTTTCTTAATATCAATAAGCTTCTGCTATCAATTCTGACTTTGAGGGTCTCTGGGGTTTGGGTACATGGAACAGTGTGTAGCGCCTTGCAGCAAGAAAGTTATGCTTCTGAGTTTGCATGTTATCCCAGTGCATGCATGGGTTCTCTCTGGGTACTCTGGCTTCCTCCAACAGTCCAAAAACATGACTGTTAGGTTAGCTGGCTTCTCTAAAATGTCCTTAGGTGTGAATGTGTGTACACAGGGTTGTGTGTCTTTGTGTGTCTCTGAGTTGCCCTAATCTTAACCCTGCAACAGACTGCTGACCTGTCCAGGGTGTAACCCCGCCTCTCGTCCATAGACTGCCTGAGAAAGGCACCGGCCCCAACGCAACCCTGACAAGGGCTAAGCCGTAGAAGATGGATGGTCTCTGGGGTGTTGAGCTTTTCTGGTTTGAGTAGGGATGGGAATCGAAAACAGGTTCCTGTTCAGAACGGGTTCCATGTGTTCCAAGTCCATGGCACAGTTTGGCAGCTCGCTTAATGGTTCTCTTATCGATTCCAGGCAGCACCAGAGCCTAGGGCTTACGTCATGTTTTTTATGCAAATTACGCACATGACATTCAGTAACCAAGTACAACATGACCAGGCGTAAGTCTAGAAATTCTTACCTGATTCTAGCTATTGCAATGGATGTAACGAAACATGCTACAAAGTTGCTCTGCAGTTCAGGGAGCGAGAGAAAGGTGACGCTTGTTTATTTAAATCAGGGGAAGATGAGTTTATTTCCTGAAATTGTACAGTAATGCTTTTTCTTTAAACAGATGCCTTCTCCATTAGATTTAGATAAATGTGACGAGACGAGTAGCCTGGCTGGCTCAAAGGCTGGCAGCTCCCGTTCACTGCCTTCTTTTTTCGCAGAGGCAGGCAGAAATAGAATGTCCCAGGCAAAGGTAGATTAATGTGCACTTACCAAGTTTACTATTAACAGAATCGATAAGGTATTGAATCGTTTCACAGAATCGATAAGGGAATCGGAATCATGAAAATCTTATCAATTCCCAACCCTAGGTGTGAGTGAGCTCCCTGTCAGAGAGAGGATCTTTGCTGGTGGCTGGGCCACCCTGTGTTGCTGCACACCTGAGAACATTTCTCAATCAAGATGACAAGTGTGTATTTAAGGAGGGGAACAATCATCCCTCTTCACTGGATGATTACTCCTGATGGTGTTCCAGCCAAAGACCTAAACCAGGAATATATTTCCTGTTGAAATTTGCCTTCTTGTGAATCTCCTTAATGTTGACTCTGTTATTGTCCATCTCTGATCCTCATGGAAAAGGCCTCGCCTGTGTGCTGCAGTTCTCAGTCTTCATCACCTGCCTGCCCACTCTCCAGCATGACGTCTCGGACCAACGCTCTCAGATCTCACTCACATTCTCCTTGGCCTCTGAGGTACAGTCATCTAAGCCCACTGAATCTAACCGCTACAGATCTATACTACCTCCCCTGCATCCCTCAAACCAACAAGAAAGTTCAGCTGACTTCTTGAAATCTTCCCTTTCAAGATTTTTTTTTTAATGAAATGTTAAAAATCACTGCTTCTGTGTGATTCTAGTGTTTAAAAAAATACACACCAACATGACAATTGCTGCTTTCCTGTCACATCATTCAAGTTTAAATTATTGCCTTCCTATAGGGTTGATATTATGGCTTTTTTTTTAAAGATTTTGTCCATTAATTGGAGACTTTAACCATTCTGAGAGGTTTTAGGAAACAAAGTGTAATCTTCTCACCCAAATAGCTCCATTCATATTAAAGGAAATTAAATAAGGTGTTTAAGAACAACTTTGGGATCCCAGAGGATACTGGAACATTAGTGTCTGATAAAGCATGGTTTACATCACCTGAAAGCATGCTGACCAAGACAAAAAAAAAAAAAAAAAAAAACCTGCTCTGAAATCTTCAAGGTCAACTAGAGACTGTGGCTGATCAGAAGCAGAAAGAAGCAGAATGCCCCCTGGATAACACAAAGCAAATGTTGAGCCATTCAAATACCATACCAAAAAGCCAGAATGGAGGATTCAAGGTGAAGCTTTCAACTCAAAGAGCACTTTTTATTAGACATTTGTTTATTTGAAAAAACAAAAACAAAAAAAGTGACAGCAATGGGATTTTCAAGTTGTGAATAAGCCTGCTCTGCTGTGTCAAGGTGGAGAAACATGTGCTAAATACATTACTCACTAGGGCGGCCAAGGGGGAAACAAAACACCTTTAATTAACAACTTAATTGAGAAAAAAAACAAAATACATTCAGTACAAAAAATCTCAAGTGAGAAGCTTTCCTCGCTGATTAAATGGGCCCAAACCAAACAGAAGGAATTACACAAGGATCTGTCAGGGAGCATGGCAGAGGAGGAAATTATGTGAAAGAAAAGCAGGAATAAATCAGCAAACATTGAGCAGTTTGATTAAAAGGATATAACAGAACATACACCAACAACACCGTTCCTACCAAAATCCAGATACCCTGCTAGCTTCTCAGCTTTAGGAATTAGGCTCATAAAAAAAGCTTGAGGAAAGAAGTAAATATTTTCAATAATTGTATTATTTTATTTTTAATCTTAGCTTAAAGCAATCAATTTACCCTTAAAGGTACACTATGCAACCGGTGTTGATTTTCCAGCGAGACTCCCCCCAGAGGGCGAAAGTAAAAGTGCACTGTCGTAAATATGCACAGCTGTTCTCCTGGTTTCTCCGTCAAGCCAGGCGCGGTTGTTTTGAGCTTAGCAGACAGGCGAACGCAACGAATGACTAATGCTGCGTTCACACCGCAGCTGGCGCGACAGAAGCAGCGAGTTTACATGCAAAGTCAATGGTTGACGCGCGTCAAGGCGCAGCAAAGGAGCAGCAGGCCCAGCGCGTCTGAGCAGCTGAAGCAGGGAGAGAGACACAGCGCTGATGATCAGAGGCTATGATCTCTCCTCTTAAACAGTTTATTGACGCCTAAATTAACTTAAAATGCAGAAATCTGCCGGCAGAATATGCAGTTTGGATTATTTAGATGAAAAACACCTACCAGCTGCCGCGGTGAACCGCGAGGACGTGACCTGGCCAGAGGCTGCTGATGAAGTGGTTCCTTCTGTCGGCGCCCCGCTGGTATGTGGGGGTCTGAGCGGCTCCGACAGAAAAAATATTGAAGGCAGGATAATAATCTGAATGAACTGACGGCACTGATTACGTTTTCAGGTGTATTTTCTCATTTAAACACATATTAAAACTACTTTATTCCAAATGATCACAGCAAATATAGCTGCAAGGCAGAGAAAGGATAGTGAAGCTCCGCCCAACGCGCGTCAGACACACTTTTGCACCGCACAGCCAGAGCGTCAGAACTAACTGGTTCAAGCAGCAAAAATGAAGCAGCAGACACGATTTTGCTGCTTTTGCTGCGTGAACGTAGCATAACTGCACAAGGATCGCCACTGTGCTAGCAACGAGAATGCTTTTAACTGGGGGGTGTAGCAGTTCTCGCGGTAAAGCAAGACTGACTCTCACGAGACTTCTGAGCCTGTGGGTGCGGGTCGGTGCTCCTGCAATTGCAAGTGCAGTATTTCCCCCACAGACCACCAGGGCGGCCGAGAATACCTTTGTTCAACCTGAAATGACTCATTTAATCATCCAAAACGTTATGGAACACATTAATTAACTGAAAAATGTTGCATAGTGTGCCTTTAATATCAAAGAACTGAATGTCTGTAAGAGAGATTTGTGGCTGAGTTTTTATTTAACAAAGGCAAATCTCTGTCACTGCATTAGATTACCATAGTAACACAGGCAAACTGATTTTTTATTCAAATTGCCCTTAAAACATTATTTCAGCAAGTACTTTCATAAACATCACAAAAACAAAAAACATCTCACTGGAAGTGAACTCTGTGTTACTAATTTCAATTAATCTCTTTGAGAGTTTGAGTTAAAAACATAAATAAAAGTCAAATTAGATAATAAAAACCTTCCAGTAACTAAAAAATTTTTTTTTTGCTGTTTTTGAAGGGAAATTAGATTTAAATGTCAACTTTAATGCTCTACTATTTTCCCTTTTGTGATATGGAAGTTAAAAAAACTATTTTGCACAACTAACAAACCTCCCCCTGTAGATTCCTAAGTAATGAAGCCATAAGCTTGACGCTCCTCTCCCTTCTATAATTCACTTGATGGCCAAACAAACAAACAAACAAATAAACAAACAAACAAACAAACAAACAAACAAACAAACAGGATTATTTCCATTAGGTTCAACAATTTTATTAAAAAATACTGTAACTTATTAATGATTCCTTTTATCTTCACTTAAACTGAATTTAGGCTCCTATACTCCCTTTTGAGTACATATGGATCTGTTGAGTTTAAAAAGATACTTCACAGCCCTTACCATATTACATAAAATCGGTGAGGAATTCTGGCATTTGACAAAGCAAAAGCTCAAGTTTATTATAACATTATTAAGCTGTACATTGAAGGACTTTTGTTATTATTTTGTCTCAATACCTATAACCTCTCTTTCACAACTAATGCCTAAAGCTAACGTATCGTCCAATGAAAGAAACAAACTATCAGGTTAGAGGCAGAGAGAAGCTTTAGGATTTATTATCCAAGAAAACCAAACAAAGCCCTCATCAATCCTCTTTAAATTTTTTGATTTCACATATTTCAGATGTTTGTGTGAGTCTTTGGGTGACAAAAAATTTTCCGTTAATAGTTTCAGGGTCGTTAGAAAATGATGGCATAGTCGATTTACAGACCATCTTTTCTGGTTAAAGGATTTTAGAACCAGGCTGCACAGGAGCACAGTCGGTGACGCTGCTGGCTTGCAGCAAGAAGGTTCCCGCTTTGTTTCTGGGGTCTTTCTGTATGGAGCATGTTCTCCCTGTGCATCTGTGGGTTCTCTCTGGGTACTCCGGCTTCCTCCCATAGTTTTTGGACTGTGGGAGGAAGCTGGTGGTTAATTGGCTTCCCTAAATTCTCCTTAGGTGTGAGTGTGTGTTTGTCTTGTTTATCTGTTCCGGGTGTAACCTGCCTCTTGCCCACTGACAGCTGGAGATAAGCAACAGCAGCCATCAGGACCCCAGCAGGGATAAGCGTGACGGAAAATGGATTTTAGAACCAGCTAAAGACCAGGTATTTTATATGGTAAAATGGAAAAAAATAACAGAGGGTCTACTTTCTCCATATAACAAACCAGTTATCCATCCATCCTTCATAGTGCACACCCACATTGGGAAACAAAGGTCTTTGACCCTTCCATGCATATGGAGAGCATTCAAAAAAATCCAACGCAGCTGTTACATACAAACTGTTCTTCTTTTGTTTAGTTATACCTTCGCTTCACCATGCAGGTATATATGTTGGATCTGTTGGTAAATCATATTCTGTTCATCTCAGTATAAACTGCATCAATTACTACTGGTCCACAGTTAAAATAATTTACATTCTTCACCTAAAGCTATAATGTATCTCTGGACATTGTTTATGTCAGGCAATTTGTGCTATACACTGATTAATATCAAAGATATATCTTTGGACAAGATGCAAGGTCCCTTTGTCCTTGTGTTGTGTTGTCAGTATGGGCTTTATTTTCCACGTGTCCCTTCCACAATGTCACAGAGGGAAATTCCCGCTGATTTAATCACACGTCACTGTCTGTGTATAAATTATTCATATACAGTAAGAATATACATTTTGTTGATGGAAGTTGTGCTGCTAAGGCATACATTTTTGAAGAATATTGGAAGGTTGTGGCAACAGATTGTTTTACAAGCAACCAAACTAAAACGGTTATTTTGATTTGGAAATATTACCAGCATTAACGGGGTTTAACTAATGAGAGTATTTATTTGCTAGCTATCAGTTTGTTGTAATCAGTTTTAGGATGTAGGGCTGCCCGACTGAATCTAAATTTGTTAAATTTGTCTGGGAATATCTACCAGAACCTTTCAGAGCAGTTCTCCTAAATATGATTAGAGGAGTAATTACATGAGATGAGCAATCAGTGAGCTTCTGCCCTGCATTAATTACAGATTGTGTGGCTAGAATAATATTTATATACCACATTTTTTCGTTATTATTTTTATAGTAGAATAGGGAAATTATCTTTGGGAAAGAAAAAAAAGCACCACTGACAATATTAATTTGGACACCGCTACTGCAGCGTGTGTTGAGGTGGCGCAGGAGAGGCATCAAAGGGCATGTAGGAGCTCACAGATTCATACTCTCAGACTGATCCTGGATATGTTGAGGGGAGAGGGTTAAAATGAAACCTTCAGGTTTCCCTCAGCTACAATGAGTGAGGTTCTATCTAACAAATAAAAAAACTGCCGTTTGTTCTGAGAGATGAACCCACATTAGTCTAGCAATTAATATTTAGTTGTTAAATGAATTAAGGGTTGACTGATCTGTCTCTCTTTGTTCTGTTCATTTAACTCTACATAACATGGAAAGCTTTCTCTTTTCTTCTTCTTTTAATTATTACTTGTCCACAAATCCAATTGTTTAAATTAATTTATGTCACCACTGCAGTTTGTGGATTTTCAATGTCAAAGGAATGGCTCAAAGCAAGGGCAAGCTTTAATGTGTGGGCAACCTGTAGACAATAGAAATAGATGAAGATGAGAGGAAATGGAAAAAAAGACTAAGTGATATCTAATCTTATCCTGTGAATCTCTTTATTGCAGTCTACTTGGCTTTGTTCCCATTCCCTGCCAGCTGTGCCTTCTCATTCTGAGAGCAATTTGGCAAAACAAAACCTCTACCCCTAACAAAAACACACCTTGACTACAATAGCAGTTTCTAGCTCAGCAGATATTTTCAGAAGCCATTTTGGTGTGACATTTCTGTTAAGTTTGTTTAGTTAAAATGTGATAATGAAGGTACTTGGTGAAATGAGAAGTACCCAGTAATACTTTCTGCAAGGTTTGTCGATGCATCCAGACTAAGCAGAAGATTTTAATTATTCAAAGGCACAACTAAACGAAACTTCTTCTAATTTCCTGTGTTTTTTTCTCTTGGAATAGGTGCAAATCATTTACAACCACAACAGATGCAATTAAAAGTTGCCCGGGTAAATCAATTTTCAGAAGATAAATTATATTTTCTTTAATTGGCTAAGATAGTGGCTAAATTTATTCATTATTTAACCCATGTAATTTGCCAGTATTGCCTTAAAAATGTGCAAAATTCCTTAAAGCAACTTTGGCTTCCCCCTTAAACTTTCAGTCTCTAAAATTAGATAAATAAAATTTTATTTTTATAGAATTTCATACAAAGAAAGATAAGGCAAAGCCCGGGGAGCTCTCCAGGGTGCCGGCATCTCCCTGGAGAGCTCTCCAGGGTGCTGAAAGCCTCATGGATCTACACAGACATCAACAAAAGGTAGAAATCATCAAACACCTCCAAAATCATACGAAACATACACCAACGCTCACCTTCCACCTCGTCGTCGGGCAGGTGAACAGGGGTCCGGTAGGAAAGGACATCTGGAATAGTGCAAAGCCCCTTGTACATGAACCTGGTGGTCACGGCGCGCACTGGCATTTCTGCGAGGGGAAAGCAACAACTGTGTCGCGATCTTCATAGAGCCTCGCTCTCCGGAGTTTTGACAGACCGTGGGCTACAGTTCTTGATATTTTGGAGAAAATATCAAGCAGATGACTGTTGGAAAGACACGCAGCACAAAGTTCTCCTTCAACAAACGTTTTTGTTTTTAATAATAAGAGCGGGGCGTGTATCCAGGAGACAGATACAAAATTGGCCTTTGGGTTCAATGCATAGCCTTACATCGGCTTTTTGTAAGCAAAAAATGAAACAAAGACTGATTGAGAGAGAATAATACATGCAAAACTTTTACTTTACCGCCTGTTGAGCTCAGCTGTCTGCGTTCTCGCATCGACCAGCCAGATATTCTTTTAAATTGTACTAAAACAAAAGAGGTAATCGAAACGCATTGCCGAGTTTTTTTTTTTTTTCGTTTTCGGTAGCTTTACCAATAATATAATTTAGAAATGAAAAAACAATCCAAATTAATTTAGGTTTTATTGGATTTTTTTTAAAACGAATCTCATTCATCCAAATAGTCTGTTCCTGATAGTATTCCGCTCACTTTCCTCCCCTCGTTCGGCATGTTGACAAAAAAGAAAGGAAACGAAAAATGAGAAAGGAAAAAAAAAGAAGAACAAAAAAAATCGATGACAGAGTGAGCTTCTGTCAAGCAGCAGCTGCGGCAAAAGCAGCGATAACGTGGATTTTACCCCAGTAAACGAGGCTAGAATGAAATCTTTCTCGTCTAATCCTGTTTGTTTTTCCCCCGGAGAGCAGTTTCAAGGGAATCCTGGGTGACCCCCGCTCATCTGATCCAGACACGCTGTATGTGGCAGCGATCCTCCCTCTCCAGCCGTCATGTAGTCCTCGTTAAGCATGCTCTTTTTCACGCTGCCGCTCCTCCTATCAACTCACAACCTAGAATATGATAACCAGTTTTTTTCCACCTCAAAGTCCTCTAATTTTCTCAGGTTGAAACAGCAGACTTTGGGCAGCCTCCGTGAGATATTTCCTTGCAAGAGTTGAAGCCCATAACTTTGCTCAATTTACAATACTCAATTAGATTCCTAAGATTAACCCTCATTTAATATATCCCCACATATTTCAGTAATATTCTACATGAAGGACAACACACTTTGCAGGTAGTGGCCTAGTGGTTAGGGTATAAAGCTTGGAATCCTGAGACTGTGAGTTTGAAACCCACTGCCACTCTTGCTCCCTGAGCAAAGACCCTTAACTCCCACACTGCCAGAGGTGTAGCCAGAAAATTTTTATAAGGGTGGCCAGGCATTAACCAATGTACACTGAGGGGTGACCAAAAGTGCTTAGGTGCCAGAACCTCAGAGTCAATCTACACTCTTCCAACAGGAAAATTAACAAGCAAAGCATCCATATTTTCTAAATAAAGATTAACTATACTTTCCAAAAGCCTTTGCTAACAAATAGATGCATATATTTAAACATCCATGCTTGCTAGATAAAAGGTATAGTGGATAAAATCTTTTAGGGTTAAGTTCTGGGGCTTAAATCTTTTCTATTGTCATTATGTACCTACTTTTATAAATAATCATTCTGCATAAAATTGATATTTACAAGTACTAATATCCACATAAAGCAAATTTCTCCACTGTTAGATCAATAAAGTCATTAACTGATTATAGTTTTATAAAACTATATATACTATATAAATATAGTTCCATTAAAATTTTTACCTTCTTGGGTGTCTATCAATATGTTATGAACGGTTTCTTTTTCCACTTTTTATTGTCATTACACTGTCACAGGTACAGAGCAACGATTTTATACAATTTTTTATCAAAATATTTATTTATTCATGATTTAACCAAAGACTCCTAGATGACTTGCATTCTTCTCTTTTCACAAAATCTAGTTCTGAAAAGGGCCTGAATACTGTACTTATCATGTTAGTATATTGATGTGCATAATAAACCACAGTGTTTTTGTTGTCAACTAACTGTTAATATATGAAAAATTGAAATGTTTTGAATATCACACTTCCGAGTATTACTGCTGCCACAATCTGTATCAGAGGGAAGATAATGGTAAGGGTTGGCCACAGGGGTGGCCAATGAGGGGCTAAGGGTGGGCATGGCCACCACTGCCCCCCCCATCTAGCTCTGCTCCTGCACACTGCTCCCCGAGCACTGCACAATGGCAGCCCACTGCTCCCCAAGGGGATGGGTTAAATGCAGAGAGTTCATTTCATTGCTCTGTACTTGTGACAGTGTAATAGCAAAAAAAAAGTGGAGAAAGAAATAATTAATAACATATTGATAGACACCAAAGAGGGTAAAATTTTAAATAGAACTTGGATAAATCGGCAACTGTAGTCTAGAACATGAAGCTTACTTACATTTTCTCAGTCCTTTGGGGTTTTTTTATGTTCATGTTGTCCTAAATATTTTAAACAGAGGCTTGTGCAAAGAATTTTCATTAAAAGTTTCATTAAATATATTTATTACATACAAGTGATATATTCTAACCCGTTACTGATTGTTTAGTTAGTTGAGGATATCTAACAACTAAATCTTATAATTCAGGTTCTCAAAAAAAATCAAATGATACTGTATATAAGGACAATAAAAGATTGTTTGGGTAAATAAATGTCCATCGTCTGGAAAGTTAGTCTAGGTTGTAAAAAAACAGTCAGCGGGATCCTGTTTGTGAAATTTTCAATAGAATTCATATGAATTAATTCCTGACCAGTTTTAGCCAATTAAACTTTTGTCTTCATCTGTTTATGTTGTAGAATATTTGTTTTCTGTCCACATCAGCTAAAATATCTCTCAGAAATTCATCTTCATGACAGTTTTTTGAAACTGGGAGTTTTTTTTAAATTAATTTTTATGTTATCTGTGTTTATTGCTAAACAGACAGATTTGTCTCTAAGGGTTGAAAAAGGCTCCTTTTCGTCCTTTTCTTTCCACAGAACACTTACCTGTAAAAAAAAAAAAGCTCTGGCTCACTCCCAAAAATCATAGCTAGACAACGGTCCTGTCTTTCATCTCTCACATTTCAGCAGCTTTGTGTTCCTTCACCGACCCACTTGCTTCACTAGATCGGTGGGGGGGCTTAAATTAAAATCTCCACATCCCCCCATGCTGGTTTGAAATGCCTTGCTTGTCTTGTACCATCTATCTCTTCTATAATAACAACCAACTAACCAACCTTTTTTCTACTGAAAGCATCTTCACCCGATTCCTTCATGATTCACACTGAGAAGAAACACAGGTTCTAAGTTACATGATAATTTTGTAACTTCTTTGATTTTGTTTGATTTTAAAATAGTGTTTCAACATCATAGGTAGTTGAAAGCCTTTACTGTTTGAGCAATTAAACTGGAGTCAGTTTAGTTTTCTTTAAACAGCATTAAACTGCATTCATTATTTGTCACAAGCTGTTTTAACAGCTGAAGCAATGCAGTCAAAACTAGCCTGATAATTCTACAGAATGTAGAAGCTACCCGGACTCTGTTTAGAAGGCTGTACGATACTCATTCAGCTAAACAGTTCACTCTTGTCAACTAGTGCTTGGTTGCTCAGATACACAAGACTTTAGAGGAGTGGCACCAGGCAACATAACAGTCACGTACTTCTGAGGAGCCTTTATTAGCACCTTTTAAACCATAATCTGCATGGTATAACCTAACTGATTAAGTATGACGAGGTTTTGAAACTTTAGAAGCCTTTTAAAAT